>NC_138881.1:41395602-41995602 GCF_965194805.1 Balaenoptera borealis | reverse complement strand
CCGGCCACGTATGAGAGTACAGCTGGTTCACAGCCTCACTGAGCAGATTGTCAAGCCTTTGGATGTTTGCCAATCGGGTGTAATTATAATGTGTATTTCTCTTATTAGTCGTGAACTTGGGCATCTTTTCATAGATTTAAAGGTATTTGCAGTTCTTGTTTTCTGGGAATTTTCTGTTTCCTTTATCCATTTTCTATTGGGTTGTTGTACCTCATGGATTTTTAGGGACTCGTTATTTTGATTTTTTTATAAATTTATTTGTTTATTTATTTATTTTTGGCTGCATTGGGTCTTCGTTGCTGCGCGCGGGCTTTCTCCAGGGGCTACTCTTCGTTGCAGTGCGCAGGCTTCTAACTGCGGTGGCTTCTCTTGTTGCAGAGCACGGGCTCTAGGCGCCACGGGCTTCAGTAGTTGTGGCGCGTGGGCTTAGTTGCTCTGCCGCATGTGGGATCTTCCCGGACCAGGGCTCGAACCCATGTCCCCTGCATTGGCAGGTGGATTCTTAACCACTGTGCCACCAGGGAGGTCCCTAGGGACTCTTTATGTATTAGCCATTTTTTAAAAAATGGAGTCTTGAGGATGAGAATGATTTGAACAGTTGTGGTGTGTGTATTTATTCATGCTTCCATGGTCTGGTATGTGCCAAACCCTGTTCGAGGCATTGGGGACACAGTGGTGAGCAAGGCAGACAAAAGTCCCTTCCCTCGTGATGTTTTCATTCTAGTGAAGGAGACTATAGAAAAGTAAGAAAACTTATAGTATGTTAGAAATTGAGAAATGTCATGGAGAAAAGGAATGCAAGGAAAGGGGCATAGGGAGTATGGCAGGGCAGAGTTTGGAACTTTAAAGGGGGTCGCCAGGAGGTAACATTTGAACATCCAAATGGGATGTCTCCTTCAATCTGGAACGGTTCTTCAGTGCTCCCTTGACCTTCATGACATTGACACTTTTGAAGATTATAAGCCAGGAATTTTGTAGACTGTCCCTCAGTTTGGCTTTGTCTGACGTTTCCTTGTGGTTAGATTCGTGCTCTGCATATTGCCTGGGAATATCACAACTACTGAGCCCACGTGCCGCAATTACTGAAGCCCGCATGCCTAGAGCCCGTGCTCCGCAGCAAGAGAAGACACCGCAGTGAGAAGCCCGCGCACCGCAACAAAGAGTAGCCCCCACTCGCTGCAACAGAGAAAGCCCACGTGCAGCAACAAAGACCCAACGCAGCCAAAAATAAAAAAATAGATAAAAAAATAAATACATTAAAAAACAAAACCTGATTAAAATTTAAAAAAGATTACGCCAGCCTCATAAAATAGACATCTTTTGTTCTTTTTCTTATATCTAGAACAACTTTTTATGAGATAACAATTGACTGTTCCTTGGGAGTTTGGTAGATTGCACCTATAAAAACCATCTGGGTTCTTTTTTTTTTGGCAGTAAGAGGGAAGATTTTGACTACCATTTCAACTTCTTTGTTACTTTTTGCTCTATTCAAGTAACCTGTTTCTTCATGTACCAGTTTCGGCATTTTATATTCTTCAAGGAATGTATTCATTTCATCTATAGTTTCAGAGATACTTTGTTGCATCTGTAGTAAATTCCCCTTTGCAATTTTGTTTCTGGGTTGCTTGCATCTTCTTTTTTAATTGATCAGTCTTGCCAGAGAGAGGTCTGCCTTTCCTCTTAATTTTTGTTTCCAAGTTTCTGCTTTTGATTTTATTAATCTGTTTTCTTTCCCTACTTCATCTATTTCTGCTTTTCTATCTATATTATTTCCTTTCCTCTTACTGAGGTTTGCTCTGGTGGTCTTTTTCCAACTTCTTGTATAATTTATATGATAAAATGCCCAGATTTTCATTATACAGCTTGTTGAATGTTTACCTGATTATACACCCATGTGACCAGCACCCCAGTCAAGATACAGAACATTTCATTATTCTAGAAAGCTACTTTGTAACCCTTTCCAGTGAATGAACACCCTTCCCACCTCTATTATCACCATAAATGTGTTGTCTGAGAGCTTCATATAAATGAAATCATACAGTATGTACTCCTTTTATGTCTTTTTTCACTCAACATGTTTGTTAGATTCATTTGTGTTGACTTTTGTATCAGTATTTTGCTCCTTTTTATTACCGAGTTGTATTCTGTTGTATGAATATACCATAATTTATCCATTTGCCTCTTGCTGGATGTTTGGGTTATTCCCAGTGTTTGGCTATTCTGAATACAGCTGCTATGAATACATATAACAAGTCCTTTTGTTGATATATGTTTGCATTTATTTGGGATAAATATCTAAGAACGGAATTGCTTGGTCATAGGGTAAGCTTATGTTTATCTTTGCATGAAACAGCCAGTTTTCCAGAGTGGCTGTACCATTGACTATTGCCAGCCAAGTATGAGGGTTCCTTGTTGTGGGATTCCTGGGAGCTACGTTCTGGGGAATGGGAAGAGGGAAGGGAACGTGGGGGTGTCTCCAGACTGAAGGCCACCCATCCTGAGACTGAGGCTCTTTCACGTGGCCTCTTTCTATTCCTATTTCCTCTCCCTCTCCCGCTCCCTGTCCCTCTCTCACTGGGCAGTACCCCTACCCCAGATCAGCACCATCCCACCTCTAGGGGGCCCCTCTTTTTCATCCCTCTCCTTACAACTTGTGTAGGGTGCTGTCATAATGCAGACTAAGTGAGGGAGGAGGGGCTTTGAACCACTTGCTCTTCCTACATTACCTCCCCTCCACCCTCTTGTCTTAAAAGCATGTATGTTTTGGGGAGGGGCAGTTCCTGGCCCCGTTTCACGGCCCAGCCCCCCAAGGCCCGGAGAGGGCGGCCCCAGCTTCGTGTTCCACTGCACTCAGACCTGTGCTGAGAGCACGCGCATACTTGTGAATCACAGGGTGTAGACTGGTTAGCGGGACTGGAGGGATAGGGTGCTGCGGTAAAAGCCGTGGAGTGGATGGGGACGAGGGTGGACCCAACTGGTGGGGCATCCCTGGGACTGGCAGGCTCATTCTCTTATCTCCACACCTCTGGGGTCATCAGCCTGTTGAGGGCACAGGGCCCACTGGCACCAGAGTGCCTATTGTTGTTCACTCAGAGATGCCCTCAGGCATTGTCCCCAGACCCAAGTACAGTTTAGCCTTGCAGCCACACAGCAAGTGCAGCTGCGGGGTGGCAAGGCAAGGGGGAGGGGGAATTCCTAGTCCTGGCTCTGACCCAGAGGGTCTTCAAGCCTGACCCTCTGGTGGTGCCCTGGTGGTGCTTGGTGGTGCCCTGGTGGTGCTTGGTTTCCTGGTACAGTATGACCTGCTGGACCCGATAATGGTGAGGGGCTGTGACCAAGATCTCGTCCATCTGTGTTTATGTCCCTGTATCTGTGTGGGCCACAAACCACTCTGGGACATGAGAAAGAGACATGCAAGCTGCGGACTTTTCAGCTTTTATTACAAAAAGAAAGACATGAACCCAGCCCAGTTTTCCAATAAAAGTCACCAACTCTTAAGTCTGACTTGGTCAGGGCCTCTCTGGCTGCGGAGCTGTGCTGGTAGACAGGTGCAGGGCCCCTGCTCTGACCACCCAACAATTCATCCTCCCCCGCTCCAGGCTGGACACCCGACATAAGTATAAGTAGGTCTTGCAGCTGCTCACTGGGCCTCGTTGAAGCGGGTCACCATTGTCTTGTGCAGCGTCTCCTTGTATGACTCGGTTGAGGTGACCCCATAGGAGCTGCCTCGGGCACCCAAGCCAGAGCCCCGCACCCGTGTCTGGGCCTGTGTGAGGGAGGCAGACTCTGTCAGGTTGGGCGGGGGCCAGGCCTACAGCAGAGAGTACTGGAGGATGGGGATGGGATTCCCCGCAGACTCACCTCAATGGGAGTCACAATGCCCTGTTTTTTGCGGCCCAGGCCACTGCCCTCTTTCCAGCCCATAGCCTGGAGCATGCGACTGCCAATGTTGTCACTGCCCAGCCCATCCCGCGTGGGCTGCTCAAAGTCCCTGCAGGAGACAGTGGCACAGTGTGAGTGACTGGCCTGCCGGCCCCAGGCCCCCGACCTGGCCCCGGGCACTCACACAGAGGCCGCAGACATGCCGCTATACTTCCTCCTCTTGGGCTCCGGCGGCTCAGGGATGCCATACTTCTCTCTGCGTTCAGCTGCGCGGTCCCGGTACTTCATTTGCTGAAAGAGTGTGTGTGAGAATGAAGGAGCTGATCGCTATTTGCAGGAAACATGGGCACAGCTGGGGGGCCCCCACAGGGAGCTAGATCTGGCGAACAGATCTGTGGTCCTGTGAATGCCAGCAGCCAGCATGGGGGAATCGGGAAGAAGCCTTGCAGGGACAGGACGTGAGGTGGCTGATGGCAGCCAGGCCGTGTCTAGCTGACGAACCTGAGCGCCAGCTGCCTGCACGGATGGAGCGCTTGGTAAGGGACCGAGGGATGGAGCCCAGGAGTGGGTCACACCTCACCTCCATGTCGTTCTTCTCAAGTGCCTCCAGCTCATTTTCTGACAGGTGGGCTCGCCGGTGAATCTCAAGGTTTTGCTGCAAGGAGGACAGGAGAAGGAGTGAAGCGGCTGGGCCGGGCCGGGACAGGGTTCCCTGCCAAGCCTCCCTCAGTCACCTTGTGGAGCCCGGAGAGCTGCTGGTGCCGGATGAGCGCCTCCTTGCTGGGGAACTGGCGCCGGCAGAGCAGACAGGCCAGCTTCTGCCAGTCAGTGAGCTTCTCCTCCCGCTCCGGGCCCCCGCGCTCTTGCTCCTCCTCACTGTCACTCTCTCCGCTGTAGGCTGCCACCAGCCCCCTCGGCGGGCTCTGAAAAAGGTGGGGGTGAGAGGTCAGGCCTGGCTAGCTCAGAGCCCTGCCCTTCTTTCTGCCCTGGGCACTCACTGGGCGGTCATCACTGGCCAGTTTTGGGAGGTCCATGCTGGTGTGCTGTCTCTCGGCTAGTGCTCCCTGGGGTGGAGGGACACAGAAATTCAGAGACTCCACGGAAGGACCAAAGGGATGACAAGACGGGGGGCAGGGCGCGGATGGACAGCCACACACACCTTCTTCTCGAGGATGGCGTAGCCGGCATCTGCAGTGGCCGACTCCCGCCTTTCATCGTCTCGTAGGGAACTGATGGGCTGGAAGCTGTTTTTGAAGTTTTCTTTTTGCTTGTTGAGGCTGCGGGCCCAGCGTTCCATGTCCTTGGCGATCTAGGGGCGAGGGTGGGGGTGAGGCTCTTAGGAATCCTCCAACTGCTGGGGTCACCAACTCCAACCTCTGCCCTTGCAGCAGCCTGCCCCTTCCTGCCCTGCAGCCTCAAGCAGAAGGTGAGAGAGGCGGAGGTGAAAGTCCCCATTTCTCTGTCATCCTGTCATCAGTGCTCCTCAGCAAGCCCCTCCCCGGCTGTGCCCCCATTCTCCTCACGGGCACCCACGCTATTAGGTTTGCCATGTGTTTTCATTTTATCGTTCTAAAATGCATAGAATGGCTTGCTCTGTGTATAATTTTAATTTATACGTGTGATACTATGCCACGTTCCATGTCGTTGCCCAACCCCGACCCCCAGGCACAACACCATTTTTAGAATTTACCGGGCTGCCAAAGGAACACGTAGTTCTTGCTTCTAAGTGTTGCACCCAGACTGTCATACTCTTCCTCCACAGACAAGACACTGAGGTTCCCTCCAACTGCCCACCACCACAGAACACTGCGATGGTTGTCTTCCTGCCCACCCCCTGATGGGCCCGCGAGAAGTTCTCTGGGATATATATACACAGACAGACATGGACACACCCTCAGGTGGGGTTCTGGGCCCAAAGGAGCATGCATGCGCGTTTCTTTCCACAGGCAGGGCTAGCCTGGCTTCAGGCGTGCCCATACCAGCCCACATTGCCACCAACAGCACAAAGGTTCCCACCAGGGGATGGGAAAGCAGACAGGGCACACTTGGATGGCACTGGCCACCTCAGGGAGGTGGGCAGCCCTACCATGTACCTGGTAGGGAGACGGCCCTGGCTCAAGGTCACGCAGCAAAGAGCAGAGCTGGACCAGGAGCCTGGTCTCTCCTGAGCACAAATACTGCCCACGTGCACATCCACCGCCATCCCCTCCCTTGGCAGCGGAGGATAACAGATGACAGAATGGCATTCATCAGAAGACACCTAACGGCCAGCCAGTGACTGCTGGACTCCCAGTGTTCACCTGTTGGGCCGTCTTGGTCTTGTGCTTTTCCTTCTTCTCTTTGCCCTCCTTTGAGGGCGCCCCTGTTTCCTTATGCCCATCAGCTGACTGCTCCAGGGCAGGAACATAGGTCCGCCTTTCCCCATCCCAGTACAGGTACTGCTGGCTCTGAGCATTGTAGTAGTACTGGGGGAGGTGGGGGAGAAGGAGCGTGAGGGAAGACCTCGAGGAGGGGACGGCAGACCCCACCCACTCCCCAGACTGCCCTATCACCTGAGAGTTGGGGTCGTAGTAGAGGCCAGTCTGGGGGTCATAGTAGTAGCCAGATGTCTCGTCGTACTGGTAGGTGGAGACGTCAGGAACAGCTGGAGAGTGAGAAGAGGGGGTCACACTCCTCTCTGCTTTGTTAAGGAATTCCCCACCCCTCACTGTAGGCCATGGCTACTCACGGTACTGGCTGTAGGACTCCTGGGCAGAGGGACTCGTGGCTGGTGGCAGGGAAGAGCTGGGATGGGTGGGGCTCTGGAGCTCAGATTTGAGCACAGCGGGTGACATGATGGTGTATGACTAGTCACGGGGCAAGACAGGGGAACAGGGCTCAGTGTCTACCAACGCCCCCATGGCCCCCAGGACCTCCCTTGATTTTCCTCACCTGGCTGTTGGCAGCAGTGCCCTGGCTGCCGCTCGCTTCAGCTGCTGACTGCTGGTAGACGCCAGGGGTGGCACCAGGCTGGGTGCGGGAGAAAGCCTGCAGGGACACAGAGTCTGCCCCAGGCTCCAGGGAGGCCTCGGGACCTGTAAAGGGGGACAGGGAAAAAGGAGAACGTGAATGGCAGGGCCCAAGACCCTATGCTTGCCAGTCCCCACCATGGGCTCAGGGAGAGATGCTGAGGCTAACCTGCTCCGGCTGGGTCCCCTTTGGTTCCAGTGATGCCGGGGCCCTTCGTGCCCTTGAGGTAGCCATGGGCATAGAGAGAAGACTCTGTGCCCTGGCTGCCGCCATAGCCCTCATCCTGTTGGTAGTAGCTGTAGTCGACCGGTGGCTCCTCGGGGGTGGCCCAGGCACCCTCCCCACCCTGGGAGGCCTGAGGGGCAGGTGGGAGGGGTTCATTAGCAGAGGAGGGGGCACAGAGGGGAGGGGAACCGGCTAAGAGACGTCTGCCCACAGGTGAAGCAAGTGTCTGCTGACAGAAAGCATGCAGCCCTCAAACAAGGGCCACCCGGCCAGAGCAGAGCAGGGTGGTGACAAAAACAAGACTGGAACAAAGACACGTGCCAAAACGCTCCCAGGGCTGACACTGGTACGTGTGTTGCGTGATACATGTGTTGGGTGTCAGACCAAGGAAGATACCATCCTCCCCTTCTTTATTCTCATCTGCCAATTTTCTTACAGCCACTTATAAATTCCCTTTTATCAAGAAAGGTTGTAACAATTCAGGATGATATATAACTACCAAACAGAACAGAAAAGCAGCCGCGACGGCGCTGAAAAGGAAAGCCTGGGAGGAGGTGCCTGGGAAGGGAGCTGCAGTGAGGACCCCACAGCCCCCACTGGCGACCACTGTGAGAGGTTTTCGGGGCCACAGGAAGCCAAAACAGCAAGCCAGCCCTCCTGTTTGCAGAGAGGGAGCGGGAGGGTGGAGGCGGCCCAGGTACAGGGATGCTGGGGTGGAGGGGAGTCTCTGAGTACCTGCGAGATGGCCCACTGGGCCGCGGCAATGGCAGTGCTGGCCACAGAGGCAGCATTGATGCGACTGCCTTCGTTGGAGGCCATGTCCCTGGGGAGGATGTCAGAGACTGGGAGTGAGACAGGAGGCCCCAAGCTGGGGGGCAAGCTGGGAAAGGACACAGGTGGGGCCCTGACCTCTTAGAACCCTTGGCAAACTCAACGTTGATGGTCTTGCCGTCGATGGTGAGCGGCGGGTGCAGGGCCTGCAGGATCTGCAGCAGCTGGGCTGCCTCCTGGGGGAGGGGGGCGGGCAGGGGCAGAAGGGTCAGGCCCGGGGAGGTCCCCGGCTCCATTGCCCCATTTCCAGGCTTGGGGCCGCGGTGGGGGGCTAGGGTCAGGGTCCCTCCTCCCTGCCCCGGGGGCCGGGATCCTGGCTGCCCGGCCCCCCCCTGTGCCGCCCTCACCACGATGGTGGAGAGCTGGATGAAGGCAAAGCCACGGTTCAGTTGGGTCTGCTTGTCCTTGATGACGCGTACGTTGGAGGAGGACAGCACTGCGTAGGGTGCCAGGGCCCCCAGGATGGAGTCCATGGTGCTGTGTGGGTTCAGGTTGCGCAAAATGATGGCTGCAGAAAGGGGCCCAGCATTAGGGAGCACCCCTGCTAGTCCGCTCCGGCCCTACCCTCTGGTGGCTCCCCACTGCTCCCTCTCCCCTGGCCTCCGTGTCCTTGCGCCTGCTGCTTCCCCTCACCTCTTCCTCTCAGATAAACTCTGCTTGTCAGTCCAAGTCCCAGCTCAGTCGCCCACCTGCTGAGAACCTTCTCAACACACCCCCGAAGTTGAGTTTGGCAATGCTCTTCCTCTGCTCTCCCTACATTACATGTCTGTCCCCCCACCAGGCAGAGGCCCCTGGGAGGATGAAGTCCTGGTCACCACCATCTCTCTGGCCTTGGAGAGCCCAGCCTAGACACCCTAGGGCAGGGAGGAAGGAAGGAACAACTGACTCACTGTCGTTGGCGTTCTCTGAGCTCGGCTCCGAGCCCTGTGACAGGGCCTGGGAGGCCAGCACTCCCTGGGCCTGGTAGGGCTGTGGCAGGGGCAGCAGGCCCTGGCTTAGCTCCCGACCACCCAGCGGTAGCGTCTGCTGATCCAACCTTGCGCCCAGGGGCAGCTTCTGTTCTGCCTCTGTCAGGGGCGGCAGAAGACAGGCCAGTGACAAAGGGGAAGGGGCTCCCAGGTTGGTCACCCTCCTCCCAGAGCACTGGCCCCTCACCCTTCTCCCCCTTCCCAGCAACGTCCCGGGGAAGAGGGAGGTAGGAGGGCCATACCTGACTTGGGCACACCACACTTGAAGCACTTCTCACGGCGTTTGAAGTTCTGGACGCCACACTGTGAGGCACAAGCCAGGCTGTCAGAGGGGGTGGGGCTTTCCACTGTGCCCTCCAAACGTGGATCCAGAGATCCCCCAGGGAACCCGCCACGCCCCAGGAAGGTCCCAGGGTCAGGGGTGGCAGGGGGCTTTGGGGCTCTGGCTGTCATCCTCGGTCCCGTGAATCTTCCCTTTACATGGTCTCAAATTTGTCCTCAGTGCCAACCCCTCAACTCAGGAATCCATAACTCCCCCACCTCTGTTACCAACTGCCGCCTGCTCCGAGGTACCAACTCCCAGAAATGCCCCCACCAAAGTCCCTTTGGTATGTTCCTCTTCCCCAAATGTACTTCCCTATTCAGAAACCTTCGTTATTTCTATCCCTCAAAGCCAGCAGCCCCTCTCTTGCCAGACTCTCACCCCTCCTTCATCTCGAGGACTGGGCTGGATCCTGCCGCTCTTGAGAAATAAATTTGCCTGGGGTATTGCAGCCTCTGGAGACCCCCAGCTTTCACCACATTTCTATCTCTGATCCATGCTCAGGTACTAAGCACTGCTCCCGTGCCAGGCTCCATGCAGGACGTGGCCTCTGCCCTCCTGGCCTAACAGTGGGGAGCAGATGTAGCACAGAGGGGCAGCAGGTGAGTCTGTGGAAATGGTCCCCCCCCCCAGGGGCTCTGGGAGGGGAGCGGGCCTAGAGGCCCAGCTCACTCAGCTGCGTATAGTCAGCAGGGCTGTTTGATCTGGGAGGTCCAAGAGTTTGGTTTGGTTTTGCTGGGAAGCGACTGCTGGCGGAGGCAGCAAGAGATTTTGTGTAGGAGGATGAGGAGAGAGGCAAAAGCAAAGGCTGGACAGGGAAGGTGACACTAGATCACAGAGGGCAGTCACACTCCAGCTCAGAGCTGTGGGGGTTTTCAGCAGAGGAGGAGGGGCGTGGTCAGAAGTGGTTCTGAGGAATGTCACCAGTGAGGGAGTGGGAGAAAGAGGCAAGAGGCCAGCACACCAGAGAGGGGCCTGTGGCGACTGTGTGGGGGAGGAGGTGAGGACTGGCCCGAGCAGTGGGAATGGCAAGAGGGAGCATTTCTGTGATGGAAGTGACAAGACTGGAGAGCAACAGGATGTGGTGGATAAAGGAGAGAAAAGAAGAGAATCCCCTAGTTTCAAGGAGTATCTGAAAATACAGGAGGGATGGAGTCCTCCCGTCACTCTGTCCCTACCTCTCCAGAGAGGTTGGACACCCGCCTTCTGATATTACTTTTTTGGTTTTGAAATAAGCAGGAACCACTCCCCTTACTGGGCAGAGTTCCTCTTGGGGAGAGGGCCTATGCAAGCTCTCAGGTCTCCCCTTAGGTCTCATGGCTGCCAGCCGGCGGCAGGAGGTGAGGCTGTAGAGTCCCAAGGCTGCTTGTGAGGCTGGCCCCAGGGGAGATCTGAACTCACAGTGGCATCCATGGCCCACGATCAGGAGCAAGGCACCACTCAAGGTTCCATCTCTCTGAGCCTCAGCCTCCTCTTAGGGAATATTGACTGCAAAGAGCTACAGCTTGTACCCGCAGTCTCAGGCAGACATGGCTTTGTCAGAGGTCGGGTCACCTGACACAGGCTCTCAGAACACCCTACACATTCCTTCAGGACAAGAGCTGACACTGAACATCGTTAACAGCGGGCCAGGTGTCGTTCCAAGTGTTACCCTCTCATCACCACATTTCAATCCTCCCAACCACCTTTGGGGAGCGGGGTCATTGGTATTTGCATTGTAGAGATGGGGAGAGTGAGGCAAAGAGAGGTTAAATACCCTGACGAAAATCAAGGTAGATTTGGGGGAGTCTAACTTCAGCTAGTCTGGTTCTGAAGCCCACATTTTATAGATCACATTATGCCTCCACTGTCACTAGTCACTTACATAAACATCTGTTTCAAGTCTACTGGGGCTTCAGGCAAGATCGTACCGCATGAGGGCAGAGCCTGGCGCCAAGTGAAAGCTCAGTACAAACTGGTGGGTGGGTGGCAAGGAGCAGCGCTGCTTGAGCTGAGCCAGTCCTCCACACCCACGCCACTCAGAGGCCCCGGGGAGACACAGACGTTGCCACCGCCCCTGTACCTTATTACACAGCCAGTCCTCATTGATCTTGGGCTTGGGGTCGCTGTAGTGCATGGACACCTTCTGGCCCAGGATGTTGAGGGAGTGCTGCGGGGAAAAGCAGAGCACAGTGAGGCCTGGGCAGCAGTGCCCCACGCACCGTCTCAGCACAGGAGAAGAGAGTGAGCGAGCCCTTCAGCTGGATGGATGAGGGACAGGGAACGGAGGGAGGTCGGAGAACTGACGAGGGAAGAAGGAAGGGAAGGAGGGAGGGAAAGCGCCACAGCCCTCGGGCGCAGCTGCTTGCTGCCTTTCCGGGCACGCGCACGCACACGTGAACACACGCCACCAGGCACACAGTGCTCGGCTGCCCGAAGCTTGCCGGACAGCGGGGGAAGCCCCCACTCGGCCCTGACACTGCCAGGCCACACCCAGGGCCAGCACTACACAGGCTACACTTGGGATGAGGGGGGACGGGGAGGGGAGGGGAGGGGAGGGGAGGGAGAGGAGGGGAGAGAAAGAGAGAAAGAGAGAGCGCACGCGCACTAGTGCTGGAGAAGGGGAAAAAGAAAGAGCCATATTTAAAAGATGGACGGTCCTGCTGTGAGGCTGTCTTCCCGTGGCTGGCTGGGTCCTGGGCCCATGGCACTAGCCTGTGGACCGGCAGAGATGGCCCCAGGGCCGCCCCTGCTGAGCCTCCCTTCCACCACATCGCCCCTTCCTCCCCTGAGGCTTTCCTTCAGTGCCCCACACCAGTGAGCTGGGCTCTGGGTGGGCGAGCAGAAGCCTTGGGTCTCTGAAGGTCCCAAAGCTGCTGGGTTGGGAGCCCGTGCCAGGCTGGGGGAGCAGGCTCCCCCCATTCCAGACAGCACGGCTCCTCGCTGAGAGGGCAGGCCTGTCCCTAGCGGAGTGGGGCAAGTGGTGACTCCTGTGGGAGCTAGGTGCAGTGGGAGGGGTGGGGTGACCGAAGTGAGTCCTGGTGAATGAAACCATCACTCTTGACTGGTACTTTCGATCAACAGAGCGGTACTGGCCTGTCCCATGGAAATCAAAGGACCGAACTCACGTGCAGGGACAGAGCTGGCAAAACAGGACTTGCTAGTTAGTGTGCCAACAGCTAAGTTCCCCAATGGCTGGACTTCCAGCGGTGCCCAAGAGTGGAACAGAGTCCTGGCTCTGCCCGACCCCAGAGCAGGGCGGTCCCCCGGGGAGTGGGAACTTAGGTGGAAGGACCCCACCCCCACCCCACCCCCAAGGCAGCCCTTTCTCTGAAAGCTCAGCCAGGAGAGGAAGAGAGGCAGAGCTAGTGCCTGGCC
The DNA here is from genome assembly GCF_965194805.1 of Balaenoptera borealis. Taxonomy (NCBI): domain Eukaryota; kingdom Metazoa; phylum Chordata; class Mammalia; order Artiodactyla; family Balaenopteridae; genus Balaenoptera; species Balaenoptera borealis. The sequence continues at coordinate 41,983,008 of NC_138881.1, read as the reverse complement.
AGTGGGAAGGGCCAGTGGTGAGTGTGGGTTCTTGATGGGAAGCCCAGTGGGTAGCGAGAGATGGGAAGAGGAGATAGTGAGGGTCAGGAAGGGGGAGAGAGAGGGGGTGGGGGGATGGGACACAGGGCCACAGGGCAGGGAACTGTGTCCGTAAGAATCAGGCGATGGGGAGCGCTCGATTACAAAGTAGTATTTGTTTGGGGGGGGGGTTCAAGTGCGGCAAAGCAACCTGATTGGCTTCCATCCATCGTGTAGCGTCCTGCAAGTGACTAAACTCGACGAAGGCGAAGCCCCGGCTCTGACCTGGAGACAGCATTCAGATACAGACGCAGTGGGTTAGTCAACAGCTTTGGACACACGGCGTTCCCGGGGGCGGGACCCGAGGGGAGAGGACTGGGGGGCAGAGAGGGAAGTGGGGAGAGGAAAAAGGAAGAAAGGGAGAGAGAGAAGCAAAGAAAGACCAGGGTGTGGGAGGCAAGGTAGATGGTCGGGAGGGGCAGGAACGAGGGAAGCAGGAGGGAAGAAAACAGAGCTGGAGAGGGGTTGGGGGCAGGGGATACACACACGCCAGCTGGGAAGAAAGACAGAGAGATGGGGCTCAGGCACACCTGCCCGGACAGCCTGGGGTGACAGAGACGGAGAGAAGGAGCTGGGAGGGAAAGGGTACAAGGAGAGGTCTCCAGAGAAGGAAGGAGGACAGATGGGCAGGCTGCTGGCTTCACATGGGCCAGAATAAATAACCAAATGGTGGGGCCCAGCACAAGGCCAGGGCAGCCCAGGAGGGGTCCTGTAACAGGTGTTTAATCAAAGGAGCAAAAGAGAAGCTGGGCCAGGCTGCTCGGTGAGGCTGGGAAGGCTCTAGGCCCAACAGGAACCAGAGGGAGTTAGGGACACAATGTCACCTCAGCCTCACCACAGTCCAGGGAAGGTTGGCCTCACCAGGGAGCCACCTCAGGGCCAAGCTGGGAAGATTACAGCCACCTACAGTCCAGGTCCTCTAAGACAGCAGGAGAATGGGGGCCAGGATCGTCCAGGTAGATCTTAAAGATCTTAAAGATCAGCAGGTGCCTGGGAGAAGCGTCCAGGGCCACAGAGAGGGCTGCACCTGGGACACCGCCTCAGGGAGACCAGAATCCTGTCAGCTTGGCTGGGGTACAGCAGAGCAAGACCTACATGCTATCAAGAGAGACTCCAGGCCTGGCCAGGGCTGGGAAAAGGATCCAGGGCTTGAGACCACAGGAAAGTAGCTCCTTCTTTGGAGGTACACACACAGGGAGGGCTTAGACACAGCGGGACTTGAGGGGCATGCTTGATCTCCAAAAGAATAACCATTAGGATGCACAGGAGGATGGAATGGTATAATTAAAGAGAGAGAGAGCGAGATGGAGAGATGGAGGCGTGGGGAGGAGAGAGACTGAGAGATGCAGAGAGAAGCCCAGGCAGAACGAGGCCCCACTGTGCCTGCCTTGGGGAGCCTGGGCCAGAGGTCCTGCAGAGACAACCCCCCACCACCCTACTAACCTCAGGCCAGCTCCAAGCAGCCTGCAAGAGGGAGGGAGGGAACAAGCGAGGCCAGCGATCCTGGCTGCTCCTTGGGATGCACCCTTGGACAAGAGCCATCCCCTGCCTCCCCTCTTGGGACACATGGGTGGGGCCGTGTCAGACCTACTTTCTGGTCAGAGGCTGTTACCAGAAAAACGTGGGGGGGGGGGAGCAAGGGGCAGGGGAAGGAGAAGAAAGGAGAGGGAAGGGAGGCTACTGGGGGGGACGGGGTTACCATCTCAGATACTCAGAGTCCCAAAGAGGAGGTTCCCCGGAGCCTGGCCCTGGCCCTGCCCCCGGGGAGCACTCAGCTCATCTCAGAGCTGCACCCCCTCCCTGACAGCCTCGCACAGGAGGCTACTGGCCGGAGCTGTGAGGAGAGTGGGAGGAGGGGGAGAGAAGAAGAGAGGGTACCCCCAAGCTGCCCATTCCCAGCTGTGGCAGGAAGGCAGGGTAGGGAGGGTGAGGGAAAAGGCAGAGGCAGGAGGGAGACTCGGAGGCTGAGGCTGGCCAGCGGAAGAGGAGGGTACTAGAACAAAAGCTCACCTGAGGATTTGTTCCGCATCAGCCGGACCTCCCGTGCTTGGACACCGTGGGACTGCAGCTGGCCACGGATCTGTACGGGGAGATACGGTTTGGAGCAAGCTCAGTACAAGGGGGCTACTGGGTACCTGAGGCTGGCTGGAGGCCTCCAGGACCCCAGAGGGTCATAGGGGATGTGCACACACTGTCTCCTCTCCCTCTCTCAGGGCTTTCCCCCAAGTGACCACAGCCCCAGCCCCACACCAGTACCCAGTCTCAGCTTTCAGCCCCAGACTTGCAGAGTGAGTCAAATGAAAAAAGGGGCGTGGTGCAAGGTGAAGCATGGCAGCATTAACGACCCTCAGGGGTGGAGAACAGCAAGAGAGCAAGCGAGCCAGCAGCTCAAGAAATGGTGGGCAGGGGTGGTCTGACAACAGGCTTGGTGCAGCCACAGAGCAAGGAAAGCTGGCAAGCAATTCTGGCCCTTTGCAAAGGGACTGCCCTCCGGCTTGCATCCAGAGAGACCCATGACACAAGTACGAAACTGGGAAGGACTGGGGTCTGAGCAAACCCCAGCCATGTGTGCTAGACCATAAATGGAGCAGTAACTTGGGGTGGAAACCAAAAGGCATGGCCGTGGGATTTGGAAAGCTTCCTGGATGACCTAAGCCAGAGGGAAGCTGCAGATGAAATTTGGGATTTGGACCAGGCGAGGCAGAGTCTCTAGGCCAGTGGTGCCTCTCGCAAGCGACTGGGAGCCTGTGCTGGGCATTCTTGGGCAGCAGCCTTAACGCCTCTGGGCCTCAGTTTCCTCATCAGGTTCAACAACAGAAGGGAAATTAAACATACACATACAAGGATGAAAAAGAAAGACACAGAGGAGCAGATCAGGACTGCTAACACTCAGGGAGAGCTCAGGAAACAGCTAGAACGTGGGCTCTGGGGTTCAGCTGCCCAGGTTCAGACCCCAACTCTGCTGTGCCACTCACTGACTGTGGGACCTGAGGCAAACTGCTTCACTGCTGGGGGCCTGGCTTCCTCATCCGCAGAATGAAAATACAAAGAGTACCTTCCCTACAGGGTGGCTGTGCAGATTAAATCAGACCTGACATGTGGCCCACCCCGTGATAAATCCTCCGCAGATGTCAGCACTCAGTTACCGTCTGACCCTGAACAGTGCAGGTGGGCCAGACCTGAAAGCTCTCAAACACACAGGTGGGATTTTCTCTGCGACAACACAGGCAGCCAGCAGGTTTCAGAGGCGAGATGAGCAGAGAATTCACGGGCAGTGGGGAGGAGGGGGAGCACTGGGGAGGCTAGTGAGGAGGCTATTCTAGTGGCCCACTTGGGGTTTTCCTGCTCTCTAGGGGAAGTCTGTATGAGAAGGGAGGAGGATGGGAGGGAATGTCACACAGGAAAACAGGGTGGGAAGGCTGCAGCAGCAATGAAGTCAAAGGAGAACCCAAGGCTCTGTGGTCGTGCCAGTGAGGAGATCTGATGCTGCTGGCAAAAGAGGGAGGAGGGCGGGGAATGAGAATAAAACCTCAGAAAATCCCACGGGGAACCTCCCCACCTCCCAGGCCGCAGGGTCTCCGCATCATCTCTGCCACCAGAAATATCTGGCACTGGGACTGGTGAGCATCTGGCCTTTGATGGACATTTGCAGAATGGATGGATGGCCAGTGGAATGTGCAGAAGGAATGCTCTGTTCCCTCCCCCACCCACCACCACAGCCCCTGGGCCAAGTCAGCCTATCCAACACTCCTCCCTTCCAGACTAGGAGACAACAGGGCCTACCCAGGGGACGGATCAGTGCTGGCGGACAGAAGCTAGTGGGGAGAAGGGATGAAAGGTGCTGAGGTTGGGGGTAAGGGAGAAGCTGAGGGCCCTGGAGGAGACCCAGCCTGGCCTCCTGCTCTGCCACCTGCCCAGGGACACGGGGGGCACGTACGTCATCCTCAGTGGCTGCCTGTGGCAGCATCCTCAGCATGACGATGTTACTGGCCTTCTCCTCCTCCTCCTCCTCCTCATCCTCCTCCTCCTCCTCCCCTTGCTCGGTCCGATAGTCCTGGTCCCGATAGTCGCCGTCTCGGGGGAAGCCTGGTGGGCCGGTGGGGCTGTGCCTGTGCCGCCGCCGCCGCCTACGCTGAGTCTCGGAGCCCGGGGAGGCCTCGTAGGAATCCTGGCCAACAGAATGAGACGAGAGACACCAGACGGGCAGTCAGTCTGGGGTGGGCCTAGGAGCTGGCCGCTGGCTCTCCGAGGCAGGCAGGCTCTGAAAGCCAGGGGTGGGCGGGCTCCGGCTAAAGGCTTGGGGCAGCAAGGTGGGTAGGCCCTGGACTGCAACCCTTCTGGGGTTGGAGATTCTCCCCGGGATGCTTTTGGGGGCTGCTTTGGTGGGGAGTGGGGAGAGGCCGGTGGCAGTATCGGTGTGGGAGAGGAACTCCCACAGACAGGTGACCAGACTCCACTTAAAACCTCCTTGGGAAGAGACCATTTGGGGTTGGCACACTAAACCCTGCTCTGTTTCTCCCCCCTCCTCCCTCGCCAGCTCAGCTAGCATGTGCACAATTGTTCCTTGTGCCATGGAACGCCACACCTTGCTTAAGATTCCCAGCCTGGGCCCTGCCACCAAGTCGTGGGTTTAGGAATAGCTTAAGACCTCAGCCAGAGCCAGCCAGCAGGGGCTGGCAAAGGTGCGAGGGCTATGGCGCTGCCCCACCCCGGTCCCTGATCCGCTGCCTGGCCAGTCCTCCATCACCACCAGGCTCTCTCCTAACAGGGTGTGGTCACTGGATTCCTGGGCGTTGCTCAAATCATCCTTTCAGGACTAAGCAAGCCAGGCCTGGGTCCACACCCCTCCTGCCCTCACGGAGGCCAGATAACTCAGCGCTCCACTCTTCCTGGTCCACCCAGGGCCCAGCCAGTGCCCTGGAGACATCCAGGCACAGCTCACAGCTGCCACTTGAGGAAGCTTGGTTGCCCACCACAGGGGTCTTTCCACTGGACCCCCCAGAGGGTGGCCAGCAGCCCACACTCTGCTTCCCACTGGAAAGGAGAGCTGTCTGCTTGTGTGGACCAGGGCCCTGATGCCCCCTCAACTTGGAGTTCCCATAAGGCAAGGCTGATTCTTCCCGTCAGATGGGGGCTCCCTGATGGTGAGCATCATGCCTCCCAACTCAGGCCAGGGCTAACTATCCAACATGGAAATGGCTAGATTCTGAGCTCAAAGGAGAGGCCTGAGGGGACTTCCCCTTCTGTCTAGAGGCTCTGCCACCACTGGGAATGCCCACGGTCAGCCCCCCAGAGCTGCTCTGCTTGGTGATATCCAAGTGCCCTCCCAACCCTAGATGCCGGGTCCCCAAATTGGCTGGGAGCAGGCAGTATAGGGCTTGCAGTGAACCCTGAACAACAGGGAAGAAGGGAGACAGGTGGTGGCCAGGGGCCCTCAGAAGTATAGAGCCAAGCACGTGGAAGTTAGGGAGACCCAACTTGGGAGAGGAGCCCTCAGAGAGGGGAGTGGGGACAGACCCTCCAGGTGAGGCAAAGCCACCGAGCACAGTCTGAAGGCATGGGAGCTGAGAGCTACCTGCACACGGTGCTGCAGCCAGACAGAGGCCCTGCAGGAGCTGGCCCTCCCCTGCCCTCACCTCTGCACTCTGCTCCTCGGACGAGTCATCATAGTCGTGCTTGCCCTCCTGGCTGCCGTACTCGCGGGGATACGAGCGGTAGTCCATGTCCCGGTAGTCGTGATCCCGGCTGCGGTTCTCCCCACCATCATCCTGTGAACGATCACTGGCTCCGTAACGGCCAGTCCTGTCTCCACGACCCCCTCTGGGGAAAGAAGGATGGGGAGGGAAGAGAGGGCAGTCCTTTCTGAAAGGCGCAAGAGGTGAGGGTGACCCCACCCACCCCCTCCCTCTAGACCCTCAGCCCCGCCCCCTGACAGGGATCCCTACACGCTGACCCCGTGGGGCAAGCTGGCTCCCACCTCTCCCTCAAATCCAACCCACTTCTCTCCTTCCCTTCCCCACCTCTCCATTCCCTCACTGGGCCCTCAGATGTGGAACCCCGACTGGTCTCCTCACCTCCACCCAGGCCTCCCCTAGTTCACTCTCTATACCCCACATGTGAGGGAGGGTTTCACAAGGCAAAGTCAATCAAGCCCAACCATATTGCTCCTTACAAAACACCAAAATGCTCACCAAGGTCCTACAAGGTCTGCAGGGTCCTGCGGGATGAGGTCCCTGCCGACCTCTTTCCTTCCACCTCATCGTGCACTGCGCTACCCTGCCCCTCTGTTCCACGGTCACCTTGCTAGCACTGGCAGCTGTTTGTTTGTATGTATGTATGTATGTATGTATTTATTTCGCGCGGGCTTTTCTCTGGTTGCGGGGAGCGGAGACTACTCTTCGTCGCGGTACGCGGGCTTCTCATTGTATGTACGTATGTATTTATTTATTTCGCGCGGGCTTTTCTCTGGTTGCGGTGAGTGGAGGCTACTCTTCGTCGCGGTACGCGGGCTTCTCATTGTATGTATGTATGTATTTATTTCACGCGGGCTTTTCTCTGGTTGCGGCGAGTGGAGGCTACTCTTCGTTGAGGTACGCGGGCTTCTCATTGTATGTATGTATGTATGTATTTATTTCACGCGGGCTTTTCTCTGGTTGCGGGGAGCGGAGGCTACTCTGTTGTGGTACGCGGGCTTCTCATTGCATGTATGTATGTATGTACTTATTTCGCGCGGGCTTTTCTCCGGTTGCGGTGAGCGGAGGCTACTCTTCATTTCGGTACGCGGGCTTCTCATTGTATGTATCCATGTATGTATTTATTTCTCACGGGCTTTTCTCTGGTTGTGGTGAGCGGAGGCTACCCTTTGTTCCGGCACACGGGCTTCTCATTGTATGTATGTATGTATGTATGTATGTATTTATTTCGTGCGGGCTTTTCTCTGGTTGCGGCGAGCTGGGGCTACTCTTCGTTGCGGTGCGCAGGCTTCTCATTGTGGTGGCTTCTCTTGTTGCGGAGCACAGGCTCTAGGCATGCAGGCTTCAGTAGTTGTGGCACGTGGGCTCAGTAGTCGTGGCTCGTGGACTCTAGAGGGCAGGCTCAGTAATTGTGGCACATGGGCTTAGTTGCTCCGCGGCATGTGGGATCTTCTGGGACCAGGGCTCAAACCCGTGTCCCCTGCATTGGCAGGCGGATTCTTAACCACTGCGCCACCAGGGAAGCCTCTGGCAGCTGTTTTGTTAAAATTTCTCCTACTGCAATAACTGTAAAATAATTATCTCAACATTGATTTAATGTGCATTTCTTTGATGATTTAAAAAATTACTAGACTGAGTTTTGGGAGATGAGGGAACCACCTGTTCGGTTCACTGCCCTATTCCCCAAAGCTTAGCTTAGTGCCTAATACTCAGCAGGTGCCCAATAATTATTCTTTGATAAAATAATGACTCTAAAGAGCACTGAGGAACCACTGGACCACCAGGAAACCTCTCTAAAAGTATTCTAAAAGCAACCGATACATATCTACTTAAAACAAGACAAAAATGGACACCACCATAGACTACTACTAGCAGGATCCCAATCCTGGTCAGAAATGATAGTAGAATATCCATTTTCAACACCATTATTAACATTATTCTAAGATACTCGCTATTAAACAATTAAACAAAGGAAAAAAAAGATTAAAAGCTGGAAAGAAGGTAAAATTACCATTACTTGTAGATGATATGAGGATGTATCTGCCTAAGCCTAAGAGAATCGACTGAGAAATGATTATAAATAATAAGATAAATCAATAAAGATGCTGGGTTCAAAATTAATATGCAGAAATAAATACTGTGCTTGTATTCAGAGAGCCACTGTTTAGAAATGGGAAGATCCCAAGTATAACTGCATCAAAAAGGTTAAATACCTAGACATGTGCACGATCTTATGACTATACTTCACACATATAAGCCAGGATACATTTGAAATGGGTCAAAGATTTAAATGGAAGAAATGAAACCATAGAGGAAAAGAAGAATAAAACACGAGATATTTTGATAATCTTGAAATGGGGAAAACTATGACCCAAATCCAGAAGCCACGGAAGAAAAGACTATTAAATCTGACTACATAAAAATAAAACATTTCTGCTTGGAAAAAACAAAAACCATCACAAGCCAAGTCAAGACAAACAATAAACAGGGAAAAGATAAGGGAAAAAGAAAAAGGGAACTGAATTCACAGAAAATAATACAGTTGACCCTTGAACAATGCGGGGGTTAGGGGCACCGACCCTCTGCTCAGTTGAAAATCCGAGTATAACTTATAGTCAGGCCTCTGTATCTGTGGTTCCCCCACATGCTCAGATTCAACCCACCATGGATCCTGTAGCATTGTAGTATTTACTATTGAAAAGAATCTGTGTATCAGTGGACCTATGCAGTTCAAACCTGTGTTGTTCAAGGGTCAACTGTACAGATGGTTTATATTTGAAAAGATGCTCTATCTCACTCATAATGAAAGATGAAAATTAAAACTACACCAGATAGGTCATTTTTATAACACTTAAAATTTATTTTTGTATATTTTTCCTAAATCATTTTTATTGTGATAAAATATATATAACAAGAACTTTACCATTTTTTTAAAATAAATTTTTTAATTTTTATTTATTTACTATTTTGGCTATGTTGGGTCTTTGTTGCTGCACGCAGGCTTTCTCTAGTTGTGGTGAGTGGGGGCTACTCTTCGTTGCGGTGCACGGGCTTCTCTTGTAGTGGAGTGCGGGCTCTAGAGCACGTGGGCTTCAGTAGTTGTGGCTTGTGGGCTCTAGAGCGCAGGCTCAGTAGTTGTGGCGCACGGGCTTAGTTGCTCCGCGGCATGTGGGATCTTCCCGGACCAGGGCTCGAACCCGTGTCCCCTGCATTGGCAGGCGGGTTCTTCACCACTGCGCCACCAGGGAAGCCCAAGGACTTTACCATTTTAAAGTGTACAACTCAGTTGCACAAAGTACACTCAAAAATGTTGTACAGTCATCACCATTATCTATTTCTAGAACCTTTTCATCACCCCAAACAGAAACTCTGTACTCTAATTAAACAATAATTCCCCACACCACCTGGCAACCTCTACTCTACTTTTTGTCTCTATGAGTTTGCCTATTCTAGGTACCTCATATAAGTGGACTCATATAACATTTGTCCCTTTGTGTCTGGCTTATCTCACTTAGCAGAATGTTTTCAAGGTTCATGTTGTAGAATGCATCAGAATTTCATTTTTTTATGGCCATATATGTATGTATGGTATATACCACATCTGTTGATGGACACCTGGGTTGTTTCCACCTACTGGTTGTTTTGCATATTGTGAATAATGCTGCTATGAACACTGGTGTACAAGTATCTGTTTGAGTCCCTGCTTTCATTTCTTTTGGGTACACACCCAGGAGTGGAATTGCTGAATCCTATGGTAACAGATTTTTTGAGGAACTGCCAAACAGTGTTCCATAGCAGCCGTACCATTATACATTCCTACCAGCAATGCACAAAGCTTCCAATTTCTCCACATCCTCATTAACACTTGTTATTTTGTATTTTTCATGTGCTTATTGGCCAATTATACATCTGCTTTGGAGAAATGTCTATTCAAGTCTTTTGCCCATTTTTGAATTAGGTTTTTCTGTTGCTCTTGTAGGAGTTCTTTATACATCCTGGGTGTTAATCCCTTATCAGATATATGATTTGCAAACACATTCTCCCATTCTGTGGGATGTCTTTTCATTCTTTTGAATAGCATTCTTTGATGTATAAAAGTTTCTAATTTGATAAAGTCAAACTTATTTTCAAGAAATGATAATTTTAGATTTACAGAAAAGTTCAAAGATAATAGAATTCTCATATACCTTTTACCCAGTTTCTCCTAATGTGAAGAGAACCATGGTACATTTGCCAGAACTAAAAAGTTAACTAAACTGTAGACTTCATTAGCATTTCACCAGTTTTTCCACTACTATCCCCTTTCTGTTCCAGGATCTAATCCAAGATACCACATTGCATTTAGTCATCATGCCCCCTTAGTCTCCTCTGGCCTGTGAAAGTTTCTCAGTCTTGCCTTGTTTTTTTATGACCTTGACACAATTTTGAAGCATACTGGTCAGGTATTTTGTAGAATGTACCTCAACTTGGGTTTATCTGATGTGTTCTTGTGATTAGACTTGAGGTTATGGTTTTTTGAAGAATACAACAGAGGTGCCCTTCTGATCACATCAGATCTCAGGGGCATGCTATCAACGTGACTGGTGACACTGAACTTGATCATCTGGTTATGGTGGGGTCTGCCAGGTTTCTCCGCTGTAAAGTTTCTTTTTCCCTTACACTCTATTCTTTAGAAGCGAGTCACTAAGATCAGCCCACACTCAAGAGGAGGAAAATTAAGCTCTACTTCCTAGAGTGGGGAGTATCTACATATATTATTTGGAATTCTTCTGTAAGGAAGATCTGTGATCGAATGTTTTTAACTCAACAAATCTGCAAAAGTCCAAATGTTTGACAACAAACTGTTGGCAAGGCTGTATGGGAAATAGGCACTCTCATATTGGTAGTAGGAGTGAAAATGGAACGATCCTCATGGAGGGGAATTTGGCAATAGCTGGCAAAACTAAAAATCTATATACTCTCTGACCCCCAATTCTCCTTCTGGGAATTTAATGTACTAATACACTTGCACATATACAGAAACAGTATTCTCAATGCAACATTGTTTATAACAGCGAAGGACAAGAAACAACTTAGAGAAGAGTCAGGAAAATTCTGTTTAAAAAAAAAGACTAATGATGGAGAGAGGAACCCCACCAAATATTAAAACATATTATAAAGGTGGAGCAATTGAAACACAAATGGACAGATCGGTAAAATCAAATAGAGTTCATAGTATACAAACACACATATGGAAATTTAGAATCAGCCAAAGGTTGCATTTCAAATGAACAAGGAGAAAATGGATTAGTCAATAAATACTAGTTGTGATAACTGTCTAGCTCAGGAATTGGTAAACCACAGCCAGGGGGCCAAATTCAGTCACCTAAATAAAGTTTTCTTGAACACAGCTATACCCGTTCATTTACATATTGTCTGTGGTTGCTTTCCGCAGACTGGTTGTGACAGACTGTATGGTCTTCGATGCCAAAAAATATTTACTATCAGGTCCTTTACAGAAAAAGTTTGTTGACCTTTAAGAAAATAAAGTTGTTTACCTACCTCATTTCTTACACCAAGTAAATTCTAGATGGATCAAAAATACAAGTCCCTGAATAGACACCTTCAAAATACTAGAAAGAAAACGTAAGAAAAAACTGATTACCTCAAGAATGGGGAAGATCTTTATAAGTAAGGCAAAACCCAGAAGTCATAAAATTTAAAAAAAAACTGATAAATCTGGCTTCATAAAAAATTTTAAATATCTAGAGTATAAAAAATACCATAAACAAATAAACACGTGATAAAACAAATATGGTAAAATGTTAATGGTAGAATCCAGTGGATGGATACAGAGGTGTTCACTGTAAAATTCTTTCAACTTTGCTGTATGCTTGAAATTTCATAATAAAATATTGGAAAAACCCCCAAAAGCTAAAAGGTAATTAACAAATGGGAAAAATAAAATGTTCCCAGACATTTCAGTTGGTTTGCAATTTTTCATAATTGTTCATTTATTCATTCAACAAATAGTAATGTAACATTTGCTATGTGTCAGGTACTATTCTAGGTGCTGAGGATACTGCTGTGAACAAAATGAAGTCCCTGTCCTTGTGAGCTTGGCTTAGAACCCAAATTGTTTCCTTAATGATAAATGCCTAGACAAGAAGTGGCTGGTATGAGAGATATGAGTATTTTTAAGGTTTTTGATATGAACAATGTTTTTCATTGTTGCTTAATGTAGGTATCCCTCGATATTTGTACTTTAGTTATCAGAATCTAAGAACTGAACAGATTTGGGGACTTCCCTGGTGATGCAGTGGTTAAGAATCTGCCTGCCAATGCAGGGGACATGGGTTCGAGCCCTGGTCCAGGAAGATCCCACATGCCGCAGAGCAACTAAGCCTATGCGCCACAACTACTAAGCCCACGTGCCACAACTACTGAAGCCCGCACACCTAGAGCTGGTGCTCCTCAACAAGAGAAGCCACGGCAATGAGAATCCCGCGCACCGCAACGAAGAGTAGCCCCTGCTCGCCACAACTAGAGAAAGCCCCCGCATAGCAACAAAGACCCAACACAGCCAAAAAAAAAAAAAAAACAAACAAAAAAAAAAAACAAAAAAAAACTGAATAGAGTTGAATAAATGTTCAGATGAAATCCTGAACTGACACTCAGCATCTAAACCAAACAAATTTGGATACTGAACTCTTGCTATCTAAACTCAGGAAGGGAAAAGATTTGGATAGTAAGGGATACTTTTTATTGGCCACAGAGCACTTTGACTAAATACCTTCCAAAGGTAGTCCCCATTCATAATACATTTCTAGGAAGCTGGACTGAATCATAATATAAGAGGATCTCCACAAAATGAGTATATTTCTGGAAAACATAAAATGCCACAATTGGCAGAAGTAGACAAAATGATAATCAAAAACCCAGGCCCCTTTAAAGGTGAGTTTTACCAAACTTTCAAGGGACAGATAAGTCTTATATGAGTTCCTCCAATAAAGAGAGAAATAGCAAAAGATGCCCAATTCATGTCATGAGGCCACCTTGATTCAATGCCAGATAAATACCGGAAAAGGAAATTATAGGACCCCATCACTGATGGACACAGATGCAAATATCCTAAATAAAACAATTTATCTAATCAAATGTAACACTGTTTTAAAAGTATACACAACATTATTTAAATAATTTTTCTTCCAAAAATCATGAGTAAACATTAGAAAAACACAAATTGAGAAACATCTACAAAACAACTGACATGTACTCTTAAAACATCAAGTGCATAAAAGACAAAGACTGAATAACTATTCCAGATTAAAGGAGACTAAAAAACAAAAGTAGCTCAATGTGGTGTGTGATCTTGGATTGGACACTGGATTAGGGAAGAACAGCTATAAAAGACATTTTTGGAAGAACTGATGACATCTGAATATAGACTTTAAGACAAAAGTTATTGTATCAATGTTAAATTTCTTCATATTGATAAGCATCCTGTGACTATGAAAGAGAAAGTGGGACGAACATGCTGTAGTACTTACCGGTCATGTCTGCCACTAACTCAAATGAGTCAGAAAAAAAATGTTACGTATAGAAAGTGGAGGAGGGGTAGAGGGAAGGGAGAAGGAAGAGGGGAAGGGAGAGGGGAGGAGAAAAGGGAGAGGGGAGAAAAAAAGAGAAGGGGGAAGAAGGAAGGAGTAGGCTTGTAGGTAGGTAAAGTGAATGTGGCAAAATGTTTACAATTAGTGGTTCTGGGTAGAGGATTAAGGGAGTTTGTTGTACTTGCAATTTCTTTTTTTGTAAATCTGAAGTTTTTTCAAAATGAGAAGTTATAAATATACATATACATACCATGATCAAGGAGGGTATATCTCAATAATATCAAGGATGCAATTGAATGCAATTTATGAAGTTGATGGACAAAAGGAGGAAAAAAAACATGTAATTATGAAGTTCAATACTCATTTCTGATCAGTCTTAGCAAACTAAAATTAGAGAATTTTCTTGATTTATTAAAGACTATATTCTAAAAGCCTACAGTACACATCACACTTGATGGCTAAGCAAAAGGGGCTGCCTATCAGGCCTGGATCGACTGTCTGTCTGCAGATGTCCTTTATGGGAAAGAAAATAAACTATATTGTTTAAGCCATTATTCTTTGGATTTTCAGTTACAACCTGCCAAAATGAATCTATACTTGTGATTCTTAACTAAAATGAATCTTAATCAGCATCACGGATACTATTTAACATGGTATCAAAAGTCCTGGTCAGTGCTATAAGTGAGGAAAAAGAAATAAGAAAAGCCAGGATTGGTTTGTATACAACATGGCTAACTACTTAGAAGGACCATCAAAGTCAACAATGAATGAGTAGAAATAACAATGGAACACAGCAGAGATAAGATAATTTACAAAAACCAACAGCTTTCCTCTACCCCAGTAAATACCAGCTTGGAAAATAAAAAAACAAGATGCGAATAAAAACTACTGAAGCACCTAGGAATTACTTTAACAAACAATACACGACCAGATTAAACTTAAAAGCTTTTGCACAGCAAAGAAAACCATCAACAAAACAAAAGACAACCGATTGAATGGGAGAAAATATTTGCAAATGATATGACCAATAAGGGGTTAATATCCAAAATATATAAACAGCTCATACAACTCAATATCAAACAAACAAACAGAAACAAACAAACCCAACTTAAAAATGGACAGAAGACCTGAATAGACATTTTTCCAAAGAAGACATACAGATGGCCAAGAGGCACATGAAAAGATGTTCAACACCGTTAATCATCAGAGAAATGCAAATTAAAACCACAATGAGATATCACCTCACACCTGTCAGGATGGCTATCATCAAAAAGAACACAGACAACAAATGTTGGTGAGGATGTGGAGAAAAGGGGACCCTCGTACACTGCTGGTGGGAATGTAAACTGGTGCAGCGACTGTGGAAAACAGTATGGAGGTATCTCAAAAAACTAAAAACAGTCCACTCCTGGGTATATATCTGAAAAAAATGTAAACACTAATTCAAAAAGATACATGTACCCCAATGTTCACAGCAGCATTATTTACAACTGCCAATATATGGAAGCAACTTAAGTGTCCATCAACAGATAAATGGCTAAAGAAGATGTGGTGTACACACACACCCCCCCACACCCACACAATGGAATATTACTCAGCCATAAAAAAGAATGAAATTTTGCCATTTGCAACAACATGGATGGACTTGGAGAGTATTAATGCTAAATGAAGTAAGTCAGAGAAGGATAAATTCTGTATATCACTTACATGTGGAATCTAAAACTTAAAACAAACTAATGAATATAACAAAACAGAAACAAATTCACAGATATAGAGAACTAGTGGTTACCAGTGGGGAAAGGGAAGGGGGGCGGGACAAGATAGGGGTAGGGCATTAAGAGGTACAAACTACTATGTATAAAATAAATAAGCTATAAGGATATATTGTACAACACAGGAAATATAGTCAGTCTTTTATAATAACTATGAATGGAATATATAATCTTTAAAAACTGTATCACTATGCTGCACACCTGAAACTTATATAATATTATACATCAACTATACGTCAATTTTAAAAAAAGGAATACCAAAGACCTGTATTTTGGTTTATTCAGATTTTTATGTCCTTTAAACGAGTTTTATAGATCTTTGTGGCCTGTTTCAGAGGATGAGATGACTACTTACAAAGCTGACAATTCTCCCCAAATTAATATATAAATTCAATGCAATCTCAATCAAAATTCTTGAACTTTTTGAAGGACTTGATAAGTTTTTTATATAAAGCTGCAAAATGACTAAATCAACTTTGAAAAATAAGAGCAAAGTAGGAGCTATTAAGACATTCTATAAGGCCACAGTAAGAAAAACAGTAAGGTTCTGCACCAGAATAACAAATAGACCAATGAAACAAATCGGATCACTCAAGACAGATCCAAGTACATGAGGAAACTTAAAATGAGATGAGGTACTGCAAATCAATAAAGAAAGAATGGACTATCTGCGGGGCTGTACTGGGAAAACTGCCCACTATATGGAGGAAAAGAAAACCAGAACCTACATTATAACACATTCAAAAGTGGACTCTAGATGGATTTAAAGATGCGAATGCAAAAGGTAAAACTATAGAGTGAGAACAATCTTTGTGATCCAGAGATAGGAATAGAGAAGATTCTGAAAGGACAGGTTATAGGACAAAAAAGTGATGAATTTCAGCACACCAAAATTAAAACAGGTATCCACCCTTGAGGGAATCATTAAGTAAAAGGCAGTAGGCACACCCCACGGTGTCTTTGGGACCAACTAGAAGCAAAGCACTAACACACATGGCAATACAGACAGACCTTAAAAATGCAGGGCTGATTAATACAAAGTCCAGGAAACAGAATGAAGACTGTAATACTCTGCCATCTGTGTAAATTGAAAACACACACACTCGAAACAACACTACATATTTTAGAAGGATACGTTTCAAACACAACAGAGCAGCTGCCTACAGCTATGGGGATTGGAAATAAAAAAGGAAAAAATAAATATGGCAAGAGAAGGTCTTGTACCAACCCATGATAGAAATGTACCTTGAACTGGAAAAGTATGATTAACTCAAACCTCTGCACTTGAGGTCCTTTAAAAGCCAAAAGAAAGCCAGTGGCTTTATTTGGTAATAAAGTCTGAGGCAAGTATCTTACCTACTCAAACTCAGGAACTGCCACCAGAGCTCTTCCAGTGAATACCATCCAAAATCGAATGCCTTTCAAAAGACATTCTGAAAGAAAGTCAAGGCTGAATAACACTAGAGGATGACATCTCAAATTTGGGCTCATCACTTTTCAGAAAACAAAATATTATAATTCTATATTTTTGAAAAGGTGGTGGTAGCAGAAACCCTTTGTAAGACATTAAAAAAAATTATTTCTTCCCTGACTTTTCATAAATCTACTGACTCTTAATAGAGGCTCTCTGGGAGAATTAGGTCTACTTTCCTATACAATCTTTAAATGTCAGGAATAAATCATCTTCATTAGAATCAAGTGAGGTGATCCACCAGTATGGTAAGGGTATGGCCCAGGATCTCTGTATTTCACCAAGTGTTCCAACTGTTTCTTGTTCGTACCAGAATTTAAAAATAACTGTGTAAGAGTGTCCCATTCCAAGACAAGTATCACACCAACTTCAGCCCACCCTGTCCCTGAATCCTAAATCTTAAAAATGCAGTGCTGAGTAATACTATCTGACCTGGCTTGCCCCATACATTTTCTGGGCAAATTCCTGACTCTGAAGGCACCACTCCTCTCCATCCCTCAAACCCAAAGCTACAGCCCACACCTCTCTCCTGAGAATCCACAGCACTTACAACCCACCCACTGCCCATCTGTCATGCACCTCTGCCTCTCCTCCTGCAGTGGCTGTCACACCTTGGTGAATGGCACCATATTACCTATTACCTATTACCATATGGTAATATTACCATATTACCTATCTGGGTCATCCAAACTGGAAATCTAGGCATCAGTCTCCATTCCTCCCTTTCTCTTGATCCCTTCCCACCCTGCAACCAAACATGGCACCTATCAAGCTGTTTTGTAATGACCTGTAAACTGTGTGGTTTCCCTTGTGAGACTCTAAGTAAGGAGAAGGCTACAATCTTATTTATCTCAATTCACCAATGCACTCCCAGAGCCTAGCACAGGTCCTGGCTCACAAGTGCCAAGTAAATGTCTGCTGAAAAGAAACCAATCATCTGCTGTGCTGTTTTCTGTTGTTGTTTTCTTCTGCACAGAAGCCCCCTCCTAGCACTTTTCTGGATCAACTCTCACACAGGGACAAGCCTAGGTTGCCTGGCAGAGGTGGGAGCGGGTTACTCACCGTCTTTCATACTCCATGTCCTGATAGGGCCTGCGGGGGCTGCTGGGGCCCCTCCTCAGCCGCTGGCTCCGTTTCACTTCCCAGCCACCCCCGCTGCTGCCACCATGATCTGCCAGCCTGGGTGATGCCTCCTGCAGGGACTCTGGAGAGAGCAGAAGGAAGAAAGGGGTCAAGGCAGTTGGGGCAGAGAGGGCCTCCTTGAGAGACGCTTATTGTGAAGGCTTTCTGCTGTCCCTGAGCCCAGCGACGCTGTTTCCCAACTCCTAGTGCTCCTGTGGACCAGAGCAGGAAGGCAGTCCCTATTTGGCCTGCTGCTTCGTTTCCCTACAAACGTGAGGCTAGAGCCGGCCGCCATAGAAACAGCATGGCCTTCAGCAGACAGCATCTTGCAGAGAGACCCGGTGGTGCCACCAATTCTGTGATCAGGGCTTTGCCATCTGAGACTGGTAGACAAGTCAAGCCCGGAGTTACCTGCCCAGGGGGGCTCTAAGTGCTGGATGACTTGTCTGAGATCAGGCACATTAGGCACGGAGGCGAGACTTCACAACGGGAGTCCCAGGCACCCACCAGGCTTCTTCCATGAGCCCTCAGGTGCCATTTCATCCTCCCAAGAAGATGCTGGCTGCCCACTATGAGACAGCAGGAGACCACGAAAGGCTCAGGGGGTGAAGGGGTAACTTGGCAACGAGACAGCTGCCGCCTCCCTAGGCTCCGGGCCAACACAGTTTTGGCCCTCACAGGGCAACTGGCTCAGCCCTGAGCCCTGTCTCTTATGCACAGCCAGGTCCCCCAAGGCGGCTCCCTCCCCAGGGCTCTGGGCCCAAGTTATTCAGAGGTAATAAGGAGCCCTTTCGGAGCCTGTTTTGAACCACTGTTACTCTGCTGGGATGGAAGGGCAGTCCCTTCCCGCAACCCTCAGGGCTGCGGTGAGAACGAAGGAAGGCCTGAGAGCCATGTGATCGGGCCAGGGGTCACCACGAAGTATCCCAGAATCTTCAGGCCCCACCCTCTAAACAAGAATCAGGCAAAGTCAGGCGTTAACAGCACCTGCCCAACACTAGGTTGCCACCACACCTTTCCTCCTTGTATACACTCACACCAATTTTCTCTTCCTCTTCAAGCCACAGGGAACCAGAGTTACCTGCTCCCAGATGGGTAAGAGTTAGAATCACAGCCAGGGGCCCCAGTGGATGAGAGCCAGAGACAAAACCCTCAGTAGATCTGGCAAAGGGGCCAGAGTCATACACTGGTTATCCACAACAGATAGGGACCAAAGTCACAGACTGGAGCCCCGAATAACTACGGGCCAAAATCACAGACAGGAACCCACAATCAACACGGGCCATAATCACACACTGAGGCCCCCTTTCACAGGATGAGCGTCAGAGTAACAGATACGAAACCCCTCCCAAAAAAAGAAGGGGAAATAAGTCTTACACACGTTCCTTGCACTCCCCGCCCCCACCCAGTAAGTGGATTAGGGCCAATCGTAAGAAGACTTTCTATGGATAAGGACCCCTCCCCATGGATAAGGACCAAGGTTACAGACACACTCCGAGGATAGAGACCCGAGTCATACCGACGTTCTCCCTCCTCCCCCACCCAAGAATAAGGACCAGAGCCACAAAACACTTCCCCGTGGGTAGGTAAGTACCAAAGTCACACACGAGAGCAGAGCGCACACTTCTATGAATAAAAAGCAAAGTCGCAGACACCCGCCTCCCACGGATAAAGTTCGGCGTCGCAGACACAGTGAGCCACAGTAGCCCACTCCCATTCGTCCCTCCCTTCCCCCAACCCGCGTGCACCCATCCAGTGTCCCAATCGCGCACGCGCCTCTGCTCTCTAAAGGAGAAAAACAAAAAACAAAAAGACACCCCCTCCCCGGCTCAGATCGTGCAAGCATCGATCGGTTCTTCGCGAAGCCCAGACCCGCCGCCCGCAGTCCTCTACGCACCCCCTCCCCCACCCCGGCCCCTTACCTCCGCCCCCACGACCAGCGTCGACGCTCACCTTCTCGGCCCGGGCTGTCAAGGGAGGGCTCTCGGACATCACCTCGGCCCGCCGCCACCTCCTCCAACTCTCCCAGCTCAGCCGGAGCCGGTCCGCACAGCTACCAAGTCCAAGGCTAGGGGCGGAAGGGCGGAGGAGGGGGGGGGAAGGGCGGAGGAGGGAGGGAGGGGAGAAGCGCGAGGCGCGCTACCCTCCCCTGGAAACCCACTGCCGCCTACTCCCAGCCGGCCGCGATCACCAGCACAAAATGGCGACGACAAGAAGGGAGCCGGCGCTTCGACCACCATCCACCTACTAAGGGAGCGCGCTCTGGCCTGCCCAGTCTATTGGTCGCCGTCCGCAGTCGGCCAGCCCCGGCTTGCTCTGATTGGCAAGTGTACGCCACCTCCTCGCTCCCCGTGCATACTCCCACAAGTCGAGAAAAGGAGCAGCAATTGGCCAATCCAGCGAGGCGCTTTTAAGAAAGCTTGGCTTCCTTCTAAGATGAAAGATCAATGGAAGCTCCGCCCTTTTCGCCAGAGGGTGAGGGAGCTCTCTGTGCGATTGGTTGGGAACGGAATCCAAGCAAGTGCTACCGCTTTATTTTCAAGGAAATTCCACAGCCTTTCGGTCAGAAATGCCATAGCCTGATCGAGAGGATAAGAAGATGGTTGCTTCCGTGAGGCCATGACAGGAGGGAGGGAAAGAGGACGCCTCGCCCTTTTGAAAACAAAATCTCGACTCGGGACCTATTTAGTGCGGCGGGGGCGGAGCGACAATTCTCGCGCTCGGACCAGCTGCAGCTGCGCAGTCACATTTCCGTCCCCGCCCCCGAGAAACTGCAGAACGATCTGTCATGGCGGCCGGGATGTTAGGTTTGTGCGGCCGCCGCCTTTTGGCGTTGGCGGCGAGGCGAGGGCTCCCGGCTGCCCGTGTTCGCTGGGAATCCAGCTCCTCCAGGGCTGTGATCGCCCCCTCTGCTGTGGCGGGAAAGCGGCCGCCGGAACCGACTTTACGCTGGCAGGAGGACCCAGATCCCGAGGACGAAAACCTCTATGAGAAGGTGAGAGGGAGGGGAAACGGACGCCGGAAGGGTCAATCGGGGACCGGCGGATGGGGCGCCGTAGAGGACGTTCTTAGTCGGCTGAAGATTGCGCAGCTGGCGAAATCCTCGAAGATTTGGGAATTTTGCCTAGCTTGTTTTCCTCCTTTGTCCCCTGATCACCTTCGGGTTCAGGGCCAGAGGCGAGATTGGCCTTATTTTGCAGACAGATATCAACCCTGAAGTGGGCAGTGCTCAAAACACATTTGAAGCAATATAACAACAGTAATTCTAAACACTGATATAGTGCTTGCTCAGGTCTTTGAAACACTTTACATACATTAACTCATTTAATCCTCATAACAACCTTATTTCGAGGTAGGTAGTATTAGTGTACCCATTCTACAGATGAGGAAACTGAAGCATAAAGATGTTAAGTGACTTGTCCAAGCTCACATAACTGAATGTGTGGTGGAGCCAGGTCTGCTGCGCTATACCGATATCAGAGACTGAAATCAGAATGCCTGAGTTGGAATACAGGCAGTGACCTTGGGCAAGTAGCTAAACCCCTTGGTGCCTCAATTTCTATGTAAGATGGGGAAAGTATTAGGACACCTTCTAAAAAAATAAAATACTACAGTACACCTGCCTCGTGTAATGAGTCAAAATGCTCAAAACAGCAGGTGGCACTTAGTAAGTACTCACCATTAGAAGGTGTTAATTATTCTTGCCACTTTCCACTTCACTGGGATATTGTGCAGTTTGTGCTTGTGAAAAGGCCTGGCATACAATAGGTACTTCATTAATACTAATCTCTGGTTGAGGGGCTGGGATATATAGGATGCTTATTCATTTATTCATTCATTCTGTAACTATGTATTGAGGGCCTGCTGTAATGCCAGGTTAAGTTCAGGGTGCTAGGGATTCAGCAGTATGGAAATCAGATAAAGTCCTTGCTTTCACAGAGCTTACGTGGTAGTGGAGAATACTGAAAATAAACATGTAAAATGTTAGGAAACAGTAATATAGAGTATGTAATCAATAATATAAGATGATGTGATCAGAGG
Organism: Balaenoptera borealis; assembly: GCF_965194805.1. NCBI lineage: Eukaryota > Metazoa > Chordata > Mammalia > Artiodactyla > Balaenopteridae > Balaenoptera > Balaenoptera borealis. The sequence continues at coordinate 41,961,242 of NC_138881.1, read as the reverse complement.
ATTTGGAGGATATGCTACTTTGGTAAACTAGTAAATGCTAGAAAGTTAAGCAAGGTAAGAGGATGGAGAGTGACTTGGGGGTAGGGAGTTAATAGGTTGAGACATTTTTGACCTGTAAAAATGGCAATTTTCTGTAGTTCAACTTAATAGATAAGGTGACTAGGGAGTGCCTCCTAAGGGGAGTGATGATGAAGCCAAAACCTTGAATGAGGAGACAGATCCAGCCACGACTAGATCTGGGGGAAAGGCTTTCCAGGCGGCGGGAACAGCAGGTGCAAAGGCCCTGTGGTGGGAAGGAGCTTGACAAGTCCTAAGAATAGAGAGGAATTTAGGGAGGGAGGGGAGATTGGTCCAAGGTGAAATTGGAGACCAGGTTATGCAGCGCCAGCATAAGGCTTTGTGGAGCAGCAGGAAGCCCTCATTGACCTCTTCTTCTCTTTGCCATAGAACCCAGACTCCCACGGTTATGACAGGGACCCTGCTGTGGACCTCTGGAACATGCGGGTCGTCTTCTTCTTTGGCTTCTCCATCGTCTTGGTCCTTGGCAGCACCTTTGTGGCTTATCTGCCTGACTACAGGTGCATGGGGTGTCAAAGAGAGTGGGACGGGTCGGGGCAGAAGCAGGGGTGGAGATTGAAGGAGACTGCCAGAAATCCTGTCCCTGGGGAGCTAAGATGGGGATTGGTGTCCATTGAGGCTCCCTCACGTCTACCCCCACGCTGCTGCCTCCAGGATGCAGGAGTGGGCCCGCCGGGAAGCTGAGAGGCTTGTAAAATACCGAGAGGCCAATGGCCTCCCCATCATGGACTCCAACTGCTTCGACCCCAGCAAGATCCAGCTGCCAGAGGATGAGGACTGACCGGTTACTGAAAGGGGCTTAAGAGCACCACCTTCTCCACCCCTTGTCTGCCATTCTGCCCTCTCTTCAGAGCACCTAATTAAAGGGACTGAAACTGTGACTGGCTGGTGTTGCTTTTGTTGTGAGGGGGATGTGGGAGTGGGATGTCAGGCTTGAAAAGCCTTTTCTGGGTATTCTGGTTATCTGTTGCCATGTGACAAACACCCTAAAACTCAGTGGCTTAAAACGACAGTTTACTATTACCTTTCATGGTCCTGTGGTTGACCAGGCTCAACTAGGTGGTCCTTGGGGTCTTGGGTGGCTTGGGCTGGAATCATCTGGAGGCTCAACTGGGCTGGACGTCCAAGATGGCTTCTGTATTCCCATGTTTGGTACTTGAGTCTTCTATGTGGCCTCTCTCTCCAGCAGAATAGCCTGGGCTTTTTCTGTGGTGGCTCAGGCCTTCTCTGGATCAAGGTGTAGCATATGAGAAGAAATTGACGGCAGCCGTATTTAGAAAAAAGCTACCACACTGGGACCACCTATGTTGGAAGAAGGGCCAGGGTGACCAGGGGTTGAGGGTGGTGGGTCAGAGCAGGGCTTTTCTATTGCTGAGGATGAGTGTTTGTCTCCCTCCCTGCCTTCTCTGTTTCTCTCAGCTCCGGGGTTTCTGCCTCTGTCTTGTGTCTTGGTGAGTCTGGATGCCTCTCTCTTCCCCTCTACCCCAATCTGGGTGGTCTCTAACTCAAGATGCACATCTCTGTGTGTGTGCATGTGTGTCTGTTTCTCTCCCTGCCCCCTTATCTCTCTCTCTCTTTCTGTGTCTCTCTTTCGAGCAGGAAGTCTCTCTCCACTGCCCACCCCATCCCCCGTTCTTTTTCTCTGGGAATAGGCCATCTCCTTGCGTCAGGGGCTCATTCTCAGGCTCTCTCTGGATCTGGCAGATGGAGTTGGACACTTGCTCTGGCTCTGTCTTTGTTTCTTTCCAGGGAGTCTCTCCTAGATCCCCGTTAACTATGGGCATCTGGGCTCCCCTTCGTGCCCCTGGCATCTCTGCCCTCTCCCCTGTGGCCCCCTTCCACAGCTCACACTTTCAGATTCCCACATCACATGCTCATTGCTACCATCTCTGTGCATGTCCCTACCTGGGACGTCGGAGAGCGCAGGCGCCCCCAGTCACTGGCTACCGGAAGAACATCTGGCCTGATGGACCCACCACTACAGGTGATGCCCCTAACCCTAGCTTCTGAGTCAGGAGGAGCCCTAGTTCACTTGTATGAGGCTAAGGTGGGAGCGATGTCCGGGTGAACCTTGCTGGAAGTGAGCAGTGTCACTCCCTGAATGCTTCCTTGTGGAGCCAGTCTCCCAGCTCGAGGGCAGCTCCAAAGCAGAGAGTACTAATGTGTAAAGGGAGCACTCTCCACTCTCCAGCCGGCAGTTACAGGGACTGTGGAAGTGAAAGGGGCATGTTATCCCAGCCACCAAGTACCTGAGTATATGGGGGGAATAACCCCATAATAAACCTCAGCCTGTTGCAGCCATAGCTACCCTTGGTCCAGAGAACATGTCCCCCCACTAACCCTCACCAGGATGTAAGCTCCACGAGGGCAGGTATTTGGGTATATCTGTTCACTTAGAGCAGGGATTGGCACAGTATGTGCTGCAACACATTGGTATCGTTACCTCTGGTATAGGTGCCATTCCCTACCATCAATGCCCTTCAGGCTTACAGCCCCTGAGGAAGAGCATTTCTGATCGCCCCCTCCGGCCCCCTCCGCCCCCCCCCCCCCCCGGCCTCCTCATCAAGCTCTCAGGCTCTCAAGAAACCATTCTGGTCAAACAAGAAGCTACACTTAGACCAAATCCTAAAATTCATGTCCTTGCCCCCTTTCTGACAGCAACCTTTCCTCTCTTTCATGGGCCCCAGCCACACTGGCCACCTCTTCTTAAACCATTAAATTAAAATGTACATACAGAAAAGTGTACATACCGTAAGTTTACAAAGCTCATTAAATTTTTACAAACTAAACACACCCATATGACCAGCACCCAGGTCAAGAAAGAGAATGTGAAACAAACGCCAGAAGCTCCCTTCAAGTCCACCCCCCTCCCCCAACGGTAACCACTCTCTGGACTTTTAACAACGTTCAATCTCATGATGTTTGTGAGATGGATCCACGTTCTTATGTAACTAGTAGTTTGCCCATCCTCACTGCTGTATTCTTTTCCATTGCCATGAATAGACCACACTTCATCTATTCCACTGTTGATGGGCATTTGGGTAGTTTTCTATTTGGGGCTATTAAGAATAATTCTTCTGTGAACATTCTTGTATATATCTTTTGATGGATATATGCACTCATTTCTCTTGGGCATATACCTAAGAATGGAATTGCTGAATCATGGGAGTAGACATATGATCAGCTTTGTAAATCATGCCAATTCTCCAATCTACACTTCCCCAGTGGTGAATCCTCAGCATCACTCAGCACTCCCCATCTTTTTCACTGTAGCCATTCTGGTGACTGACTGACATTTTAAGGACCACATTGGGATGAAGGGGTGGGAGTTGAGTGCCTACTATGTGTCAAGCCCTGACAGAGTGCCAGGCATGACAGATACCAGGATCCCTGTCCTCAGGAATTTCCCAGGGTGGGAGTGGAGGCCAGTGTGAGTGGTCAGAGACCTCACACTCAATGTTTTCACCATACTGTTTGGCCCCAAGGATATTTGAACCTTGATGTATGGGGCCCAGCTTTGCTCTGGCAAAATAACAGGTACGAACCAGCTTCATCTTTCAGTCTAATAGAGCACGTACTATGTGCAAGGCCCAGTGAACAAGACAGTCACAGTCTCTGTGGCAGACACTGTCAGTTCCCTCACTGCTCCGGTGTGCGCTGGCCAACTGCCACCTGCCAGGGTCTGCATCTCTTGGCTGGAGGGCTTCCTCTCAAGCTGCATAAGGCCATTCTGCCTCCAGGCCTGGCAGGCTGGAGGGGCCAGGGAATGAACACTTCCTGGCAGCAGCCCTCAGCCAATGACTGACGAGAGCTGGTAGATAAGTACCCCTGCCCCCTTGCCCCTCAGATGGGACATCCCCGAGGTGTGTGTTCTCCACTGGCCTCCAGAACTCCGCAGTGGGAACAAGTCCCAGTTGCCCACAGCACTAAGTCGTTTAATAACACTCTTCATCGGCTGCCCTCCCTTCTTTGTCTCACTTCCTCACTTCCCCACTGCCTGACAGGTGCTTCCTGGAATCACATCCTAGATAAACTACTTGACTTCAATCTTTGTCTCAGGGTCAGCTTCTGGAAGGACCCAAACTAAGACAATCTCTGTCCTCATGGACTTTACCTCAAGGCCGTGGGTGAGACAGAGGATAAACAAGCATGGAAACCAACAGATGAGATAAATTCTGCCAGAAAGCGAGTGTGGCTGGAATATTGTGCTTACTAGAATCACTGGAATCATCCAGCAAAAGAGTGGTTAGAGATGAGGTTATAGAGGTGGTCATGGGCCAGATCTGTAGGGCCCCATGGGCCATGGTTAGAAGGAGTTTAGATTTTTTTAAAAAATTGAAGTATAGTTGATTTACAATGTTGTGTTAGTTTCAGGTGTACAGCAAAGTGATTCAGTTTTATATATTTCAGTTATATATATTTTCAGATTCTTTTCCATTATACGTTACGACAAGATATTGAATACAGTTTCCTGTGCTAGACAGCAGGTCCTTGTTGGAAGGAGTTTAGATTTTACACACTACACAAAGTTGACCAGAAGCTGACTGAAAACTCAGCTTAGCAAAGCCCATCCCAGACAATTCTGGACTGTCTAAGGGGATTGCGTACAGTTTTTCTCCTGGATTACCTAGGAAATAAAAACAAAATATCTTACTGGATCCACAATGACTATCACTGATAGACATAATCACTGCAGAACAAACTGACAACAGCTAAAACCGTGAACTTTAAAATGTGTTAAGGGAAAACAGAACCAATGCTCTCAACCAAACATGAATCTGCAAACTGCAATCCTGAAATATTAGACTTGGTGAAAACTTGCCACAAATAAAGCTCAGAAGAACAGGAGCTATTCATTCAACAAATATTTATTGAGTGCCTACTGGGTGCCAGGCACTATTATAGGCAGTGGGGATACAGCCGGGAACAAGAGATTCAAAACTTCCTGCCCTTGTGGAGTTTTATTCTAGCAGAGGGAGACAGACAATAAACAAGACAATAAATTACATTATATTTGTGTATTGGGAGGTGATAAGTATGCATTAAATTAAAAATAAAGGCGGGGGAGGGATAAATTAGGAGTTTGGGATTAGCAGATATGCACTACAATATATAAAATAGATAAACAACAAGGAGCTACTGTATAGCACAGGGATCTATATTCAATATCTTGTAATAACCTATAATGGAAAAGAATCTGAAATATATACATACATATATATGTATACATACGTATATATATATATATATAACTGAATCACTTTGCTGTATACCTGAAACATTGTAAATCAATTATATCTCAATAAAAAAATAACTAAAAAAATAAATAACAGCAGTAAGGGGGATCAGGAGTGCAGGATGGGAGAACATTGTATTTGAATAGGGTAGTCTGCTTAGGCCTTGTTGAAAGGCGATTGTTTTTTTTTTGAGGAAAAACATGTGAAGAAAGAGAGAGATGAACTACAGATGCAAGAGCATTTCTGGCAGAGGGAACAACCAGTACAGTCCCCGAAGCAAGAATGTGCCTGAGCTGTTCAAGGAGCAGCCTGAGGGCAAGGAGATATCAGGGACAAAGCTATTATTGCTGAAATATGACACAGATAAGAATATTGATGTGTGGATCTAATTATCACTGTAAAGATTAACCCGAAAATGATTCATCCCACTGAAAACAATTTCAGAAAAGTGAAAATGGACAAAATTGGCTTTGGGTTAACTTCGCCACTGTACGGCATTGAACAAGAATTTACATTGGCTCAGAATTAACTCCAGGGCAAACTTCCTCAATAGAAATTAATCTGAATTGATATAATTCTGATTTTAAATGTTAACATTTGTAAACAGAGCCAATACACTTGCGGTCAAAAGCATGGGAGTCAGAGGGGTGAATCCAGGGCCAACCAGGATCCAAGCAAGGCAGCCTGGAATCAGCCATCACTGGAAGGGTTCATTCACTCACTTATTCATTCTTTCATTCCCCAAGGGAAGGGTTCATTCATTCATTCCACAAATATTTACCAAGTGCCTACTGTGTGACAAGGGATACAACAGCAAAGAAAACAGGTGAAAATCCTTGCCCTCTTGCAGCTGACTTCTAGTGCAGGACACAGATATTAAATGTAAAGAACAAATAACAATTTGGGGTAATAATTGCTAGATAAATAAGTAAAATGTATAATATAGTGATAAATGTTAAGGAGAAAAATGGCGCAGGAAAGTGAGTGTTTGTGTATGTGTGTGTGTGTGTGTGTGTGTGTGTGTGTGTGTGTGTGTAAATTTTAGCTAGAATGGCCATGGAAAAGGCCTCACTGAGATGACATTTAAGAAGGACCTAAGGGAAGTGTCTAACTGAAGAGAGAACTTTGAAACAAGACCCATGATTGCAAGACAGTCACAGGGGTTAAGGGCATGGATTCTAGAGCCAGACTGGGTTCAAATCACAGCCCTCTCCATATCCAATGTGTGACCTTATATTCCCATTTTCCTCCTCTATCAACTCGGGCTAATGACATTAACTACCTCCTAAGTATCTTGAGAGGATTAATCTGAGAGTACTTATAACACTGCCTGCCACAGATTAGGTGTTTGTAAATATTGGTTGAATGAATGAATCCTCATTAACATTAATGTAGTGGCCATGGAAGTGCCCTATAAAATGAACTTGTGGTAACTATGGTTTTGGGGATGTTCAGATTGTGGACTCGGTATGGAAGGTGGTTCTGGAAACCTGGCAGTCACTACTGAGAGGTTTAGGGTGTGGTATTGAAAGTTGTGGTTCCAGTAGGCAAGGTTTGAAAAATTACTTAGGCCAGTCAGGTACTTTAGGTAGCAGTTGTCAGAAAAGCTGCAGGATTCTTGGAGTCAATTGCCTCAAAGGTAGAGAGAGTTTGGGGAACTCTGACAGGGTCAGAATGAGGATCCAGGGTCTCAGCTGAACTTTAGGAAAAGAGCAGAGCAGCCATCAACAAATGCCACGAGGTGTCAATTAGAGGCCCTGAACTGGGGCCCTGAAATGCTGTAGCCTTGTCTTTTTATTCCCTTTCCAACTCTCTCACCTCCTTCAAGTGTTTGCTAAACATCAGCTTCTCAAAGAGGACTCCCCTCGTTTAAAAGTACAATCCCCGATCAGCTCGGTGCTTTGTGACCACCTAGAGGGGTGGGATAGGGAGGGTAGGAGGGAGGGAGATGCAAGAGGGAAGAGATATGGGAACATATGTACATGTATAACTGATTCACTTTGTTATAAAGCAGAAACTAACACACCATTGTAAAGCAATTATAGTCCAATAAAGATGTCAAAAAAAAAAGTACAATCCCCCTTACTATTCATTCTCTAGGTTTTTTTTTTCTTTTTGAGTTTTTTTTCCCTCCACAGCACACACAAACTGCATTAGTTGTGTTGTCCTTGTAATTGAGGTCATGCTACCAGCAATTAAACAAAAATAAACTAGGTTGTTATTTTAATGAGGGGGAGAGAGAGAGAAGGAGAGAGAAAGGAAGAGGAGAAAGAGGAGAGAGGAAGGGGAAATGGAGGAAATCTTCAAAAACCCTAAACCCATCAAGATGAGGCAGGAATGGTGGTTTGGGGCCAGGTGTCACACCGAGGTTTGGCGTGTGTGTGTGTGTGTATTTGAACAAATTCCATCTAAATGAAAAACATTCTTTGCACAGTTTCCAACCTCTGCTTCTGCCAAGATTCTAAGTCATAACAACCTCTGTGCCACTATTTTTCTCACCTAGAATCCACTTTCTCCCTTTTCCAGAAAATTCCACTTGCCCTACAAATGTGGCCTCTTTGGGGGGAGATTCATTTTGAAAAAACAAGCTCAGAGGGGTCATTTGGGATCTGACCCTGAAAAAGGCTTTCGATTAATAAAATTTACCATTTTTAATTTAAAGTCTATTTTGTCTGATATATAGCTACACTTGCCTTTTTGTGTGTGTGTGTGTGACCATTTGCTTGAATTACCTTTTTCCATCCCTTCACTCTCAGTCTATATGTGTCTTTAAGACCAAAGTGAGTCTCTTGCAGGCGGCATATGGTTGGGTCTTGTATTTTTAATCTATTTTATCTATGTCTTTTGATTAGAGTATTTAATCTATTTACATTTAAGGTAATTATTGATAGATAAGGATTTACTATTGCCATTTTCATTATTCTCTGGCAGTTTTGTAGATTCATTGTTCCTTATTTCTTATCCTGCTGTCTTTTTTGTGTGTTTTGATTTCTTTCGGTATCAGTATGTTTTGACTTCTTTATCATGTTCTTTTGTGTAATTACTGCAGGTTTTTCCCTTATGGTTACCATGAGGCTCATGTAAATTATCTTGAAATTATAACACTGTATTTTTAGCTGATAACTTCAATAGCACTCCTAAACTTTACACTTTTCCTCACAATTTAGGTTTTTGATGTTACAGTTTATGTATTTTTTACATTGTGTAACCAATAAGAGTATTGTAGTTATGGTTATTTTTGCTACTTTTGTTTTTCAACTCAAACTAGAGTTGTAAGTGAATTACGCACCACCATTACCATATTACAGAATCTTACAGAAAACACAATTACAGAAAGTTTAAATATATTTTGAAAAAATCAGACATGCACGCATGCAGGTAAAATTTCCCATGCAGTCTGAAGGAAAGCCAATACCTAAGCGCTACGTGAGAACTCCAAAGAAGCAGCTCGTTGAGTTAATCTTTAAAAGTGTTTTGGACCCACCCCCAGGTTTTTGTTTTTCCAGAATGCGGCTGCATAGGGACTCTTTCCCTTTGCGCTCTTACAGTCTGGGAAACCTACACTGCGCCACGGTCTCTCTTCCCTGGTGGAGACTGGGCTCCAAACCGGACACCTTAAAAGGACCAGCAGAGGGAAGCTGGGATGCGCGCAGAGCCTGTTTGCAGGCCCGCCCGTCTTCGTGTCAATAGATGTCTGGGAAGAGGTGGAGCCAGTCGTGACAGATCTGTGGGCCAGTGACAGCCCTTGGGTTAATCAGCTGTTCATCACAGCAGCTTTGCCACCTTTAGAGGGTGGGTTCTCCATCTGAAAAGGCAGCAGATGGCCAATCAAGAGCTCTTGCTCCTGGGGCGCTGGGTGTGCTGAGCGAGAGGGTGGAGGACTGATTGACCAGCCAGCCTGTCTGTGAGTGCAGGCTCTGGACCCGCCGCTCATCTGCGAGCAGGGGGCGGGAGTGGGGACTTGATTGATAGCCTTTCCAACGAGTCAGAATGTCTGAGCCACGGGCCCTGCATAGCACGGGTCTATTGGCAGTCGAGGGGAGGGTCTTGCTTTGACTGACACATTTATCATCCAGTAAGCAGGTCTACTTGAGCTGGGGGCGGGGCGGCTAGTGGCAGAAAAGGCAGGGTCTTGTCCTTTACTGACCCTTGTTTTGCTTAACGAGGAAAACCAAATTCCACAAGTAGTACCCCCCTTTTCTGTTTTTATTTTTTTTATTTTTATTTTTTCCCCTTTTCTGTTTTTGAAAAGGCTATGATACTTTAAAAAGTTGGAAAATCACAGCTTTAGAGCAAATTAGCTTTCTCATGCTGGACAGAAATGGTGGCCTCACTGCACCTGTGAAAAAAAGAGCAGCCCTTAGAAAAGGTGATCTTAGTGGTGGGGACTGGAAATGGAAGTGGTTCTCAGAAGCAGCTGAACAGCAGTTGGCATAGAGTTGGAACGTGATTTGAATTTTAGGGCTTGAGAGACGGTGATGGAGGAGGTTGTCTGATAGAGGGTCTCTGGTGAGAGTGAATGGGGATTTCTGAGGACAATGATGGTGGCCTGTGGGAATCTGTAATGGATGGTGAGTGGTTGAGGTCAGTCTGGGTGACTGATGTAGACGCCCATAGTATGGGCCTGTTCTCTGATGAGACCAACTAGAATCAAGCAGTGGATGGAGTCTGTGCTGCTCAGATCACTGCCGTTGTCCCTTGGACATGGTAACACATCCACCATCAGAGACTGGGTACAAAGTAAAAATCTCTATGTTTCTGATGCAGAGTTTTGCAGTCTGAAAGTGGTGCACCCAACATTGCTGCCTACCATCAGCAGATATCTTATATTGTTGAACATTGAAAGCCTCCTCAAAAATGGACTCAAAAGGATTTCAGACTCTACCTCTCTCTACCTCTTCCTGCTCCACACACTTAAGTAAGTCAGTTTGGTCACTGGATGTGGCTGTCACCAGAAAGGGATCATCGTCTATTGGATACCTTCTGGGTAATGGTCAGGACAAAAGAGGTGGCAGCTCAGCCCAAAAGGGGCCTAGGGGATTTGAACTTCATTCTGATTCAGTCACCTGGATTCTTTTGCTGGATGGACGTGGTCGTAGATCATAACAACACTGACCACTTGACTGAAGACACTGCTTACCGAATTCCCCTCCAGTGGCCCACAGGGGCCAAGATAGAAGACATTAAAAAAAATCTCTGTAAATTTTATAAAAATGCCTTTTGTCCTCTTGCACCTGACCCTGCATCTGGATGAAAGGTCTGTGTGCAAACAGGAGATGACTGAATAAAAGTGAAGTTATAGGCACTGGGATGGGACACCCTGATTTCATGGCTATGGAAGGAGTGTACTTGGGGAAGGAGCATCTTAGACCCTGAGAGGTGTGAGATGGGGAGCCAATTAATGTTCTTTGTCCCGTAGATTGAGCACTACAGCCTGGCAAAACAATCGTGTGGTTTCCCAGAGTCAAGCAGACAGCTGGCAATCTGACCTGCTACCAGGTGTGTCATCACTTCCTTGGGATGACAAAAACAGAAAAACTCAAGAGAATATGGCTGGTCCAAAACTAGTCTGCTGTGTCCGAGGCCATCAATGTCACCTCCTGAAGACAGACCTCCCTCATAACTGTACAAACACATGGGCCAGCATGACCTTGTTTAGATCTGACTGATGCAAATTCATCTGCTTCCCCCAACACCTGAATGGTCTCAGATTATGCTGTGTTTAGCGATTGATGTTACCACCTATTGGACTTCACCAAACCAATGTCATGGTGTTCCCAATCAAGTCTAACAACAAATTCTGAACTGGAAAGAACCGTGTTCCTTTGGGTTATGTGTTTGTATATGGAGGAAAGACTGGGGCATAGAACGTCTCTCCACTGGGGATGGGGTTTGCTTTTGGATGCTGTCATTATTGATGCTGACACCAGACATCCGAAAGTCAGTCTAAACTCCTTTGTGTGGGGTGAAGTATAATAGCCTGACCTTAGACTACTTCCTGGTTGTCTCAGATGGGCTCTGACCACTTATTACCTTGGCCGTTTCTCAGGGCTGTGTTGACAGTGAGGAACCTTGAGGGATGAGGTAATGTCTCCCTCTGGGACAAAGAGCAGGCTGGATTCCCCAAATTCAGCTTTTCATGGCTGTGATGTAAACCCACTGTGTGTGCAGCATCCACCAGGGTCCCTCTGTGTCACCCCTGTGGGACTTCGAGGACATGGGGTGCTGATATGATGTACATGCTGCTTGCTGCACCGTGAATAGTAAACTCCTTTGTCTCTGCCGCAGGAATCTCGTGTCTTCTGTCAGCATCTCTAAAACTTGCTGTCTTCTAAGAGGGTAAAATCTCAGACCCTTTACAGAAAAATCTTGACCCTGACAGTCAAGGACTGAGGGATGGTTCTGTATACTCTGATAGTCCCTATGATTTGGCCATTGGCAGTTTTGGAAGGTCAGTGATCAGCTGCCAGTGATGTTGGGAATGTGGCTCCATTAGTGAGTCCTGAGGTAATTAGTGATTGAGGCCTGCGAGGCTGCTGATTGAGGATACGTGACTGTTGATCACTGGGAGAGGGGCTGTGCTGCGTGTGTTTATGTGGGCCAGTGACGAGCGACACTCTGATGGGGGTTTCTTTGGCTCCTTAATTGGATTCTTTTTTTTTTAAATTTAATTAATTAATTTATTTATTTATGGCTGTGTTGGATCTTCGTTTCTGTGCGAGGGCTTTCTCTAGTTGCGGCAAGTGGGGGCCACTCTTCATCGCGGTGCGCAGGCCTCTTATTATCGCGGCCTCTCTTGTTGCGGAGCACAGACTCCAGATGCGCAGGCTCAGTAATTGTGGCTCACGGACCTAGTCGCTCCGTGGCATGTGGGATCTTCGCAGACCAGGGCTCGAACCCGTGTCCCCTGCATTGGCAGGCAGATTCTCAACCACTGCGCCACCAGGGAAGCCCTTAATTGGATTCTTTGAGGGTCAGTGTTTGGGGCTGTGTGTCATTGGTGTTTGGAGATTTTGGAGGACCCTGTGAGAAATAGAGCTGCCCTTCAGGAAGATATGGAATCTTCAGGAAGATATGGGATAGGATTTTTCTTAGGTAATAGTCACCCTTTAGATTCAGACCTACCTGCATTTGGTACTTAGCTCTACCACTTACCAACTGTGTTAGAAAAAATCACCGAGTTCTCCCTCTTGTGTATAGGAAAAAAAAAATCCCACCCGCTCCCTTCCCTGTGTCTCCCTTACTTCAGGGAGACACAGGGAAGGGAGAGGTTGGGATTTCTGACACTCTGGTCACCAAACATGTGGAGGTTTTTCCCACAGCAAGCAATTCTCTATGACATCAGCTGGGTGTCCTACAACTGAACTCAATTCTAACACTGTCTACCTGGAGAGCACATCAGATCCCACAGGTTAAGGGCTCAGCCCCACAAGACTGCCCCCCACCCCACTTCAGATACCATTTGCAAGTAGTAGGTCCCCAGGTTACCCACAAATTCTGTCTGATTTGGTTGCAACTTGGAGGTTCCCACGACCTCCTCTTCAGACTAGATTAATTTGGTAGAGTAACTCACAGAACTCAAGGAAATACTTACTTACATTTACCAGTTTATTAAAGGACATGATAAAGGATGCAGATGAACAGCCAGATGAAGAGATACCTAGGGTGAGGTCTGGGAGGGTCCCTAGTGCAGGAGCTTCTGTCCCTGTGGAGTTGGGGTGCATCACCCTCCTGGTGTGTGGATGTGTTCACCCACCTGGAAGCTTCCGGAAGTCCATGCTATTGGGATTTTTATGGAGGCTTCCTCACGTAGGCATGATTGATCGTTAACTCCATTTCCAGCCCTCGCCCCTCTCTGGAGGATGGGGGCCTGGGGCTGAAAACTCCAAGTTTCTAATCATGGCTCGGTCTTTCTGGTGACCATCCAGGAGCCCACCCAGAGCCACCTCAGTAAAATAAAGGATGCTGCTAGTGCTCTTATCACATAGGAATTTACAAGGGTTTCAGGAGCTCTGTGTCAGGAATCGGGGGTAGAGACCAATATATTTATTTTCCTTTATTTCACACCAACATAGTTTGACTTTTGCTAAATTCCTTATTCCTTCTGAGCCTCAGTTTCCTGATCTGTAAGATGGAGATAATATATAATACATATAGTATATAAAATGTATAATATCTTAGTATTATTGCGGAAAATGCTCAGCATGTCTGTAGTGTAAGACCATACACAATTTGGGGGAATAGGGACAGTAATACACTGGGGTAACCCCTATGGATTCAGGACTTGGAGGATGGGGGAGCAGTGTGGATAGGGAGTGGCTTTTTTATATTGCAAAATGCATTTATTAGGATTTGGCTTTAAATTTTAGCAATTACTTTTTAGACATCTATTATATTATTACATGTTATTTTCTTATTTAACTTGAAATGATATTATGTTAAAATTTGTCTGATATTGATCCTTGGACTTCTTTTTCTTTTTAAATTTATTTTATTGAAGTATAGTTGATTTACAATGTTGTGGGGGTTTTTTTGTTTGTTTTGTTTTCTTTCTCTTTTTTTTGGCTGCGTTGGGTCTTCGTTGCTGTGCGCGGGCTTCCTCTAGTTGTGGCGAGTGGGGGCTACTTTTCGTTGTGTTGCGTGGGCTTCTCATTGCGGTGGCTTCTCTTGTTGCGGAGCACAAGCTCTAGGCATGCGGGCTTCAGTAGTTGCAGCACGCGAGCTCAGTAGTTGTGGCTCACGGGCTCTAGAGCGCAGGCTCAGTAGTTGTGGCGCACGGGCTTAGTTGCTCTGCAGCATGTGGGATCTTCCCGGACCAGGGCTCGAACCCATGTCCCCTGCATTGGCAGGCGGATTCTTAACCACTGCGCCACCAGGGAAGTCCCTGCAAATAATTCAGAATCACATATTTCCTGTAAATAAACCCTTTACAGTAAGTTAAAGCAAATCTAGGTGAAACTAAGAGCTTTATTTAATTAATTAATTTATTTATGGCCACGCCACCTGGCTTGTGGTATCTAGTTCCCCGACCAGGGATTGAAACCAGACCCTTGGCAGTGAAAGTGCAGAGTCCTAACCACTGGACCACCGGGGAATTCCCAAGAGCTTTATTTTAAAACATATTCAGAATCACAAATTTTTCGCAAAAGTGATATGGATAGAGTAAATGAAGATGAAACTAAGCTGTATATGTATAAATAAGCACAGAATCACACATAATTCTAAAAAATAACTCGTGGTGATTTAGTGCAACTTAAATGGATTTAAACAATATAAGTGAAAACAAGCTTAGAATCACACATTCTTCTTAGAAGTAATTCCCCAATGCAGGTTAGGGCAAACCTAGATGAAAAGAAGCAGTATGTTTTAAAACATGCTCAGAACCTCACACGCTTTGCCAAGGAAACCAATTCTTGAAAGAGCAAATTTAGATTAATCTAAGCAGTATAAGTAAAAATGTGCCCAGAATCACACATTCTCCTCCAAAGTAGCTTCTTACTGTAAGTTAGGGTAAATTTAGAGGAAACTCGGCAGTATTTGTGGGGACAAGCTCAGTGAAAACAACATCAAAATAACCCATTTTTCTTAAAAGTAACTTCTTATGGCTAGAGAAAATCTCATTATTATAAACAGTATATGTAAAAACAAGATCAGAATAACACATTTTCCTACAAAGTCAGCATAAGGTTAGGTTTAGGGTTAATGTTAGTGTCAGGGATATGGCTAGGTTTAGTATCAGGGTAAGGTGCAGGATCAGGGAAACAATTTCATGATTAGGGTCAGGGTTAGTTTCAGAATCACTATCAGGATGAGTCAAGTTCATTGTCAGGGTCAGAATTAGGGTTATGTTTAGTATTAATATCAGGGTCAGGGTTAGAGTTAGATGTCGAGTTAGGTCAGGTTCTGGGTGAGGGTCAGTGTTCTGGTTAGGTTTAAGTCACGGTCAGGTTCATGGTTAGGGATAGGTTTAGGGTAAAGATCAAATATAGGATTAGGTTAGGGGTTAGGCTTAGAGTCAGGGTCATGATCAGGTAATGTTTAGGATCTAGTTTATGGTTAGCTTTAGGGTTAGGGTTTATAATCAGGTTTAGAACCAGGTTTAGGGTTATGATTAATGTGAGGGTCAAGTTCATGGTCAGAATCAGTGTTAGGGCTAAGTTTAGGGTGAGGTCAATGTTCAGTTGTTCGATTTCAGGGTCAGGGTTAGATATGGGTGAGAAAGAGGGCCAAGAAGTTCTTTACTTGAGATTGGTTAGATAGCTGGCTACAATTGGGATTGGGGGGGCACATCCTGGGGATCGGGATCACCCCAGTTCCACAGTAAGCCTCTTCTAAAAAGTCTCTGAGTCCTCTGTGTTGGCCTCCATGGACTCCCCAGAGACATCCCCCACAGTCTCTGCACCCCCTGACAGGTCCTAGAGGCCTCCTGGTGCTAGTCCTTCTCCTCCTTGACCTCCTCAGGTTAAGAAGGGGGGTCAGAGGGCAACCAGGACTATGTTAGACAGCTAGCTGTTTACAGGTGAGGGAGCATAGTGTTGGGCTTCAGATGGCTCCTGGTCTGCTGAAATTCCACCTGAAAGTCTTTTTCCTTCACTGCAGGGACCCTCAGGGACTCAAGTCACTTCACATGCTATCTGATTTCTCCTAGCTGATAACCAAGGCCAGGATGTCACTGGGTTGCAGTAGCCTGGTTAACTTGCTGCAGTTGGAGGAGGAGTTTGGTCTGGAGGTAGGAACCAGCCCTGAATGTCAGGACATTCTTCAAAAAGGCCTCTTGTCCCCCTGAAGAGGCCACAGGGGCTCCTGGCACTGGTCCCACTGATTGCAGAGGTCGGAACCCAGGGCCCAGCAAGCCTATCCTCTGTTGAAGCCTTCAAAGGACCAGGGAGCCTGTCCTACTTCTTTCTGACCTCACCTGCTGAGAACCGGGGCTGGGAAGCAACAGGGTCGAGGTGGAAGAGTTAGACTCCTGAGGTGTGAGGAGCTTGACCTTGGGCTTTTCCTAGAGCTAAGTGTCTGGAGGAGACCTCCTAAAAGGTCTCTGCACCCTGTGTGGAGGTCCATGGGGGCTGAGCAAGTCAATCTAGGTTCCAGAGTCAAGCTGAGCAAGTCAGTCAACCTTCCAGACCATGGCATCAGAGAGTGACAATGTCAGATCACAAGCTGGCTGAAGAGGGTGGAGCTTAGATGAGGTTTCAGATAGTCCCTGTTCCATAGGAGGTTCCCCTGAAAGATTTTTTTATGCTTCACATTGGTCCCTGGGGTCATTCCATGGGATTCCATTGCTCCCTCACATGATAAACTGGGCCACAGATCCCTGGTAGTTATTGGAAGACCAGCTGGATGCAGAGAGGGGCACTGCTTGGGGCCTCAGATCCATCCAGTTCCTGCATTGCCCCTCCTGAAAGGCCACTCACTGCACCCACCACGGCGAACCCCAGGGTTGACTTGTGCCATTTTCATGAATTCTTTTCTCCCCTGCATAAGAGATGAGGTCACTAAGTGCCCAGGTGCAGGCTGTGTGTCTAGCCAACTCTGTTGCGGGAGCATGTGCTGGTATTTGGTTTTACCTCTTTTTCCCAGTGGGTCCTTCCTAAAAGGCCTCTGTACCCTTGGTGTTGGCCCCTGAGGTTGTTCCACTGCTCCCCAACCTCCTCTACCCAAGAAATGGGGCTTCTAGGCGCCTGGGTCATTATCGACAGACCAACCAGCCACAGAGGGTAGAAAGGGCCTGCTCAGGGTCTGTTACTGTTCCTGGTTTTCCTAGGATCAGTCCTGAATGGACGCTGTATACCTTCTCTGTAAGACTCCAGGGTCTACCTTTGCCAGTCTCTCCCCATTCCTTTCTCCTCTGCATGAGAAATGGTATCATGAAATACTCGGTTGAGGTCAGGTGGCTAGACAGCTTTGGTGACCACTTGTGAAAGTTGGGACATCCTCTGCAGTGAAAATTGGAGACTCATTTCATGACTAAGAATGAGGACTTAGATTCTGGAGCTGAAATTGGGACTTAGCATCTCGAGGGGTACTGGAGGTTTGGCCTCTAGAGGGGAAATTGGGGAACCTAGTTGATCATGGCACAGGTTGGGAGGCAGAGGTCCTGACAATCTCTGGCAGGAGAGGTCAGGACTTGGTCTCTGGAGGGAGAAGTTGGAACCTAGTCTCTGAAGCAAAAGGTAGGAGGTAGGTTCTAGAGCTATTTGTTAGCCTCTGGAGGGGGAATTAGGGCAGTAGTAGTTGGCAGCAGAGGTTGGGAGTTGGTATCTGGCAGGGGAGAGACAGGACCTAGTGCCTGGTGTGAGGAGCCTGTTGTTACCGCCTGGCCTGAGGACGTTGGACTCAGTGTCTAATGGATGCAGGTCAATGTCCAGAAATGTAAAGGGTCTGAGATTTTACCCTACTTGCAAGCTAACAATCTATCCTGTTTCATGGATGCAAGCAGAAGACATGAGACTCCTGGGTCAGAGATAAAGGACTTTACTATTCACAGCAAAAGCAGTAGCCAGAGTGTGTTGTTTGAACTGGTTCTCCAAAGGGGTAATACAGGTGGGTCTAGGTGCATGTCTGTGCACATAGTGGGTGGTGTTATAGAAGAGGAACACTGAATGTGGGGGATTGATTGCTCCTATAATGAGCAGCAACAAACCTGCTTTTTGTCTGGAAGGAAATGCTACCTCATTTCTCAAGGGAGCTTGCTACAAATACAACTCTGAAACTGTGTAAAGAGTGACTAGGGCGTTGCATTCTTGGCATGCCCAGCAAGAAATGTGCAGGTACCCTCAGGGATGATGAAAGATTTCCTTTTGTAAAGTCAAGCTGACCAGATGACCTGCTTTGGGGTTTGACAAGGTGTTCTGATTTGGGATTTGATCTTACTTCTGTGTTCGTAAGTTAACCAGATGTCTTGATTCACTGCCAAGTAGACGTTGTTTTAGACGTTTGGTTGACTAGATGGCCATCTGGACAATTAGCCAGAAAAGACTCAGTGCAAGGGGGTTAATGTTTGTCATGGGGGAGGCTTCCACCACCAGGGGAGGGGGCTAGAGCCTGGGTCCCACTAGGTTGAGTTCCTGGGGCTAGGGGTCCTGGAGAGAGCAGGAGAGCCACTCTGGGGGCTTGGGATCACCTGAAATTCCAGGAGATTTCTTCCTCACAGTCCTCAGAATACCCCACCTTGGCCCCTGGAGCTCCTCAGACATTTCACCTATCTACTTCTCTGACCTACGTTGAATGACCTACCTCCTCAGCCATTCCACCTCTCTCACTGTTTGGAAGTGAATGGGTTAAGAGGCTAGCCAGCTGTATTGGGGGGAAGGGGAAGGTGCTCTATTTTGTGCTTCAGATCATCCCTGGTCTCCTGATGGTCTACAATAAAGCTTTCTACATCCTTCTTGGAGTGCTGGGAGTCTCCTCATGCCAGCCCTGTTGCTCTCTGAACTCCCTTGAGAAATGGGGTTGGGAAAGGACCAAGCAGAGATCAGACAACCAGTGGACTGCAGTGAAGACGGGGGGAGAGGCTGGCTGAAGCTTCAGACCCACATGCTCCCTGGAGATCCCCGATGAAAAGGCCTTTGCAGATCGGGTTTGAGCCGAGGTATTCATAAACAACTTTATGGAGTTGCTTTTCCCAGCTCCTGACCTGCATGTGCATGGACTGGATCCTGATTAACATACCAAAGACTTTGAGAACTGAGCTAGTGCTAGATCTCTTCACTGGTCCCAGATTGACCACTGAGGGATACACACATGAGACAGACGTGAATAACACTGAAAAGCCTGTGAAAACGGAACTGACACTGGAACCACACTCACAGAAGACAGGATGGAACTTGTGGACTGAACCTAACCACGCAGATTGTCTGCTAAAACAAATGTATCAACATTCTTCATAGGATTTATTTATTTATTTATTTATTTATTTATTTATTTTTAACATCTTTATTGGAGTATAATTGCTTTACAATGGTGTGTTAGTTTCTGCTTTATAACAAAGTGAATCAGCTATACAAATACATATATCCCCATATCTCTTCCCTCTTGTGTCTCCCTCCCTCCCACCCTCCCTATCCCATCCCTCTAGGTGGTCGCAAAGCACAGAGCTGATCTCCCTGTGCTATGCAGCTGCTTCCCACTAGCTATCGATTTTACATTTGGTAGTGTATATATGTCCATGCCCCTCTCTCACTTCGTCCCAGTTTACCCTTCCCCCTCCCTGTGTCCTCAAGTCCATTCTCTAGTAGGTCTGCGTCTTTATTCCCATCCTGCCCCTAGGTTCTTCATAACCTTTTTTTTCTCTTTTTTTAGATTCCATATATATGTGTTAGCATACAGTATTTGTTTTTCTCTTTCTGACTTACTTCACTCTGTGTGACAGACTCTAGGTCCATCCACCTCACTACAAATAACTCAGTTTCGTTTCTTTTTATGGCTGAGTAATATTCCATTGTATATATGTGCCACATCTTCTTTATCCATTCATCTGTCGATGGAAACTTAGGTTGCTTCCATGTCCTGGCTATTGTAAATGGAGATGCAATGAACATTGTGGTACATGACTTTTTTTGAATTATCTTCATAGGATTTAAATAAGACCTAGAGTCTCATAATGTAATATTCAAAGTGTCCAGGATACAATCCAAAATTACTCAGCATACAAAGAACAATGAAATATTCAATTCAAGTGGGGAATGACAATCAACAGGTGCCAAGAATGAGATAATGCAGATGTTGGAATTATCTGCCAAGCACTTTAAAGAGCTATTATAAAAATGATTGACTGAGCAATCATGAAAATTCTCAAAACAAATATGAAAATGGAAAGTATTGGAATAGAAAAAAGACATAAAGATTAACCAAATGGAAATTTTAGAGCTGAAAAATAAAATAACAACAACAACAACAAAATCACCAGATGGACTCAACAGCAGAATAGAGATAACAGAGAAAAAAGCCAGTGAACTTGAAGATAGATCAATAACAATTATCCAACCTGAACAAGAGAGAAAAAATATTGAAAAAAATTAACAGGAACTCTTAATTTCAGGAACTGTACTTCAGGAACCTGTGGGACAACAACAAAAAGTCTAATATTCAAGTAATTGGAGTCCGAGAAAGAAGAATGTGAGGCAGAAAATAGTATTTTAAGAAATAATGGACCCCCAAACTTCTCAAGTTAGGTAAAAGACATAAGCCTACAGATTCAAGAGGCTGAGCAAAACCCAAACAGGATAAACCCAAAGAAATCCATATCGAGACACATTATAATCAAATTGCTGAAAACTAAAGACAAAATGAATAATCTTGAAATCAGTGAGAGAAAAATGACTCATTATCTGTAGGGGAACAATGATTTCAACAACTGCAGATTTCTCATCAGAAACCATGGAAACCAGAAGGAAATGGCACAACATTTTTAAACTGCTAAAAGGCTGAAAGAAAAGAACTACCAACCATGAAGTCCATACCCAGTGAAAATAGCCTTCAGGAGTGAAGGTGAAATAAAGACATTCTCCTATGAAGGAAAATTAAGAGAATTCATGGCCAGCATACCTGCTCTAAATGAATTGCTAAAGGAAGTTCTTCACACAATAAAAAGGATATAGGAAGGAAACTTGGAACATCAGAAACGAAGGAAGAACAACAGAAATGGTAAGTATCTTGGTAAATATAATAGACTATTCTCCTCTTGAGTTCTTTAAAACATGTTTGGGAGTTCCCTGGTGGCCTAGTGGTTAGGATTTCAGGCTTTCACTGCCGTGGCCTGGGTGCAATCCCTGGTTGGGGAACTGTGACACCTCAAGCCATGCAGCATGGTCAAAAAAAAAAGAAAAAGAGAATAAAACATGCTTGATTGTTGAAAGCAAAAAATTGAACATTGATGAATTTTCAGTGTATATAGATATAGTATACAATACACTTATACATGAAGGAGGAAGTGTAAAGGGACCTATATGGTGGTAAGGTTTATACATTCCAATTAAAGTGATAAGATACTGATTCTAAATAGACTATGAAGAATTAACTATGTATTTTATAATCCCCAAAGTAATCATAAAAATTAATGCAAATAGATATAGTCAAAATTACGATAGGTACAAGAATAAGTTCAAATAACCCAAAAGAAGGCAGGGAAGGGCAAACAGAAGAACAATAAACAGGAAAAATAGAGAGCGAGAGAGCAAATAATAAAATGGCAGACTAAATGCAAACATACCAGAAATTATACCAAGTTTAAATGGTTTAAACACATCAATTAAAATATGAGATTGTCAGAAGATTAAAAAAATGACCCAGCTTACACCTGAAACTAACACAATATTGTAAATCAACTATACCTCAATTTAAAAAATGACCCAGCTATATGCTATCTAGAAGAAACTCACTTCAAATATAATGATATAGGTAGTACTTGAAAAGTAAAAGGGTGGAAAAAGATATACCATGCAAACGTGAACTAAAAGAAACAGACAAAGTAGACTTTATTTATTTATTCATTTTTGGCAGTGCCATTGGGCATGCAGTATCTTAATTCCCTGACCAGGGATCGAACCCATGCTCCCTGCATTGGGAGCACGGAGTCTTAACCACTGGACCGCCAGGGAAGACCCTGACAAAGTAGACTTTAGAGCAAAGAAAATTACCAAAGAGAGACCTTACGTATTGAAGAAGAGTCAGTTTACCAAGAAGACAAACAATTCTAAAGTTATATGTACCTAACAACAGAGTTCCAAAATACACAAACCAAAAACTGTCAGAACTGAACAGAGAAATAAACAAATCCAAAATTATAATTGGAGATTTCAACACTCCTTTCTCATTAATAGAACTAGAAGACAGACGCTTAAGAAGGATATAAAACTGAATAACACCTGGGGGCTTCCCTGGTGGTCCAGTGGCTGGGAATCCGCCTTCGGACGTGGCTTCAATCCCTGGTTGGGGAACTAAGATCCCACATGCTGAGGGGCAATTAAAACCCACACGCCACAACTAGAGAGAAGCCTGTGCACCACAGCTACTGAGCCCATGTGCTCTAGAGCCCGCGCACCACAACTAGAGAAGCCCGTGTGCCACAACTAGAGAGAAGTCCACAATGAAGAGCCCGCAAGCTGCAACAAAGACCCAGCACAGCCAAAAAAATAATAAAAATAAAAACAAAATAAAATAAAATAGACCACCAGAGCCTCCCATCAAGCCTCTTAGATAGCCTCAACCACCAGGGGGCAGACAGCAGAAGCAAGAAAAACTACAATCCTGCAGCCTGGGGAACAAAAACCACATTTACAGAAAAATAGACAAGATGAAAAGGCAGAGGGCTATATACCAGATGAAGGAACAAGAAAAAACCCCAGAAAAACAACTAAATGAAGTGGAGATAGGCAACCTTCCAGAAAAAGAATTCAGAATAATGATAGTGAAGATGATCCAGGACCTCGGAATAAGAACGGAGGCAAAGATTGGGAAGATGCAAGAAATGATTAACAAAGACCTAGAAGAATTAAAGAACAAACAAACAGAGATGACCAATACAATAACTGAAATGAAAACTACACTAGAAGGAATCAATAGCAGAATAACTGAGGCAGAAGAATGGATAAGTGACCTGGAAGACAGAATGGTGGAATTCACTGCTGCGGAACAGACTAAAGAAAAAAGAATGAAAAGAAATGAAGACAGCCTAAGAGACCTCTGGGACAACATTAAACGCAACAACATTCGCATTATAGGGGTCCCAGAAGGAGAAGAGAGAGAGAAAGGACCAGGGAAAATATTTGAAGAGATTATAGTCGAAAACTTCCCTAACATGGGAAAGGAAATAGCCACCCAAGTCCAGGAAGCGCAGAGAGTCCCACACAGGATAAACCCAAGGAGAAACACACCGAGACACATAGTAATCAAAGTGGCAAAAATTAAAGACAAAGAAAAATTATTGAAAGCAACAAGGGAAAAACGACAAATAACATACAAGGGAACTCCCATAAGGTTAACAGCTGATTTCTCAGCAGAAACTCTACAAGCCAGAAGGGAGTGGCATGATATACTTAAAGTGATGAAAGGGAAGAACCTACAACCAAGATTACTCTACCCGGCAAGGATCTCATTTAGATTTGATGGAGAAATCAAAAGCTTTACAGACAAGCAAAAGCTAAGAGAATTCAGCACCACCAAACCAGCTCTACAACAAATGCTAAAGGAACTTCTCTAAGTGGGAAACACAAGAGAACAAAAGGACCTACAAAAACAAACCCAAAACAATTAAGAAAATGGTCATAGGAACATACGTATCGATAATTACCTTAAATGTAAATGGATTAAATGCTCCCACCAAAAGACACAGGCTTGCTGAATGGATACAAAAACAAGACCCCTATATATGCTGTCTACAAGAGACCCACTTTAGACCTAGGGACACATACAGACTGAAAGTGAGGGGATGGAAAAAGATATTCCATGCAAATGGAAATCAAAAGAAAGCGGAAGTAGCTATACTCATATCAGATAAAATAGACTTTAAAATAAAGAATGTTACAAGAGACAAGGCAGGACACTACATAATGATCAAGGGATCAATCCAAGAAGAAGATATAACAATTATAAATATATATGTACCCAACATAGGAGCACCTCAATACATAAGGCAACTGCTAACAGCTATAAAAGAGGAAATTGACAGTAACACAATAATAGTGGGGGACTTTAACACCTCACTTACACCAATGGACAGATCATCCAAAATGAAAATAAATAAGGAAACAGAAGCTTTAAATGACACAATAGACCAGATAGATTTAATTGATATTTATAGGACATTCCATCCAAAAACAGCAGATTACACGTTCTTCTCAAGTGCGCACAGAGCATTCTCCAGGATAGATCACATCTTGCGTCACAAATCAAGCCTCAGTAAATTTAAGAAAATTGAAATCATATCAAGCATCTTTTCTGGCCACAACGCTATGAGATTAGAAATGAATTACAGGGAAAAAAACGTAAAAAACACAAACACATGGAGGCTAAACAATACGTTACTAAATAACCAGGAGATCACTGAAGAAATCAAAGAGGAAATCAACAAATACCGAGAGACAAATGACAATGAAAACACGACGACCCAAAACCTATGGGATGCAGCAAAAGCAGTTCTAAGAGGGAAGTTTATAGCTATACAAGCCTACCTAAAGAAACAAGAAAAATCTCAAGTAAACAATCTAACCTTACACCTAAAGAAACTAGAGAAAGAAGAACAAACAAAACCCAAAGTTAGCAGAAGGAAAGAAATCATAAAGATCAGAGAAGAAATAAATGAAATAGAAACAAAGAAAACAATAGCAAAGGTCAATAAGACTAAAAGCTGGTTCTTTGAGAAGATAAACAAAATTGATAAGCCATTAGCCAGACTCATCAAGAAAAAGAGGGAGAGGACTCAAATCCATAAAATCAGAAATGAAAAAGGAGAAGTTACAACAGACACCACAGAAATACAAAGCATCCTAAGAGACTACTACAAGCAACTTTATGCCAATAAAATGGACAACCTGGAAGAAATGGACAAATTCTTAGGAAGATATAACCTTCCAAGACTGAACCAGGAAGAAATAGAAAATATGAACAGACCAATCACAAGTAATGAAATTGAAACTGTGATTAAAAATCTTCCAACAAACAAAAGTCCAGGACCAGATGGCTTCACAGGTGAATTCTATCAAGCATTTAGAGAAGAGCTAACACCTATCCTTCTCAAACTCTTCCAAAAAATTGCAGAGGAAGGAACACTCCCAAACTCATTCTATGAGGCCACCATCACCCTGATACCAAAACCAGACAAAGACACTACAAAGAAAGAAAATTACAGACCAATATCACTGATGAATATAGATGCAAAAATCCTCAACAAAATACTGGCAAACAGAATCCAACAACACATTAAAAGGATCATACACCACGATCAAGTGGGATTTATCCCAGGGATGCAAGGATTCTTCAATATACGCAAATCAATCAATGTGATACACCATATTAACAAATTGAAGAATAAAAACCATATGATCATCTCAATAGATGCAGAAAAAGCGTTTGACAAAATTCAACACCCATTTATGATAAAAACTCTCCAGAAAGTGGGCACAGAGGGAACCTACCTCAACATAATAAAGGCCATATATGACAAGCCCACAGCAAACATCATTCTCAATGGTGAAAACCTGAAAGCATTTCCTCTAAGATCAGGAATGAGACAAGGATGTCCACTCTCACCACTATTATTCAACATAGTCCTGGAAGTCCTAGCCACAGCAATCAGAGAAGAAAAAGAAATAAAAGGAATACAAATTGGAAAAGAAGAAGTAAAACTGTCACTGTTTGCAGATGACATGATACTATACATAGAGAATCCTAAAACTGCCACCAGAAAACTGCTAGAGCTAATTAATGAATATGGTAAAGTTGCAGGATACAAAATTAATGCACAGAAATCTCTTCCATTCCTATACACTAATGATGAAAAATCTGAAAGAGAAATTATGGAAACACTCCCATTTACCATTGCAACAAAAAGAATAAAATACCTAGGAATAAACCTACCTAGGGAGACAAAAGACCTGTATGCAGAAAACTATAAGACACTGATGAAAGAAATTAAAGATGATACCAACAAATGGAGAGATATACCATGTTCTTGGATTGGAAGAATCAACATTGTGAAAATGACTATACTACCCAAAGCAATCTACAGATTCAATGCAATCCCTATCAAATTACCAATGGCATTTTTTACGGAGCTAGAACAAATCATCTTAAAATTTGTATGGAGACACAAAAGACCCCGAATAGCCAAAGTAGTCTTGAGGGAAAAAAACGGAGCTGGAGGAATCAGACTCCCTGACTTCAGACTCTACTACAAAGCTACAGTAATCAAGACAATATGGTACTGGCACAAAAACAGAAACATAGATCAATGGAACAAGATAGAAAGCCCAGAGATAAACCCATGCACCTATGGTCAACTAATCTATGACAAAGGAAGCAAGGACATACAATGGAGAAAAGACAGTCTCTTCAGTAAGTGGTGCTGGGAAAACTGGACAGCTACATGTAAAAGAATGAAATGAGAACACTCCCTAACACCATACACAAAAATAAACTCAGAATGGATTAGAGACCTAAATGTAAGACTGGACACTATAAAACTCTTAGAGGAAAACATAGGAAGAACACTCTTTGATATAAATCACAGCAAGATCTTTTTTGATCCACCTCCTAGAGTAATGGAAATAAAAACAAAAATAAACAAATGGGACCTAATGAAACTTCAAAGCTTTTGCACAGCAAAGGAAACCATAAACAAGACGAAAAGACAACCCTCAGAATGGGAGAAAATATTTGCAGACGAATCAATGGACAAAGGATTAATCTCCAAAATATATAAACAGCTCATTCAGCTCAATATTAAAGAAACAAACACCCCAATCCAAAAATGGGCAGAAGACCTAAATAGACATTTCTCCAAAGAAGACATACAGATGGCCACGAAGCACATGAAAAGATGCTCAACATCACTAATTATTAGAGAAATGCAAATCAAAACTACAATGAGGTATCACCTCACACCTGTTAGAATGGGCATCATCAGAAAATCTACAGACAACAAATGCTGGAGAGGGTGTGGAGAAAAGGGAACCCTCTTGCACTGTTGGTGGGAATGTAAATTGATACAGCCATTATGGAGAACAATATGGCGGTTCCTTAAAAAACTAAAAATAGAATTACCATATGACCCAGCAATCCCACTACTGGGCATATACCCAGAGAAAACCGTAATTCAAAAAGACACATGCACCCAAATGTTCATTGCAGCACTATTTACAATAGCCAGGTCATGGAAGCAACCTAAATGCCCATCAACAGACGAATGCATAAAGAAGATGTGGTACATATATACAATGGAATATTACTCAGCCATAAAAAGGAACGAAATTGAGTCATTTGTTGAGACGTGGATGGATCTAGAGACTGTCATACAGAGTGAAGTAAGTCAGAAAGAGAAAAACAAATATCGTATATTAACGCATGTATGTGGAACCTAGAAAAATAGTACAGATGAACAGGGTTGCAGGACAGAAGTTGAGATACAGATGTAGAGAACAAACGTATGGACACCAAGGGGGGAAAACTGCGGTGGGGTGGGGATGGTGGTGTGCTGAATTGAGCGATTGGGATTGACATGTATAAAGTGATGTGTATAAAATTGATGACTGATTAAAAAAAAAAGTTGCACTGACAAAAAAAAATAAAATAAAATAAAAAATTTAAAAAAAATCGAACAACACCTTCAACTGAATCTGACATTTGTAGAACACTCCACTCGTAACAGCAGAATACACATTTTTCTCAAGTGCATATAGAACACTTAGCAAGATAGACCATAACCTGGGTCATAAATCAAACTTTAATAAATTTCAAAGACTTGAAATTATAGAAAATATGCTCTCTGACCATAATGGAATTAAACCTGAAGTCAATGCCAAAAAGATAACAGTAAACTCTCCAATCATTTGGAAATTAAACAACACACTCAGAAAGACTCCAAGGAAATTAGAATATATTTTGAACTTAACAAAGATGGAAATACAACATATCAGTCTTTGTGAGCTGCAGAAAAAGAAGTGCTGAGAGGAAAAATTATAGCATTAAATGCTTATTTTAGAAAAGAAGAAATGTCCCAAATTCATAATCTAAGATTCCAATTTAAGAAGCTAGAGAAAGAACAACATAAATCAAAATAAAGCAGAAGGAAGAAAATAATGAAGATAAGAGGATAAATCAATGAAATAAAAAATAAGTTCTTTTAAAAGATCAGTACACTGATAAACCTCTGGCAAGACTGACAAAGAATAGAGAAGACACAAATAACCAGTACCAGGGAGAAAGGGGGATGTTACTACAAACCTCATAGACATTATTAAAAAAAAAATAAGGAAATACTATGAACAACTCTAAGTGCATAAATTTGACAATTTATACAAAAATGAATAGTTCCTTGAAAGCCAGAAACTACCAAACCTCACCAAGATTAAATAGATAATGTGAATAGCCCTATAATTACTAGGGAAAGTTTAAAAAACCTTCTGAAAAAGAAATCTCCAGGTCCAAATGGCTTCACTGGTGAGTTTTGCTAAATGTTTAAAGAATAAATAACCATAAATAGACACTATCTTTTCCAGAGAATAGAAGAGGAGGGACTACTTTCTAACTCATTTTCTGAGGCCAGTATTACCCTGATATCAACACCAGGCAAAGACAGTAGAAATAAAGAAAACTAGAGGCCAATATCCGTGATGAACATAGATGCGAAAATCCTCAACAAAATTTTAGAAGGTTGAATCCAGTAATATATAAAAAGAATAATATGCCACCACCCAGGGTGGGGTTTATCCCAGGGATGCAAAAATCTATCATATTAATGTCTAAAGAAGAAAAACCATATGATCGAATCAACAAATGCAGAAAAAAAATTGATAAAATACATCCAAAATACTACTACGGGGCTTCCCTGGTGGCGCAGTGGTTAAGAATCCGCCTGCCAATGCAGGGGACACGGGTTTGAGCCCTGGTCCAGGAAGATCCCACATGCCACAGAGCAAACTAAGCCCACGTGCCACAACTACTGAGCTTGCGCTCTAGATCCCACGAGCCACAACTACTGAGCCCACGCACCACAACAACTGAAGCCCGCACGCCTAGAGCCTGTGCTCCACAACAAGAGAAGCCACCGCAGTGAGAAGTCCGTGCACCTCAACGAAGAGTAGCCCCTGCTCGCTGCAACTAGAGAAAGCCCGTGTGCAGCAAGGAAGACCCAACTCAGCCAAAAGTAAATAAAAAATAAATTAAAAAAATAAATAAAATAAAAAAACAAAATACTACTACTACTACTAATAAAAACTCTCAGCAAACTAGACTAGAGGAGAACTTACTCAACCTGAGAAAGGGCATCTACAAAAAATTCTGCAGCTAACATCATATTTACTGAAGAAAGACTGCATGCTTTTCTCCTAAGATTGGGAACAAGGCAATGATATCCACTCTTACTATTCCTATTCAACATAATGCCGGCAGTCTTAGTCAGTGCAATAAGGTAAGGAAAAGAAATTAAAATATACATATTGGAAAGGACAAAATAAAACTGTCTACTCACAGAAGACATGATTATATATCCAAAGAATCCCAGAGAAGTTATAGAGATACCCTTAGAACTAATAAGTGAGTTTAGCAAAGTCATCAGATACAAACACCAATCATACTTCCATAAATGAACAACTGGAAACAAAAAATTTAAATAATAATAACACAATAGCTCCAGAAAATGAAATACTTGGATATAAACCTAACAAAACATGTACAAGATCTGTATGCTTGGGACTTCCCTGGTGGTCCAGTGGATAAGACTCCACTTTTCCACTGCAGGGAGCAGGGGTTTGATCCCTGGTTGGGGAACTAAGATCCCACATGCTGCATGGTGCGGCCAAAAACAAAAACAAAACAAAACAAAAATCTGTATGCTGAAAACTACAAAATGCTGATGAAAGAAATCAAAGAAGACCTAAATAATTGGAAAGACATGCCATGTTCATGGGTTGGAAGATTCAAAATAGTAAAGATGCCAATTCTCTCCAAATTGTTCTACAGATTTAAAGCGATTCCAATTAAAATTGCTCCAGGATTTTTTTGTAGATATAGTCAAGCTGATTCTAAAATTTATATGGAAGGCCAAAGGAACTAAAAGAGCTAAAACAATTTTGAAAAAACAAAGTTGGAGAAATCACAGTACCCAATTTTAAGGCTAATTTATAGTGACAGAAATCAGATCAGTGGTTTCCTGGGGATGGGGGCAGGCATACAGAAGGACCAAGGGAAAGGATTACAAAGGGACACAGGGAAAGTCTTGGGGTAGTGGATAGATTCATTATCTTACTTGAGGCGTTGGTTTCATTAATGTGTATATATATGTCAAACTTATCAAATTGTACACTTTAAATACGTGTAGGTCAATGAAAACTCAATAAGGCTATTTTTAAAGTATTCTTTCCAAAGTGATACATTACATCTACTAGGTGGCAGTCGGAACCATAGATTTTGCCAAAATGTTTGATTCTTATCCTCCAGTAATATTTTAGTTTGTAAAATAACATACAGGAAAAGTAATACGAAGGTAGGTCGGCACTGCAGCATATTTTATAAGATTATGATGAAAATAAAAAGGAACGTAATCATAGCAAGTCATTACCAGACTACTATTTATTAGTGTTTTAAAGCTTTAGGTATAGTAAGTATGGAATGCAGAGTAAAGAACAAATATGGTCCCTTCCCCCTCCCCCAATTCCACCAGCAATTTGCAAAGAATCAAGAGGCTGGTTGACGGTTGAACACCTCTATATTTCTATAGCACTTTTGCAGAAGGCCTTATAGTATGTTATCAAAACCACCTGTCACCCCTTGTTAAAAATGCTCTATGTTTTAAAAATTGTAATTAAAAATTTAATCCTATTAATATCATTGCTTCATTTTTTTTTTGTAACTAGACTGAAATTTCAGCACCAGAATTTTCTAGTTGTCTTCTAAGAAGTCTCCTCCACTATGAAGGAAGGCCTGTCACTCATCCTGCATAGGGATAGGGAGGAATTCCTTTGACCCCCAGGCCAGTTATCTGTTAAAAAAAGAAAAGAGAGAAACTCTGATACAAGGTAATTCACAAATATTCTCCAAAAACATTTTTATGATTCACAATAATATATTTAGCCACCTATTATCCTTGTTTTGTTTCCTATAATAAAAAGGAACTATTTGATTAGGTATTTATGGTCCAACCCAATTATTCACATAGATAATAATTCAACTAGCAACCATTTACAACTAGGATTGAAAACTGAATTTATTTCTGTCTTCTTCCCATCTGTTAAGAAAGGGGTTTGCGCCAGATGACTTCTACATTTCTTTTCAGCTCAAGAGATCTATAACTCTTATCAGTGTTTATTTCACTGCCAAAAAAAGTTAAGAACCTGAAAATATTCTTGCAACATCAAAACAATCAACTAATCTTATAAATGTGTTTCAAACACTGGTTTTCCAAGCCTATTCTACTGATTTATAGAATTTCAAATACCACTGAAGCAAAAAAATATTTTAAAGCACTGTACAAAGTGGGCTGAACACATTGTCCTGGACTTCAGGTCTAGAAAATCTCAATAAAATGTTTTTAAGTCTAGCATGATGAGCTTAAATGCCAAATACAATTGTGTTTGGGAAGTATGAAAAAGCACCAATCACTCAGTTACTTAACCGAAGATCTCCCACCTCACCCTCAAAATAAAAGAAATAGCCAGATCACCTTGAAAATTCCACCAGCTTCAGGTTGCTGCAGTAGACCCTCGGGGTCCATCCCATCCCGGGCACTGGTCACATACATTTCAGAGTAATCCTTCCCTCCGAAGCAGCATGAGGTTGTTTTAACAACAGGCAACTTCACAGTTCGGAGTCTTTTCCCTAGGTCACCAAATATTTCATTTAAAGTCTAGCTCTAGCAAATTTCCACCCGCACAACTTTTCGGGACCCCTTGTGGAGCAATAGGAAAGTTCAAAGACGATTTGGAGGTCAGACTTCGCCCAGGTATTTCACCTACCTTCCCTGACAATTTCTTCTGGGCAAAAAAGATTTACCTCTACAGGAAAAGGAGTTCTTACTATAACATTTGGGCTATATCTTTGGCCTTTATTTCCAAAATCATCCAATTGAGACCTTTGAATATATCTCTATATAACTTTATTAGTGATGAAGTTTCTCTGGCCCCTAGTGTCTGGTGTTTCCTAGACATGGAGGGGGTTTTTCATTTTGCTGTGGGCCTACCTGTCTCAGGATCCAAACGGATCACTCTTCCTCCATTGTAACAGGCCACCCAGAGCTTCCCCTCAACATCAATACACATTCCATCAGGGATTTGTTCTTCTTTCTCCAGCTTGTAAACACTTCTGCGGTTGGCTATGGTTAAAAACAAACAAACAAACAGACAAACCAACCACACACACCCACCCCAAAACCACAGGCCCCTCAATACTGAGCGTCAAACAATTAGCAATCAAGTTGATTATAAATACTGATCACTTCTGCTTATCCAGTGTCTGGCAAATGGGTACCACAGGTGGGATGATTCAGGAGGATTCCTAACTCTAAAAATGTCCAAAAACATGAGTGGGCACCCCTCAACAAAGGATTTGTACTGTAGGATTTGGGGTGGATTCACTCCTTTTAGTTTGGGTACAGACACAGCTACTTAAGCTTTCAGAGGAGGAGAGAAAAAAGAAAGCAGAATTCTTAATAAAATAACAAAAGATCTTTTTGAGGGACCTGAACTGAAGCCCTGCATGCCCACCTCAGATACACTTCAGTCTGTGGTCAGACCTTTGCTGTTTTACTTTCAAAAAATGCCTACTTTGGGGAATTCCCTGGCGGTCCAGTGGTTAGGACTCCATGCTCTCACAGCCGAGGGCCCAGGTTTGAGCTGCCAACAATTCACGCACAAAAACTAACAAGGTGTATGAGTTCTGTTTCTGCCCAACTAAATGCTCCAAAATCACCCTATCTAAATATTAGAAGAGCTTGTTTCTGAAAAGAGGGGTATTCTGAAACCAACTGGACGGCCTTAAAGGGAATCATAATGTACAAAAAACAAGCATCAAAATCCAGAGGAACGTTACACTACAAAATCCAGGTCATTACAGTAATCAGATTGAGGTATAAGGGAAAAAATGTTAAAACCATGTGTAAGTAAAGTGGGTAAAAACAGTCATGAAAAAGAGCACTACATATTTCAAAGCAAAACATCTGTGCTGGAATATTTTGCCTCTGATTAAATCTACATGAGACTCATGATTTTTTTCAAGTCATTTTTATGATTGGTTTTGCTCTTGTGGTCTGGCACCTTTCATGAAAGTTTCAAGCACTCCTTTTTAAATTCTTTCCAATAATTCCTTCCCTCCCAGTTTCCAACTATGGCTCATTTAGATCCCGTTGGTGGAGTTGAACAATCTGCAACTACTTTTTTTACTTTTCCATTTTGAAAGGTTGTTAATTTGTCTTTAAGTACTTGCCTATAGTTAACTAAAGTACAAATAAGAAATATCAACCCCAAACTCTAATTTTCTGTTCTTTTGTCCCATTCTGCTGTATACTATTTGCCTTTAAGCACCAGCTGGTAAGACAGGATCCGTTTTACAGTGAGCCTCTTTCTAGTGATGGTTGCAAGAAAAAGGATTAAGGACCTAGCCATATTATGCCAACTGTGACCATATTTAGTTGTGCTGAGAGCCATGGCTTGACCGGCAGTATAGTCGTCTGTGTAATCATTACAATATTGGAATCATAACATTAGGCAGTTCTTTGTTTGAAAAGTAAGGACCTTTTCAAGTGGGTTAAGGGCGAGGCAGCCTGCTAGTCATATGCATATGAAAAAAATACCAGCAATATTAAGAAAAATAATGAAAGAGTACATACAGATCTTTCCTGTCTGCAGGTCATAGTCAAAAGCATCCACGGAGTAGGACAGGCTATCGATGTAATAGAAGATTTTGTGGTCCAGAGACCAATCCAAACCATTGGAGATGTCCACCTGGTCAAAGTACTTTTCCACATGGTGGTCGGGAAAGAGGGAGTACAGGGACCCTTGGCGCCGCTCCAGAACTGCTGGAGCTGTTTCCTCAGCCATGGTACCTACAAAATTATCAGGCGGCTCAGAGAAGAACACAGAATTTGAAGTATCACCTAATTGGTGGCGAGTTCTTGAGTTCTCCATTTTATCCTCTAGTATGTCCTGGCCTGAACTCAACCCAGCCTGAAACTTGGAAGTGAGCACCATGGTGCAGGCAGAAAGAGGTCCGAGAGAAACCTCTAGATCTGGCACAAGGAGCAGAAAACACTCCTACGGCTCTGAGAGAGAGAGGAAGAAACCCCCTGCTTATTTTCTACTCCTTTTTCTCCATTTTCTCATGCACCAGCCCCCAGGCAATTCTGCAGTGAGGGTAGCAAAGGCAGAGCGTGATCAGCAACAGGAAACTACAGGAATCAAAACTGTGAGGGAAGGCGACATTCCTCTCCATTTAGTGAAGCTGCAGGGACAAAAGGGCAGATCAAACACCGTTGCTTTCATGTTCTCTCTCTCTCTCTCCCCTCCTGCCACTTGGCCCTGGAGGCAGAACAGCCATAGAAGTGGGTGGTTTCTGACTGGAGGAATGAAAAGGAGCTACAGGAAGCTGGAAAGTACTAGAAGATAGTAAAGAGGGATGATGTTCAGGAATGCAACCCCATAAAGTTGTTTGTGATCTGCTGGGCTCATCTGTTTGTACACGCATGGATCTGATTCTAATTAGCATGCTAAAGATTTGGAGAACGGAGCTAATGGATAGAACTCCTTCTAGGGCTCAGACTTACCACTGAGTGGCGCACCTAATGGCACCTAATAGAAAGTAAGTTGGAACTTGTGATCTGAACCTAAACATACAGATTGCTTACTGAAACAAATACATCAACATTCTCCATAGGATTTAAACAAGACCCAGCATCTCATAAGGTAATAGTCAAAATGTCCAGGATACAATCCAAAGTTACTTGGCAACACAAAGAAGCATGAAAATCTCAAGTCGTATAGGAAAAAGAATCAAGAGGCAGACAGTGAGATGGCACAGATGTTGGAATTACTTGACAAAGACTAAAGCAACTCTTATAAAAATGCTCAAATGAATGATCTGCAGAGTCTTAAAACAAAACTCAAAATAGCAGCAAAGGAGGAGAAGATATAAAGAATCCCCAAGTGAAAATTTTAGAACTGAAAAATAAAATTAATGAAATAAAAAACCCACTGGATGGACTCAATAGCAGAATAGAGATGATAGAGGAAAGAGTCAGTGTATCTGATGCTAGATCAAGAAATTATCCAATCTGATCAACAGAGAGAAAAAAAGACTGAAAAAAATATAGAGTGTTAAGGACCTGTGGGACAACAACAAAAGAGCTAACATATGTGTCACTAGATTCCTAGAGAAGAGGACAAAGAATACAGGGCCAAAAAATATTTGAAGAAGTAATGGCTCAAAACTCTCCAAGTTTGGTGAAAAGCATAAAACTATATATTTGAGAAGCTGAGCAAACCCCAAACAGGATAAGCCCAAAGAAACCTATACCCAGACACATCATAATCAAATTTCTAAAAACTTAAGTTAAATAGGGACTTCCCTGGCAGTCCAGTGGATGGGACTCCATGCTTCCAATGCAGGGGGCACGGGTTCGATCCCTGGTCGGGGAACTAAGATGCCACATGCCACGTGGCGTGGCCAAAAAAAAAAAAAAAAAAGAACAAACAAACAAAAACCCAAAAAACAAACAACCAAACTTAAGTTAAAAAGTTAAATAGAAATCCTGAAGATTAATGAAAGAAAAATGACATACATACAACATATAGGAGAATAATGATTTCAATGACTGTTGATTATTCATGAGAAACTGTGGAGGTCAGAAGAAAGTGATACATTTTTAATTTGTTGAAAGAAAAAAAACGTGTCAACCTAGAATTTTATATCAAGTGAAAATATCCTTAAAGAATGAAGGTGAAATAAAGACCTTCTCCTGTGAAGTAAAACTAAGAGAATTTATAGCCAGCAGACTTGCTCTAAAAGAATTGCTAAAGGAAGTTCTTCAGACAGAAGGGAAACAGCAAAAGGAAAAATACCAAAAGGAACAACAGGAATGAAGAAAGAGCAATAGAAATAGCACGTATATGAATAAATATAATAGACTATTCTTCCCTTTAGTTCCTTAAAATATTTCTGATGATCAAAAGCAAAAATTACATTTTCTGATGGGATTTTAAATCTATGTATGTAAAGACAACTATGACATAAATGGGTGATTGTCAATTGAAGTGGTAAAATATTGGTTCTAGATAGACTGTGAAAAGTTAACTATACATTTGAAATCCATTCAGGAACCCTTAAAAAACTATACAGAGAGATATAGTGAAAAATCACAATAAGTAAATTAAAATTGAATTCTAAAAAATATTCAAATAACCTAAAAGAAGGCAGGAAAGGGGAAACAGAGTAACAAAAAAATACAGAGGGAAAGAAGAGAAAACAAATAATAAAATGGTGGATCTAAGTCAAAGCATATCAGTAATTACATTAAATGTAAATAATCTAAACACATCAATTAAGATAATGTCAGAATAAATTGTTTGAAAATAGAACTATATGCTGTCTATAAGAAACTCACTTCAAATATAAGGATATATGTAGCTTAAAAGTAAAAGGATGGGAAAAGACCTATCCTATGCAAATATTAATTTTAAAAAACTGTAGAGGCTATGTTAGTATCAGACAAGATATACTTAGAGCAAAGAAAACTACCAGGGATAAATAGGAGTAACTACATACTGTGAAAATAGTCACTTGACTAAGGAGACATAATAATCCTAAATGTGCATGTGCTTAACAACAGAGCTTCAAACTACACAAGGCAAAAGTCAGAACTGAAAGGAGAAACACACTAATCCATAATTCTGGTTGGAGATGTCAGCATCCCTTTCTCCGTAATAGATCCAAGTAGATAGAAAATCAGCAAAGAAATAGAAGAACTGAATCCCATCAACCAAACTGGACCTAAGTGACATTTATAGAGAACACTCCATTCAACAACAGCAGAATACACATTCTTCTCATGTGCCCATGGAATATGCACTTAGACTTGAGTGTGATCTCAGAGGACAGAGCAGAATTTAACATAATGAAGAAATTGGAAAGCTCATTTACTATAACATGCGCCATCTGAAAGAAGGGTGAGTTAGAGGAAAATGGACTGAAACTGGGAAGCCTGAACAGCAAGCCAGACCTCCCTCCCTGTTTTTTTTGCTATAGGGCAGTTGGGCTTGTTTCTATTATTTCTATTCCACCCCCACCCACCCCCTTCCCCCACTATCTGCCTCACAGAAAGAGATGCCTGGAACATGAATGTGGATCCCCCACTGCTTAGAAAGGGCTCTTCCTTAGTGGGAAAGAAACTGGAGCCCTGGTTTATCATCATCTAGTAGTGAGCCCAGACAGGTGAGACCTTGGGTGTTGGGACACCTTCAGGGTACCACCCACCACTAAGAGACCCCCATCCAGACTATCAGATGACCCCACCCTTTTCTGGGCGAGGGACAGCTCTCAACACCTGCTGAAAGCTATAAACTCTCTCTAGAAAAAGTTTCTCAGGTGCTTCTGACAGATGCACATGACCAGTATGTATGCACACTGATGCCTAC
Source organism: Balaenoptera borealis (assembly GCF_965194805.1). NCBI lineage: Eukaryota > Metazoa > Chordata > Mammalia > Artiodactyla > Balaenopteridae > Balaenoptera > Balaenoptera borealis. Next base: position 41,923,591 of record NC_138881.1, on the reverse strand, counting down.
AATTTTAAGGGGTCTCCAGAGGGCAAAGGTTAAGAATTGGGGACTCCAGGCTAAGAACTCAGGCCTCTGAGGGCATTTTAATTTTGTCTCACCAAGTGCCACAGAGCTGTAAACTTCTAGCCATAAGGGAGAGAGAAAATCAACTTCAACAGGAGGTAGAGTATCCAATCATATTTCTTCATCCTGCAGAAATTACTGGCAGAAGGGCTTCCAATGGATTCTCATCTTTAATCTTTCAACCTGTCCTGGACTAGATCTGTGGTTGTGTAAAGTCCAGGAAGATGGGAAACAATCCACACCACCTGCTCAGATCTTACTTACCTTCCATGTTGAAAGTGAATGGAGGGACTTCCCTGGTGGTCCAGTGGCTAAGACTCCACGCTCCCAATGCAGGGGCCCCGGGTTCGATCCCTGCTCAGGGAACTAGATCCCACATGCATGCCGCAACTAAGAGTTCACATGCTGCAACTAAAAGATCCTGCATGCCGCAACTAAAGATCCTGCGTGCCGCAACAAAGACCCAGCGCAGTGAAAGAAAGAAGGAGAGAGAAAGAGAAAGAAAGAAAGAAAGGAAGAAAGAAAGGAAGAAAGAAAGGAAGAAAGAAAGGAAGAAAGAAAGAAAGAAAGAAAGAAAGAAAGAAAGAAGGAAAGAAAGAAAGAAAGAGAATGGAGCCAGGACAGCATGGCTGATGACGTGAGGGGCAGAGTGGGGAGGTGGAAACAGCAGGGATTTAGAATCAACTTTGGCTAACTACAGGGTTGTTAGGATGGGAGCTAAATGAGAACTAAATGTGAAATGCATTATTTAATTTCAAACTAGAGTTAAAATTCATTTAAATCTGTATATAAGTCATTCTGCAGCCATCATAATAAAGATGGCTTCAAGTGAGAATCATCAAGGAATGTAAAACCTAAGGAAGATATTTTGATGAGGACCAGGATATTTGCTTGGACTTAAAGTATCTCCGCATGTTGTAGCCAGCCTCTAAGATGACCCACAATGATCCCTGCCTCCCAGTATTCACACCCTTGTCTAGTCCCCTCCATAATTTTGTGACCAATAGCACATGGCAGAAGTGATGCTATGTCACTTCTGAGATTGGTTATAATAGGACTGTAGCTTCCATCTTGGGCTTTCTCTCTTTCTCTCTCTCTCTCTGCCTCTCATCACTGGCTCTGGGGGAAGCCATGTCCCGGGCAGTCCTATGGAGAGGCCCACGCAGTAAGGAAATGAAGCCTCCTGTCAACTGCCTGCCATGTGAGTGAGATTTGAAGCAGATCCTCCAGGCCGCTTCAGAGACTCCAGCTCCCTCCAAGGCTGTAGCCCCAGCCAACAGCTTGACTGCAACTTCAGGACATAGCCTTGAACCATCCAGCCAAGCCAGACCCAGGTTCTTGACCTTCAGAAACTATGTGAGATAATATATGTTTGTTATATTTTATTTTTATTTATGGCTGTGTTGGGTCTTCGTTTCTGTGCGAGGGCTTTCTCTAGTTGTGGCAAGCGGGGGCCACTCCTCATCGCGGTGCGTGGGCCTCTCACTATCGCAGCCTCTCTTGTTGCGGAGCACAGGCTCCAGACACGCAGGCTCAGTAACTGTGGCTCACGGGCCCATTTGCTCCGCGGCATGTGGGATCTACCCAGCCCAGGGCTCGAACCCGTGTCCCCTGCATTGGCAGGCAGATTCTCAACCACTGCGCCACCAGGGAAGCCCTGTTTGTTATTTTAAGCCACTAAATTTCAGGGTAATTTGTTACACAGCAATAGATCACTAACAGACCCCACAAACTGCTTATAAATTGCAATTTAAAAATAGTTAACTATGCAGCAGAGAAATCTAAGACCTCAACTGGGTGATCAAAACTGACATCACCAATGAGGGACAGATGGTACCCAGATGGGATACCCCGAGAAGGACAGAACAGCACCTATGCAGTGATTCCAGCCATGAATATGTAGCATCAACCTAATCACAAGGAAACATTAGACAAACGCAAAAACATGAGGAATGTTCTGTTAAAAAAGAGGGGAGTTGGGTGAGATTGTAGTCTTCAAAAATGGCAATGTCATAAAAAACAAAGAAAGGCTATGTTCCATTCCAGATGAAAGAAGTTTAAAGAGAAATGACAACTAAATGCAGTACATAATCCTAGACTGGATTCTGTACTGGAGGGAAAGAATGCTATAAAGGACATTATTTGGCAAATTGACAAAACTGAAATATAGATAGTACATCATATAAAATTGTCATAATGTTAAACTTCTTTGAGTTGATTACTGTACTATGGTCATGTAAGAATACGTCATTTTTTTCTTGGGAGATTCACACTGAAGTATTTTAGAGGTAAAGGCACATGATATATGCAACTTACTTCCAAATGATCCTGGAGAAAAATGTTTATGTATTGAGAGAGCAGTTGGAACAAAATGTTGACAATAGGTGAGTCTAGGTAAAGGCTATACAGGTGTTGTTTGTACTATTGTTACTTTTTTCTTCTGAAAGTTTGAAATCATTTCCAATTTAAACAGTAACCACAACACAACCTCTATCTTAAAACTCATTTAAACTACAAAAATACAATACAAATTTTAGTCTGCTAGAGACAGCAGTTGAAAGGGATATCTATGAAGTTTTTCTCATGGGATTTTTTTTTTTGGATACAAGTGACTTAAGTAATAATAAAAGAAGAACCCAAGACCTGTTACGAATACTTCTTTTACTACCGCAGCTGTGAGGCTTTTGTAAGTCATATTCTGGTCTTCCCCAAAGCTCAGTAAGTAGGTGCTAAAGATAAACCATACCGGCAAAGTATCTCCCAGCGGGATCCACCTTCCCATCATTGAATCGATTGTTTTTCTTGTCTTTATCTACTGTGGCCAAGACAACTGCTGACTGATCTTCCCAGTTCAAAGCACAGAACTTTGTTCCAACTGTGGCGACGTAGCCTCCTGACTGGCGAAGGGCCACAGAGCTGACTGGGGCATCTGCAGAGGTAAAAGCAGCAGTCAGAGGGCAGCCAGTAGTCACACTGTGTCCATCACGCCACCCGGCATCTCTAAGAGGTTGCAGCTCTTTTGGCAAGGGGAGTGCTCCCTCCTCTCTGTTGAATAGTGACGGTTACATAACCGAGTATATTCGTTGAGCATGAACTCCGTGTGCTGTTCCGGGCAGCATGGATGGAAAGATGAACGCAACCCAACTCCTCTGGAAGCTCCCAGTCTAGCGGGAGAAGCAGAGAAGTCAAACCACAGCAGCCGCCATACACTGGGGCAGGTGCCACAGCAAGTTCAGAGGAGAGGTTCCTAAGGGGGTGGTGTGTAAACCAGGGCAGTTGTCACAGAGCAAGCGATGCTCAGTTTGCCCGATCTTCAGGAAATGCAGGGACACAAACTGTGTTTAGTTCCAGGAACTGGGTTTTGTGTCATCTCTCTCTCCCTCAAGTACAGGGCTTATCTTTTTTTTTTTTTTTTAAATTAGGACTTGTCTTTTTAAAGGGACCCTAGTTTGTATGTATTTAATTGAAAATTGTTTCTTAAATCCTTTTTGGAAGTAAGCATGATTAAAAATAATAGAAATGTAGATGCAGTGATTTAAAAAATCACGTCTTCCTTATACTACTATATTTTGTATATTTAAATTTTAGGTTTTCTGGGTTTAACATTTTTCCACGTATAAGGAAACTTTTTTTTTTAAGTGGAGAGATTGATTACCATGGTGAGTACTCACAGGAAACAAATTGACAGACTTTATTGTGAAAACATTTCCTAAGCATCTATTCAGTGCAAGACGCTTGGTGCCCTGTGCAGAAGTTAATTCGAGCCGTGGAGTGTCCCAGGGAATGTGCAAGACACTAGTAGGAGCGTCATATCCTCATCAGGGATCCGAACCTGTGGCCTGAGGCTTCTGTTAGCTTTTAAGCTACTGTGGACAGCACAAGCCCTTCCCAGGGTTTGGGGTTTTTTTTTGTTTGTTTTGTTTTTGTTTTGAAGATTAGGGGTAGGAATATATCCCTAATGTGTGCATACTGGGAAAGAGAGACTAGGGAAGGTGATGGGTCCCTCCCCCAAGTCTGATCACAGCGGGTCACAGTCATTTTGCCTCTAGCCACAGTCATGTCCGTGAGTGAATTAAAAGCTGTTCCCTCTCATCTAAAAAAAAAAAAAGGTCCCCAGTTCTGGGTTGAGAGAGAGCATCCTGAGGTCACAGGAATTCCTGGTATCTCTTTCCCACGAACACAAGAATGAAAAGAAGAAACTTCTTTATCTCTAGTCAAGCCCATACCCTTGGGCCATAGAATGTGATAAACCCCTCCATGGGAAATCACAGGGCCATTAACAGAATCATACTCCAATGCACTGGAAATTCCTTTGTGAATCCTATTTTGAACAGTGAACAGAAAGTCCCGGTTAATGCTTTCTAAGTCCAAAAGCTCCTCTTTGCACAAAGAGGGCATATATCTGTTGTTATTATTATTATTATTTTTTGCAAATTAAGGCCTTGGCCTGACTCAAGGTAGATAACCTTTGCTGTGCCACAAACCAGGTCTCCAACTTTCACGGCTGTTAACTGAAGGTATTAAGGAAAGATCCTACCGTGACTCACCATCCAAAACACAATGGGGAATGTTGCCCGGCACCCGCAGGGGAAGAGGAACGTATTCAGATTTTACCCCTGGGTCAAAGTGGGGGACACAGAAAGGATGACAATCCAACAGTTCTCAAGCATATTCAGTACGCGTTAACAAGAAGGTCCCGGAGGAATGACACATTCGGTGACCGCCCCTCCCCAGGGAAGAGATGGCTGTCTGGGCAGATCCAAGCCCATCCTTCATCCTTACCCACGGTCACTTGCTGCACTTGCTTGCTGAGCGAATCCCACCGGCAAACCGTTTTTGCAGGAATATCTACGAAGAGCAGAGAGTTGGATGCCTCCTCCCACACTGGAGACTCACCGCAGCGCCAGTTCTCCCGCAAAACACACTCAATCTTAGCGGAAGACATTGTCACGGGGGAGATTTACTGAAGACAACAGAGATAAAGTGAAATGTCATCGCATGGAGCAAATTCAGCAAAACACCTAAGACGCTGGTAAGATCCCAATACAGATTGAGTTTTTAAAATCAGAACTGGAAAGGCTGGACACACTTTCCCCAGATCAGAACAAAATATGCAATGTGGCAGGACGAGACAGGTAAAAAAGAAGAAAGAGCTGATAGGCCATAACACAAGAGATCTTCAATCAACTTACCGGTGCTTTTTTTTTTTTTTTTTTTTCAAGGTTTCTCTTAAAAAGAGAGAGAAAAAAAGCAACACTCCAACATCCACACCTTGGCGCTAGTGACCCCCAGAGAGAGCTGGCTGCTTCTATAAGCCAAGGCTGCCTTTATGCCAGCACCCAAGCCCCCAAGGCGGGTCAGGGGGTGGGAAACTCCCTCATTGGTGGCCCTCTGGGCGTCCTTCTCCTGCTGCCCTTCCCATCCGTGCATGGTGTTGATTGCCTTCTCTGACGGCCCAAAGGCCAATCTTCCTGCTCTGCACTTTTCTGAACTGCATTTTTAGAAATGCAGTTCATCAGTGATAATACACTAAAGTAGAAATAACATCCATATTCTTTTTTTTTATTGAAGTATAGTTGATTTACAATGTTGTGTTAATTACTGCTGTACAGCAAAGTGATTCAGTTATACATATATATATATGTATATACATTCTTTTTTTAATATATTCTTTTCCATTATGGTTTTTCATAAGATGTTGAATATAGTTCTCTGTGATGTACAGTAGGACCTTGTTGTTTATCCATTCTATATATGAAAGCTTACATCTGCTAATCCCAACCTCCCACTCCATCCCTCCCCCAGCCCCCTCCCCCTTGGCAACCACCAGTCTGTTCTCTATAACATCCATTTTCAAATTCAGACAATGGAAAGGGGGGAGAAAAGGACATCGTTGGGGCACCACTGTAGGAAATGACAGCCCCTCAGCTATTTCTTGCTGCCTAGGAAGGCACCATGCCAGTTTGGCAAGGAGTCTTGAACTCCACAGGCAGGAACATTCTATTCTGGGACTTTAGGCCAGAGGCTGTGACCAGCGAACAGGTAGAAGAAAAAGAAAAATTATCAGAAAAGAAAAAATCCTTACTTAAGAAACCCACGTGGGAGAGGAAAGACAGACAACTTTCAAGAGCCTTCTCTCTTTCCCAGACTGCGTCCTGATGATGATCAAAACTGCCTGCATCTTCACCCTTCTCCTTGACAATTATCTGATTTGGAGTCACTGGTCCCACACATGGATGGGCAAATTAATGATAGGGGAAAATAATCTTTGGTTTAATATTACCTTCGATAAACCGCTTTTTTTTTTTTTTTTAAAGAAACACAGCTCAAATCGTCCTCAAATGCTGCCTGCCAGCGCTGTAGCATTTGCAGTCCTCACTGGCTGTTAAAAATTGGCAGAGGTTCTAAAGGCCTTCCGGCTGTCAATCTGAGATAAGGCCCAAGATCAGACGCGGGACTTTTGCAATCGCAACTTTTAACCCCACGCTCCGTGGTGCAAGCCGGGGGGAGGGGGTGTCTGGCAAATGTCCCTTTTCTGCTCGGGCCACCTGTGCGGGCGCGGGGCCCGGTACTGGCTGGCGGCGCGGCCGCGGCCTCGGGTGCCCCCGGGAAGCTGAAGGTTGCGCCCGCCTCCTCCCCAGCCCCGGCCGGCCGAGTGGGGTGCGCGCGGGGCGCGGGTCCCCGGGTGGCAGAGGGGGTCGGTCTCCTTTCAGCCGCACGGGTTTGGGGATGGGGCTGGCTGTCGCCAGATGTCCCCTCTCCAGAGAGGGGGCGGGGAGGCCGGCCTGAGCAGGGCACTCACCAGCCTGATGATTTGCAGGGGGCTCGGAGGTCAGGTGGCAGAGCAGGGCCCGAGGCGGAGAGTCACCCGGCCGGGGCTGTGGGTGGAAACCGATTCCCTCCACGCCTTCCCTCCTCCTCGGCAGGAAGAATCCAGCAGAGCCCGCCGGGGCAGGGAGGTGGGACAGAGGCTTGGAGCCCAGTGAACCTAAGCTTTGGAGTTTGGACGGATAGCTAAAGGTAATCTCTGACTTAACCAAAAAAAGTTATCCAAATGCCTCACTGAGAGATTGGGTCGAGGGTCCGGTTAAACACAAACAGGTTCAAAAGGAAAGTTCAAGCGGTTAAACAAATCCTATTTTCCTAGTGGAGAAGAGTCAACTGGAGGCCAACTCTTGCAAAATGTTTTTGGTGGGGCAAGAGGAGAGGCTTTATTTGATGCTTAGTGAAATAAGTCAGACAGAGAAAGACAAATCCTGTGTGATATCACTTATAGATGGAATCTTAAAAATACAACACACTAATGACTATAACACAACGAAGCAGACTCACAGACATAGAGAACAAACTAGTGGTTACCAGTGGGGAGAGGGAAGGGGGGAAGGGCAAGGTAGAGGTAGTGGAGTAAGAGGCACAAACTACTATGTATAAAATAAATAAGATACAGGGAAATATTGTACAGCACAGGGAATATAGCCAATATTTTATAATAACTATAAGTGGAATATAACCTTTAAAAATTGTGAATCACTATGCTGTACATCTGAAACTTATGTAATATTGTACATCAACTATACCTCAATAAAAAAAAATCCTGTGGAATAAATATTCCTAAAGTGTACTCAGTTTCACATTCTCCATTGAGAGCCTAAATGCATTCCTGGCTCTGCCACCTGACCGTCCATACTCTCTCTAAATAACCCACAAGTTTAAAACATTAAAAAATAAAATTAAGGGAGGGAGGTAAACAGAACAGTGGCTGCTCCTGGGGGATTCGAGTCAGGTATTAACTGTGAAGGGGAGTTGAGGGAATTTTCTGGGGTGATGGAGCTGTTCGGTATCCCGATGGAGGCGTGAGTTGCACAGGTGTATGTACTGTCAAAAACCATCCAGGGCCACATTTGAGATTTACGCATTTTATTGTATGTGTTGAATCCAAGGTCAGTGTTACCTCATTATTTATATCTCTCAATCAAGTGTCCCATTCTTTGCCATCTGCACTATCAAATCGCACTCAAATCACAATCACTGTGGCATTCTAATTTCCTTTAATTCACTAAGGAGGAAGAACCAGAAATCAATACCTAAAGGCACAAGGCTCTAGGCAGGCAGGAGATGGTTGGAGCAATCTCAGTTCAGTTTACGGTCAGTACTTAGAATAACTGGTGTTTATGGCCTCAGTTATTTCGCTTTCACACCGGGAGGTACTTAAGACAACTACTCTCCCATGTCCCCATTTACGCGTGGGAAGGAAGTCTACAAAGTGAAGAGCCTCCGAAAGCCACACATCCAGCTGGGAAAAATCTGGCAAAGAGCCCAAACCATCGGTAGAAAAGTAAGAACTTGAAGGACATTTTCTTGGGTGAGGCAAAGACTGGGACTGAGATCTCCAGATGTTGGAGTTCTCTTGTGCCTTCTTCTTATCTCGCGGCTTCCTCTAACTCCTCGATGCTGATGACTCCCCCAAATATATCTCAGCTCAGATCTTTCCCCTAAACTACAGTCCTGTAGCTCAAACCCTCTACTTAACAGCACCACTGAGCTGTCCAAACCCAATCCCATTACTCTCCACAAACTGCCCGAGCACTCTGTCTTGGTTACTGGGACCAAGGTCCGGCCAATGGACTGTGTAAGAAGCCCGGACACCTCACTAGACTTCTCTTGTTCCCTACCTCAAGTCCAGTTAGTCACCAGATCATAAATATTGTCCCTTTAATGTCCTTCCAGCTACGTTGGCACTGCCCTAGTTCATTCAGGCCTTCCCCATTTCTTGCCCAAATTGTTGTCATCTTCTTGGAGGTCTTGTCTCACACCTTTGGATCCGCTGCCAAGATGGCCCGCTAGACCATGAGTCCTGTAGAGCAGGGGATGCGTCTTATTTACCCTCTCCTTCCCAGGTCCCACCACAGTGCTGACGCATAGAGCTTGTTCAACTACATGCATTTTTTTTTTTTGGTAGGGAAGGGGTAACTATATTTTGAAAAAATTTCAGTCTTACAGAAAAGTTGCAGGAATAACATAAAGAATTCATGACTACCCTTCATCTAGGTTCCCCAAATGTTAACAGTTTTACCACATTTGCTTTATCCTTCTCTCATTTACATATATATATATATATATTTTTTTCTGAACAGTTTGAGAGTTAGTTACAGACATGGTGCTCCTTTACCTTTAAATACTGTGGTGTGCATTTCCTGAAGACAAGGACATTCTCTTATATAACCACAGTACAGTTATCAAGATCAGGGAATTTGGGGGCTTCCCTGGTGGCGCAGTGGTTGAGAATCCACCTGCCAATACAGGGGACACGGGTTCGAGCCCTGGTCTGGGAAGATCCCACATGCTGCAGAGCAACTGGGCCCATGAGCCACAATTACTGAGCCTGCGCGTCTGGAGCCTGTGCTCTGCAACAAGAGAGGCCGCGATAGTGAGAGGCCCGCGCACCGCAATGAAGAGTGGCCCCCGCTTGCCGCAACTAGAGAAAGCCCTCGCACAGAAACGAAGACCCAACACAGCCATAAATAAATAAATAAATAAAATTTTTAAAAAAATCAGGGATTTTTTTTTTTTTTGGTCACACCACGTGGCTTGTGGCAATCTTAGTTCCCCGACCAGGGATTGAACCCAGGCTCACAGCAGCAGTGAAAGCGTGGAGTCCTAACCACTGGACCGCCAGGGAATTCCCAAGATCAGGCAATTAACATCCATACAGTATTATCTAGCTGAGTTTCATCAGTTGTCCCACTAATGTTCTTTCTAGCAAAAGAAAAAAAAGTATTTCGTTCCTAATTCCAATCCAGGGTAAAGCATTGTGTTTAGCTGTGTTTAGTCTCCTTTAACCTGGGACAGCTCCCCAGTCTTTTTTTCTTTTATGACATTGATATTTTTGGAGTTCAAAGTGCAGAATGTTCCTTAATTTGCTTTTTCCTCATGGTTAATTCAATTTATGCCTTTTTGGCAATACAATAAAAGTGATGCTGTATCCATCTTAACATCTGGAGGTAAATGATTTGTTAACTTTGATCACAGTATGTGTTATTGAATCTTTATAAAATACAATCTAATCCTACCACCCTTCAATGGACCCAAAAGCATATAAGGCCCTGAAGACTTGCTGGTAGTCCCTTCTTGACCTCAGTCATGGTCTAGCTATATACTCTCTCTGCTTCTTGCCTTTGAACTTGCTATTCTCTGACTAGACACGTTTTTCCTCCCACTAAATCCAACCCCTACCTCTGTACTGGACTAACTCCTACCTAAGATTCACCCTAGTGTCCCCTCCACCAGGAAGCCTTCACTGAAACCCCTGGCTCTGACATGTCACTTGTACAGCATCCTGTCTTTACGTTTTATCACAATACTCATCACACTGACTGAGAACCGTTGGTTTGTCTGTCTCTCCTGCTACATTATGAGCTCTTAGAGGGTAAGTCCTGGATCTTTTATTATAAGCCGCTTCATTCATTCATTTGTTCGTCCAGTCACACAAATCTGGGTTCATTGATTCCTTGCCACAAAGGAGAACATATACACCATGCGATGTCTCGGTAAGAAGGTGTTAGATTCTATTACGGGATGTGGCCTTGTGTTAGGAGATTTGGGGGGAGGGTCCACGGATCGGAGGCTGTCAGAAAGTGGGGGTGAGTCTATGATTGGGTATCTTAATCCTTATCTAGAAAGGTGAGGCGAAGGGAGTGATTGATAAAGAAGCAGCACCCATTCATATGAGCTAGGAGAGGGTGATGTTTAGTCATTTGGGGAATTTGGACAATGCTTATTAGTCTAGCTTTTGTCTTGATCCATTACAGTCATAGAGTGGCCTTGTCTGATGTTGGGAATCTGTGAAATTGGTCATGTCCATCGGGAGAGCACCAAGGCCTTGCTGTGAGTGCCAGGCCAGCTCCTGGATGTCAGGGGCTGCATTTCTTTCTCATTCCCCCCCTTTCATCCAAGGTCAGATGAGGTCAGGCCACAGGACATGAATTTATATATTCTAATCATCACCATTGCTGAGATATTGCTGATCTGGAGGTGGCACCGAGAAAATTGTCTGCAGGAGGACTTGGGCAAGTCTCTCCTGCTCCTTTTGTTGCAGGATGAGGTACTGAATCTTCTGATGTGACAAGGGCTGCACAGCGGCATTTACGACTCTGGACAGGATCCATCGGCCAAAAGCACCACAGGCAGTTACCAGAAACAAGGTGATGATTCGTCCTCGTAATAGACTCTGGACACAGGGGCCTAGATGACCCAACCCAGGCCATGGAAACATGTCCCATGGTCCAGCTGGTCTCTTGTAGAGAGCCAGGTGCCTTTTTCTTTTAGCCTCATCAGAAATTGTTCTACTTGACCTGTAGTATTTATATAAGTGCAGCAAGAGGTATTGCTAAAGCTAACTCGCTCCTCGGATTGCTCGTGACAGCCTGGCTAAAGAATTTAGACTTTTTTGGGGGTGGGGGAGCCTTCTAGAGTAGAAGTTGTGTCATTTATGGCATCTGTTAGGGTCCGAGACAGGTTTGGGGCCACCTTTTCACCACGGTGGGAACCGCAGCTCACAGGGAATGCAGGAGGAGCCAGTTATCTTTCTGGGAGTTGTCCAGATTCTGCTGTGCTTCCCTCTTCTTTTCAGGAAAATTTGATCCTCTGGAAGAGAGGTAGTTTTAAATATCTGAAAGTCTCTAACAATTACCCCAAATAGTGAGAGGCCCGCGCACCGCGATGAAGAGTGGCCCCCGCTTGCCGCAACTAGAGAAAGCCCTCACACAGAAACGAAGACCCAACACAGCCATAAATAAATAAATAAATAAACAAATAAAATTAAAAAAAAATTACCCCAAATATATTGGATAAGTTAGTGTGTGGCAGGTTGGTGTAAGTCTGATGTCCACCTCAGAAATGGTATCCCAATGGAGCACAGACTTTATTGGGAGTATAAGTATCATTTTACATGAGCTAATTATATGTCCCTTGAAAAGGGCAGATAACGTGAGTGGAGGTAAACAGTTCCCAAAAAGAGTGTCTCTGAAGAGAACAAATGTTTGTAGGAAATTCCCTGCGGTCCAGTGGTGAGGATTCCAATCTTCCACTGCTGGGGGCCCGGGTTCGATCCCTGGTCGGGGAACTAAGATCCCGCAAGCTGTGTGGTGCGGTCAAATTTAAAAAAAAAATGTTTGTAGCTAATATTAGTTCTCATTCCTTACGGGCTACGTTTTGCTGATAGGGTTGTAGTAACCTCAGTAGAAGCATTTTGTTGATGTGAGGTCAATTTTTATGTGACTGAAGCTTGGGATTAATGACGTGGGGGAAACTTAAGAACCAGAAGGGGCCTATAAAAGGAAACGTACCTTCTCAAGTGTTTAAAAGAAAAAAAGATTAAATTTTTGTCAGCAAACAGTTAAATTCAGAGCAGTAGCTATGGTCTGAGAAAAACCCATCAGAACATTTTACTTTTTCTGAAGTGGGAGAAGATCATAAAGGGTCAAAAGTCATAGGATGAAGATAAGGAAGAACATATTGAGCCTTAGAGTCAGTTCCTAGGGAGTGTAAAGTACAATAACAGGCAAGATGAGTGGAAAAAGGAAGGAAAAAGGCCACTGAAGAATCAGAAAATTAACCTTGGGCAGAAGCTGTCAACTTCCGCGGTCAGCAGTTTCTGGAGGGATCCTAAGAATCCTGTTTAAAGTATTCCAATGGAATGGCCATCCAGTAGTCAGGATGAAGTGATGTATATCTTTTTTTTTTTTAACATCTTTATTGGAGTATAATTGCTTTACAATGGTGTGTTAGTTTCTGCTGTATAACAAAGTGAATCAGCTATAGGTATACATATATCCCCATATCCCCTCCCTCTTGCGTCTCCCTCCCTCCCACCCTCCCTATCCCACCCCTCTAGGTGGTCTGTATATCTTATAAGCTGGGAAACATGAACTTCAGTATCAGTACCTTGGAGTTTTAGTGTTGTGTCGGTTGCTAACAGTACCTGAAAAGGTCTTTTCCACTGAGGCTCAAGGGCAGTTTTTCTCTGATGCCTTTTCAGAAAACCAAGCCTTCAGGTTTGGGATCATGCAGAGGCTGCTTAGGTGGGTGTTTTGAAGAAGCAGCTGTACTTGCTGGTGATAAAGCTGGAGGTATTTTATGAGTTCCCTGCTGTAATTAATGATATCAGCATGTCATAGGGTAGAGTCTAGGATTGGGATTACTTTCCAAATCCATGGGGCAACTCGTTATTAACTCAGAAGGAGGTAACTTGTGGATCCTAGAGGGGACAGATCTTACTGCTATCAAGGATCATGGCAAGACTTTAGGCCATGGACGTTCAAGGGGTTTCTGAGAACTTTAAAAATTTTGGTTTTAGAATTCAGTTAGTTCTCTGCACTTCTCCTGAATTTATGGACGATAAGGACAGTGCCATTCTAGGAGATAAGAATAAAGAGTTATGTCCAGTGGCCAGTGTTTTGTATCTGTTTCTTACTTAGAAACTGTCCAGATATCCAAAGATTATTTATTAATTAACTTAACCATTTATCTAAGGCCTTAAAATTAGTCAGGATCTGGAAATTTCAATTTTAGCTAATATGTTAAATCTTTGTGATTTGTAGCAGTTTAAGAATTTCATAAAATTTCATAATAACTCTTTAAAAAGTTATTATCATTTCATTTAATTGTTCGTATATATATTTTTTTCAGGAAGTTATGGAAACAATGGTAACTTACTTAACTCATAAAGCCAGTGTAGGAAATTTAGAAAGGTTAAATAATTTAACCCTGGTTTTGTACAAACCAAAATATTGTGCTGACATTATTTTTAAATGGTAAACTAATTTTTAAAGACCCTCAGTCATGGGACTTCCCTGATGGTCCAGTGGTTAAGACTCTGTGCTCTCAGTGCAGGGGGCCCAAGCTCCATCCCTGGTCAGGAAACTAGATCCCACATGCCTCAACTAAGAACCCATGTGCTGTAACTAAGACCCGGCTCAGCCAAATAAATAAATAAATAAAGACTAAGTTGTATCAAAAGCTCTTCTTCATCTTGGAATTAAGCTCTTTTCTTCTTTTCTCATAACTAGAATAACAAAGGCTATTATGTAAGTACACTTTTCAGTGTCTACAAAAAGAAACATAATTTAATAACATTTTCTTTTTTTTAGACATTTTTGACAGTTTATCTGGACTAGAAAAAAAAGTGTACACATAACAACTGAATTTTTTTTAATTAAAAAATTTTTTTAACATCTTTATTGGAGTATAATTGCTTTACAATGCAACTGAATGTGTTTTCATCAGTTAATCTTTAAAAGTTTCCTAAGGGGGTTAAAACGGAGAGGGACAAAAATTAAGAGGGACCCAGCTTCAGACAAACATGAAATTACAATTTTTAAAGGGTAATTTTGTTGCTTTTTGAAGAAGGAAGAATGTATTGATACAGAAACCCCATTTTGACAGACACAAGAAATAGAAAGATAAATAGATATATAGATATTGAGATTACAGCTGGTTTAGACAATAACTCAGGCCACTGACAATTTTACCAATCTAAATAATTTTAAAGCTACCATTCATTAATCTTTGAAGTATAGAAACAAAGCTAATATAGTTTCCTATGTTAAAAAAAATTCTCTTTTAGATAAAAACAATCTCCTCATGACTCATGAGGGTTTCTTCCCTTTTTGTTCTAAGGTACCCCTTTTTTTTTTTTTTCTGGCCGCGCAGCACAGCTTAGTTTCCGGACCAGGGATTGAACCCGGGCCACGGCAGTGAAAACTCCGAGTCCTAACCACTGGACCACCAGGGAAATCCCCTGAGGTACTTCTTAAGTGAACAATCTTGTTCATGTCAGAAATTCCCCAGTGTGGCCACGGTAATTTCAAATTGACCCTAGAGAAATTATGCCAGGTAGAGAACATAATAGTAGGAAAATATGAAGGAGGCAGGTGTTTAGCATAGAAGGGTTGCAGATTTAGATTCAGAAGACCCCATGAGAACTTCCATGGGCCGTAAGGATGGTGCTTGTGCAATCTTGTGTCTCTAGAGCATGGCTGAAGCCCAACCATTACCCATCAGAAGCTGAATAAAACCTCCTGATTGCAGGCCAATGAAACAGAGTTCCTAGGGACACACAGACATAATTGAAGAAGTCTTTTTAAGGTTTTATTTTAATAGCTTTATTGATGTATAAGAGACATACAATAAACTGACATATACAAAGAGTAAAATTTGGTTAGTTTTGACACATACACATATGCCTGAAGCCATCACCATCATCAAGATAATGAATATATCCATCACTCAATAGTTTCTTCTTGCCCCTTTATTATCTCTCAGTCCCGCCCCTCCGTGCTCCTAACTCCCAGGCAACTACTGATCCACTGTTACTCCAGATTAGTTTTCATTTTCTAGAGTTTTATATGCATGGAATAATACAGTATGTTTTCTGTTTTGTCTGGCTCCTTTCACTCAGCATAATTATTTTGAGAATCAAAATATCTATCCTGCTGTGTGTAGTTCATTCCATTTTTTTTAACATCTTTATTGGAGTATAATTGCTTTACAATGATGTGTTAGTTTCTGCTGTATAACAAAGTGAATCAGCTATACGTATACGTATATCCCCATATCTCCTCCCTCTTGCTTCTCCCTCCCACCCTCCCTATCCCACCCCTCTAGGTGGACACAAAGCACAGAACTGATCTCCCTGTGCTATGCGGCTGCTTATTACTAAGAGGTATTTCACTGTATGTAAGTACCACAACTTGTTTATCCATTTAAGTGTTGTTGGACATTTGAGTTGTTTCTAGTTTCGGCAATCACAAACAAAGCTACTATGAACATTTGTGTACTAATCTTTATATGAACATTTGCTTTCATTTCTCTCCAGTAAATATTTAAGAGCAGAATGGCGGAATCTTATGGTAGGTGTATGTTTAACTTTGTAAGAAGCTTCCAAACTGTTTTTCAAAGCGGCTGTGCCATTTTACATTCCCACCACCCACTTATGAGAGTTCCAGTTCACGTGGTATGGTGAGTCTTTTAAATTTTAGCCATTCTAATAGCGGTGTAACAGTATCTCACTGTGGTTTTAATTTGCATTTCCCTAATGACTAATGGGGTTGAGCATCTTTTCATGTGAGCGTTTGCCATTCATTGTCTTCACCAAAGTGCCTGTTGAGATGGTTTGCTCATTTTTTAATTAGGTTATTTTCTTGTTATTAAGTTGTGAGGATTCTTGACACATTCTTGATACCACTCCTTTATCAGATAAATGATTTGCAAACCTTTTCTCCCAGTCTGACTTCTTTTTTCATCCTAGCAACAGTGTCTTTCAAAAAGAAGTTTTAATTTTGATGAAGTCCGATATACCAGTATGTTCTTTTAAGGAAGGTGCTTTTGGTGTCATATCTAAGAAGTTTTTACCTAAACAAGATCCTAAAGGTTTTCTTCTTTGTTCATGTCTAGAAGTTTTATAGTTTTAGATTTAGCTCTTTGACCCATTCTGAAATTAATTTTATATATGGTGTGAGGTATTGATAGGAGCTGTTTTACTTTTTACATATGGGTATCCAATTTTTCCAGCATGCTTTTTGGGAAGAGGATTGTTGAAGACACTCCTCTTTTCACTAAATTGCTCTGCACCTTTGTTGAAAATCAGTTGCCCATATATATGAGTCTACTTCTGAATTCATTCTGTTCCACTGAGCTATATGTCTATCTTTACTCCAATACCACATTGTTTTGATTATTGTAGCTTTATAATAAGTCGTGAAATCAGGTAGTGTCAGTCCTCTAACTTCATTCTTTTTGTTCTAAGCAGTTTTGCCTATCCTAGGTCCCTTGCACTTTCATATGAATTTTAAAATCAGTTTACTAATTCACCCCCCCAAAAAACCCTGGTGTGATTTTGATTGGAATTGCATTGAATCTATAGACCAACTTGGGGATAATTGAAATCTTAATAACATTGAGCCTCCTGATCCATGAACATGGTGTCTTTCTCCATTTATTTAGGTCTCCTATTTTTCTTGGTAATGTTTTATGGATGTCGTTGTAAAGGTCTTTCACATCTTTTGTCAGATTTATACATAAGAATTTCACATTTTTGGTGCTATCATAAATGGTATATTTTTAAAATTTCAACTTCTGATTGTTCCTTACTAGTATATAAATATAATAGGTTTTTGTAAATTGACCTTTTATCCTGCAGCCTTGCTAGACTTCCTTACTAATTCTGGTAGCTTTTTTTTTTTTAAATAAATTTATTTATTTTATTTATTTATTTTTGGCTGCGTTGGGTCTTTGTTGCTGTGCGCGGGCTTTCTCTAGTTGTGGCGAGCAGGGGCTACTCTTTGTTGCAGTGTGCGGGCTTCTCATTGCGGTGGCTTCTCTTGTTGCGGAGCACAGGCTCTAGGCACGTGGGCTTCAGTAGTTGTGGCACGTGGGCTCAGTAGTTGTGGCTCGTGGGCTCTAGAGCGCAGGCTCAGTAGTTGTGGCGCACGGGCTTAGTTGCTCCGCGGCATGTGGGATCTTCCTGGCCCAGGGCTCGAACCCGTGTTCCCTGCATTGGCAGGCGGATTCTTAACCACTGCGCCACCAGGGAAGTCCTGGTAGCTTTTTTTGTTGATTCCATCTGATTTTCTACATAATCATGTCATCTGAAAATAAATAAATATTTCTTCTTTTCTAGTAAGAATGCCTTTCATTTCTTTTTCTTGCTTTACTGCACTGACTAGAAATTCCAGTATAGTGTTGAAGAGAAGTAGTGAGTTCAGATACTCTTGTCTTATTCCTGATCTTAGGGGGAAAACATTGTCTTTCACTATTAAGTATGATGTTAGCTGTAGGTTTTTCATAGATGTCCTTTATCAGGTTCAGAAAGTTCCCTTCTATTCTTCGTTTGCTAAGCATTATTATCAGGAGTGAACACTGGAGTTTGTCAAATACTTTTTATGTATGTTGGAGATATAGCAAATTACACTGATTATTTTTTGAATGTTCACTCAAACTTGCATTTCTGGAATAAATCTCACTTGGTCATTGTTATAGATTGAAATGTTTGTGTGCCCCCAAATTCATATGTTGAAGCCCTAGCCCACAATGGGAGGTGGGGTCTTTGGAAGATAATTAGGTTTAGATTAGGCCAGGAGGGTGGGAACCTCATGATGGGATTAGTGCCCTTATAAGAGGAAGATTTCTCTCTCTCTCCATGAGAGTAGGCACC
The DNA here is from genome assembly GCF_965194805.1 of Balaenoptera borealis. Classification (NCBI taxonomy): domain Eukaryota; kingdom Metazoa; phylum Chordata; class Mammalia; order Artiodactyla; family Balaenopteridae; genus Balaenoptera; species Balaenoptera borealis. Next base: position 41,905,323 of record NC_138881.1, on the reverse strand, counting down.
AAGGAAAGGCCATGTGAGCACACAGTGAGAAGGCAGCTGTCTACAAGCCAGGAAGTAGGCCCTCACCAGACATGCATCTGATAGCAACTTGATCATAAACTTTCCAGCTTCCAGACTGTGAGAAATAAATTCCTGTTGTTTAAGCCACCCAGTCTACAGTTTTTTGTTATAGCAGCCCAAGTGGACCAAGACAGTCATGATGTACTATCCTTTTCATATATTGTTGGAATTCAATTTGCTAAAGTTTTAAGAACTTTTTTGCATTTACTTTATTTTTATAAATTTATTTATTTATTTAATTTTGGCTGCGTTGGGTCTTCGTTGCTGTGTGCAGGCTTTCTCTAGTTGCAGCGAGCAGGAGCTACTCTTTGTTGTGGTGTGCAGGCTTCTCATTGTGGTGACTTCTCTTGTTGCAGAGCACGGGCTCTAGGTGCATGGGCTTCAGTAGTTGTGGCTCGCGGGCTCTAGAGTGCAGGCTCAGTAGTTGTGGCACATGGGCTTAGTTGCTCCGCAGCATGTGGGATCTTCCCGGACCAGGGCTCGAACCCGTGTCTCCTGCATTGGCAGGAGGATTCTTAACCACTGTGCCACCAGGGAAGCCCACATTTGCTTTAAATAAAGGATATTGACCTGTATTTTTTTGGGGGGGGGGCCGTGCTGCCAACACTGCTTGCGGAATCTTAGTTCCCTGACCAGGGATTGAACCCGGGGCCATGGCAGTGAGAGTGCCGAGTCCTAACTACTGGACCACCAGGGAACTCCCGATCTGTAGTTTTCTTATGTCTGTGTCTGGTTTTTATATTAGGTTAATGCTGGCCTCATAGAATGAGTTGAGAACTATTCTCTCCTGTTCAATCTTTTGGGAAGAGTTGTGTAGAATTGATATTATTTGTTCCTTAAATGTTTGTTAGAATTTACCAGCAAAGTCATTTGGGCCTGGAGTTTTCCTCATAAGAAAGTTTTTAACTGCAAATTCAATTTACTTAATAATAAAGGGCTTTTCAGGTTATCTATTTATTTTTGAATGTGCTTTAGTGGTTTGTGTCTTTGAGGGAATGTATCCATTTTGTCTTTGCTGTTGAGTTTACTGGCATAAGGTTGTTCATAATATTCCTTTATTCGTCTTTTAATATCTGTAGAATCTGTAGCAACGTCATTTCTCTCATTTCTAATGTTGATAATTTGCCTTTTTTTTTCTGATCAGTTTCACTAGAGGTTTATCACTTCTCAAAGATCCAGCTTTTGGTTTCAATGATTTTCTCTATTGATTTTCTTTCCTAGTTCACTGACTTCAGCTCTGATCTTTATTATTTCCTTTCTTCTACTTTGGATTTCATATCCTTTTCTTTTTAGAATTTCTTAAGGTGGAAGGTGAGGCCACTGATTTGACACCCTTCTTTTCTAATATAAGCATTTGGTGCTATAGAATTTCCCCAAGGCACTGCTTTAGCACCATCCCACAAATTGTATTTTTTCTTTTTCATTCAGTTCAAAATACTTTCTATTTCCTTTTTCAGTTCTTCTTGGACTCATGTGTTATTTAGAGGTGTGTTTAGTTTCCAGTAATCACATTTTCCAGAGGTGTTTCTGTTACTGATTTCTAATTTTATTCCATTGTGCTCAGAGAATGTTCTTTGTTTTTGAATCCTTTTAAATTTATTAAGACTTGTTTAATGGCCCAGAATATGGTCTAACTTGGTGAATGTTCCACTTGCATTTGAAAAAGATGTATATTTTGCTGCTGTGGGGTGGAGTGAGTGGTAAATGTCAATTAAATCTAGGTGGTTGATAGTTTTGTTCAAATCTTCTATATCCTGATTTTCTATGTACTTGTGCTATTAATTAGACATAAACTGTAATTGCAGGTTTGTCTGTTTCTCCTTGAAGTTCTACTAGTTTTTCCTTAGTGTATTTTGAAGTTATGTTATTAGGTGCATAAACATTTAGGGTTTTTATGTCCTCTTGAGGAATTTGCCCTCGTGTGATACTAATATAGCCACTCCAGCTTTCTTTTGGTTAGTGTGAACACGGTATCTTTTTCCGTCCTCTTACTTTTAACTTATTTGTATCTTTATACTTAAAAGTGTGTTTCTTATAGGCAGCATAGAGTTGCATTCTTTAATCCCCAAGCCCTGCTCAGGTCCCTGGGATCTTCAAGAACTAACTCTCCAAGCTACCCATTTCCTTGTAGGAGGTTCTGATAATTAGAGCATCATTCCTCATAATGAGCCCCACCTGCCTTCTATCACCTCTCCCCCACTCCCCAGAGTTACACTCAGTGAATTATTTCCACTTCCCGAGGACAGTTTTTCAGACAACAGGGACATCCAAACCTATGGCAAGTCCTTAGGCAGTGCCAGATCCAGGCACACTGGATCAAGCAGGCCATGGAAGATGACCCAAGGCTACCTGAGACGTACCAAAGGCTACCTTGGAAAAAGTGGGTGGGAGGGAGGAAATAGAAAACTAATTTGTATAGGGAAGGATTTTATTGATTGAAAAAAACACATATTTTTCCATTTCCAGAAAGTGTTTCAACTAAGATAGAAAGCACAGGACCAACCTAGAGTGGTCAGCTGCAGCCCAGGTGGGCCCTTTGGGAAGGAGGAATGTGCCCCTGAAAGGATAAGGAACACTTGCTCTATGCCTAGCGTATTGGCTTCCTATTTCTGCTGTAACAAATTACCACAAATTTAGTGGCTTAAAACAACACAAATGTATTCTCTTATAGTTCTGGAGGTCAGAAGTCATGGTGTAGACAGGGCTGGGTTCCTTCTGGAGACTTAAGGGGAGAATTCATTTCCTTGCCTTTTTCAGTGTTTAGAGGTCACCTGCATTCCTTGGCTCACGGCCCTTCTTAGCATCACTCCAACCTCTTTGCTTCCATTATCACAACTCCTACTGCTACTGACGCTGATCCCCCTGCCTCCCTCTTAAAAGTACCCTTGTGATTATACTGGTTGGGCTCACCTGGATAACCAAGGATCATTTCCATACCTCAGGTCCTTAACCTTAATCACATCTGCAAAGTCCTTTTTATCATGCAATGTAACATATTCACAGGTTCCAGGGATTAGAATGTGGACATCTTTGGGGGGGCCATTATTTAGCCAACTACACTCAGTTACAGGTTAGACTAGCTATGGAGAAGGCAAGTTCACCAGGTCCTAGCTCCATCGCGAGGCCTGTCCAGTCTAGATTTGTGTGAATTATCTTGCTCTGTGGATGTGAGCTTCTAAACTGTTTGCCTTTGTGTCAGATGACTAGTCCAATCTTCTGTCCAGGATGGCAAGAATGGAGCAGTACAGAACTCATGAGTAAACCCCCTCTCAGGTTGTTTTCTTCAGGGAGAAGCTGAGCAGATACTTGCTGTAGTTAAGTACAGCTTAATCAGCCCAATTCCATCTTTCTAGTTTGTTTATAACCTGACAATCGGTAAAAATAAAGGAAACTAAGAAGGTGGGGTGGGAGGAGTAGTCAGGGAAAGAGAAATTAATGCTTGGGGTGTCCAGGCTGTGAGGTTGGAATGCTCACACCCAAACCCACTTTAACAAGATGAGAAATGATGGATGCTCTGAGAGTTTGTCAAGATGATTAATGTATTTAGGGAGCATCAGGTCAAAGAACTCATCAGTGACTAGACAGGGCAGGAAGCACCAATCTGGGGCGTGACCACCCCCGTCATCTCGGCTCATTTCAAACACAACTATCCTCATGGTTTCAGGTCATGCAATCCGTTCCAGTCCATGAAGTAAAATTAACTGAATTCACAGAAGCCTCCTTCAACAATGATGAACTGAGTATTACAGAGCTCCATGTGTAGGAGAGACAGCCTCAGGGTAGGCCTTTATTTATTAACTTAAAGTTATTTTTAAAAATCAGTATGTAATTGCTGCTTTACATAAAACTTGAAAATAGGTGAATTAAGGTTGTGAAAATCTAATAAACATTTGTTATAAATAAGATACATTTTTTGAAAATATCCCATGAAGGTTATTCAGTGGTGAATAAGGCTTTAATCCTATCATGTATTTTTCCTCCATTCTTAAGGGTCAGCAAGCATGCTAAGGATTGTAAAGTCCTGGAGGGAAAAAGCCCCGGGACTGTGCATCCTCTAGTCTGTTCTATGAATTTAAAAGTTTCTTCAACATGAAAACAAAGGTTCACCTCTTATTAGAGAGATAGACATTAGAATACACCCAAAGCTTTTGTTGGCTATAACAGAGTGGTATTTGTAGTTTTAGTACTCCAGCATTTTACCTAGAAATTTACTGAATCAGAACAGTTATCTATGAAGGAGAGAGAGGTGGTGGTGGTGGAGGGAGAATGCAGGGGAAGAGGGGGAGGAGGGGGAAGAGAAACAACCTTATCTTTTAACTGTCTTCACTAATGATTTACCCAATGACCTTCGGCAAATACATTTCTCAAACATAATGAAAATGTTTATAAATGCCCTCAAAAATCCCCCCATGACACTACATAACCCCTATAATCTTAATATTCTCACATGACTCCAAAATAGAATGAATTTTGCAAAGAATGTATATTTAAGTGAGGCCTGATCTAAGCCTTCTGAACTTTGTGACTTTAGACAGGCTCCATTCCCCTAGTGATTTATGTTGGTCCTAAGGTTCCGTCTCATCGGCCTGATGAAATCATGATTTGCAGGTAGAGTCCAATTTCCGAGTTCTCTTTGGTCCCTGGTATTGACATGAATCACAAATTTGTGCTTCTAAACATCCAATTCCTACTTCCTTTCCCCTTACCATCTGTTTTGCTTAATGAATAAGATTTTTTTTAAATATAAAAGAAACATATGTAAGCTTTTCTAAAACCCATATGCCAAAATAAAAAATTACCACACCGACAGTAGTTAACAGTTTTCATAATTTAATGAAAAAGTATCGGTAAAAAGGTGACATTTGAAAAAAGACCAAGTTCATCTTTGAAAACTGGACTATATAAGACAAAACGAAAAAAAATTTAACAAAGAAGATTAAGAGGTAATACTTCAAACAACAGCAAAATGTAGCAAATACATTTTGGGGCAATTGAAATGTATACAACTGAAGGCTCCTTCATTTACCTAGGAAAATCCTGTAAAAATATTACAACTATATTTCCCTGACTGAAATTATTTAGTCAATACTCTCCCAATGGCATTACATATGGAATTTGGCTGAAGCACTTTTTCAATGTTTGCTTTTCTTCCCACTCACTCAGAATTGAAAGGCATGAAAGGACATAGGCTACTGCACTGGCCTCTAACAGAAGGAGTTTATGACATAGCTCCACTACAATTTCTTTACCATGAAGGTGTCAAATTAATATCCAAACCAGGAGAATGCAAAGAAAAAGCACAGAAACCTAGTGCATAAATAGGAAAACTACTGTTCCTCATTTGGATAATCCATAGCTTTTTCCATTCAAACAAAGCATAGGACACCTATTACACATGCTATGGCATGTTCACACATGTACACAGGCACAAAAGAAACATTTTGAAGGTGTAGCCAAAGGAGAGGCAAAATACAGAAGTTTTCAGAAAAGGAGGAAGAAATAAAAGCAAAGGAATTCATTAACAAAGCTACAGGCTACAGGAACAAAAGCGGGGGAGAGGAAAACTGCTGAGTTTCCCATATTGACGGAGAGAAGAGGGGCCCCTGCCTTTACTGCAGCTGGGCTGTTTCACCAGGAAGCAACTTAAAAAATCTAAAATGGCCTCTTTTGTCTGAAAAGTCTCACTACATGTTCCCAAACTAGAAGAAAGAGAATATTAATTTAAGGCTAAGAAGAAAAGAGAGCAGATAATTATAGTTGGCTTCACACTTTAAAAACTGTAACATTTTCCTCTTCTTTAAACAGGAAGCAGGTATGTTTTATCTCCCACTAATGTAATTATTCTCTTCCTCCCAGAAATTAATAAAGGCTGATAGTTTGGGAACAGAGTATGAGTAACTTCTGAAAAACAGCTCCAGCCCTTTTGTTTGGGAAATTGCCTTGGATTCAAAGTTGGTACAAAGCTAAATTATATCCATGTGTTAAACACATGCTTTCAAATTCTGTTTGACAATAAAAATCTGTTTCAAAATTAAAGCAGGTAAGAATACTTAACCTCTCTGCATTTTACTATATCTTAATTATACCTCAATAAAAATTTTATAAACATTAAAGCAGGTATACAAAAACTGTCAGCCAAACTTATTTAAGTCAAACTTATTTGAAAACAATAACACAAAAACCCTGACCTGATACAAACCCTCCAGAAATGTTCTCACTTTGGGAAAGGCTCTGCGATCCTACACAAATGCCTAAACTGAGAGAATCAGAGCATTTTCCTTGGAAGTAGTACTTTTGTAAACACTATCCACAAGTTAGCCTTTTATGCTTGTTAGCTGGGTGGAAATAGTTACAAGTGCGTCCCCAACAAGCAAGTCTAGGAACAGGCACTGGACACTTATAAGCATTAGGTGTATTGACTTGGTAAGTTAAGATACTGTGAAAGGAACTCAACCTTGTTCAGAGCAAAGGAAGAGAGTAGTGAGTTTGACAGTATCTGAGATATTGGTCCCTGGTCTCTCCCTGAAGAGGGTTTCCAGGTACCAGTGGAGTTAGAAACTTCTTACAGACAGGAGCTCTGGAAGTCACATGCTGTAGCTTCAAAAGATAAGTAGTTTTAGTGTCTGATAATCATGGTCTCCTGCAAATCAAGGACAATGCAAGGACTCTTAATACATATGTGTATCAATGTGTTAATATAATTGGAAAGCTGCCCCAAAGTATTTACTGAGCAAATACTCTGGTCCCAGCTTTTCTCACTAGCCTCTGGCAAAAAAACAAAACAAAAAAACCCCCTAAACTTTTGGACAATATGTAATTTCTATGATGTGCTCGTGAAAATTGGACTTGAAACTGGTTCAAAAACTGCAAGCCAATTTACTGTGGAAAAATTTTTATCCTTTTCACTACAATTCCTCCTAACATATACTAGAATCCTTTTGGTGTATGGGTTTTCCCCAATATATGAGGCAAAGGCAAAGGTGGAGTTTTTCTTGGAATTCCTAATCACCTATGCATTGAACTGTGGGAAAGGGGATATGTCTTGCTTTTACCACGGCAATCCCGTCTGGAGTCATGGGGAGGATTTTCCCTGTCTGAGCTATCTCTCTTTACCCTAACTTTCTCTTTATTCCCATCACTTTCTGCTTCTGAATCACTCAGCTCCAAATCTGGGCAATACCCATCATTTTCCTGATATGGAGCTCTCCCTGCAGACCGCCTGACAAACTGCCTGCCCCAGAGCTGCTCCTTGGGGTTAATATTCTTGGTTGGCTTCACATAGCACGGGAGGTCCTCTGTGGTCCTCACCCACCTGTTGGTGGCCTCCTTAAAGGACCTGCTGAAGTGTTCCATGGTAGATTTTCTAAAGCTGCCCTGACTGCCCAAGTGGGAGCTGAGCATGGGCTCCTGGTCACAGAACATCTCACTTGAGCTGTCTTTTTGGGTGACATCCCCAGACCAGCTGCCCTCCAGGCCATTGGATTTGGCAAACTTGGAGTTAGGCTGACTTTTCCCATTCCCAATGGAAGACTGTCCATGCAGGGCAGCCTGAAGGACCAGAGGCTTTCCCAGAGACTGCCCATGATAGAACTCTGGAGATGGAGTTCTCCAAGCAGGACTGGGATCCTTTGCTTCACTCCTAGCATGGCTGAGACTGGCCGGCAAACAGTTATTCTTGCTCTCTAGTGGATACCTTGGGTATGACTTCATTCTCATTTCTAGTGATTCCTGAGCCACCTGCATGCTCCTCATATTGCAAACAGGGGAGCTGCCGTCAGGAGAGAGAGGTCCATGTTCAGGCTCTGTGGAGCTGTTTCTGCAGTCTTCCAGGGCTGATTTGGGCATTTTTAACTTTAAGGTAATTCTTGGTGGTGGGTAAAACAATGAATTTTCTACTGCATTTGTCAAAGGAAGTCCTAAGATCAAAAAGAAAGATTCATTTTAAACGACAGAGTACGTTTTCATGCAAATGGCCATGACAAGAAAGTGGGGGAAGCAATACTCATAATCAGACAAAGCATACTTTAAAACAAAGGCTATAACAAAGACAAAGAAGGGCGTTATATAATGATAAAGGGAGCAATACAAGAGGAGGGTATTACATTCATTAACACATATGTACCCAATACAGGAGCAACTAACTATATAAAGCAAATACTAAAAGATATAAAGAGAGAAATTGACAATAATACAATAATAGTAGGAGACTTTAACCCCACTTATATTAATGGACAGGTCACCCAGGTAGAAAGTCAATAGGCAACAGTGGTCTTAAATGACACAATAGACCAGTTGGACTTAATAGATATCTACAGGATATTACATCCAAAACCAGCAGAATACACATTCTTTTCAAGTGCACATGGGACGTTCTCCAGGATAGATCACATGCTAAGCCACAAAACAAGTCTTAACAAATTTAAGAGGAGAGAAATTATATCAAGCATTTTTTCCAACCACAATGGTATGAAATGAGAAATCAATTACAGAAAGAAAAATGTGAAAATAAACACGTAGAGACTAAACAACATGCTACTAAAAAACCAATGGGTCCATGATGAAATCAAAGAGGAGATCAGAAAATACCTTGAGACAAATGAAAATGCAAACACAACTTTCCAAAATCTATGGGATGCAACAAAAGCAGCTCTAAGAGGGAAGTTTAGAGTGATACAGGCCTTCCTCAAGAAACAAGAAAAAATCTCAAGTAAACCACCTAACCTACCACCTGAAGGTATCAGAAAAAGAACAAACAAAGCCCAAAGTCAGCAGAAGGAAGGGAATAAAGATCAGAGAAGAAATAAATAAAATAGAGATTTTAAAAAAACCCAATAGAAAAGATCAATGAAACCAAGAGCTGTTTTTTTGAAAAGATAAAATTGATAAACCTTTAGCCAGACTCACCAAGAAGAAAAGAGAAAGGACCCAAATAAACAAAATAGGAAAGGAAAGGGAGGAAATAACAACAGATACTACAGAGATACAAAAAAATCATAAGAGAATACTATGAATGGTTACATGCCAACAAATTGGACAACCTAGAAGAAATGGACAAATTTCAAGAAACACACAACCTGCCAAGACTGAATTGAGAAGAAACAGACAATTTGAACAGACTGATCACTAGTAGTGAAATTGAATTTATAATTTAAAAAAACTCCCAGCAAACAAAAGTCCTGGACCAGATGGCTTCACAGGGGAATTCTACCAAACATATAAAGAAGAACTGAGACCTATCTTTCTCAAACTAGTCCAAATAATCGAAGAGGATGGAACACTCCCAAATTCATTCTGCGAGGCCACCACTACCCTGATACCAAAACCAAAGACACTACAAAAAAAGAAAATTACATGCCAATACCTTTGATGAATACAGATGCAAAAATCCTCAACAAAATATTAGCAAACTGAATCCAACCATGTATAAAAAGGATCATACACCATGATAAAGTTGGATTTATTCCAGGGACATAAGGATGGCTCAACGTTTGCAAATTAATCAATGTGATACATCATATTAACAAAAGGAATGATAGAAAGCACATGATCATCTCAATAGATGCAGAAAAAGCATTTGACAAAATTCAACATCCATTCATGATAAAAACTCTCATCAAAGTTGGTACAGAGGGAACATAGCTCAACATAATGAAGACCATTTATGACAAACCCACAGCCAACATCATACTCAATGGTGAAAAGCTGAAAGCCTTTCCTCTAATTTCAGGAACAAGACAAGGATGCCCAATCTCGCCACTTCTATTTAACATAGTACTGGAAGTCCTAGCCACAGCAATAAGACAAGAAAAAGAAATAAAAAGCATCCAAATTAGAATGGAAGAGATAAAACTGTCACTGTTTGCGGATGACATAATTCTTTATATAGAAAACCCTGAAGTCTTCACCCAAAAACTATTAGAATTAAAAAATCCAGCAAAGCTGCAGGATACAAGATTAATATACAGAAATCTGTTGCATTTCTTTACACTAATAATGAACTATTATTTCTCAGAAAGTAAAAAAAAATCCCAACGGGCAGCATTTGTTCCCTAAGGGTCCATACTGAACACTCACAGCCCCCATCTCTACCAGGGCCTGCCACCTGTCGCTGCCACAAGCGGTTATGGGGCTGGGTCCCACTAATCAGAAGCCACATGGTCTAGGGGCCAATTTCCTTGGCATCATGGAGGCTCTTCCTGCTGTCCTTTGGTTCTTCTTGTCTTGTCCATCGTGGTGCTCTTGTGGCTGAGCAGCCCTGCTGTCTCCTGCTACACCATTCTGCTGTGACCCGTGATACTCACAACTGACCACGAGCCTTTGATACCTACCTGACACCTTATTTCTGGGTGCCTCTCTTGCTCTATAGCTGGCCCTTGGCAGAAGCTGGCTTCTGCACACCCTGCCCAGTGACCCCTGGTTGCCCAGGCTCTGCCACTGACCTCTGTGTTAAATGAGGCACAGGGAGGTTACAAATGTCTCTGAATATGACTGTCATTATTCCAGCCAAGCTCCCATGCTTAGGGCACTGTAATTATGCTCATTTGTTTCTCTCACCAAGTGGGCAGAATTCTCTGAAGGAATTCTGTCTTGCTGACTGCTCTGTCTTCTAGCTCAGCTCTTAGTCCATAGGAGGTGCTCAAAAAATATCAGTGAATAAATGAAGAGACAAGAGCCCAGATCTCCTAACTTCTGGCTAAGGATCTGTTATAACAGACTATTGTTAAGTAACCCTGGAATTAAATGTTTTCTGGAAACTAGGATTAGATCCTATCGTACTGATTTCTAAATGAATCCAATGATTTTAGAATAATTTCACGGCTCCAACTAATAGCCTCAAATATCTGTCTGGGACCTAGGTTATCTGTCCTAGGCCTGCCACTCCATCAACCCCACCCTGGGATTTCTTGCCTCATGAGTCAACAGTGAAACGGGCCATGTTATATCAGGGCTGGACTAGAAGAAATGAATTTAAAAGATTTTTAAGTTAAACAATTGATATAAAATTTATACAGGTTACCTGCAGCAACTTCCTGGTTAGCAAGCTGGACTTGCAAACTGAAGATCTGTTCCTGTATTTTGATTTGTGACAGTTTCAGCTTCTCTCGCCTGGTTATCATGTAGCACAGGTTTCGGACCTGAAAGCCCAACCCCCAGCAAATAAGAGATTTTTGTCATGTTACACAAACCTGACAATTGAAATTGTTTAGCTAAAATTAAGACAACTAAAGTCAGGTGGGGTTGGAGGGTGGTGGGCAGGTGAGGAGAGAAGACAGAACCTAAAAGCTGTATAACGAGAGCCACTCCACAGGAAGTCACATAGCATGGTCAGTCGTGGGATCATGGTTCCCATATCAGTCAGTAGCACAAGCAAAATGCTCCAAAGCCACCTCCTGAAGTCTACTCTCCCTGTGGTATCATGGGGTTGATATTTATCTGCACAGCCAGGCTGGGAAAACTGAATGATGACCTAACATTTTAGCTTTCCCTTTAGATCCCTGAGTAAATGGTGGCAATGCTGGATCCAGTACAGTTTTCTAATGAGCGCTGGATCAGCAGGATAAAGGTCTGCTGGGAAGACCGGAAGTGGCTTTTTTGCTCACACTTGCAGCTCAGCCAAGTCTCCATAGCCACAAGGGTGAAATCCTCACCCTCTCATGCTCCTTCATCTGGACAAATTACTCAACCTTTCTGTGCCCCAGTTTATTCATCTGTAAATAGGGATAATAATTGTACCTTCTTCATAGGCATGTTAGGATTATATGAGTTAATAGTTATAAAATGCTTAGAACAGTGGTGCCACATAGTAAGTGCTATATATGTGTGAGAGTTAAATTTTAAAAAGTGAGCCAAATCTATTAGTTCCCCTCCAAATTCTGGTAGCAGAGAAAAAAACAAGCCACCTCTATAATTATACTTGATTATAAGATTCTCTAGGGTAAACACAGGGCCTAACTTATCTTTGAACCCCTACAGTACCTAATTTAGTAGATACCTGATTATATATATATATATATATATATATATATATATATATATATATATTTTGACCCCCCAGAGGGCATTTGGTAACTTGGGTACATTTTTGGTTCTCACAACTGGGCATGTGGGGGTTTGCTACTAGCATCCAGTGAGTAGAGCCAGGGATGCTGCTAAACATCTTACAGTGTTCCCCATGACAAAGGACAGTCCCCTACAACAAAGAACTATCCAGCCCCAAATGTCAATAGTGCCGAGTTTAAGAAACTCTGATCTGGTGCTTTCCTAAATAAAATTCATTCTTTCTTCAGCCTGTAGTCTCATAAGTGTGTCAGTAAAATATAGCTGAGCCAATTTAGGTTCAACAGTGAATAAAAAGTAAACCAAATGAAAATTTATTTCAAATTTAAGGTTCACAGAGCATCTAAGTGAGGACGCTTCCGTTCTCTGATGTGTCTACCAGAATTTCAACTAAGCCCAATGTTTGGGGCCACGACGAAATCAGAAGATAAGCAAGGACACAGAAGCTTACACTATAAATGTAAATGAGCTGTGTTCTTTTAAAAACTGGAGTGGGGTCTCCATTTCTGTGCAGACCAAGACCTACACACTAGTCAAAGTTGGTCACCTTACCCTCTCTAGGTCTTGCCGTAGGTGCATAAACATTCTCATGCGAGTGTGAATACTCTCCTCTTTTGGCTGCACCAGGCCATTTTCTTCATCCTCTTTCGGAGGAAATAATGGCTTATTGAAGTTACTTTTCCGCTTTAGTTTCCAGTAGTTATAGATAAAGTCCACAGCTAGTGTGGGCAGCCCCAGCTCTGTGGCCACATCTTCCACACGGACCAGGGAATAGAACTCCTCCTCCAGCTCCCGAAGCTTCTGTGCCCGCACGCTGGTCTTCTCGCTTTTGGTCTGGCCCTGCTCTGAAGCCCTGTGTAGGGGGTACTCGGCCTCCCCGAGCTTCTGCCTGTTTTGGCTGTGCTTGAGGCAGTATGACTTGAACTTTACTTCATCCCCCTCATCTAGGATGGTCTTCATTTCTAGGTTGTGCTCGAAGGCGCAGGTGACGTGGAAGGCAGTGATGCAGCTTTTCACTGAGCACTGTGGGAAGAAAAGATGTGTTAAGGCAGCAGGTCTGTGGGGGGAAAGGGGAAGCCCTATACGCCTGGGCCTAAACTGAGAGCTCATAGGAAGCAAAGGAAAGACAGGGAGAAAGTTGGTCTTAAACTGACCATGATGGACACTTTACAAGTAACCCAGGAAATCTGCTCTTATAGAGAACAGTAAAAACAGAGGCAAAAAAATGTTTTTTCAAACTCTCCTTTAAATTTTAGCTCAAGCATTAAGTTTTTCCGAGAATTCTTCTTTGGCCCCTGTAAAGAGTCATGCTGTACTTTTTCTGTGACCCCGATATCACTTTATTATATGCTTCTACAATGGTCCTTTTCACACTGTACCTATAGCATAATAAATGTAAAATCCCTGGCCATGGCTCTTAACGACAGAAGCTGTGTCATTCATCTTTGCATTGCCATCAACTATTGAACAAGGAAGTACTCAAGAAATGCTTTTGAACAATTGAAAGGAAAACAAAATCAAGATTATTGCCAGAGCAGCTATTGGTTCTAAAAAAGGCCACAGGAACTCCAATATCTAAGTAACCTAACTTCTTGAAATTGATAGATGCAACACATTTGTTAAGTATCACTATGGGGCATGCACTGAGGACTCACAGGGAGGCAGAGAGAACCTGGCCCATGATTGCTGGACTCTTGTGCTTCAGTTAGTCTCAATTACCATTTGTTATGGTTATGTTACAGTTTTCCTTCCGAAGATTTAAAATGCATGTGTGTGTTTATATTTTTATGCAAAGGAAGGAGGGAAAGCAATGGAGGATTTGTTTCAAAAGATATAGTGGGAATTCCCATGGTTAAAGCCAAGTCTCAAATCTTTTGGAAGCTTGCATCTGGAGGGCAGACTGCTCAATTACCTATATGTTGGGTTTTTGATAACTAAACACAGAGGATGACCTTGGATATGAATAAAGACTAAAAAAATGCAAAACCTGATAGGTCTCCTTATAGACTGAGAAATTCAACGCTTAAGAGAATGCTGGCAACCATCAAAGCTTTAATGGGGGCAGATTCCATTTAATCTAATTTCACAGGATAAAGAATTCCTGGGATGGAAAACAATTCAAAGATCATCTTATCCAACCTCACATGTATTATTGCTTGTACTTCCTGTAAAGTACCTGATATTCTACCTACACTGCTCCCTGCCCTCAACTCCTTCCACTTTTCAGTTAAGTGGTACTCTAGCCACTTACTGTATTCCTAAAACAGCCCACCCCAACTTAGATCAACTGGAAGAGTCTGTTACATTACATCGAAGATTGTATTCTTAAAAATTCTATGTGTTTGAAAAGCCTCATGAAAATGAGGATGATGAAAGCCCCAAACTATACTTTTATCTGGGTACCTTTGGTTATCCCTTGAATAAGAAACTAGCTGGTCATTTAAAACACAAGTAGCAAAAGGCACTCTTTAGCAAAAGATTAAAAGTGTTGGGCATAGTGCTCTTCTGCTGTTTAATAACTGACAACAATATGGGAAGAGAAAGCAAAAGGATTGTTTTCTATTCAAGGACATCAGTGTGTGACATAAAACTACTACTAATGGGAAGCTAAAAACAGATCATCTCTCTCAGGTCAAATTTATAGAATGTAGAGACATAAATATAAATTACTCAAAATAAAAAGACAATACACGAATAAGAATTGGGTACTTAGATGAAAAATGGAATGTCCTTAGGAAACTCTGCCATAAAATACATCTAGTTTCAAGAAAAGGTCATTCTATGATATTTATAGCTAGAAGTCCATATACCTTGGTGGTAAAGGAGAAATGCTAACCAAATAACTTTTAATTTTTTTTCCCAAAAACATATATTTGGCACATTCTATTAAACAAAATGCTTTTGTATATATCTCATTTCTACTGTAATCACTTAAGGTGATAGGGGAGGTTTTATTTTGCCCATTTTAAAAGAA
Source organism: Balaenoptera borealis (assembly GCF_965194805.1). NCBI lineage: Eukaryota > Metazoa > Chordata > Mammalia > Artiodactyla > Balaenopteridae > Balaenoptera > Balaenoptera borealis. Next base: position 41,890,232 of record NC_138881.1, on the reverse strand, counting down.
CAGCTTTATTGAGATATAATTTACATACCACAAAACTCACCAATTTTAAGTATACATTTCAATGTTTTTAGCGTATTAACAGAGTTGTGCAACCATCACTACTACATAATTCCAGTTCATTTTTATCACCCCCAAAAAGAAATCTCATGCCTATTTGCCACTCCCTGTTCCCAATCCCAGCCCCAAGCAACCACTAATCTACTTTGTGTCTCTATAGAAATGCCTATTCTGGACATTTCATATAAGTGGAATCATATGTGACAGTTTATATCTGGCTTCGTTCACGTAGCACGTTTTCAAGGTTCATCCATGTTGTAGCATGTATCAGAATTTCATTCTTCCTAAAATATGGCCAAATAATATTCCATTATATTGGATATACCATATTTGTTTATCCATTCTTCAGCTGATGGACATTTGGGCTATTTTTACTTTTTAGCTATTATGAAATAATGCTGCTATGAATATTTGTGTACAAGTTTTTGTGCGGACATATGTTTTCATTTCTCTTTGGTAATGTGCAATAAAAGATTGACCTTGCAGAAGAAAGGCTTGGCCCTTTGCCTCTAGCTCCTAAGAGGTAACCTCTAAACCCATGGAATGTCCTGCCTGATAAGAGTGTCTTTATTTACCTGGGGGCCTTGGGCCATGTCAGATAGTCTATGCTAACAATGTGATTTATGGTGGAAGCTCTGAGCCACGTGGTATCAGCCTGACCTCTGGAGGGACTGGAGACTAAGGCCAGCCATGCAGGTGGTCAGCCCCGTCTATGTGACCAACTCCTAATAAAATCTCTACACCAAGACTTGGGTGGCTTTGCTGGTTGGCAGTACTCTGTGTACATTATCATACACCAATGCTGAAAGAAATAAGCACTGTCCACAAGATTCCACTTAGAGAGGAAACTGGAAGCTCCATGCCTGGTCTCTCCTGGACCCTGCCCTATGTGCCTCTTCCCTTTGCTGATTTTAATCTGTGTTCTTTCACTGAAATAAACTATGACCATGAGTATAATGGTGTTTTGAGTTCTGTGAGTCCTTCTAGTGAATTATTGAACCTGAGAGTGGTCTTGGGGACCTCTAACTTGTAGGTATATACTTAGAAGTGGAATTACTAAGACATACAGTAACTCTATGTCTAACTTTTGGAAGAATTGCCAAACTGTTTTCCACAGTGGCTGTGCATTTTGCATTCCCACCAGCAATGCATAAGAGTTCTAATTTCTACACCTTCTTGCCAATAATTGTTATTGTCTGCCTTTTTGATTATTACCACCCTAGTGGGTATGAAGTAGTATCTCACTATGGTTTATTTACTTTTAAAGGGGGAAAAAGAAATAATTTTCTACCTATTCTTCAGAAATTATAGAAGAGAAATGAGTTTTTGAAATACTTTCATTAGAGGGAAAATGCTACCCTTATATATTCACACTTGTAAGGGGAGTTGGAGTTTCTGTGGGATGAGAACTGGATCAGATAGGATGGTTGGAATAAAAATCTTTGAAAAAAGAACACCAGAGACTGATTTAGGAATTAAATTGTTTCTTGCCTCTTTAAGGAAATATTTTGTCACCCCCCCACAAAACAAAATAGTGTGTCCTCCTCAAAAGCAGATGACACCTGCGTTGAACACCAAGGGCCTGGTGCATATGTCCTCAGCAGTTCTAATCCTGCTGCAGGACAGTGCCCATTTGGTTGCCCTTAATCCCCAATAATCTGTGAACAGACAAATGGGTGATATCAGAGCAATTTTCTCAAAACTTGGTCACTGAAACCATGTCATAAATGATTCAAAGTCAGCCCACAAAACCTATTTAGCCATTATGTACTTAAACTCTAGCACCAACGGTGGCCACCAGCCCTTCTGATCTCTCACCCCTAAGGGTCTGCAAGGTCTGAGGGGAGATGTCACTTGAGTGTTATTTAACTTTTCTCATGTTTATATCTGGTCTCCCTTAATAGACTATAAACACCTGAAGGCAAGGACCAGAAATATCTTAGAATAGGAACAATTTGTACTCACAAATAAAATTTGGAATATATGAGAAAAATATTAAGGTGCTTTCCCTCTTAATTTTTTTTTGATGCCCTTTAATCTTAACATTTAATTTCCATCTCTACTAGTACCACCTTTAATAGTCACTGAGTAGACGTACTTGCATTTCCCCACTTGTCAAAGATTTTCATTTGTTTTAAAAAAGTTCACTTCCCTCATAGTCAAGCTCATATTAGCCTAACAGTAAACTCATGGTGGCCCATCAATTTATTCTGACTTCACTAAACCTGCATGTAACTCCAGACATGACCACATTCCTCTACTGTCGAAAGGGGCACCTACTCCAGCACCAAATGTTTAATGATTCTATTCAGTTTGACTGGATGAATGCTAGGGCTTTCCATCAACAAAGTCAGACTGACTCCAGGGAATAATATGAACAATAACAACAAGTACAAATACTAGTACCACTAATATTTACTGAGTATTTAGTATCTCTTAGGCACTGTGTTAAGCTCTTCACCACATTATTAAGTAGGTACTATTTTATCATCACCATTTATAGATGTGGAAACTGAGGAACAGATTTGGCAGGTAACTTCCTCAAGATTACATAACAAACAAGAGACGGAACCAGGAATTTGGACCCCTGGAATCTGGCTCCAAAGGCTGTATTTTTAACCACTGTTCTTTCTTTTTTCTCAGGGAAGGCCTAAAACATCTGGATCTAGGTTGAATGGGGCTTGAACATAAGATATATAAGGACCCTACAGGAATTCTGGAAAGGCGGCAGAGGGACTGTGTCCAGGGTTTAAGCAAAATTCAGAGCTGTCTGGGGCATCTGTTTTTTTTTTTTTTTTTTAAATTATTTATTTATTTATTTATTTATTTATGGCTCTGTTGGGTCTCCGTTTCTGTGCGAGGGCTTTCTCCAGTTGCGGCAAGCGGGGGCCACTCTTCATCGCGGTGTGCGGGCCTCTCACTATCGCGGCCTCTCCTGTTGCGGAGCACAGGCTCCAGACGCGCAGGCTCAGTAGTTGTGGCTCACGGGCCTAGTTGCGCTGCGGCATGTGGGATCTTCCCAGACCAGGGCTCGAACCCGTGTCCCCTGCATTGACAGGCAGACTCTCAACCACTGCGCCACCAGGGAAGCCCTGGGGCATCTGTTTTGAACCCAGTCTTTAGGACCTGTTCCACGATTATCAGAAACCTTCATCCTCAGGAGAAAGGTTCTAGCTCCCAGATATGGAGGCTGTAGATATTGGCTAGTCTAGACCCCAAAACCACCAGTGTTAGATTCTATCCTTGCCGAATGAATGTTCCCAAATCAAAGGAAGAGGAGAGATCTGGGTATTCCCCACTGTTGGGAGATAGGAAGAATGAACACAATTCACAGTTAAGAAATTTCCATAAAGAGTTTATAAAGCAAAATACCTGAGGTGTGTTACTAATCACAAATACCCTTAAATAAACCTCTGAAAAACAAAGATGCTAATAAAACTTGACCCCCACCTATGTTCTGCTTATACTAATAGAGTGGGCTTTGTTTTCCATGGTTGACACCTAGTTTTCCTGTGGAAAAAGAGACCAAAGCCCTTTTTCCCTTTTAAACCACCACTAAGTTAATTTCAAACCAATTAGTAATTTAGAATCTTGTTCCCTATATGGGGATCAAAAACAGTAAACAAATACAGTATATTAGTATAGACAGAACATAGGTGGAGAAAAATACAGCCACACTTCACAAGGTCACCTGAAGTTCACCCCCCCTCACTTGGGGGGAAGATCTTTAATGCAGCCTGGCACTCACAGTGCACTTCCCCAAACCAAAAAACTATTTCACACCTCTTCTCTCCCCAAACCTTGAGACTTCACCCACATCCTCACTGTCAGCTGATGATCCTGTTTCCTATCTCACTGAGGAAATTACAACAATCAAAAAGAGCACTCTGGGGACTTCCTGGTGGTCTAGTGGGTAAGACTCCGCGCTCCCAATGCAGGGGGCCCGGGTTCGATCCCTGGTTGGAGAACTAGATCTCGCATGCATGCCACAACTAAGAGTTCACATGCCGCAACTAAGAAGTCCGCATGCCGCAACTAAGAGTTCACATGCCACAATTAAGAAGTCCGCATGCCGCAAGGAAGATCCCATGTGCTGCAACTAAGACGTGGAGCGGCCTAAATAAATAAATAAATAGGGCTTCCCTGGTGGCACAGTGGTTAAGAATCCACCTGCCAATGCAGGGGACGTGGGTTCGAGCCCTGGTTCAGGAAGATCTCACATGCCGCGGAGCAACTAAGCCCGTGCGCCACAACTACTGAGCCTGCGCTCTAGAGCCCGCGAGCCACAACTACTGAGCCAATGGGCCACAATTACTGGAGCCCACGGGCCTAGAGCCTGTGCTCCACAACAAGAGAAGCCACCGCAATGAGAAGCCCGCGCACTGCAACAAAGAGTAGCCCTTGCTCGCCACAACTAGAGAAAAGCCCACGTGCAGCAACAAAGACCCAACGCAGCCAAAAAAAAAAATAAATAAATAAAATAAATAAATTTTTAAAAATAAAAAAAAAATAAAACAATAAGAGCGAGGATTCTGGGAAGATGGCAGAGTAGGAGGCACCAGGAATCTGTTAAAAAAAAAAAAAAAAAAAAAAAAAAAGAGTGCTCTGCAGATTCCCAGCAGCACACCTATCTAATACTGCACCTACACACTGCCTTCAAGCCTGTTACCGGGGAAGAACAATCTGTGCTCTTACCTGAAGCTGCCCTTCTCTCACCCTCTTTACCCCACCCTCTCTCACCTACTGAAAAACCTCGCTCCAGCAGTTCTTCCTCTCCATGGGTCACTCTCTTTGCATGCATACTGTTATGTTCTATATGTTAACAAGTATACATACAATAGACTCTCAGTATCCTCGGGGGACTGGCTCCAGACTTCCTGTGGATACCAAAACCCACAGATGCTCAAATCCCTTATATAAAATGGCATAGTATTTGCATGTAACCTACGTGCACATCCTCCCGTACTTTAAATCATCTCTAGATTATTTATAAAACCTAATACAACGCAAATGCTATGTAATAGTTGCCTGTGCAAGGCAAATTCAAATTTTGCTTTTTGGAACTTTCTGGAATTTTTTTCCAAATATTTTCAATCTGCAATTGGTTGAATCTTCAGATGCAGAACCTGCAGATACAGAGGGCTGACTGTACATACTTGTTATTTCTTCCATCTTAAAGAGCGGACTTCTTTCCCTCACTTTTCCAGACTGTTCCTACTCCATTTCTTTGCCCTGACCCTTGGCAATGTAGCTTTTGCCATCATCACTCCACCTAAACTGCTCATCCAGATTACCAGTAATCACATTGCTAAATTCAGGGGTCAATTTGTAGTCCTCATCTTACTCCAGCAGTATGTTTACATCACTGATCTTTCCCCTCTCCTTGAAACGCTTTCTTTCCTTGATTTCTAGGCTACTATGCTCTCTTGGTTTTCCTCCTGTCTCCCTGGTGACTTCTCAGTCTCCTCTGCTATCTCTCCCTACTCTCCTGACTACTTAACACTGGAATGCTGCAAGGCCCAGTGCTTGGTACTGTTTTCCTCTCTATCTACACTCCCTCACTCAGTGATCTTACCCAGTGCAGGCTAAAGATACCTACATGACAATGACTCCCAAATTTATGTCTTCAGTCCAAAACTTCCTCCCAAACTCCAAACTCGCATAGACAACTGTCGGTTTAATATTTCCACTAGGATATCTGGTAGACATCTCAAACTTAAATGTCTAAAACTGAACTCATGATGGTCTTTCCGCCCACATCTCTTCTACTTGTAGATTTTTCCATTCAGTTTACGGCAACTTTACCCTTCTCCCTGTTCAGGCCAAAACCTGGAAGCATCCCCAACTCCTATCTTTCTCTCACACCTCATACCTGATCCACAGTTAATCCTCTTGGCTCTACTTTCAATATTCATCCAGAACCCAATCACTTTTCACCACCTCCAGGGCTACCACTCCAGACAAAGCCACCACTGCCATCTCTCAAGGATTACCGTAATAGCCTCCTAATTGCTTTTCTCGTTCCTAACCTTCCCTCCTCACAGTCTGCTCCAAATAAGCAGCCAGAGTGCCTATTTTTGTTTTTAACCTTCTACTATGGAAAAACCTACATAATAGCATAGAGAATACTATATTAAACCCTATATACCCATTATACAGACTCAATAATTATTAATGTATGACCCATCTTGATTCATCTTTAACCCCCATAGTACCCTGCCCTCCAGATTATTTTGAAGCAAATCTTAGACATGATTCCATAGAGTGATCCCTTAAAAATATAAATCAAATCATTTTACTTATCTGCTCAAAACCTGCTAATGGCTCCCCCTTTAAACTCTAAGTAAAACCAAAAGACCTTTTTTTTTTTTTTAAATCTTTTGGCCACGCCATGTGGCATCTGGGATCTTAGTTCTCTGACCAGGGATCGAACCAGTGCCCTCTGCATTGGAAGCGTGGAGTCTTAACCACTGGACCACCAGGGAAGTGCCAAAACAAAAGATCTTATAAGGGCCCTGGAAACCCTTCACCATGGGCTTGCAAACTATGGCCCACAGACCAAAATGCAGCCAGATACCTGTTTTTATGTGGCCCATGAGTTAAGAATGGGAGCTGAAAATGGTTTTTACGTTTTTTAAATGGTGGAAAACAATCAAAAGAAAAACAATATTTTATGACATATAAAATAAATTTAGAGTCCATAAATAAGCATATGAGCATGGCTATATTCCAGTAAAGCTTTAAGTATCGTCTATGGCCGCCTTTGTGCTACAAAGGCAGAACTGAGGAGTCGTGACAGAGACCATATGGCCTCCAAAGCCTAAAATATTTACTATCTGGCCCTGTATAGAAAAAATTGCCAACCCCTGCCCTAACCAATCAGGTCCCTGTGTAATCTCTCCGATCTTCTCTTCCCACACACTCCATTCCATTCTCATTGGCCTCTTTCCTATCTCTCGGACAAGCCAAACACACTCCTATCTCTGGGCCTTTGCACTGGCTGATCCCTCTGTCTGGAACATTTTTACCCCAAATATCTGCATTGTCTTCTCTCACCTTCGAGTCTTTGCTCAGATGCCACAGCTACGGTGAGTCCTACTCTTACCACTCTATTTAAACTTGCAATGTATGCCTCCTGCCCCACAATCCCCATCTTCTTACCATACTCCACATTTTTCCTTTCCATAGCACTTACCACCTTCTAACGCGATATTTAGTATCTATTGCTTATCACCGATTTCTCCCAAACCAAAATGTAAGTTCCATGGTGCAAAGTTCTTTGTTGGTCCACTGATAAATCCGAAGTGCCTAGAACAGTGCCTGGCACGCCATTAGGCACTCAAATATTTGTTGAATAAGTGAAATTCCTTATAATCAAAATTTTAAGAGACTTTTATGACCACCACAGCAGCATACATCTCCACTTCACTGATCCATGTATCAACACATGATAATTGAACCATGGCAGGTACCTCACAGAAGAAATTCTCCACCTGATATGGACCACAGTGAGGTAACAAGAAAGTCAACACTATTTGCACCAAAGAGTTGCTGAAACCTGTCACCCAAGCCACTGCTGCCAGTTGTTGGCATAGCCAAGAGTGCATGATAACTGTGTAATGGAGAGGCTGGCAGATAGCTACATAACAATCAAAGGCCATTACTGAAAGAAGTACACATTCAGCGGATCCTAAACTAAGGAATATGAAAAGTTAAGCTATGCATCCTAGGTAGCTGATATTTCTCCAGTGGCTTTGGGTGTTGACTAGCATTTGGGGGACAGGGGAAGTAGTATAGCAAAGGTCCAAAAAAGAGAGATTAGACAGAAAGAAATACATGGGGGTGTGGAGTCTGGCATCAAGGCATGACAAGATAATGATGGCTAAATTCCCAAGGAGGGTCATTATGCAGAAAACGGAGATGGCCAGAAAAAGAACCATTTCTAGGTTGGGCCATTCAGAGAAGCCCACCCCGAACAAAGCCATCAGAGTGATGAAAAGTGTTACTGAATTTTCTCATTGCTTAACACTACTTGCTGGAAACACCACAGTCAGAACTTTGAAGCCTGATTATCCTTTGCTTAGAACTTATTGCTGGTTCATGAACCTACATGCAACAGAGGAACTGGATAGGGAATGCTGAAACAAGTAAAATCATTAATGTATTTCCTTTTATTACCTCAGCAAGAAAACTAAGAATTAGCAATTATATACCTGTATTTTAACAACCATATTTTAAGCCACGACTTTCATTTAGTAAACTCATAGTTTACTAAGTAGAGGTATTACTAAAGTAAAGGTAGTATAGATGCATTACAAAATCTTTGTTATAAAAAGGTGTTGGATCTGTTAAGATTGAGAGAAACTAAGACTTCACTGGAGCTTCCTTAAATCTCTAATTTACTCAGTAAAAAAAAATTTTTTAAGAGTCTTAATTTGGAAAGACCTTTACAAAATGCAGAATCTAAACTCTAAGTAATAAAAACAAAACCACTGCCCTGCAATAAAAAAACCCACTCCAGAATGTTTCTTCCATCCATCTGTTCATCCACTATCCATCTATCAATCTAACATTTGTTGTCCATCGGCCATGTCGGGGGTTTGGAGGATCTAAGGATGAAACAGTTTGAGCTTGCAGCCTACTAGGGAAGCTAAGACTCATAGATAAATAACTACAATAGAGGGCAGAATGTGGCAATATGGGGCGTTTTTTCTCTCACCACAGTCATGCTGCCAATTACTAACTGTTGTAAAAAAAATCATCCTTTAAAACAGCAAAAATGGGGGAAAATGCAGGTACCACAATAAGGAAAATAAGTAAATTAACAGACAGAAATTCATTGTGCTATTATAAAATGACTAAATGATAATTATGAAAAGATGGGAAATATTTTATTTTTTAGTGGGGAGAATGCATATTACAAACTAATCTATGATACAATTAAATACAGATATATTTATTCAATAAACACTAATTGAGCACTGACAAGGGGCAGGCACTCTTTTGTGCTAGGGGAAGAATGATACATAACCTTGGCCCTCAAGGGGCTCACATGTGGGGCGCAATCAGGAGAGAACTTAGAAAAGAAAGCATAAACAGGCAATTTGTTAAGGCAGTAGACCCCATGGGAATAGTTTTCCTTAAAAATGTTCCCACTTATAATTGCTAAAGTGCTACAGTTCAAATAAATAAAATCAGCAGGAAAAAATTTTTTTTTAAAAAGCAAGACAAAGTATCCGATTCTGTCAAATGTAAAAACGAGTTTAAAAACTAAAAGTGTTTTTGGGGTCCAGATTGTATTCTTTTTCTTTTTTTTTTTTTTTAAACACTATTTTATTTATTTTATTTATTTATGGCTGTGTTGGGTCTTCGTTTCTGTGCGAGGGCTTTCTCTAGTTGTGGCAAGTGGGGGCCACTCTTCATCGCGGTGCGCGGGGCCTCTCATTATCGCGGCCTCTCTTGTTGCGGAGCACAGGCTCCAGACGCGCAGGCTCAGTAATTGTGGCTCACGGGCCTAGTTGCTCCGTGGCATGTGGGATCTTCCCAGACCAGGGTTCGAACCCGTGTCCCCTGCATTGGCAGGCAGATTCTCAACCACTGCGCCACCAGGGAAGCCCCAGATTGTATTCTTTAAATACCATTTCCCAGTAAAAGAACCAGGGTTACTTGGAGGAGTGGCTGATCCCAGGTCTAGAGCAAGAAATCTGCAAGATGAGCCAGATAGCAAGGAACCTCACAAAACACCTAGAGCCACCGTCCCTAAGCTATGACATCATATGGCCCCCTTTCTGTGAAGGTGAACATGCAAACCTAACTCCAACCAGACTGTATACTATGCAAGAGGTCTGGGAAGTGGAAGGCCAGCCCTTCCTCCCCTCTCACCAGGAAATCCACCTTATTACATTTGGAATAAAAGGTGAGATGACATTCTGGAAAACTAGATTATGAAGGGTCAACCTTTCTGCCTTTTCTGGCGGTGACTGGCCTCTCCCAGCCCCATCCTCCCCACCTCCAATGTTGCTTTTGGGTGCACCAGCTACGACTTCTACTTCAAGCAGCTGAATTTCTATGCCTCAGATATCTCAGAAAACTCTACTTGCACTACCATATGCAACAAATATGCCTATGAGAATGACTTTCAAACCTATCAACCAGAATTTATCCATTCAGATGCATCTTTCCCTGTCAAATGAGTTGCACTTAGTCCAGCAACAGGGTCATCTGTCAAATCATCCTGGAACCCAAGTCATCCATCTACAACGGGTGAGCCACACAAGAACATGGGCCTGGTTGTTTAGAAGTTATGGCTTGTTTCCACCCAGGATCATCTAGCTTCAGAACTCACCTAATTCATCAGATCTGAGAGAGAAGGATGGAAATTAACCACCACTATGGCTATTGAAAAGACTAAGCTGAAGGGTCCAGAGGCAACATCCAAAAAAGGGGTTCCAGAAATGGTCTGTACAGTAGCAGAGCTCTAGGAGTGAGTGGGAAGCCTGTTGAGTAACCTTTCAATTAGCAGGATGCTCTCACTGGGAGGGTGAGTCTGGCCAATTTGGTGTTAGCCCACTCCACCACTTCTCATTGGGACTTACCTGAATACAAGCCCCTGTCTTCAACTTGCACAGGTTGCAGACTAAGGCCCACCGACTGGGCGGAATATGGGAGACCTTTGTGATTGGTTCCATCCTCTCAGGACAAGCAATGCTGACCTACAAATAAAACACCACCATAAGGCAGAAGGCACCAAGGCATTCCAGAAGTACCTTTCACAAACCATAAATGATGTTACAAGAAGCTCAGAACATCAAAACAATGAGGTGAGCCATGTCTCCTAAGGTTACTGTGGAACTTAGAATAAATAAAACCCATCTCTAGTCACTGCTCAGGGCTTCAATCATTTCCAGTAATATAAATGATTCCTATATAGGATGAGAGGGCAGGAGTAGAGACTAGGCATGGTCACCTTAATGAATCAAAGATATCTACACTTTACTTAGGAACCAAAGAAAGCTACTAAGGAAAGGAATTAAGATTCACAAAATCTAGCACCTCTCGCGTGTTTGAGATGGTGCCACATGCCTTGTGTTTTTTTCATTTAATAATGAATGACGAAAAACAGCGGCAGTGACATAGTATCGTTGGAAAGTAGCAGCAATCTGTGTAATGAAGAGATTGCAGCACATAAGTAGAAAAGATGAGGATAACATTTTAAAACCAGTCTTTAAAATCACGTTAACTATCACCAGCTTACTCTATTCTCTCAGTCAAAGTAGCTTTAAAGTGAAATTAGTCTTTGAGAGAGTGCTGAAAGAGACGCTTTTTAAAAACACAGAACTTTTTTCCGTGTGAAAATAAGGGGTCAAGCAACTTCTGGTAAAAAGTGTTTTCTTTTTCTTTTCTTTAAAAATACATACATGAGTTTCTAAGAGAGAAACGACTTTGAAAAGTGAAGGACTGTTGAGTAAGGACAGTTAAACTAGTACAAGTTCCACCCACATCGAGAAACCAACAGGAGAAAGATCAGAGACATCTAGAACAGCCCCAAAAGTACTAGAAATCAGGTACTAGAAACCATAAGAAAATGTCAATAGGTGAGAAAGCTTCTTTTACTTTTAAAGAACTCTTCCTGAGTCATGTTCCAGACTTTTAATATTTTGAAAGAGCCTGCTTTATTAGCTGGGGAATTTGCTGCTAGAAATTAGTGACTCTCAGGCCAGAAACCTCAGAGTTCATTTCACATGTCTATTAGCTGGATGTTCTTAGTAAGAAAAAGAAACCACTACTCAAATTAAAAAAACAAACTGACTTCTATATCCATAAGAATACCATAGTATGTACCTAGAACTTTCAGTTTAACTTTGTGAGCTCGACTGCTAGACAGATTGGACGTTAACAAGAATAAAGCCAGGCAAGTTTTAAAGGAGAATGAATTTCTGATACAGTATCATCAGCTCCCCATAAACTGAATTCTGCAGTCTCTCTTGTTCTGCAGTTAAAGTGCTAACAAATTTGCTGGCTTGGATAGGGGTTGGGGAGAGAGAATGTGAATGAGATGTCCAAACAGATTTTGTTTTTTTTAAAAAAGGGCAGGCATAGGGCTTCCCTGGTGGTGCAGTGGTTAAGAATCCGCCTGCCAATGCAGGAGACTCAGGTTCGAGCCCTGGTCCGGGAAGATCCCACATGCCGTGGAGCAACTAAGCCCGTGGGCCCCGACTATTGAGCCTGTGCTCTAGAGCCCGCGAGCCACAACTACTGAAGCCCACGCGCCTAGAGCCCGTGCTCCACAGCAAGAGAAGCCACCACAACGAGAAGCCTACGCATTGCAACGAAGAGTAGCCCCCCGCTCTCTGCAGCTAGAGAAAGCCCACGCGCAACAATAAAGACCCAACACAGCCAAAAATAAATAAAATAAATTAAAAATAAATAAATAAATAAATAAATAAAATAAAAAGGGCAGCCATAAAAAGTTAGAAGTAATGTCTGGAAGCCCTCAGGAAACAACAGCAACTGAAGGACCAGATTAAATAGTGAGGGGTGGCATTCTGAATAAAGAAACTCTTAAAAAATGGAATACTACTCAGCAATAGAAAGGCATGAACGTTGACACACACTATAATATAGACCGCTAGCCAGACAGAAAAGAGTGCATACTGTATGATTCCATTTTTAGACAAAACGAAACTATACTGATAGAAATCAAAATGGTAGTTACCCTTGGGTAATAGGGACCCAGATAAGGACTGGAAAGTGGGTGTGAGGGATCCTTCTGGGATGCTCTATGTCTACTTCTGGGATGTCCGATGTCTTGGTCTGGGTTGTGGTGACAGATACATACACGTGTAAAAACTTATGAAACTCTACACTTAAGATTTGGTATTTTTAAGGTAGGTTTTACCTTTAAAACATCTGCTGCTCCTACCCTCTCCTCTCATCCAAATTTATCCAGTACCACTGGTAGTACCACCTATAAATTAATTAGCATGGGCTCACATGCCCACTTGCAAAAGAAGGATGTGAGGGAGGTCAAGTGGAACCATTGTCACCTCAGAAGCCTGGACATGCATGAGGCATCTCCATGAAGCCTGAGTCAGTCTGAACGTTGTGGGAGAGCAAACGGCCTCACAGACCTGGATGAATTCTTACCTCTGGAATCCACAGGGCACAGCTGACGTGAGCCCATTTAGTCCCTGTCCTGGTGGTCTTCATGGCTCCACCTTTCTTTGGACATAACAGACATTGTGGATGAATGCCCAGGACACAGGAGCGACACAGCCAGCTGCCTTCTGGGACCTTGAGGATGCCGTAGCAGGCCTGGAGGCACGAGGAGGAGAGGGGGTGATGGTTAGCGTCTTCTCACGGGGTCAATGTCTGCTCCGGTACACAGTCACAGAGTACCCTCCACTTTTAGGAGAAAGAGGCAAATAAGGCCAAACGAGCTCATATCCAGGATTTAGTAATTTTAAAACACTCAAAAAAAAAAAAAAAGCAACTTCTAGCATCTGTTTTAAGGTCAGCATGTCTGTCTATGAGAATCAACTTTAAGGACGATAGAATAAGACTAGAAGGAAATACACGTAAAGGTTAGCCCAACTGTTACCTGAGTTTTGTGATTACATATTTTTTTCTTTTTTGCCTCCGTTTTCTAAAGCTTTCTCAATGATTATGTATTATAATTAGTCAGTCATGTACTCACTGAACAACTTCTACATGTCATGCACTGCTGTGATCAAGAAAAAAGTGTTAAGAAATAAGCAGAATGAAACTTCTGAGGAGCAAATGAGCTAATGTTAAAGAGCCTAACAGTGCCTGCTGCATGAAAAGCACTCTCAGGAAATTGTAGCAGTTACTTGCTTGAGTTGAAGAAAAAGGGACTTATGAATGGATCCTGAATTGAACAGAATATTAGACTAAATCACAATAGTCCATAATGAGTCCTTGAAGCTACTTCAAATTCCTTACAGAATGAAGTCGGACAAATAAATAAATGAATTACTATTGGAGGTGGGAGGAGGGAGATTAGTTTGGAAGATAGTTTAGATTTCCGTTTCACTATCTCTAACTTCGCCCATCCTTCCCCCCTTACTGCTCTACTCTCACCATTAGAGACTATAGCTGGGGGCCACCTGGCTCCCCATGTGGCCTAGCATACCTTCACTACTGACTGATTCACCACCGCAGCTTCAAAGTCAAAGTCCCAGAACGTTCACCCACAGCTCAGATTCCAGTTCCAACAGTCACCATCATGTTACCCCCGCAACTGGCCCCCTTTGCAAACTCTCTCTATCCATATCACCACCATGCTTCGCAGCTTCCAGATCCAAATTCCTTGACTCTTATCATCCACTTTCCTTCATCTACTGTCCCTTGGGCTTGCTACTAATCCCCACGGAGTGGTCACTAGACTCTGACCTTCCTCTCCATCCCCACCACAACTGCTCCGTCCAAGTCCTCATTCACGTCATGCCTGGATTGATTTATTTCTAAATTCTCTTCCTCTCCCTTCATACCTTCAATCCTTCTTCTGTTTGGCTGTCATATTCTTCTTACTAAAACAAAGACTTCATACCATTGCACAGCAATAAACCCTCTAAAAACCCCTTCTGCTCCCACCCTCAACCCCATCTAAAACCAGGGGCCTACTTCTTGAGGTCTGTTTTGTAAGGCCAACAAGCTAAGAATGGTTTCCATATTTTTAAAGGGATGTTAAAAGAAAGAAGAATATGTAACAGGGACTATATGTGGTCCTCAAAGTCTAAAATATTTACTATCTGGCCCTTCAAAGAAAAAGCCTGCTGTTCTTCACCTCAATTCTCAGATCACCGTAGCCCCTGTGTCTGCTCCACTTCCTGACTCCCACCCTCCACTCAACGTCGTTTCCCTCTCCAGGTACTTAGTCGACATCATGTATTCTTCTCTACTTTAACTGTTATGTTTCATCTCCTCAGTGATACTGTAAGGTCACTGGGGGTAGGTCCTTTACCATCAATTTATCTGGAAGGTTCTCTACGCTGAGCTTGAGTAGGTGGTTTGGTAGAACAAATAAATTTCACTCAACAACTGAAGCTGGATTCCAACTAGGCTGCTGTCACAAAAGCAGGGCATCATTTTATAAGGTCCCTAACCTTCAAAGCTTTTTCTTTCTCTGAGATCCAGAAAGTCTGCAAGGAAATGAAAGCAAGCTTTCTCCCTAAAACAGAGCCTCTTTCAGACCAGCAGAAGAAAAACCAGAAGCTGGTTCTAGGAATACCCTTTATCACCTGGCCATTTTATTGGGTAGAAAATCATTTACTGAGCTCTTGTGTAGACTTATTCCTGGTCATAAGATCATAGAAGCTTGTATTTCATTGTAGTGGCTCTCAACTTTTTCTAGACCACAAAATGACGAAGGTTGGACTGTATTTTTTTTAAAAACTGCACACATGCACGAACATATGTTTTACATATAATTTCAAGGGGTTAATAAATTTAGTGCTAAACATTATATATATGACCAGTATAAAAACTATGAGCATGTACCTTCAGGCAAATGAATTTAGGCCTCAGTTTGAGTGTTCAATACCTGGGCTAAGAAGCAGAAAATGGAATACATTAAGGGCCTTGGAATGGTCCCAATTTTCACACTTTTTAATGAAAAAAATTTAAATTAATTGTTAAAATCCAACATCTACTGATGTAAAATAAACCTCTCTTCTAAAGTACTGACCATAAGTGTATTATAGTCACAGAGGAACAAACAGTTGATATAATATGGTGGCAGTAAAGAAGAAAAATTATATTTAATGAATTTAATTGTCAACATGTCCCCAATTCTGTTGAGTAAACCAAATCTTCCAAATCATTTAAGTCACTTTTCAGTCAACAGAGGGAGCTCTAACCTAAGTATCTCTTTAGAATTCAAGTGAACCTACTCACTTCGGAAGAATTCTTTTACATGAAACTTTATGTGGCATCAACATCCAGCTTTAATACATACCAGCTTATATTCTGCAAGGCCTGGTCAGGTGTTATTGTCATTTCTTTCTACGTGAGGAAAGGGCACCATTTATAGTCATTACTGGATATGTTTTCAAAGCAAAATACCTTTAAGGAGAATTATTATGCTACATTTCATTTTGTTAGTTTAAGAACCTGGAAGTAATTCATTAATATGTTGTCCCAACTGTGAAGGACAAATACAGAAAATATATACAGATGACCTCAGTACTATTACCTTCAATTCTACTAAAGATCCACAATCATTTATCTGAAAACTAGGGTAAGAAACATCAGGAAATTCAGAATTGTGCATATCTTAGAAAAGTGGTACAGTATAGACATGGCATATTACCTAACCCCCTAATGGGACCAGGGCAGTGCCATATAATCAAATACATTAATATTTCTCTAACAAAATATATGAGTATTTTCACAAAATGAAATAAAGACTACAAATAGCCTCATATGGGGTGAGTTCTGCTACTGCCCTCAAATCAGTTTTGGTGCCAAACTTAAGTAAAAACTTGTAGTTTTCAGAGCTTTAAAATTTTGGAAATGCATAGAAGGGACTGTGGACCTGTACTGTCAGATATTTAAGTTCGTACTTAAGTAGTAAAGATTTTCTCTCTCACTAAAGGTGAGACATAAATGCCAATAACTGGTAGAGTGAAGATAAATTTTCAAAATTCACTCTAAAAGGATACAAGTAAAAGGAAGAAAGAGACCCAATTGATCACAGAATATTCTGAGTACCTTTTAATACAGAGGGTTAGGTTAGGTGGCCCATGGAACTAAAATAAAGTCTTAAGTCCTGGTTTCTCTCTATCTCCTGTGTTATCTAATCATTTTAATAATTTTGTAGTCAGGATGAGCCTTCTAAATTACAAATCATATCCTTCAGGGTTGACAGGACAAAACCAAAGTTCCTTAGTTTGTCAGAGAAGGCCCTTCACATGTGTCTCTTGTATCCCTCTCTACCCTCACTCTCCATGCATTCCCTACTCGACCCCACCACTCTCCACAGTTCTGAACAGCTCAGAGTTGCCTCTAACATACTTTGCCTACTCTCACTACCCCACCTGAACATGTTCTCCTCTCTGCCTGAACACACGCTGCTGTTTTTTTCTGGCATTTCCCTTTGGCCATTAAGATTCAGCTTGGATGCCACCTTCTGGATGTTATCCCCGACCCCCATCCCTCCCATGCACTTCCACAGCAGCATGGACTTCAATCTACAAAAACATGCACAGTCCTGGCACATGGATGGTGTTGCATACCTATTTGCTAGATAAATTAATGAAATGAATGAAACACACAACAGGTTCAGAAGAGTGAAAAATCACTTAGGGTAAGGGAGTTCAAGAAAGGATTCAAACTAGGTCTTGAAAGGTATGTAAAGTTTTGTTAGCCGGAGGTGGGAGAAGGCATTTTAAATTGGTGTGGCTGAAACATGGAGACAGGACAGCATCAGGAATATTCATCACTGCCCCACTGAGTCACCTTATTTTGCTAGAGCATAGGGCTTGTGGGGGAGAAAAGGGAAAGAGCTGAAAAGAATGTGGATATCACCATCATCATTACTATTAATTAAAAAAAGTAGTGTGGTAGAGAAAGAATGACAACTAGCTGTAAGAGGTTGGGTAAAGTCACTTCACCTCTCCTGGTATTATCTGTAAAATTAAGGAGTGGGACGGTTTTTTACAATCCTAAAATTCTATGATGTTTAAAAGTGGAGTAGACCTAGTTTCCTGGGAGTGGTATATTTGGGAGACAGGGGAGAGCTCTGGGTGCCAGGATGAGGAGTCCCGACTTCCAGCTGTAGGAAGTGTAAACTCCCCAAGGTTACTGACCATGGGTGTAACCTGATGATATAACAGGGACTCCAAGGCAGAGGAGAGACTCCCAGGCAGGCAGCAAGGAGACTCCCCAGGGGACTGTAAAAGTATCGAACAAGGCAATCTCAATGGCATGGGCATGAAGATACACAATAAAGACCTGGGTTTAGCCCCCTGGAGTAAAGTTAATAAGTCACCTTGGGGATCATAAGGAGTATTATTTCTAAAGGAATTACTGGAGAACAGCCAGGCCAAATCTTTATTTTCACCCTTAAATGCAAGCTGCTACCCAGATATGGGTGCTGGAGATGATCACTGAACTTCAGAAAGGCTGACCGTGGGGAGGTGGCGGTCTCCACTCTCACTAACCTGATGCACACAGATGTTACACTTATCACAGAACACCATATCATTCCCTTCTTCACTGTCTGGAGACCGGCACACATCACAGATCACATCTTCATCATACTCTATGCCTAGCCCTTCCTCTGTCTCAATAGCATGGTTCATATTTTCATGGCAATGGCGTTCCAGGACTTCTACTGTCTTTTCCATAAGATTCTCATCAACTGGCCCACAACCTGCACAGAAATACAAACAATCAATCAACCCATCAGTCAGCTGTCATTCCCAAATCACCTACTGTGAGCCCAGTGCAGGGGTGGGGAGATTCTAAAGGATAAAACCATCTCTTCCCTGATCTAAAACTACCAGATTTTAAAGAATCTTTTACTAGAGCTATTCTAAAATTTACCTATCATCACATATTAGTGTTTGACACATGAAAGGAGAAATACATTTCACCATATTCTTTGTAAGTTATATATACTGACCCTTTCAATTTTCTGTCCAAATCCTAGCCAGTCTCCTCCTAGATCTGTTTTCTCTCTCTCTCTCTCTCTCTCTCTCTCTCTCTTTTTTTGTGGCTGTGCCATGCGGCTTGTAGGATCTCAGTTCCCTGACCAGGGATTGAACCTGGAAAGCCCGGAATCCTAACCACTAGGCAACCAGGGAACTCCCCTGAATCTGTTTTCTCTTATTCCCACTGAGGGAGGACTTTCATTGGACTTTGTAATATTGAACACTTTATAGTATAATAAAATAATTAGAATCATATAACTATTTGGATATAAATAACAATTCATTCTTAGCAAATTAGTTCCAATGAGCACATCTAATGGTTACAACAAGGAAATTTTCATACAAAAAGGTATTAAGCCATAAAGGAAAATTCTAGGTACTGTATATGTGATTATACATATGAAATATTTGTTATTTGTTTTTCAAACCTGACTTTTAGAAAATCCAATAATATTTTCTAATGACAAACTATAATATAAAATAAACATTAGCATTCATAAAGGTCTAACTGCAAATTCTGAAATTACCTTTTTTGCCTCTTGATTCCTTTTCCTTCTATACTTTTAATTTTTCTTAGCCTTCTATACATAATAACTCAGCTAAAAGATTCATATGATGGCTATTGGTAATAACTAAACATTTTTCTTCTTAGGGGGACTGATGATTTTGTGAGAGCACACATATATTTATTCTAACAGCTTATAAACTCAGGAGTACTTCTCAAAGTGATCCAAAACAAATTTATCCAAATACACCACTTCATCTGCAATATAAGATCCTAAGGAACTTTGGAATTCCACATAAACTACCTTTTCAATGTTGTAGCTACATATGAAACCAAAAACTACTCAGGTAGTATGTTTAATTTTTCCAGCCAAGACAAATTACACTTTTTTTTTTCCTGGAGTGAAGGAGTATAGTGTCTGGTTATAAGAGCACTTGGATTCAAATTCCAATTTGACCTCACATTGGTTATATAAGCTTTGACAAGTTATTTACCCTCTTTAGGGCTTAGCTTCCTTATCTATAAAAATAAGGATAATAATACCAAACTCATTGATTTCTTGTGAGGCAGAGATGAGATCATGTTCATACATTGCTTAGTATAGTGACTGGTATGCAGTAAGCACTCAACTTTTAGAATTCCTTAATCTGAATAAAAAACATGCTTAAGTTAATATTGTTTTTGAAAGTTTATTTTAAGCTCTTAGAACCTTACTACAATATCATTCACTCAAAAGGAATGCTGGAGATAAGGCAATCCTCTTTTTAAAACTCATCCAAGCCTAAATGCAATGTGGTATCCTGGATGGGATCCTGGAACAGAAAAAGGTCATTAGTGGAAAAACTGGTGAAATTCCAATAAAGTCTGGAACTTAGCTAATAGTACTGTACCTGTGCTGGTTTCTTAGCTTTGACAAATGTATCATGGTAAAGTGAGATGTTAACATGAGGCGAAACAAACTGCGTGAGGCGTATATGGTAACAGTATTAAAAATGCAACTTTTCTTGAAAGTTAAAACTATTTCAAAAAATTTTTTGAAAGCTTATTTTAAAAAAACTCATCCAAAGGGAATTAACTGCAAAATACCAAAGGGACTTGGTTATAAGGCAGTGTCATGTTGAAGGCAGCACTGTAGTCACTACAGTGTATATGGATGTTGTATGGTTCATAAACGCAACTGTACATTGAGCCATCGATCCACTTGATTATGCCCTCATACTCTCATTTTCCCTTTCTGTCAGTCTTTTATTCCCTTCTCTTTGTGGTTCCCACCCTAAATTTTTTGGACCCCTCTCTTTCCTCTTAGAAGGCAGAACAAGAGAAGACATAAAACAAAATGTTTTAAAAAGCAAGGAGTTAGTATTGGTTACTGGCAGAATAACTATCACCATCATGCCAAATTGGATTTAGTATAATTTTAATTTTGTATTCACATGCATTCAGATACCAACCTCAAAAGAAAGAAAGAAAGAAAGAAAAGGGAAGAAAAGGAAAACCACTGATCCTTGTTGTACTAACAATGAACAAATGTGATTCAAACAAAAACAAAATCAAATGTATCCTTTACCATATCTCATACAGAGAGTTAAAAACCTCCCAGTTTCACAGGACCACTTGGACCTAAACACTGTTTAGGCTGAAGACAGGTCAAAAGGAACTGTGTGTAAGTATAAGGTGAGTTTCCTTTCAGCCCAGGATTTCCGAGCATTGCCGGTATGGTACCGTACGGCACACGTTTACTTTAAAATTACTACTGTGTTTACTACGAGGTTTTTTATTTGCTTGTTTTTGCTTCATTTTATTCTATTTTTTGAGAGTAGCATGACAACTCTAGAACTCACTGGAGGTAGCTAAGAACTGCTTTGGGGATGTTTTGCCCTAGGCCTGCCATTCTTCTTCCAGGCAGCAAAATACAAGTCCTGCATTAAGGCATCCTGGTCACATCAACCTGTCAGTTGCAGTGCTGCTGCCTAATGCTGAAGTTGCAGTTTCTCTCCATCAGGTGGAGATGTCACTACCCTTGGCCCTGCTCACTGATCATGGTACTTTTCAGGGCCGAACGAGGAACCAGTCTCAGAATCCTTCTCAACCAGAAGTCCAATCAGCCATGACCAATCTCACACTCACAACTGGGAAACGGCCTCGTGAAACCTACATGCCGTCCCTGATCTGTGATATTCACCATGAACAAGGAAAGACAAGGTCAGATTTAAATATTACTGCTCTACTTCAATATATTTATGCATTTCAGGAAATGCCTCATTAAGATTAAGATTAAAGAGAAAAATAAATGAAGAGCCCAGAAAAGAAAGGAAGCCACAAAATGAAAGCAAGTTAAAATGGTCCTGACAACTTTTTAAAAAAATCACAAATCAAGTCAAGGAACAAGTTACTTGTGAGGAAACAACTTACCCATTTCTGCGAGGTTTTCATTGAGTTCCTGGAGCCAGAAGATGTCCATGTCATCTAGGTCATAGCGGCACACGGATGCCGCCAGCTCCATGATGTTGATGTAGCCAGGCTCTGCGGTCTCTGGGCTGGAGCAGTGGATGTACTTCCGGGGTCGGATAAATAGGACCTCCTTTACCTTGTCAGCTACAATCCTAGAAAAGCAAAAGAAAGGCACTGATAACAATCAACAAATGACAGATTCCAGGCACTGACTGGATGGGCCCAACAGCACTCAGGCCATACAGTGGAGCTGAATGTTCTCCCTTCCCACCCTGGGGAAATCCCCTGCTCTGCCAACTGAGAGGCATGACAGATCCCTTTCGAGAAAGCAAATGGTTCTACAAATCCAGCTTTGTTATTTGCTGTGAATACTCTGACTGCTAATAAAATGTTTCATTTACCCTTTTGGCTCCCAGGCCCCTACTACCATTCCTTCTAATAAAATGTTGCATTGTGCGTTCTTGGTGCCATGGCCACCACATTTATTTAGAAGGGGAACCAGCAGGAGGGGTTATACCTGTACAAAGGCACAGCCAGATTACATACCAAAGATATATTTTAGCTAAACTCATGATTTTCTGCCATGGAGGCCATACTGGATGGTGGTAAAGAGCATAGGCTATAGACTCACACAAACCTGTTTTTTACTGCCACTCACTCGCATGGTGATCTTGGGCAATTACTTAATTTCTACAAAGTTCAGTTTTCTTAGCTAAAAAGTAAGGACGATAATCATAAATTATGATATAATAGTATCAAACTTATAGGGTTATGATGATTATATGAAATAAAATACATAAAGTGCTTAGTAAAGTGTATAGTAAAAAACAGATGATCAATAATGCCAGTGTTATTTTTATATCTCTTATTATTTTTACTATTTATGTAGATGAGTTAAAGCCAAGAGGCCATGGATTTATACAAACTTAAGGCATTTCCCAACCATAAATGATAGTGACTATAAGTCTGAGTCAGGATAACACGATGGGATGAAAGATTCCCGTTCTTCCACCAAATTATCTACCAGGCCTGAGCAAACCCATTATTTCCCCAAACCCCTCCTGACACTTAAGAGCCCAAGGCAAGGAAACCAAGCAAGGGAAGAAACAGAAATTTCTCATACCAATGACTCGTTCTACAATGAATGTTCTAGATACTACATGAAGCATCAGAAAATGTAACCAAGAGGAAATCTGAATTATTAGTCCCTGGAAATTTTAAAGAACAGGGTAGGCCATCTAAAAAAGAGAGAAAGGGGGTAATCAAAGAATACCTAGAAACAAATGACAATGAAAACACGACAACCCAAAACCTATGGAATGCAGCAAAAGCAGTGCTAAGAGGGAAGTTTACAGCAATACAATCCTACCTCAAGAAACAAGAAACATCTCAGATAAACAACCTAACCTTACACCTAAAGCAATTAGAGAAAGAAGAACAAAAAACCCCCAAAGTTAGCAGAAGGAAAGACATCATAAAGATCAGATCAGAAATAAATGAAAAAGAAATGAAGGAAACAATAGCTAAGATCAATAAAACTAAAAGCTGGTTCTTTGAGAAGATAAACAAAACTGATAAACCATTAGCCAGACTCATCAAGAAAAAAGGGAGAGGACTCAAATCAGTAGAATTAGAAATGAAAAAGGAGAAGTAGCAACTGACACTGCAGAAATACAAAGGATCATGAGAGATTACTACAAGCAAGTATACGCCAATAAAATGGACAACCTAGAAGAAATGGACACATTCTTAGAAAAGCACAACCTTCTGAGACTGAACCAGGAAGAAAGAGAAAATATGAACAGACCAATCACAAGCACTGAAATTGAAACTGTGATTAACAATCTTCCAACAAACAAAAGCCCAGGACCAGATGGCGTCACAGGCGAATTCTGTCAAACATTTAGAGAAGAGCTAACACCTATCCTTCTCAAACTCTTCCAAAATATAGCAGAGGCAGGAACACTCCCAAACTCATTACACGAGGCCACCATCACCCTGATACCAAAACCAGACAAAGATGTCACAAAGAAAGAAAACTAAAGGCCAATATCACTAATGAACAGAGATGCAAAAATCCTCAACAAAA
Source organism: Balaenoptera borealis (assembly GCF_965194805.1). Lineage (NCBI taxonomy): Eukaryota > Metazoa > Chordata > Mammalia > Artiodactyla > Balaenopteridae > Balaenoptera > Balaenoptera borealis. Next base: position 41,866,456 of record NC_138881.1, on the reverse strand, counting down.
TACTAGCAAACAGAATCCAACAGCACATTAAAAGGATCATATACCATGATCAAGTGGGGTTTATCCCAGGAATGCAAGGATTCTTCAATATACGCAAATCAATCAATGTGATATACCATATTAACAAATCGAAGGATAAAAACCATATGATCATCTCAACAGATGCAGAAAAAGCTTTCGACAAAATTCGACACCCATTTATGATAAAAACCCTCCAAAAAGTAGGCATAGAGGGAACTTACCTCAACACAATAAAGGCCATATATGACAAACCCACAGCCAACATAGTTCTCAATGGTGAAAACCTGAAACCATTTCCACTAAGATCAGGAACAAGACAAGGTGCCCACTCTCACCACTATTTTTCAACATAGTTTTGGAAGTTTCAGCCACAGCAATCAGGGAAGAAAAAGAAATAAAAGGAATCCAAATCAGAAAAGAAGAAGGAAAGCTGTCACTGTTTGCAGATGACATGGTACTATACACAGAGAGTCCTAAAGACTCTACCAGAAAACTACTAGCGCTAATCAATGAATGTGATAAAGTTGCAGGATACAAAATTAATGCACAGAAATCTCTCGCATTCCTATACACTAATGATGAAAAATCTGAGAAAGAAATTAAGGAAACACTCCCATTTACCACTGCAACAAAAAGAATAAAATACCTAGGAATAAACCTACCCAGGGAGACAAAAGACCTGTATGCAGAAAACTATAAGACGCGGATGAAAGAAATTAAAGATGATACAAACAGATGGAGAGATATACCATGTTCTTGGATTGGAAGAATCAACATTGTGAAAATGACTATACCACCCAAAGCAATCTACAGATTCAATGCAATCCCTATCAAACTACCACTGGCATTTTTCACAGAACTAGAACAAAAAATTTCACAATTTGTATGGAAACACAAAAGACCCCGAACAGCCAAAGCAATCTTGAGAAAGAAAAACGGAGCTGGAGGAATCAGGCTTCCAGACTTCAGACTATACTACAAAGCTACAGTAATCAAGACAGTATGGCACTGGCACAAAAACAGAAATATAGATCAATGGAACAGGACAGAAAGCCCAGAGATAAACCCATGCACATATGGTCACCTTATCTTTGATAAAGGAGGCAAGAATATACAGTGGAGAAAAGACAACCTCTTCAATAAGTGGTGCTGGGAAAACTGGACAGCTACATGTAAAAGAATGAAATTAGAACACTCCCTAACACCATACACAAAAATAAACTCAAAATGGATTAAAGACCTAAATGTAAGGCCAGACACTATCAAACTCTTAGAGCAAAACATAGGCAGAACACTCTATGACACAAATCACAGCAAGATCCTTTTTGACCCACCTCCTAGAGAAATGGAAATAAAAGCAAAAATAAACAAATGGGACCTAATGAAACTTCAAAGCTTCTGCACAGCAAAGGAAACCATAAACAAGACAAAAAGACAACTCTCAGAATGGGAGAAAATATTTGCAAATGAAGCAACTGACAAAGGATTAATCTCCAAAATATACAAGCAGCTCATGCAGCTCAATATCAAAAAAAAAAAAAAGCCAATCCAAAAATGGGCAGAAGACCTAAACAGTCATTTCTCCAAAGAAGATATACAGATTGCCAACAAACACATGAAAGAATGCTCAACATCACACAATCATTAGAGAAATGCAAATCAAAACTCCAGTGAGGTATCACCTCACACCAGTCAGAATGGCCATCATCAAAAAATCTACAAACAATAAATGCTGGAGAGGGTGTGGAGAAAAGGGAACCCTCTTGCACTGTTGGTGGGAATGTAAATGGATACAGCCATTATGGAGAACAGTATGGAGGTTCCTTAAAAAACTAAAAATAGAACTACCATACGACCCAGCAATCCCACTACTGGGCATATACCCTGAGAAAACCATAATTCAAAAAGAGTCATGTACCAAAATGTTCATTGCAGCACTATTTACAATAGCCAGGACATGGAAGCAACCTAAGTGTCCATCGAGAGATGAATGGAAAAAGATGTGGCACAAATATACAATGGACTATTACTCAGCCATAAAAAGAAACAAAATTGAGTTACTCGTAGTGAGGTGGATGGACCTAGAGTCTGTCATACAGAGTGAAGTAAGTCAGAAAGAGAAAAACAAATACTGTATGCTAACACATACATATGGAATCTAAAAAAAAAAAAAAAAAAAAAAAGTTCTGAAGAACCTAGGGGCAGGACCGGAATAAAGATGCAGACGTAGAGAATGGACTTGAGGACATGGGGAGGTGGAAGGTTAAGCTGGGACGAAGTGAGAGAGTGGCATGGACTTATGTATACTACCAAATGTAAAACAGATAGCTAGTGGGAAGCAGCTGCATAACACAGGGAGATCAGCTCGGTGCTTTGTGACCATCTGGAGGGATGGGATAGGGAGGGTGGGAGGGAGACGCAAGAGAGAGAGGATATGGGGATATATGTATTTCTATAGCTGATTCACTTTGTTATAAAGCAGAAACTAACAGACCACTGTAAAGCAATTATACTCCAATGAAGATGTTAAAAAATTATAATAAAAAAGAGAGAAAGGGACTTCCCTGGTGGCGCAGTGGTTAAGAATCCACCTGCCAATGCAGGGGACACGGGTTCAAGCCCTGGTCCGGGAAGATCCCACATGCTGTGAAGCAACTAAGCCCGTGTGCCGCATCTACTGAGCCTGCCTCTAGAGCCTGTGAGCCACAACTACTGAGCCCGTGTGCCACAGCTACTGAAGCCCGTGTGCCTAGAGCCTGTGGTCCGCAACAAAGTGAAGCCACCACAATGAGAAGCCTGCGCACCGCAATGAAGAGTCGCTCCGGCTCTCTGCAACTAGAGAAAGCCCACGTGCAGCAAGGAAGACCCAACGCAGCCAAAAATAAAGAAAGAAATTAATTAATTAAAAATAAAAAAGAGAGAAAGAAATAGATATATGTGTCATCATAAAATAATGAAAATTGTTTCTCTGGAGCTTCTAGGGTTACTATGTATGTACAAGGATTCATAAACATAAATGTATTCATAAGAATACATATAAATATATATAGAGGCATAGTCCACCCTATAATTTTAGATTGAATATTTCCTCCTAAGCATTCTTCCAAATGCTTATGATTCCAAATAATGCATGTGGAATAAAGTTAATAACTACACACATTTGCATATTTTAATTTTTCTACCATATGGAGTTTTAAAAAGCCAACAACAACAAAGTATTTGAGGAAAAAAGTGGAACTCTAAATATTAATTGAAGCTAAAAATTTGGGAACTGCTATCAGAGGCCTGCTTCCAACTGAAATGAACCCAACCGAAAAGGACAAGACATGCATATGAATTCTCCAGAGACTATGAGATTAAATATGCTGCACTTTTTGGTGCATGGCTTATGAGGTAATTATAGAATATCTATTTTTTTTCAAGATTTATCTTTTTCTAAAAGGAAGAATATTTTGCTTAATTATTCATCTTAATTGCCTCAAATTCTATGTGGAACAAGGTAGACTATAAATGTTCTTGATTTAAACTAATACATTTATTAAGCTTCTGGAAGAAAACAAAGGGGAATATCTTTATGACCTCGGGATAGACAAAGATATTTTAAATAAGACACAAAAGCCATTAACCTCCGAGACTGAAAAACGTGTTTATCAACAATGTATAATACACTTTTACAAATCAATTAGAAAACAACAGAGAAGTCAATTAAAAACTGGGCAAGAAACCTGAATAGACACTTCACAAATAAGGCTATCCAGATGGTGGTTCTCGACCTCATGAGTTAACACGGAAATGCAAATTGAAATCATAATCACCATTACCTGCCAGAATGGCTAAACTTGAAAAGACTGACCAAAAATTGAAGATACTAAGTGCTTGTAAGGAAATGGAGCAAATCGACCACTGCTGCTGGGAGTGTGAATTGGTACAATCATTTTGGCAAACTATTTGGCAGCAGATATTATGGCTGAACATGTGCATACCTTATGACCTAGCAAACCCACTCCTAGGAATATACTTAACAAAAAAGTACACATATGTATCCTAAAAGATGTATAAAAATGTCCATATTAGCATTTTTTATAATAGCTGAAAACTGAAAGCAACCCAAATATCTATCGAAAGCAGAATGGATAAATGAAATGTGGTATATCACACAATGGAATATGACACAGAAGTGAAACTTAATGAAATGCTCATGCAATAGCATGGATGAATCTCACAACCATAATGATGAACAAAACAATCCAGTCTCAGTATGAAGGTTAAAAACTGGCAAAACTGTCACCTATGGTGAAGGAAGTCAGTGGGGAGGAGCAGAAGGAGGGCTTCTGGGGTCCTGGTAATGTTCTATTTCTTGATCTGGGTGTCAGTTAAGCAAGTGTATTTAATTCATGAAAACTGAGTTATACAGTTATGCATTAGTTATCTTTCTGTGTGTATATTTCAATGCAAAATTTATAACAGTGATGATGATGTTATCTCACTCATCTTTCATATGTATCTTGAACTAAAGGTCTGAATCTAAGGACTGAGCCTATGACAATAAAAAAAATTATAGGCCGAAACAGTAATACCAAAGGCAAGGAAATGCATGGGTAAAAGGTGGTTAATACGCACTCACAAGGAGAAATTCTTATAACGATAGAGGGAAGGTCTATGAGAATAAATGAAAAAATATTACTTTGGGGTTTTGTAAAATGCAGCTTTAACATCTTCAAGTACACATAACATTGCTATAGCTGGAGGAAATCCCAGGATCATCCCTCAGTGATTTTCTTCTCTGGCCACTATACACTTGGTAGAGGGACACTCTTTGAATGGTCACCAGACCACTGAACAAATCAGCAAAAGCTCACAAGCCTAGAGATATGAGCAATTTTGTTAGAGTAATGTAGTAAGTGCAGTTTTCAATTTGGATGCTTGAGTGTAAACGAATGTTGTAGTAACTTTCTGGATGACTGATTTTGGTGAAAGGACCCACAACCACACCTGTTTAGCCTCATAGAAAGAAAGCCTATCCACCTGTTCCTCAGGGCAGGTCAGCTACTTCTAGCCCATGTGAACACTCCTGTGACACTGAGGAGGCAAAAAAAAAGAAGCTGCAACCACTCTAAGCCGACCTACAGCCTCTTCCAGTGTCTTATGCACAGTGAGTCTTCAGTGTGTCTTCAGTTGATCTAAATATTTAACAGGTAGAGACTATGCTTCATTTCCTAATGAGTGGATCAGAATCATCTGTGAATAGCATAGAAATTGCACAAATACCACAACATCATGGATTTTTTAAAGGCTTGAAATAAGTGCCTTAGAAGCTAACTAAACAGGAGGCCCTTATAATAATATCTCTAGGAGTAGTTTCCCAAGATGCCCCTTGTTAATCTTGCCACTCCGCTTCTCCACAAGACTCCATGCCTCATTTATGAAACAAAAGACAGTTACAACCTCTGTGACAGATGGTATTTTAAAAATTCCACACGCTCTTCTACAATGTGACTCTCCCACTGCCCCATCAAGTGGTGAAGTCTATTTCCCCTCCTTTTGAACCAGGAAGGGCATGTGACTGTTTCCACCAATAGAATACAGCAGAAGTGACGCTATGAGAATTGCAAGGCTGGGTCATAAAAGGGAAAACAGCTTCATCTTTTTGCTGGAACACATGCATGTGGACCCCTGTGCCTGAGGCCTGTAGAGAGTCTGCCTATGCTGAGGTTGTCATGCTATGAGGAAGCCAAACCAAATGGAGAGGCCATGTGCAATCTTTATGTCATCCCAGCCCAGGTGGCAGACATGTTAGTGAAAGCCTTTAGATGATTCCAGCCCCCAGCCGCTGAGTCACCCCCAAACTTCAAGTCTTCCTAGATGAGGCCCTAGACATAGTAGAACAGAGACTAGCCATCCCCACTGTGCCCTGTCTGAATTCCTGACCCACAGAACCTATAAGTATAAAAACATGGTTGCTTGATGCTAAGTTTGGGGGCAACAGTAACTGGAAAAACAATTTATACAGCAATAGTAACTGGAAAAGCTACCAAAAGACTGCTTTAAACTTTAAATAAGATAAATGTGTGTATAAAAGTGCTCTTTATTGATTCTCATAATTGAAAGCAAAATGGTAGACTGCTGCTGCCTAAAATGGAATGGGAAAGGAGGTGTGTGAAGAGTGGGGCAAGGAGAGTGGGGGAGGTGAGAGAAGCATGATGATGAAATATAGCAGTGGAGTGGGAGGCAGGCTTGTGCTCCCATTTATCATTAGGGGCCATTCTTCCTTTGACTTACTATATGAAATCTGATACATTTTGAAAAGTAGAACCAAGGGGATCTCCTTTGATACTGAATATGGGGTATGAGGCAATAAAGAATCAAAGATGACTCAAGGAATTTTGGCCTGAAAGACTGAACAGGAAGAATGAATCTGCTATTAGTTAAATGTAGAAAATTACAAGTGGAACTAGTTTGGGAAGAACATCACTAGTTCAGTTTGGGACACTTTAAGTCTGAGATGTCTATTGGACACCCAAGCGGAAACATTGCATTGGTAGTTACATATTTGAGTCTGGAGTTTAGTGAAGAAAGTTCTGCTCTCCATAACCCAGTTAGTCCAACATTTACATTCCAAGGAGAACTAGGCCTCTCTGGATATCTAACCATCCTCTCTTCCAGTATCACTAATGACTCAGAAGTATATGATAATATATTGTTAAGTGAGAAAAGCAAGTTACAGAATGTTCCCATTTATTTGTACATACATATGTACATGTTGTATAAGCATATATATTATACAGTTAATATTTGTATTCTGATTATTTTTGTTTTTACAGTAAATCAATAATTCATCTACAATTTAAAAATCATATACACATACATGATAAATATAACATTAACCACTTATGTGTAATATAACTTATAATGCATGCTTCCTTTTAACCAAACATGAAGCATTGCTTTCCTTCCATTGGAACCTTACTGTGAAAGAAACTAATTTAAATATACAAATGGGGCTTCCCTGGTGGCGCAGTGGTTGAGAATCTGCCTGCCAATGCAGGTGACACGGGTTCGAGCCCTGGTCTGGGAGGATCCCACATGCCGCGGAGCAACTGGCCCCGTGAGCCACAATTGCTGAGCCTGCGCGTCTGGAGCCTGTGCTCCGCAACAAGAGAGGCTGCGACAGTGAGAGGCCCGCGCACCGCGATGAGGAGCGGCCCCCGCTTGCCACAGCTAGAGAAAGCCCTCGCACAGAAACGAAGACCCAACACAGCCATAAATAAATAAATAAATAAATAAATAAAATTTAAAAAATATATATACAAATGAACACAAAACGAAACAAAACAAAAACTATCTGAAACTTGTTTATCATTGATGAGCATCAAAATCATCCACGGTCTAACTAAAAAACATGTAATGGGGTTAACATCATCTTTATTTGTTGAACTTACTTCAAAAAATTCCTTGTGGTAATGAAAAGGCTTATTTAAACAACTGTAACTTACAGCGCAAGCTGGCTCCATTTCAGAATTCTCTGTACCCCTCCCCTCAATCACCACGTACGTATATGCACTACACTACCCTAAACTAAGGGACAAGAGAATAGCAGAAAGGATAATGGAACAGAGAGGAAAACCTAACCTGAAAGCTGGAACAAAAACTCTAAAAGGATTTGCTCCACCTACTCTGTTGTATCTTTTTTCACCCCTTTTCAGTTTTAGCACCCAAGAATCAGGTCAATTAATTTATATACATCCAAAATTACTTCTGTAAGTTCATTAGGAAATAAAATTCTGAAGCATTTTGACAATCTTGTGGATTAGGTAATAAATAAAAAGCAAGTGCTTAGTTTTACTAGTATTTAAGTTTCTCTAGCTGGTTGATTAATCTGTCTGTAGGCAATAAGACAAGTAACTCAAATACAAACATTACAAATATTACTATTGTGATGGATTGAAGACAGTCACAAATCCTTTGATAGTCCTTCTGTTGAGAGGTAGGGTCTATTTCCCTCTGCTTCAGTCTGGGAGCTCTCTGCAACTGCTCTAATAAAATATGGTGGAAGTAATACTGTGACATTTTCTGAGTGCAGGCCTTGAGACTGGCACCTTCCACTTCTTTTTTTTTTTTTAACCAAAATTATAATTATTATAATTGCGGGATTATCACACATAAATGCATTTATATTTACTGTAGAAGAAACTGCACATTTTCAACAATGCTTTGAATTCAGCTAAATTTGGTAACAAAATGTTGTTACCTAAAATGAGTGTCAATATTCCTTTGATCTCAACTACAGGGTCAAGTAATCCCCTAGGGAAAACAGACTGAAGTTCAATGCTTACACATAAAAAATTCAGGGGATTTGGGCTTTGAAGAGTATGAGGTTTTTGTTGTCTTGACTAGTGTTTCTAGATTTTTAGTAAGACTTTTCCATTCTCTACTTTCTCTTTATGTTTGATATACAATCTAATGCTTGTGAGTATTTTCAAAGCTTTGGTAGTTTTAAATTTCTTGTAAATCTGATAATCAAACTTCATTTACATTGATTTCTTAGAAAAAAAAATTCTATCCAGGTTCAAGCACAACAGTAAAAATGAGCTAGTAACAGTCTTTTTTGCCATAATATTGGACTTTGCATATTATTTTAAAATTATATAGCTTCCAAAAAGAATGGCACCCTTATTCCCTCCTTTGCCCCCAAAAAGAAGTTAGCTAAACATCTAGATTTTCATAAATTGCAAAAAATGAGGCACAGAAGCTAATTATGCTTAAAAAAAAGAATATGTAAATAATTTATCTGGCTTATATCAACATTTTCATATTCTGGATCTGACAGTTTTGTGTAAGCAGTAAAGTTAGTGTTGTCTCCTCCTGATTAATGTAGATAAAAAATTTTTTTTAAATGTCATTTATTAAGTGGACTAAAAATGAGAGGTAGGGTGGGAAGGAAAAGCAGGAGTTGAGGACACAAGTGTTAGGCTGATTCTCAGTTTCCTTTTTGATAATTTTTAAAAAACACGGAATTCCTTCTCTACTTTGTGTTGCCTGAGAACCACTATGGTTTTGTAAAGTCTATAACAGTAATTACATTTAATCACCACGAGTACATTTGTTTTAAGCCTATAAATACTATGTTAGTAACCATAAGCTATCTCCATTGGCTTATTTGTAAAAAGAAATATATTTATATTCTTACAAAGTTAACACTGAGGGCTGAGGAAAGGGAAAGAGAAGCAGTGTTTAATCACAGTTTCTCTGGACTCAGTAACCAGACTGGGGTCTTGCTCAAGCCACCTGGTCAAGCAGTGTCTGAGGAAGAGTCATAGGAGGCAGAGATGATGAAATTGCTGCTGCTGGAGAGCCACCTTCCACTTCTTATCACTTAGAAAACTCACTCTTGGAGCCCAGAGCTGCCAGGTAAGAAGTCAGACTATCCTGACCATATGGACAGGTCCTAAGACTAAATGGGAATCTGGGCAGTACAGATCATAGCATCAACTACAGGGTTACAGTGGTGAATAAAAGCAGTAAAGTTCTGGGACTTCCCTGGTGGCACAGCAGTTAAGACTCCAAGCTCCCAATGCAAGGGGCCTGGGTTCGATTCATGGTCAGAAAACTAGATCCCACATGCATGCCGCAACTAAGAGTTCACATGCCACAACTAAGGAGCCAGTGACCTGCAACTAAAGGAGCCTGCAAGCCGCAACTAAGGAGCCCACCTGTCACAACTAAGGAGCCCACATGCCGCAACCAAGGAGTCCACCTGCAACAACTAAGACCAGGCGCAACCAAAATAAATAAATAAATAAATAAATCAATAATCAGTAAGGTTACTCTGAGACTGAACCAGGAAGAAAGAGAAAATATAAACAGACCAATCACAAGCACTGAAATTGAAACTGTGATTTAAAATCTTCCAACAAACAAAAGCCCAGGACCAGATGGATTCACAGGCGAATTCTATCAAACATTTAGAGAAGAGCTAACACCTATCCTTCTCAAACTCTTCCAAAATATAGCAGAGGCAGGAACACTCCCAAACTCATTACACGAGGCCACCATCACCCTGATACCAAAACCAGACAAAGATGTCACAAAGAAAGAAAACTAAAGGCCAATATCACTAATGAACAGAGATGCAAAAATCCTCAACAAAATACTAGCAAACAGAATCCAACAGCACATTAAAAGGATCATATACCATGATCAAGTGGGGTTTATCCCAGGAATGCAAGGATTCTTCAATATATGCAAATCAATCAATGCAATACACCATATTAACAAATCGAAGGATAAAAACCATATGATCATCTCAACAGATGCAGAAAAAGCTTTCGACAAAATTCAACACCCATTTATGATAAAAACCCTGCAGAAAGTAGGCAGAGGGAACTTACCTCAACACAATAAAGGCCATATATGACAAACCCACAGCCAACATCGTTCTCAATGGTGTAAAACTGAAACCATTTCCACTAAGATCAGGAACAAGACAAGGTGCCCACTCTCACCACTATTTTTCAACATAGTTTTGGAAGTTTCAGCCACAGCAATCAGGGAAGAAAAAGAAATAAAAGGAATCCAAATCAGAAAAGAAAAAGGAAAGCTGTCACTGTTTGCAGATGACATGATAATATACATAGAGAATCCTAAAGACTCTACCAGAAAACTACTAGAGCTAATCAATGAATGTGATAAAGTTGCAGGATACAAAATTAATGCACAGAAATCTCTTGCATTCCTATACACTAATGATGAAAAATCTGAGAAAGAAATTAAGGAAACACTCCCATTTACCATTGCAACAAAAAGAATAAAATACCTAGGAATAAACCTACCTAAGGAGACAAAAGACCTGTATGCAGAAAACTATAAGACGTGGCTGAAAGAAATTAAAGATGATACAAACAGATGGAGAGATATACCATGTTCTTGGATTGGAAGAATCAACATTGTGAAAATGACTATACCACCCAAAGCAATCTACAGATTCAATGCAATCCCTATCAAACTACCAATGGCATTTTTCACTGAACTAGAACAAAAAATTTCACAATTTTTTATGGAAACACAAAAGACCCCGAACAGCCAAACCAATCCTGAGAAAGAAAAACGGAGCTAGAGGAATGAGGCTCCCAGACTTCAGACTATACTACAAAGCTACACTAATCAAGACAGTATGGTACTGGCACAAAACCAGAAATACAGATCAATGGAACAGGACAGAAAGCCCAGAGATAAACCCATGCACATATAGTCACCTTATCTTTGATAAAGGAGGCAAGAATATACAATGGAGAAAAGACAGCCTCTTCAGTAAGTGGTGCTGGGAAATCTGGACAGCTACATGTAAAAGAATGAAATTAGAACACTCCCTAACACCATACACAAAAATAAACTCAAAATGGATTAAAGACCTAAATGTAAGGCCAGACACTATCAAACTCTTAGAGGAAAACATAGGCAGAACACTCTATGACACATATCACAGCAAGATCCTTTTTGACCCACCTCCTAGAGAAATGGAAATAAAAACAAAAATAAACAAATGGGACCTAATGAAACTTCAAAGCTTTTGCACAGCAAAGGAAACCATAAACAAGATGAGAAGACAACCCTCAGAATGGGAGAAAATAGGCAAATGAAGCAACTGACAAAGTATTAATCTCCAAAATATACAAGCAGCTCATGCAGCTCAATATCAAAAAAAACAAACAAGCCAATCCAATAATGGGCAGAAGACCTAAATAGCCATTTCTCTAAAGAAGATAGATTGCCAACAAACACATGAAAGGATGCTCAACATCACTAATCATTAGAGAAATGAAATCAAAACTCCAGTGAGGTATCACCTCACACCAGTCAGAATGGCCATCATCAAAAAATCTACAAACAATAAATGCTGGAGAGGGTGTGGAGAAAAGAGAACCCTCTTGCACTGTTGGTGGGAATGTAAATGGATACAGCCATTATGGAGAACAGTATGGAGGTTCCTTAAAAAACTAAAAATAGAACTATCATATGACCCAGCAATCCCACTACTGGGCATATACCCTGAGAAAACCATAATTCAAAAAGAGTCATGTACCACAATGTTCATTGCAGCACTATTTACAATAGCCAGGACATGGAAGCAACCTAAGTGTCCATCGACAGATGAATGGATAAAGAAGATGTGGCACATATATACAATGGAATATTATTCAGCCATAAAAGGAAATGAAATTGAGTTATTTGTAGTGAGGTGGATGGACCTAGCGTCTGTCATGCAGAATGAAGTAAGTCAGAAAGAGAAAAACAAATACCGTATGCTAACACATATATATGGAATCTAAGAAAAGAAAAATGGTTCTGAAGAACGTAGGGGCAGGACAGGAATAAAGACGCAGATGTAGAGAATGGGCTTGAGGACATGGGAAGGGAGAAGGGTAAGCTGGGATGAAGTGAGAGAGTGGCATTGACATATATACACTACTAAATGTAAAACAGATAGCTAGTGGGAAGCAGCTGCATCACACAGGGAGATCAGCTCGGGGCTTTGTGACCACCTAGAGGGGTGGGATAGGGAGGGTGGGAGGGAGACACAAGAAGGAGGGGGATATGGGGATATATGTATATGTATAGCTGATTCATTTTTTTATACAGCAGAGACTAACACACCAGTGTAAAGCAATTATACTCCAATAAAAATGTTAAAAAAGAAATCAGTAAGGTTCTTGTGCTCATGCAGCTTTGAGTTCGTAATACCACTGCCAAGGAGTAACAGAGAAATGCTAATGTGTTCACCAAACCATGTTTCTTTTTCCATCTAGGCACATAGCAAGACTGCATTCCCCAGTATCCTTTGCAGTTAGGTGGGCCATGTGAATGAGTTCTGGCTAATGGCATATGTGTGGATAATCCACTTCAAAACCTAGCCCCCCTCCAAATCTACCTGTATAACCCTCCATGCTGCCTTTTCTTTTCCTGCAGACTGGATTTAGAAGTTTGGGGGTGGAAAAGGGAGTGGGAAAAGATCTGGCAGACAGAGGAGTCACTCATAAAAAGAGCCTGAGTCCCTGAATGCCTATGTCGGGCAGAGATGACCCACATCCCAAACCCACACTGGAATGAGACATGTGCAAAAAATAAAACCTTCACTGTGTTAAGTTGCTGAGACTTCCGGAGATGTTTGTTATAGCAGTTGGCCTATCCTGACTAATACATATATAATGGTAAAAAATTATTTCCCAATATTTTCATGTATGTTTCCACTTAAGTAACTATTTTGTTACATTAGATTCATTCCTAAATTTCTCTAACAGATTTATATTTTAGAATATTTTCTCCAGAGATATCCATCAGTAGAAAATAACTAACCAATGAGGTTTTAATTTTACTAAAACTAACACGGAGGAGTCAACCCAAAATAATATATTAAAAGATTTTTGTTTTTACATTCTGATACTTTTCATATGCTATTGTGAACTGCTATAACATTCTTTATTAAAAATATTTAGCACAGGTTTCCCTGGTGGCACAGTGGTTAAGAAGCCGCCTGCCAATGCAAGGGACATGGGTTCGAGCCCTGGTCCAGGAATATCCCACGTGCCATGGAGCAACTAAGCCCGTGTGCCACAACTACTGAGTCTGCGCTCTAGAGCCCGCGAGCAACTACTAAGCTCATGCGCCACAACTACTGAAGCCCACGCGCCTAGAGCCCATGCTCCGCAACAAGAGAAGCCACCACAATGAGAAGCCTGCACACCGCAACGAAGAGTAGCCCCTGATTGCCCCAACTAGAGAAAACCCGTGTGCAGTAACAAAGACCCAACGCAGCCAAAAATAAAATAAATTAAAAAAAAATTTATCACAAAATCAAGGAATGTCATCATGCTTTTAATGCACACTGACAATTTTTCAAATTTGGAAGGCAGGAAGAATTTTTACAATTGAATAATTATTAGTGAACATTTATTTTTATATGAAGGTAATACACTATCGTTATTTTAAATCTGAAAGCAATCGTTGCAAGGGTTTGCTATGAAACATTTACATTTGTTTAGATTTGGCAGTTATGTCAGAAGAAAATACTTTTATTTGTGGCTTTTAAGAATAAAGCTATACATCTTTTAATTTCAAAAACTAAGTATTCTCTCAATAGTGTAAATAACCAAACTTTTACCAGGCACCTCCTTAACTTCTACAAAGTTTGTAATCTATGAAAAAAACCCAACAAAGATATAAAAAAGAAACACTAACATAAAAAGTTGTAAAATTAACCAATAAAAAAGGAACATATATGGTATTTTCCCATATAGTGGGAAAAAGTAACATATTTGGACAGAGTGAAGCATGAAGTAGAGAAATTAGCATCTCAGTTCAAAGTAGGAAAAACTTTTGAAAAGTCACCTTAGTAGATTTGTGAAAGGAGATTTAAAAAGATGGAACTGAGATTTCTTGGTGATTCAAGAACTATGTTTTCTTTCATAGCAGCCTGGTGGAACCAAGGTGGGTAAGGTTGGGATAATATAGTGTCCATTGCTTTCAAAACAGGAGCTGCTCAACAGATGGAGCTGGGACACATGGATATCCACAAGCAAAAGAATGAAGTTAGACCCCTAACACCTCATGCCATACACAAAAATTAACTTAAATGGATCAAAGACCCAAATGTAAGAGTTTTATAAAACTACAGAATTCTTAGGAGAAAACATAGGTATAAAACTTCACGATCTTGGTTTAGGCAATGATTTCTTAGATATGACACCAAAAGGACAAGCAACCAAAAGAAAAAAAATAGATAAACTGAACTTCATCAAAATTAAAAACTTTTGTGCCTCAAAGGACACCATCAATGTAGTGAAAAGACAACCCACAGAAAGGGAGAAATGATTTGCAAATCATATATCTGATAAAAAACCTGTATCTAGGGACCTCCCTGGTGGTCCAGTGGTTAAGACTCTGCACTCCTAAGGCAGGGGGCCTGGGTTCGATCCCTGGTCAGGGAACTAGATCCCATATGCTGCCACTAAGAGCCTGCATGCCGCAACTAAAAGATCCCACATGCCGCAACTAAAGATCCTGAACGGGGCAACGAAAATCCCGCGTGCCACAACTAAGATCCGGTGCAGCCAAATAAATAAATAGATAAATATTTTTTTAAAACCCCTGTATCTAGACTATGTAAAGAACGTTTACAATTCAACAATAAAAAGACAAATAGCCCAATTTTTCTAATGGGCAAAAGATGTGAATAATTTCTCCAAAGAAGAGATATATATAGGAGGTATGCATCGAAGCACCAAGTAAAAATGGGATGTACTAGAACTGCTGGTCAGGGGACTTTGTTACCCTTTTCACTAAAGGGTTAGATTTTCAGCAGCCGAAGGCAGCCATTCCAAAGTGAATGTGATAGAACATAAAGAGGTGAACTGAGATGATTCACTTTGCAGTTTGAACAGTAGTGTTTCACAGGAAGGGAAAAAAGATCAACCTTGTATTTTTCTGACCACATAAAGGCTTCTTCTCTTTGTAATAAAGTAGAAAAGCTCTCTTCCAAAAAGAATATACAACTGGCTAATAAGCACATGAAGAAAAGATGCTCAACATCATTAGCCATCAAGCAAATGCAAATCAAAACCACAATGAGATATACGTCATACCTACTAGGATGGCTACAATAAAAAATACAGACAATAACAAGTGTTCGTTAGGATGCGGAGAAAATGGAATCCTCATACAATGCTGGTAGGAATGTACAGTTGATCTTTGAACAAGACAGGGGTAATGGGCACTGACACTTCATGCAGTCAAAAATTCACATATAATTTACAGTTGGCCCTCCATATCTGTGGTTCTGGATCTGTGGATTCAACCACCCACAGACTGTGTAGTACTGTAGTATTTACTATTGAAAAAAATCCACATATAAGTGGACCTGCACAGTTCAAACTCATGTGGTTCAAGGGTCAACTATAATATCTTTTGGTTGTTTGCTAATTTTCTTTCCTAACACCCACCCGCTTTCCTCTTTCCTTCCTTCGTCCTATTCTCCTTACAATAGTAAATGTATATTGAAAACCTACTATTTGACAGTAAGGGTTCTGCTCTTGGGTAGCTTATAGTCACATTTGTTGTCTTTCTTCCTTTTCTCTTCTAATCACATACTGTTGTGCCTTCATGTGCCCACTACCACATTTTATTACCATCTATACACTCCTTTATTTGTGATGATTGTTTATATATTTAAATATATATTTATAATTACATATATGGATGATACTTTTATTAACATTATTGAGGTAAAAATGACATATTAAGCTGCATATATTTAAAATGTACAAATTAACAAGTTCCGACACACATATAAATTTGTGCAACCAGAACTACAACCAAGATAATAAATATATCCATTACCTCTAAAAGTTTCCTTGTACCCTCCTGCTCCACTGGCCACTTCCAAAAAAACCACTGATGTGCTGTCACTAAAGCAGGTAGTCCTCGCTTTGCACAGTGGTACTGTACTGTAAAAATGACTGTGCAAACTGAAGCTGTGAAAAGCAACCTTAATAATCAATGGGGAAAACTGTGATTGTTCAGTGACCTTTAAAATTTTTGTCAAAGCCTTTTACTCTCTTACTGTTGGCTATAACTATATAGGGAAATAAAAAATAGTAAAACCAATATGTATTTAATACACTACAATTTGAAACACTGAGAATTTAAACTCTTTTATCTCTTTGTAAAAACTTATCAAGAGTACAGTGCTTGACTCCTTCTTTTAATTACAAAATTTATGACACAGAGCAAGCACCTTTTCTATGTCTTGGCAAGTTGTCATACTCCTTTATGAACTTGGATCAGTTTCCAACATTTGTCTTTTGTGCTTTGACTGTTGAAAAATTTTCTGAGAGTTCCATTAATGTGCAGTTTTTTTCTGGCATCATTTTCTCTGGGGCATCTTCATTCTTTTCATCACAATCACTTTCTTTATGTCCATAAGTTTGCCTTCATTAAGTTCCTCTAGCTGCATATCTAGTTCCTCTCAAACTGCAACAGTGTATCCACGTTCCCATGGTCAACTATTTATTCTATAACTACATGTAGTTTGATTCAGATTTCTCTTCCAGTATCATCACTTTTTATTTCTTTAAATGTTTGGAAGAATGTTCCAGTGAAAGCATCTGGGCCTGGAGGTATTTTTAGGGAGAGTTTTTAATTACAAATTCAATTTCATTAATAGTTATGGGGCTCTTCAAATGATTATTTCACACTGGGTAAGTTGTGGTAATTTGTTCAGGTAACCATCAGGAAGGCAGGAAAAAGAAAAGAGAGAAATAAAAAACAGAGAACACACACATACACACATAATAAAATAAAATGGCAGACTTAAGCCCTAACATATCAATAATTACATTAAGTGTAAATGGTCTAAACCCATTAAAAGTCAGAGGTTGGCAGAATGGATTAAAAAACATGATCCAAATATATGCTATCTACCAAAAACACACTTAAAATATAAGCATATAAGTAGGTCAAAACTAAAATAATGGAGAAAGATATACAATGCAAACATTTCTCAAAAGAAAGCAAGAGTGACAACATTAATATCAGATTAAGTAGCCTTCATAGCAAAGAAAATTACCAGAGACGGGGAGGAATATTACGTAATGAAGAAAGGATCAATCCACCAACAAAACATAGCAATAGTAAATGTATGTGCACCAAACAACAGGGCTGCAAAATATTTGAAACAAAAACTGATTGAACTGAAAGGAGAAAAACACAATTCCCCGATTATAGCTGGAGACTTCAACCTCTGTCAGTAAGTGACAGGACAGAAAATCACCCAGATATAGAAGAACTCAACACCATCAACTAACAGGATTGAACTGACATTTACAGAGTATTCCACTCAGCAGCAGCAGCACAGGCATTGTTTTCAAGCACCCACGGAACATGTACCATGATAGACTGTATCCTGGGTCATAAAATAAACCTCAACAAATTGAAACAAATTGGAATTATACAGAGTGTTCTCTAATACAATGGAATCAAAACTAGAAATCAGTAATAGAGAGATAAGAAAATATCCAAATAAAGTAAAAACCACACTTTTAAATAAAAGAAGTCCCAAGGGAAAAAAAGAAGAAGGTGAAAGAAGTCTCAAAGGAAAAAATACACTAAAGTGAACGAAATAAAAATACAACACACCAAAATTTGTGGGACATAGCTAAAGCAGTGATGAGAGGGAAATTTTTAACACTAAATGCTCATATTGTAAAGAAGAAACATCTCAAATCAATAAGCTAAGCTCCCAATTCAAGAAACTAGAAGAAGAAGAGCAAAATAAATCCAAAGCAACTAAAATAATTGAAGTAATAGATAAGAGCAGAAATAAATTAAAAACAGAAAAGATAATGAAACAAAAAGATGGCTTTGTGAAATGGTCAGTAAAAATGACCAACCTATAGCAAGTAAAAAAGGAGATAAAAATTGCCAATATCAGGTATGAAAGAGGGGATACTGTTGTTTCATTTGCTTTAAGTGTACTCATAATTGCTCACTGAAGCATTTTTATGATGGCTGCTTTTAAATCTTTGTTAGACAATTCTAATATCTCTGTCACCTTGGTACTGGCATCTACTGATTATCTTTGTTCAAGTTGAGATCTTCCTAGTTTTTGATATGAGTGATTTTTTTCACTGGAGACTGGACATTTTGGGGATTATGCTATGAGACTCTGGATCTTCTTTAAACCTTTTGTTTTGACTGGCTTCCTCTGACACTGCTCTGGATGGAGATCAGGTTGCTGGGGATATCACCTCATCACTGCCAGGTGATTGTATATGTCTTGGTTCACCATTTGGCCTGTGTTGACATCTGGGGCAGGGACTCTGTTACTACTGGGTGAGGCTGAGAGTTCTGGCTTCCCATTAGGCCTCCACTGATACCTCCTTTGCTGGGATTGATAAGAGCACCTTACTACTGCTCCCTATGTGGCCTCCACTGATACCATGGGGTGGGGGAAGCAGGTGTCTTCATTACCTCTAAGGAGTGGTGAAAGTCTCCTCTGATAGTACGATAGATGGGAGGGAGAGGGATGCATCATTACTGCTGGTTTAAGGTGGAAGTCTAGGCTCCCCAGTTACTGCAACAGTATATAAAAATACTGACAGTAAGGACATGAAAATGCCTGACTCCTATGTTCATTCATGATGCTGTTGTGATTTCTAGGAGGATGCTGGCAATGATGATGAACTAGTGAGGGTCAGTAAGTGTATTGGGCAAGACTGTGAAGTTTTCCTTAACAGAACACAGACAGTCTCTCTGTGGGTGGGACAGCCTGGGCTTGGGTTTTTAGAAGTGATTTGACAAGCATTTCTGGAATATGACTAAGACCTAAGAACCTGATGCTAGGGGCCGAGAATTCAAGAATGTGGTCTCTAACCTTTAAGAACCTAATATGTACTAGAAATAGATAGCTATACAATGAGATGTACCATTTCTCATAGTAACCAGCAGGTCCCACCAGTCCCTTTATCTGATTCTATTCCTTCCCTTTCCTTCCTTCCCTCACTCACTCAAACTTATACCAAGCATTTTATTTCATGCTGGCCTTTGTGCAAAGCACTGGGAACACAAAGACCAGTAAGAAAAAATGGCTTCCAAAACCAGTCATTACTCTTGAGGAGCTAAACTTACTACTTCCTCTGTCAGAAAAGTCCTCTCCTACTTAAACTTTCTTCTCAAGTCTTTGCAAATGAAGGCTGTGTGCTTACGGTCAACCCAATTATTCCAGTTTTCCCCTTTCATTTGGGTTTATGCATTTTACAAACTCTGTATGTTTTGGCCCTCTGTTTACAGATGCTATCACTATGAAGCCCCTATTAAAATGAAGCAACTTGTCATGGCGTTATATATTAATAGGGTTATTATGGGGTTATGTAATTAATGCTCTGCTTCTCTTCAAAAGCTAATTAATAAATGTTACTGATTATTGCATCAGACTGGGAAATCTTGGTCTCCAAAACCTTATCATAATTTCAGACTGGACTTCAAACAGTTTTATCCTGTGAATAGGTACATATATTATCCCTAAATAAATGAGCTTGACTTCAACTACTGACCTATCCTAGCCTGGTATAATCTGCCATTGGTCCGAGTGAATTGCTGAACATGGTATGTGACTTTGCATTATAAATGTTTAATTAGCCACTCAAAGTCTCTCCTCAAGCAGCACACAGATAACCATAAGAGCATTCATCCCCTAAATCAAAGATACAAGCATGAAAATACCTGAGGGAAGGCTGTGGAACAGTGTCTGGACTGGCTGGTACCTGGACTCCCTTTTCCCATTCTTCCTTCCATGTATCCGCAAAGAGGTAATAGCTGTCAGGATTAATATGGTGAGAGTCTGGAAGTTTCATCGCACTGATAAGGTCCTTCCGGAATACCTGGGAAGACATTGAATACACCTTGAGAAGATCATCACTATGGAACTAACACCATTTAATGTTCTCCTTTTAAAAAGACCATCCCCACCCACTCTGCACTTCAACAAGAGAGACGTCTCTTAACTTTGTAAATGGCCAGATCAACTTCTATTTGTAAAGAGTCTGAAGTATTGACAGGGAAGCCAGCTTGTTCTGGATTTAATAAAGAGTAAAGGGGTACTTCCTGAATTATTTTCCTGGGCTCCTTGAATTTAAATCAACAATACAGGTTACTCTTAAAGAGTCTGCGTAAAACAAACAATCCTTAACTCTCTCAAATTAAGCAACAAGTATCCTATGATAACTTATAATCCAGAGGAATGGATAAAGAAGATGTGGTACGTATATACAATGGAATACTACTCAGCCATAAAAAGGAATGAAAGTGGGTCATTTGTAGAGATGTGGATGGACCTAGAGAGTGTCATACAGAGTGAAGTAAGTCAGAAAGAGAAAAGCAAATATCGTATAATAACGTACATATGTGGAATCTAGAAAAATGGTATAGATGATCTTATTGCGAGACTGGGATTGACACATATACATTATTGGTACTATGTATAAAATGGACAACTGATGGGAAAATGCTGTATAACACAGGGAACTCACCTAGTGCCCTGTGGTAACCTAAATGGGAGGTAAGTCCAAAAGGGAAGGGATAACTGTATGTGTATGGCTGATTCATTTTGTTGTGCAGTGGAGGCTAATACAACATTGTAAAGCAACCATACTCCAATAAAAATTAATTTTAAAATAAATAAATAACTTATAATCGTTTATTTAGCTATCACCTTATTTTAAAATTATTTACTTAGACATAATTTTAGCCTTACAGAGAAGTTACAAAAATAGTACAGAGCTCCCATATACCCTTCACATAGTTCCCTCTAATGTTAACATCTCACATAACCAGAGTACAATTACCTAAACCAGGAAATTAACATTACTATAATACTATAATTAATCTACAAAACTTATTCAAATTTTACTAATTTTCCCCTAATGTCCTTCTGTTCCAGAATTCAATCCAGGATCCCACATTGCAGCAGCTGTCATGTCTCCTTAGTATCCTCCAATTTGTGATAGTTTCTCAGTCTTTCCAGACCTCGACACTTCTGAAGAGTACTGGTCATATATTTTATAGAATGTCCCTACAATCTGGGTTTGTCTGATGTTTTCTCACTGAGCTTATTCATTTTTGAGCAAAAATGCCATAGAAAGGTTGCTGTGACCCTCTTATCCCATTATATCAGGAATGTATGATGTCAATGTCTTATTAGTGCTGATGTTAAACTTTATCAGTTGGTTAAGGCAGTGTGTCTCGCTGGTTTTCTCAGCTGTTAGGTTACTATATTTTCCTTTGAAATTAATAAATATCTTAGAGGAGATACTCTGAGATCATAAAAACATCCTGTTTCTCCTCAAACTGTCATGGACTAATTTTAGCATCCACGAATAGATACCTTGCCTGTAACAGTTATTACTGTGGTATTCTAATGGTGATTTTCTATTTCCCTCAGTTCTACATTTACTAATTGGAGTTCCTCTGTAAAAAAGACCTGCCCCTTCTCCCTTATTTATTTATTGTTTGTTCGTTCGTTCATTCATTCAATTATTTATTTATATCATTATAGACTCATGGATCTATTTTATTCTTTGGGCTATAAGTCAGTATTATTGTTATTTATCTTGATGCTCAAATTGTTCCACCTTTGGTCACTGGGAGCTCTTTCAGGTTGGTTTGCACCTGTGCTCTTTTGACACATCCCACCCTTTTTTGAGTATTTCCTTAACTTCCTGCATTACAACATGCCCCAGGAGTGTTAATATCCTCCACCTGATTATAAAAGCTTTTGATTTTATATGTTGACTTCACATTCTGCCACCTTACTGAATTCTTTTTTTTTTTTATTTATATAAGAATGGTTCCAGCATGTATCTTTTTTTTTTAAGTGTCAATTTCTTTATTTATTTATATTTATTTTTGGCTGTGTTGGGTCTTCGTTTCTGTGCGAGGGCTTTCTCCAGTTACGGCAAGCGGGGGCCACTCTTCATCGCTGTGCGTGGGCCTCTCACTATCACGGCCTCTCTTGTTGCGGAGCACAGGCTCCAGACGCGCAGGCTCAGCAGTTGTGGCTCACGGGCCCAGCCGCTCTGCGGCATGTGGGACCCTCCCAGACCAGGGCTCGAACCCGCGTCCCCTGCATTGGCAGGCAGATTCTCAACCGCTGTGCCACCAGGGAAGCCCCCTGAATTCTTTTATGGCTTGAGTTAGTTTTTTTTTTTTTTAATATTTATTTATTTATTTGGTTGCACCAGGTCTTATTTATTTATTTATTTTTATATTTATTTTTGGCTGTGTTGGGTCTTCGTTTCTGTGCGAGGGCTTTCTCCAGTTGCGGCAAGCGGGGGCCACTCTTCATCGCGGTGCGCGGGCCTCTTCACTATCGCGGCCTCTCCTGTTGCGGCGCACAGGCTCCAGACGCGCAGGCTCAGTAGCTGTGGCTCACGGGCCCAGTTGCTCCGCGGCATGTGGGATCTTCCCAGACCAGGGCTCGAACCCGTGTCCCCTGCATTAGCAGGCAGATTCTCAACCACTGCGCCACCAGGGAAGCCCCCAATGGCTTGAGTTAGTTTTATCATTGACTTTCCTAAGGTTTTCTAAATATACTATCGCATCATCTGCAAACAGAATTTTGCATCATCTTTACCTAGTCTTATGTCTCCAATTGGTTTCTCTTGTTTAATTGCATTGACTAATACCTCTACTGATATTTGGAATAGTAATGGGGATAGTGGGCATATCTGTCTTCTTACTGAAATTAGTGGAAATGCCTCTAGTGTTTCCCCATGAAATAAGATACTAGGTTGAAGACTATGCCATATTTATGTTATAATGCTAAGAAAGTATCTTACAGTTCCTATTTTCTTGAATGTTTTATAATGCCTAAGTATTGAATTTTATTAAAGACTTCTTTAGCATGTATGGAAATAATTATATAGTTCTCTCCTTAGATATATTAATATGCTATATGATAATATTAGATTTCTTAATACTGAAACTTGCATTTCTGGAATGAATATCTATTTGGTCATGATATATTATTTTCTTAATATGGTATTATATTCGTTTTCTAATATTTTATTTAATATTTTTGTATCATTCTCATGAGTGATATTTATCTGCAGTTTTCTTTCTTTCCTTTTTTTTTGGTATTGTCTTTGTCTTTTAGATTTAGGTATCAGCGTTATGCATGATTCATAGAGGGAATTAGGACATTTTCCTTGCGTTACAATGCTCTAGAATAATCTGAGAATTATTGGGACTATCTGGTCCCTATGAAACCATCTGGACTTGGTGCTTTTTTGTGGGGTAGTTCCTTATTAATTTTCTCTACCTTTTTGGAAATTGATCTCTTTAAGCTTTCTACCTCCAATGGGGTCAATTTTGGTAATCTGTATTTCCATGGTAAGTTATCTATCTTATCCAGGTTTTCAACTTTATTTGTACAGAGGCTTGCAAAGTATACGCAGTTACAGCAACCTAAGTGTCCATCGAGAGATGAATGGATAAAGATGTGGCACATATATACAATGGAATATTACTCAGCCATAAAAAGAAACAAAATGGAGTTATTTGTAGTGAGCTGGATGGACCTAGAGTCTGTCATACAGAGTGAAGTAAGTCAGAAAGAGAAAAACAAATATCGTATGCTAACACATATATATGGACTCTAAAAAAAAATGGTTCTGAAGAACCGAGGGGCAGGACGGGAATACAGGAATAAAGACGCAGATGTAGAGAATGGGCTTGAGGACATGGGGAGGGGGAAGGGTAAGCTGGGACGAAGTGAGAGAGTGGCATGGACTAATATATACTATCAAATGTGAAATAGATAGCTAGTGGGAAGCAGCCACATAGCACAGGGAGATCAGCTCGGTGCTTTGTGACCACCTAGAGGGGTGGGATAGGGAGGGTGGGAGGGAGGCGCAAGAGGGAGGAGATATGGGGATATACGTATATATATATAGCTGATTTACTTTGTTATAAAGCAGAAACTAACACACCATTGTAAAGCAATTACACACCAATAAAGATGTTAAAAAAAAAGCATAATGGA
The DNA here is from genome assembly GCF_965194805.1 of Balaenoptera borealis. Taxonomy (NCBI): domain Eukaryota; kingdom Metazoa; phylum Chordata; class Mammalia; order Artiodactyla; family Balaenopteridae; genus Balaenoptera; species Balaenoptera borealis. Next base: position 41,841,846 of record NC_138881.1, on the reverse strand, counting down.
AAAGAATATGAAAAAGAATATATATATGTATAACTAAAGTCACTTTGCTGTACAGCAGAAATTAACATTGTAAATCAACTATATCTCAATAAAATTAAAAAAAAATGCTTTTCCAGGAAGAAAAACAAAAACAGAAACAAAGTATAGACAGTTCCACTTTGCACAGCAGTGTGCACAGGGGTGAGGAGGACACGAATGATATGTTTACTGCAGCAGCCAAGAGGCTCCCAGTGCGAGCCTTAACCTTACCCCTGGCAAAGGATCCCTAGCTATGTGGAAAGTTCAAAGGCCAGAGGTAGGGGATGATGATATGGGTACAGCTAAAACTTGGACTTACAGAGACAAAGAGATTCCCTATAGTCCATTTTCTGCACCTTAAGCACAGTTAGGTACTGACAATATGGGAATGAATACCCATCTAAAGTTTGATGTACTGTTATCCTCTGACTGAACGGGCTCCTGCGTGATTGAGAGACACAGAAATGTACTCACAAGCCCAGGAACATGACTTAAATTGCTGTGGCAACTTAGGCTTTGTGATTCTGCCTTTTCAAGAACAGGAAAGAAGAATGTCATGAGTTCTTCAGCTAACTTGGCACTGATTTCACTGATGAAGGCCCAGTTAATGTCTAAACAATGAGGGAATAAACTTTCATATAAAAGCATACATACACTGATATATACCTCACCTACTAATTGCTGATTCTGAAAAAAAAAAATCAAACAACCACTTGCAGGTTTAAGGTAAATGTGTCTACATCTCTGGATTATCAAAGGAAGAGATGCCATCAAGCAAACATTTTAGCCTTTAATGCTAATCAAGGTTCTCTGAAGAGAAACACTGTCCAAGTTATGTGTAACATGAAAGTTGAAGCACAGCGCATGGTACAAGAAAGCAATTAATTCTCAGTTGGTGTAGTTCTGTTTAAACTGACATTTCACAGAGTACAGGACTGAACTATCACATAATCGAATGATGTCATTTAAATGCATAAGGACTCATTCCAGTTGCTATTTTGCCAGGACAACTCTGCAAATGCCTGTTGGTTTCATTTAGGGAAGATTTAGAATTAATAATATGACCTGAGCAGGAAACCAACGTTAAACATGCTGGTGTCGAGGTGGCAACAAAATGACCTTCCTACCAAGAATCCTAGCCAATTAAAGTTAATTGGGTACTGTGCAGGGAGAAAGCTAAGTCTATAGGAAACAAAAAACTGGTGGTTTACTACATAATGCTTTGTATAAGGAGGTAAGAGAGGATCACAGACATACCCATTAACATGTTTTGCACAGGGCTCAGTGTTCTGGGTGGCTAGTTGGAGAAACTGAATCACCATTTTGCTGAACACTCTGATCCATTTCTATAAATTACCAGAGTGCCTTTAATGAGACAGTGGTTAACACGCGGTGGCAATTTACAATTGTGCTCAACTACTGCCTGTGGGAAATCCTACCTTAGCTCTGCAAAGAATACTAGAGCCAAGTATTTTTCAGCCTCCTAAAATATTTCATTATTTTCCATACAATACACTTCTCAAAATAAATCAACTGATTGCAAAATCATGCTTTGGGATTAACAATAATCACACAGCATAAGCCATGTCTTCATACTTGATATAACTGCTTATGAAAGTCTGTTTTGTAGAGTTTCCTAAGTAGTCTGGAAACATATTGCAGTGGGCTGAATGGTGGCCCCGCAGAAGATATGTCCACATCCAAATTTCTGGAACCTGTGAATGTTACCTTATATGAAATGGGATCTTTGCAGATATAAATAATTTAAGGATTCTGAGATGAAGGGATCATCGTGGAATATCCAGGTGGGGCTTAAATCCAATAACAAGTGTCTTTATAAGAGAAAGGCAGAGGGAGATTTGAGACAGAAGAGGAGAAGGAATTATGACCATGGAGGCAGAGCCTGGAGTGATTCATTAATCCACAAGTCAATAAATGCTGATAGCTATCAGAACCTGGAAGAGGCAAGGAATGGAATGCAGTCTGGCTGATTTTGGACTTCCGGCCTCTAGAACTGTGAGAAAATAAATTTCTGTTGTTTTAAGCCACCCAGTTTGTGGTAGGTTGTTATAGCAGCCCTAGGAAACTAATACACACATTTACCAAACAGAAGAGTAACTTGAAGACTCTAGACAAAGAAGCCAATGAAATCTGGCCCTTGTCCATTGCTTCAGAAATAGCAAACTTCCAGGGAACAGGCACTCTGTGAAGTCTGGGGAACCTCGGACTGCAGAAATACCAATCAACTCATACCTATTTTTCTTAAGCAAATGAAGGCTAAATCCAATGACTATTGTAATCTTCCCTTCCACCTTTAGAAAAAAATAGACTTACATGGTAAGCCTGATTTCAATTTTACAAGCTAGCCAGATTAAACAGCGTCAGATCCAAGGTTTCTAGAGAAGCATTTTTACTCAAGGCAGAGTGCAAGAGTCTGCCTTATCTTGCTGTAGAAGTCAAACATTTCAAGTATGAGGCAGAACATAAAATGCTGAAGAGGGGATAGGAATTTAAGTTCAGTACTCAGGAAGATATCTGCAAAGTGATATGAAATATATTTACCAGACTGGTCTCATGAATCTGCTTCTGGTAAGAAAAGTCATTTTTAAAGGTTTTTAAAATAAACACAGGCAAGCAAAATAGTTACAGTGTATCCTGGGTAGAGGTATGAGTTTTATATACATATAGTGGCACACACATACATGCATATTTGTATATATTTTCATAAACAATAAAAGGATAAACCAAGAACTAAAAAAAAAAAAACAGCGTGGAGGAAAGGGGAGAAAATAGGGAGAAGAGAGACAAAAGCTGAATCTTTCTGAATGTATTTTGTTTCATAGTTTGATATCTGAACCAGGCAAATGTTTTATATGGTAAAAAATGAAATTAAAAATCTTTAGGGGACTTCCCTGGTGGTGCAGTGGTTAAGAATCCGCCTGCCAAGGCAGGGGACATGGGTTCAAGCCCTGGTCCAGGAAGATCCCACATGCCGCGGAGCAACTAAGACCGTGCGCCACAACTACTGAGCCTGCGCTCTAGAGCCTGCAAGCCACAACTACTGAGCCCACACACCTAGAGCCTGTGCTCCACAACAAGAGAAGCCACTGCAATAAGAAGCCTGCACACCACAACGAAGAGTAGCCCCCGCTCACCACAACTACCCTGCTCGCCACAACTAGAGAAAGGCTGCGCACAGCAACAAAGACCCAACTCAGCCAAAAATAATAAATAAATAAATAAATTTATTTTTAAAAAATTCTTTAGGACTTCCCTGGTGGTGCAGTAGTTAAGAATTCACGTGCCAATGCAGGGGACATGGATTCAAGCCCTGGTCCTGGAAGATCCCACATGCCGAGGAGCAACTAAGCCCGTGCACCACAACTACTGAGCCTGTGCTCTAGAGCCCGCGAGCCACAACTACTGAGCCCATGTGCCACAACTACTGAAGCCCGCGTGCCTAGAGCCCATGCTCCGCAACAGGAGAAGCCACCACAATGAGAAGCCCGCACACCACAATGAAGAGTAGCCCCCGCTCTCAGCAACTAGAGAAAGCCCATGAAGCAACGGAGACCCAATGCAGCCAAAAATAAATAAATTTAAAAAAGAAAAGAAAAGAAAAAGGAAAAGCGTTAAAAAAAAAAATCTTTAAAGAGAGGAATATGGGTCCAGGGACAGACTGCCTGGATTGGTCTACTGGTTTCACCACTTACTAGTTTGGGAAGCTGTCTAAATTCTCCATGTTTGTTTACTTATTTGTAAAACAAGGATAAGAACACTTACCTCATAGGGGTAGTTGTAGGGATTAAATAGGTGAATTTATGTGAAGGTCTTAGCATGGTATTGGGCTCACTGTAACTGCTAAATAAACTCTAGTTGCAGTTATTTTATTATCATCATCATAGTCTCAGCTTTAGTTCTAAAAGCAGAAGGAAGTATATAGCTGAATTCTCCTCTTTAGTCCATAAAGTAATTGTTGATGGGTAAAAGGAGATGTGAGTTCAGGGCTCAACTAAAACGTGCATGGTTTGACTCCCAAAGACAGTGTTCCCAAGCAAGAGCTCCATCGAGAACTTTAACCAACATTCTATAGGTCATGAGGTAATGCAGAAACTTCACAAAATGAAACATGGCTATTTGTTGCTAAATTAAAGATTGTGAATGAGGGATCTGGATGTTGACACTGACCTAGGTAATGAAGTTGACAAGTTTTACAAGTTCTTAACTGTGTGCCTATTTTATATGCACTGGTAGTTTCCCCAAAAGTTCCTGAAACAAAAATGCTTTGTACTTACCAGATATCTGCTCATTTATGGTCAAAGAGGGGATTCACAGGCTAACATACAGCCCAGAAGCTATGCCAAGTCCAACAGTGCATGCACATCTTGGCCTCTCAGATGCTTGCAGAAACAAAGGAGGCCTCACTATGAATTCAATTAGAATATCAATGCTTAACCTGCCAGAGCCACAAAATGAAAATGCCCTTCATGGACAGCTCTGGCTTTTACTGTTCTCATTAACATCTCTCAGTGGGCAGTTTCTTATAAGCACAGCTAGTCTGAACATTTCTGTGACATTTTTTAGAGGAAAAGCCAAAACATTTGCTTCCTGTATGACACAAAGGGGAACACTGTCTGGTCCATGTATAATGAAGCAGAGAGATTGATCAGTTTTGATTCATAGTCACTAAATCTGAAACTATACATAACTGACGACAAACAGATGTCACCCCCAAAGCATTAAAAAACAGCTGCAAACACGGTAACTCTATTTAATCAAAAGGAATTAACTGTAAGTGATTTTCTTAGAATTATACAATCTTAAGGCAAGAAAAGATTTTTCAGGTTATCTAAAAGAATCAACCACTTAAAGCAGAGAAAACCTAGCAAAGAATACAAGCTTGTTCTTGTATCAACAAAAGTAGCCAGTGTTGTCAAGATACTGTGTCCCACGCTGGTTTTTCCAAGGAAGCAAAACTTATTCAATTTCTAAGTTTAAAACTTTAAAAATCATGGAAATACTTTTCAGATAGTTTAAAATAATTCTTAGGTTTCTTATAAAGAATAAATAGGACACTTCTGATGGCTAATGGGCTGACATCAACTGGAACATCGATTCCCGTAAAGCAATGTACTTTTGGGCTGCTTAGGTAGGTTTGATTATTCTCCTTACCCTGTATCAAACAGAGGCATATACATCCTGGTAATGGAGGAGGAGGAACAATTGAGTCTGACTTGGCGATGTGAGCAATTTTCATACAAGAGATGACAACTGAGGTTTGCTTTGAAAGTTTTTCTCCCATTCCTCAATGTCTCTTTTTGTGCATTAAGTGTGCATTTGCAAGCTTAGTACTTTTTATCTGCTGTGGGTCAGAAAACCAAATAATCAAGCTTGTTAGAAATACAGGTAAAGTGATATAAATAGGCTCTATTTGAGAGTATGCAGTGTTCTCCGCTGAGTTAAAATATATGAGCTTTCACTCTGTTGCTATGAAAGTCTTAGATATAATAAATGAGACTCTGGGCCTAGAGAAGATATGCAGTCAATCTTTTAAGATAGGTTGATATATATTATAGACCAGTCAGACTAATATTAGGTGAAAATATGCAGGCTTTTGAGAAAGAATAAAAGACTTTTTAATATATTCAAATTGGTCATCTAGTACTATGAGCTTTTTCTAGGGCAATTAGCTTTTTAAAAACATCTTTTAGAATAGGAGCCCTTTTGAGAATCAGATGAAGGCTACCAGCTCAGAAAAAAATACACATAAAAACATACCCTTAAAAGTCTGTATACAATTTTCAGAAGGTACCAAAGCCCCTGAACCATATGTGGAATTCACACACCCCTAGGAAATACTTCTCTAGAGGATAACTCAGGGAGGCACACACAGGAATCTCACCAAAGCACTAAACATCAAAGAAAATATTTGTCTATCAATGCAGCCAATTAAGCCCCAGTGAAAAAGATCATTTATATTGCATTTCAATGACTAAAAAATAAGGTTTCATCTTGGACCTGTAGAGAGTCAGAAAAAAGAAATTCTCATCTTTACAAGAAGAAAAAGGCAGGAGAGGCAGCAAATTAACGATTTTTTGTGAAGCCATTAGAGAAATGAGTCACAGGACTAATGGTCAAACTCAAAGAGAGACAAGCACGCCTGCAGGGAGACACAGGACAGGAGCATTTCCTTACTTGGGGCAGAAGCCACAGCAGGAACATTAAACTAGAAATTCTGATGAATCTCTGGGGGCTAAGTGGGGACTACTATGAGAATATGAAGTTTCTGGGGGCTGTGGTCATAGGGGGTTCCCACCTTCTTGTAAGCTTTTTCTCTAGAAACCCAGGAGGGCACTCACAGGGAAGATGGGGGAGAACCTGGAGAAAAAGCTCCCCCAGTGGTGCTGTCTGGGTCGCTGGTGCTCAGTGTCCTGGCTCCCTTATTAAACAAAAGGCTTCATCTACAGAGGAAGGATTTCAAGTGAGGGCACTGGACTAGTGCTGTGGGAAGGGAAGAGCACCCAGCCTCAGCTTCCCTGTGTTACTCAACGGAGAAAAAAGCCTTAATCTGCAGGAGAGAAAACCTCAAGGACATAGACTGAGAATACCAGAGGATACCTGCTGCAGGCATTCAGGAAAATAGTGGGCAGGGGCAAAAATGCTCTACCCCTGAAGGCCACCTCCCCAACCTCACCCCCAGACACAGGACCACTACACACTCCAAAGACTGATACATAATCAGAAGAGTAGAGAACACCACCTCTCCCTCATACCCTACCACCACACTAAAGCCTCCAGTGGTAACAGTGGCTTACAGCTAGGAGAGCTGCAGAAGACAGAATCTCTCTGAGGACAAGCACAAGGGGAAAAGTCAAGAGACGAGACAAAAACAAGGTTACCTGAGGAATTCCAAGTCTCTGGTACCCATAGCACTAACAAATTTCAAACACTCTTGTACACTGCTGGTGGGAGTGTAAACTGATGAAACCCCTTTGGAAGATAGTCTGGCATTACCTCAAATGGTTAAACAGAGTTACTATATGACTCAGCAATTCTACATCTAGGTGTTTTGGAAAACATATGTCCACCTAAAAACGTGTATATGAATGCTCACAGCAGCATTACTCATAATACTACAGAAATGGGACAACCCAAATGTCTATCAACTAATGAATGGATTTTAAAAATGTGATATATGCATACAATGGAGTATCATTTAGTCATAAAAAAGAAATGAAGTACTGATACATGCTACAGCATGGATGAACTTTGAAAATGTTATGTTAAATGAAAGAAGCCAGACACAAATAGCCATATATTGTATTATTCCATTTATATGGAATGTCCAGAACAGGCAAAATTGTAGAAACAGAAATTAGATTAGTGGTTGCCAGTGGCTGGGAGTAGGGGCCCGGGGAGTTAACTGCTAATGGATAGGGAGTTTCTTTCTGGGGTGATGAAAATGTTCTAAATTTAGACTGTGGTAATGGTTACCCACGCAACTCTGTGAATATACTAAAACCCACTGAATTATACACTTTAAGTAGATGAACTGTACGCTGTAAGAATTATATTTCAAAAAAGATGTTAAAAATGTCTTTTAAAAAAGAACAATTGTTGTGGCATCAATGGACATCACCTGAGAGGCTTTGACATCCACTCCCACCCAGCAATAACAAGGCATTCCTCCTCCTCAATGTGATATCAGCAGAGACTGGGTAGGGAGCCTGGACTATCACCACTGCCCATCAGTAATGCAGTACCCCTTACCACACCACTCCCCCTGCTATCAGTGGAGGTAACAAAGTGGGGATTTCCACCCCTGCCAAGCAGTAATGAGACACCCTTCTCCCTTCCCAGAGAGATAACAGAACTACCTTCCTAGAGAGATAACAGAACTAGGATGGGGAGCCTAGGAATTGTGTAACTGGTGGTAAAAAGTCAGTGTCCCTCTTCCCCACTGGTCTGGTTATTATGGAAGCCTGCTAAAACAGATTTAAATAAGACTTAGTGTCTGATAACATAATACCAAAAACCAAACCAAACCAAACCAAAACAAAAACCCAGCCCAGGATGCAATAGGAAATCGTTCATAATACTAAGAACCAGGAATAAGAGACCATCAATAGATACCAGCACTGAGATGACACAGATGTTGGAATTATCTGACAAGGATTTTAAAGCAGCCATCATAAAAATGCTTCAACGAGAAATTACAAACACTTTTGAAACAAAAAAAAAACGAAAGTTTCAGCAAAGAAATAAGAAGACACAAGGAATAACCAAATGGAAAATTTGAAATGGAATAATATAATAACTGAAATAAAAACATAGGATAGGCTCAATAGAATAATGGAATTAACAGAATAAAGGAACAGGGAAAAAGAGAAATTAATCTAACGAACAGAAAGAATATACATTTTAAAAAAAATGAAGAGTCTGAAGGACCTGTGGGAAATAACAAAAGATCTAGCATTCATGCAATTGAAGTCTCAAAAGAAGAAGAGAAAAAAAGGTGGAGCTGAAAAATAGCTGAAGAAATAATGGTTGAAAATGTCCCAAATTTGGCAAAAGATATAAACTTAGATTCAGGAAGCTGATCAAAGCCCAAACAGGATAAACCCAAAGAAATCCATGCCCAGGCATGGATTTCTAAAGTTTTCTTTGGAAAACTAAAGACAAAGAAAAATCTTGAAGGCAACTGGAAAAGAAATGACTGATTACCTACGGGAGAGCAACCATTTGAATGGGAGCAGATTTCTAATTAGAAACCATGGAGGCAAGAAGGAAGTAGAACATTTTTCAAGTGCCGAAAGAAAAGTTCTGTCAAACCAGAATTCTGTATCAAGTGAATATATCCTTCAGGTAAAACCAAGACATTCTCAAATGAAGGAAAACTAAGAGAACTTATCACCAGCAGACTTCCCCTAAAAGGACAGCTAAAGGGAGTTCTTCATATAGAAAGGAAATAAACAAAAGGAAAGTTGGAACATCAGGAATAAAGGAAGAACAAGAGAAAAAAAATACGGGTAAAGGGCTTCCCTGGTGGCGCAGTGGTTGAGAGTCTGCCTGCCGGTGCAGGGGACACGGGTTCGAGCCCTGGTCTGGGAAGATCCCACATGCTGCGGAGCAACTGGGCCCGTGAGCCACAACTACTGAGCCTGCGCGTCTGGAGCCTGTGCTCCGCAACAAGAGAGGCCGCGATAGTGAGAGGCCCGCGCACCGCGATGAAGAGTGGCCCCCGCTTGCCACAACTAGAGAAAGCCCTTGCACAGAAACGAAGACCCAACGCAGCCAATCAATCAATCAATCAATAAATAGAAATGTTGTAGAATTATTAAAAAAAAATACCGGTAAATATAATAGACTACCCTTTTCCTCTTGAGTTTTATAATAATATTTTACTGTTGAAGCAAATATTCTAACATTGTCTACTGTAGTTCTCAATGTATGTAGAGAAAATATTTAAGACAACTATATGATAAAGGCGGGGGTGGGGTGGATAAACAAACCCAAATGGTGGTAAGCTTCCTTTACTTCAAAGTGGTAAAATGTAGAGACCAGGAGACTGATGTCATGTTTGTTAAAGGCCCTTCCTTTTAAAGGTTGCTTCCCAAGAGCAACCACTAAAAATCTACACAAAGATATACCCTTAAAACCACCATAGAAAAATCAACATGGGGGAATTCCCTGGCAGTCCAGTGGTTAGGACTCTGCACTTTCACTGCTGAGGGCCCAGGTTCAATCCCTGGTTGGGGAACTAAGATCCTGTAAGCTGTGTGGCACAGCCAAAAAAAAAAAAAAAGAAAAAGAAGAAGAAAAATCAACATGGAATTTTTAAAAATGTTCCAAGTAATCCACAAGAAGACAGAAAATAAAAGAGGAACAAAAAACCCAGAGAAAACAAACAGAAGAATAGTAAAATGGCAGACTTAAACCAAACAGTAGTAAAAGTTACATTAAATATAAATGTTTTAAATATGCCAATTAAAAGACAGAGATTGAAAGAGTGGATTAAAAAATGACCCAACTATATATCATCTGCAAGAAACTCATTTCAAATAAAAATCATATGTATAAATGAAAAGTGAAAGGATGGAAAAAATATACCATATACCATGTAAACAGGAATCAAAAGAAAGCCAGAAATGATATTAATATTAGATAGTATAGACTTCAGAGCAAACAAAATTACCAAAGACAAAGAGGGACATTACATGATGATAAATTCACCAAGAAGATATAGCAATCCTAAATATGTATGCACCTAGCAACAGAGTTTCAAAATACACAACGCAAATTTGATAGAACTGAGAGGAGAAATAGACAAATCCACAATTACAGTTGGAGACTGCTACAGCCCTAACTGAACAACTGATAAAACTACTAGGCAGAAAATCAGCCAGGATACAGAAGAACACCATCAACCAATAGGACCCAACAACAGTGGAATACACATTCTTTTCAAGTGCCCATGAAACATTCACCAAGATAAACCATATCTTGGGCCAGAAAACAAACCTTGACACATGTAAAAGAACTGAAACATACAGACTATGTTCTCTGACAAAAATGAACTCAAACTAGAAATCAATAACAGAAAGATAGCAATAAAAGTCTCCAAATGCTTGGAAACTGAACAACACACTTCTAAATAATCCATGGATCAATGAGGAAGTCTCAAGGAAAATAAAAATATTGAAATGGATGAAAATGAAAATAAACATACCAAAATTAATGCAGTGCAGCTAAAGCAGTATTTAAAGGGAAATTTATAGCACTAAAATTCATATACTAGAAAAAAGGAAAAATTTCAAATAGCCTAAGCATCTACCTCAAGAATCTAGAAAAAGTACAAAATAAAACTGAAGCAAGAAGGAAGAAAATAATAAAAATAAGAGCAGAAATCAATGGAAATTGTAAAGAGAAAAATGAGAGATGATTTCACTGATATATAGAATAATTTGAGCAATACAATATATTATGTAGTACTGGATTATAACCCAAAGTATAAAATAAATATATGTCAGTCCATACTGATATAAATAAGTTATTAAATAAAATTTTTAAATGAAGGAAGCATCCAAGGAGGTTCTTACAATTGCTTAATTTTGGGAAACAATCAGATTATCTAATAAAAAGCTCTTGGCACAGAAAATTACAATAAATGGTACCTATGAGAGGTAGGCGTGATAATGTCCATGTTATAATGACAAAACAAATGATTGCAGAGAGATGAAATAAACCAGCCAAGCAACACATGGAATCAATCTTTTCTAATGCCAAGGCTGGTTTTGTCCTACAATATCAGGTTCTCTCTTTTATAATAGAATGGGACATATAAATGAAAAAATTTGCTTCCAGTAGCCCAGGTCCCCTATCTCTTGCAACAAAAGACTGATATTCTCACTGACTCGGAGGCAGCAGGCCTTAAGACCCAAAGCTCTTGAGTCACTTTATGTTAGAGGACTGGCTGTCCTAAATGGGAAAGTAGCAAGGTTTCTTTCTCACCATTCTGTAGTCAAAGCCTCCTCTGGATAGGTGGGAAATTTGTTCTGCTCCTGTTTATTTGCGTTTTATTCCCTAAGTTTTTCTGCATGACACAGACACATATAAATACACACTGATATTCTACTGTGCCCAGAAAGATCCCTGGCAAAAGGTGAAAATGAAAAGTGACCTCTGAGAAAGGGAGAAATGCTCTCTCTGGCTGACACCCTAAAGCAATGCCCCCCCCCCAACTTGCATGAGGGCAGGTGGAACCTGGACTTGTTTCTAATCAACAGAATATGGCAGACATGATGGGATGTCACTCCCTCGATTAGGTTATGTTATGTGGCAAATGTGATGGGATGTCATTCTCATGATTATGTTATATAAGACTCAGTCTTAGCAGACTGGAGTAAAAGACTCTCCCCTTGCTGGCTTTGAAAAAGTAAGCTGCTGTGTTTTGAGAAGTTCTATGGGGAAGGCCACATGGCAAAGAACTACAAGCAGCCTCTAGGAGTGGAGGGTGGTACTCTACCAAAAGTCAATTAAAAACACAGGGACCTCAGTCCTCCAGCTGGAAGGAGATGAATTCTGCCAACAATCTGAATGAGCTCGGAAGCAAATTCTTCCCTAGTCAAACTTCCAGATGAGAACACAGCCCAGCCAGCACACTGACTGCAGCCTTGAAAGACCTTGAACAGAGAGAACCCAGTCACGCTGTGCCCAGACTCCTGACCCACAGAAACTGAGATAATAAATGTGTGCTGCTTTAAGCCAATAATTTTGTGATAACATATAATGCAGCAATAGTTAACTAATACATTCCCTTTTCCTTTGCAGCCAAGGAAGACTACTCATAGTAGAAGTGAAGATAGACAAGGTCAGTTTCTCATCATTTAATTATCAAAGAGGAAAGTCTGTAGGATTCATTAAACAATTACCAAATCCAAGTGCAACCCTGGCACTTTGCTGCCCTTGAGGCAGAACATGACTAGCCTCACAAGGACTGGCCCATTTTTCCTGGCCTGGTGGTAGTGCTCTGAAGGCTGTGAGGACTTACCAGAGCCCAGATCTCCAACCCAGTCCTTTCCTTCTCTATCCACGACTTCCTCATCTATCCTTTCCTGCACTGCCTCCCACCTGCCAACTTAGCTCTTTCCTATCATAGGCCAGATCTTTGGCTCTTTTGGTCCTTCCCAATTCTCCAAATCTGGCTCCCTTTGACTTCTTGGCTAGGAGAGGATTTATATTCTAAAGCCAGGCACTTAGGTGTCATCACCAAAATGAAAGTACAGTGAAGATTACTGTTTTCCCCAAAGGAAAAAGGAAACAGAATCTTTCTTGAAAAACAAAAAAGTTCATCAGAAAACAAGCCTATCCATTGGCATGTAGTTTACTCCTCACGTCTCCAAGATCTGGGTATTGTAGATATGTAGGCAGAAGGTAGCTATCTGTCTATTTTTTAAGTCTTAAGAATTTAATATCTGATCTCACCTCAGCAGGTTTCTTGTGTTCATTTGGAATTTTTGACTTGCTCCTATACATTGAGCCAGAAGTAAAGGAAGTGGAAGGACCTGCAAAAGATAATTAGGAAAACATACTGAGACTTATTACCTGCTATTATAACTAAATGTCATCCAAAAGAATATGAAATATATGATGGAGAAGAGCACAGTGACCTCATACCACTGAAGAAAAGAGTTAAATTGCAACCAAAAAAGTTTCATAATGGAGTTTAATGACATTTATGGGTGACATCCCAGGGTGCAAAAGCTTCAACAATGCTAACGCTGAGGAGATTCAATTTGGTGTAATCATATTTCATAATAACTTGGAATAACACAATTCATGTTCCATCTGGAGAAAAAGTATCTGCAAAAGCAACTGAGAAAACTAAGAATGTGGAGCAGGTAATCTGTGTATCCTTCAGCACTTCCCCAAATGCTACTGTTAATAAAGTTGTTGTCTTTTAAAAATGATGACTCATCCAGTCAAACACTTAGTACCTGAGCTACGAATAGAACTGTAGGGCCTACAATTTATGCTCTCATACTTTTCTTACTTCTAGAAAAGAACTGTTAAATCATTGGTAGATGTGGCTTTTGTTGCCTGGGTAAATAAAAAGTGAAAAACAAAATGCTATATGCCACATAAAACCAATTCTCTCACCTAACTTATCTATGTCTAATGAAATTTAAATGAATAAGAAAAATGGTACTCCAAGCTTTCCTTCCTAGAAACATTATTTTTTACCCATTGAAAGAAGCATGAAACAGCTTGTCCTCAAGTCAAAGAAATCCTCAAGGATTACAGATACAGAGGTTACCAGCTGTTGGCTGGTTCTACTCACTCTCGTCTGAACTGTCACTGCTGCTGAGAGTTCTATGACGTTTCATCCTGGAGCATCCTGGGAAAGAGAACAACACTGAATAAAATAGTCAACACATACATACCCATCCCAGAGGGCAGTCAATACTGCTCAAGAAGCAGCAGCAGGCAAATCACACAAATCAAATGATTTCTGTTAAGAATATTCTCAAATGACCTAGAGTGATGGGAGAAGAGTACTACCAAAGTCTCCAATACACAGTGCGCCAAAGACTGGGTGAGGCCACATATTAGCTTTAGGAGGAAATCCAAGCAGCAGAGAATGAATGGTATAGGATTGGCTGGAGCCTCAGATGTGGCCACATGACCACTGTCCACCCAAACAAAGGGGGGCAGCCACAGGGCCATCATCAGCCAGGGATCCCCAATAAGAGAGGAGCAGGAAAGGAAAAAGCAGTTGCAAAGGCAGAGCTGTCAAGGGCCAAGGTTAAAAGGCATGAGACATGGCTGGCTGAAGAAAGAACAAGTGAGGCATGTCCCATCTTTAAAAGCACAACCCATTGCTTTTCTGCCTGCCCTTTCTCCCCCTTTCTCACTTTCTACCTGTTCCCATCCCACAAACAACTAGCCTAATTTAAAATTATATCTATCTATCCCAAGAAATGCTATAGAAAGCTCCTATATCGTGAAAAATAATGTTTTTAATTAAAACTTCCAATGGTTTAAGCATCCTTGTGTGTGTGTGTGAGAGAGAGAGAGAGAGAGAGAGAGAGGGAGAAAGAGAGGGAAAGGGAAAGAGAGAAAGAGAGACCAGTGACAGGTAAAAAAGAGGCACCATCTTTCTGGGAACACATCAGCACTAGAGAGCAGAAAAAAAGGAAAACACGGTAAGACACTTTAAGTCACAAAAGAAGTGCTGAAAATATAAACTAGAAAAGACAGTGATACAGTCAATAACTAACATTCTTTTATGTGCCACAGTATATAAAATGCTACTAGGGACAAACATGATCCAACAAGGAATAAAGGTCAGGGCTACTGCCTTCAAGAGACTCACAATCTACCAAGGAGATAGAAATCCAAGTACAAGGCCACTATGAGCAATCAGGAGTAACAGAAACAAAACTGTATGCTAAAAAGCTAGTAGAGCTCCATTTCTGGCATGACAATGTGAAGAGATTTGTGGATCCATTCCCCAGTGAAACTGGTGAAAATTACTTAAAAAATAAACAAAAAACACTCATTTAAAATCTCTGGAGGGCTTCCCTGGTGGCACAGTGGTTAAGAATCCGCCTGCCAATGCAGGGGACATGGGTTCGAGCCCTGGTCCAGGAAGATCCCACATGCCACGGAGCAACTAAGCCCGTGCACCACAACTACTGAGCCTGTGCTCTAGAGCCTGCAAGCCACAACTACTGAAGCCCATGTGCCTAGAGCCCGTGCTCCACAACAAGAGAAGCCACCTCAATGAGAAGCCCATGCACTGCAACGGAGTAGCCCCCACTTGCCTCAACTAAAGAAATCCCGTGCAGCAACAAAGACGCAATGCAGCCAAAAATAAATAAATAAATAAATAAAAATAAAGTTCCCTTTAAAAAAATAAAATAAAATCTCTGGAAATGGTCCTAAGGGCATACAGAAAATGAAGAAGCACTTATTAAAGAAAATCTACTACAACTCAGTACATAAAGTCATAGTCTATGGTATTTGGACCTAGACCCACTCCCTCCATCCCCGCTCCCAGCACAGATATCACACCAGACTAGTGCAGCCAAGAACACAGAGCTCCCTCTCCTCCAGCTCCCAGTTGTAAAGCTTTCTCCTGGGAAGAGCAGGATGTGTGTTTCTCATCTGGTCCACAGCTACTACTGGTTGATGAGGCTAAGTTCCAGACAACTATGGCTGAGAGATGGGGGTTCCCTTCTTCCAGGTGGCCCCCATTCCCGGTATGGAGGCTAAGTCCAGGGGTGTGATACCACCAAGAATACTGAGGCCCTAATTGTCCTGGGCCCAGCTCGTGGGTTCTACATTAGGAGAGGCAAACCTAGGAGACCTGGGGTCACCAGTCAGAGGGAAACACATCATTGTCCCCACCCCCTGCACTAGAGCTGTGGCTCAGAGATTTTGCCTAGGGGGAGAAGTAGGCCATAGAATAGAGGGCTCTAAATCTTCCCCCAATGGAACTGACTTCATTTGCAACAGTGTGTGGAGAAGTCCAAGCCTACACTAGCATGCTGGAGAGAACCAAGGAAAGAAATAGCTGGGAGGAACCATCCTGGGGTCAGAAGAAATCTCTAATACTGATCTCAGGAACTATCCCTTCAAAGGAGCCCTAATTTGATTGGATCAGTCTGGGGAGCAACATATGCCCCAGGGCACTATTAAAAACAACAGCAATCAGTGGAGTTTAACAGCTGGACATGGTCAGGGAAAAGAGTCAGAAAGAAACCTGCCAAAACCACAGTCAATCCCAGGGTGACTGTGGGCATACCAAAGGCTGCATGGCTAAGAAGCAACATCAAGACTTCACACTTCAGGGCAAAGGGTGAGAGTAAATAGGCTTCAATAAAATAATGCAGCCAGTTACTAAAAAAATTCACAAGCAAATAACAATAAAGAGCCCTGAGGGGCGGTGGGGCACCAGTAATGAGTTGCTATGTTATATTATCTAAAATGCCCAGTTTCTAACAAAAAGTTACGAGACATGTAAAGAAACAGGAAAGTATGACCTATACACCAGCAAAAAAGCAGGCAACAGAAACTGCCTGTAAGTGCAACCAGATGTCAGATTTAACAGGCAAAGACTTCAAATTAGCCATGTAAATATGTTCCTAGAACTAAAGAAAACCATGAACCAGGAAAAAAGATGAAGAAAAATGTACAAAGCCTGAGAGAAATGTGGGGTACCATTAAATGCACCAACATATATGTAATGGGAGTGCCACAAGGAGAGAGAGAAAAAAGCAAAAAAAATTTTTTTTAGTGGCTGCAAACTTCCCAATTTAACTGAAAAACATTAATTTGCACATCCAGGAAGCTCAAAAAACTCCAAGTAGTTTATACTACTACTACTACCACCACCACTACTACTACTACTACTATACTACTGTCTGCAAACAGCTGCACAAATAGATGGCATATCATGGTCAAATTGCTCAAAGCCAGACAAGGAGAAAATCTTGAAAGCGGCAAGGGAAAAATGACTTCTCACTTATAAGGGAACCCCAATAAGATTAACAGCTGACTTCTCATGAAAAACAATGGAAATCAGAAGGCAATGAGATAAGATATTCAAAGTGCTCTGTAGGGATGTTGGCACATATCAGTGAATATATTAAGAATCATGAAACTGTACACTTTAAATGGGTGAACTGTATGGTATGTAAATTATAACTCAATAAAGCTGTTATTTAAAAAAACGAGTAGGATTAGCATAAGTATCAAAATTATTAATCAAATTCTATTTGTCCTACTATCAAAGTCAACTGAATATTTCTTTTCTTAAATTGCGATATAATTGACATATAACACTATGTTAGTTTCAGGTTTATAACATAATAATTCAGTATCTGTATATATTGCAAAATGAAGAATGTTTCTTTCAATAGGATGTTAACCTCCCGTCACATAAATTTTGGGGGCTGTGTTTGGTTCCCAGTGTAAAACTCAAGACATTCAAACACTCTTCTGAAATGCAAACAAAAACAAGTCACAAAACACTTCCCATCAAAAAAGAATATAATTTAAAGTCACAATGAACGTAGAAATTTAAAGATAAAAGTAATATATTTTCTAATTATTCCCCATTGAATGCACAAATCTACCTAGAGTAGCACTTCATTTGTCTGATACCACTGGGATGTTCCATATATGTAAACTTTCCAGATAAATGGTGTGCCCAAACATTTAGAATCCTATTATCAATGGGAACTTTTCTGAAATATCCATTTATTAGTATTCTATTGTTGCAGCAATAAGTTACCACAAACTCAGTAGCTTAAAACTACACAAATTTATTATCTCTAATAGTAAGTTCAGTGGGTTAGAAGTCTAATACAGGTATTCCTAAGCTAAAATCAAGATGTTGGCAGGGCTGTGGTCCTTTCTGGAGGCTCTAGGAGAGAATCTATTTCCTTACCTTTTCCATCTTCTAGAGGCCATTCACATTCCTTGGATCCTGGCCAGCTTCCTCAATCTTCAAAGCCAACAACACTGCATCTCTCTAACCCTGCTTCTATCATTACACCTCATTCTCTGACCTTTCTCTTATGCCTCCCTCTTCCACTTTTAATAACCCTTGTTATTACATCAGGCTCACCCAGATAATCCAGGATAATGTCCCTACTTTAAAGTCAGCTGATTAGCAACCCTAATTCTCCTTTGCCATGTAACCTACCATGTTCACAAGTTCCAGGGATTAGGTCATAGCCATCTTAGGGGGCCCATTATTCTGCCTACCACAACCTAATATATTTTGCAGTATTAAAATGAATATACTCCCACACGAATATGCCCAACAGATTTCTGACAGAGGTAGAAAAGTAATCAAATGGAGGAAGATGGCCTTTTTAACAAATGGTACTGGAACAATAGGAAAAAAAAAAGAACTTCAACCTAAGTCTCAGGCCTTATACAGAAGTTAACTTAAAATGGATCATGGACTTAAATGTAAAAGTAAAAAAACTTTAGAAACAGAAAGGAGGAAATCTTCAGGACCTAGGGTTAAGCAAAGAGTTCTTCGATTTGACACCAAAAGCAAGATCTATCAAAGAAAAATTCACTTTCATCAAAATGAAAAACTTGCTCTGCAGAAGTCTGTTAAGAAGATACAGAAACAAGCTACAGAATGGGACAAAATATTTACAAACCACATTTACAACAATGGACTTGTATCCAGAATACGTAAAGAACGTTCAAAACTCAACAGTAAGGAACAAATGATTCAATTTAAAATGGGCAAAAGATTTGAACAGACATTTCACCAAAAAGCATTACAAATGGCAAATAAGCACATGAAAAGAGGTTCAATATCATTAGCCATCAGGGAAATGAAAATTAAAACCACAATGGCTGAAATAAAAAACAGTGAAAATTCAAATGGTGATGATGTGAAGAAACTATATCATTCATACACTGCTGGTGGGAATGTAAATGGTACAGGTATTCTAGAAAACAATTTGGCTATTCCTTTAAAAATTAAACATGTAACTATCACAGGACCCAGCAATTACACTCTTGGGCATTTACCCCAGAGAAATGGAAATACATGTTCACACAAAAACCTATACACAAATGTTTATAGCAGCTTTGTTCATAATAGTTAAAAACTGGAGACAACCCAGATTTCTTTCAACAGGTGAATGGTTAAACAATCTGTGGTACATCTGGACCATGGAATACTACTCGGCAATAAACAGGAACAAAGTACTGATACGTGCTACAACGTGTAAAACAAATGTAAAACATGTAAAAAAAACCCACTTAACAAAAACATTATGCTCAGTGAAAGAAGTCATAAACACCATATCACTTATCATATGATTCCATTTATATGAAATGTCCAGAGTAGGAGCAGGCCTATCTATAGAGACAGGAAGTAGATTAGTGGTTGCCTAGGGTTGGGAGTAAGAACACATACTGACTGCAAATGGGCACAAAGCTTCTTTTTGGGGTGACAGAAATGTTCTAAAATTGGGTAGTAGTGATGGTTGCAAAACTCTGTAAATATATTAAAACCCACTGAATTGTCTACTTAAAATGGATGAATTTTATAGTATGTAAATTATATCTCAATAAAGCTAAAAAAACCTTTAAAAAATATTGTGACATTTTACAATGAGAAATTTTTAGGTAGAGTCAAGAATAACATCAATAGAAAAATTCTATGTCTACTGAACATAACCTCCATATGGATAGCTTGTACTGGGATTGAAGGCAGCATATGCCATAGAAGAAATACTTTTATTCTCTAAAAACTCTCAGTGAAGAAAGCCAACTGAGTATGGCCCCTCTCTCTTCACTTTCTTGAAAGTTTCAGGAGACCTAAGACTTCTTGTAAGCTAGATACTCCTCTCATCTGAAGTTCTGGTCTTATGAACTCTGGCTAAAAGAGTGTCTCCATTTTCTATAATATTCTCTTCTTTAGATGAGCTACCAAACTGTTCATGACTGAGGGAGATGCCGATTTTTAAGAATCTGTAAAACCTGGCGCTTTTTTTCCCCCCACGCCACACGGCTTGTGGGATCTTAGTTCCCCGACTGGGGATTGAACACGGGCCCCAGCAGTGAAAGCGCCGAGTCCTAACCACCAGACTGCCAGGGAATTCCCAAATCTGGTGCTTTTTAAACTATTACAGTAACAATCACTTTTTACTATAGGTGGAAACAAAAAATCTTTTATTATCAATAAAGAGCCTAGGAAACAGATTAACACCAATAACACCAGTCCTGGAAACTGGGTTGCTTATAATTTTTAGAAAAGAAAACAAAGCAAGCAAATTTTTGGGTCTGGGCTGTTAAAGTCCACTGATTTATTTCTGTGACAGCACTGCTGTTTGAATTACTACAGGAAAATGACAAAGAACAGTAAATATCAGCAGAATAATTCCATGATGGCAAATCTTTAGATCTGTCTTTATTACTTCTAATCACAACAACAGTCCTATAAACATCATTATCACCATTTTACAGAGGAAATTGGGGCTCAGGAATGTTTAAATGACGTGCTTGGAGCTACATGGCCACCAGAGGGCAGAGCTCAGGGCACTCCAAGTTGACCCTGAGACCTGAGGCAGGCTGGGGGGTTAACAGCAGGAATGCTGCCCTTTCTAAGCCCAAGACTCCTGAGCATAGCCTTGGAGGCCCACAGCCTTCCGGCTCCAATTTGTCAGGCCTCATCAGCTGCTGCCTTCCTGCCTCCTGCACATGCTATGCCTCATGTGATTCCATGAACATACCATCTTGTTTCATACTTGCCAGCCTTTGGACAGGGCTCTTCCCTCTGCCTACAGTCCCCTGCCTGTTTACCCGGACCATCCCATTTTCCCCCAACCTGGTCCGACCCATTTGTTAGATCTCCTCAGTGAAGTTCCCCAGATACGCCTCTCTCACAATTATTCGCTCCTTTGCTTTCTATCCAAGTCTCTATACATGCTTCCGTCCATGTAAAATGCTCTTCAGTTGCACTGTAAATATTCTTTACATGGTCAGCCCTGCCACAAGACCACAACCATCTTCAAAGCAGGAACTATGTCACATTCATCTCTTACCCCCAGGTCTCAGCACAGTGTCTTGCACAAGGTAAACATGCCCCACCCACATCCCCTTTACTAGCTAGCATACCCATCTCCCAGGTACTGCTTGTTGGTTGCTAATGGCTCACAGCTGTCCCTTTCCCCAAGGGCTGGAGTCCTGCCAGGGAGATTATACTCTCCCTGTCTCCCTCCCAGGGGCAGCCAGCAGCTCTACACCACCCCAACCATGCCCCTAACCAAAACAGGCTAAGGCTAGACTTTCCTAAGACTATATCCTTACTTTAGCTTCCTCCTCTTCCCGGCCTTCTTGTCCTTGCTCCCTTATAAGTTCCTCCTGAGAGCACTCCCTCAGCAAATCATGTATGTTCAAATATGGTCTCAGGTTCTGCTTCCAGGCACCCCTAAAGACAACATGTGAAACTTCATTTGGTGGTACACTTTAAAAAGTACTTTAGAATAAAATTTTTTGTTAAGCAAAACCAAAAATAAGTACAGTGCAATGTACCTCATTGCCTTACATTTGGATATATTATTCAGCTGTTTATTTTCTAGTCCTCTATTCAGCGTGCAGACTTTACAATGACATTATTTTCTTCCTTACCTCCCACAATGAGTATTCCTTTGTTTTGGCAGAAATGAAATGTGCACCAGCCCTTACCTTGCACCCTTGAGAAGAGTAATTTGAAGGCGGTTTTCAGATCTTATTCCTACTATAATCTCAACCAAAATGATTAACAGCATTCTGATTTATCTTAACAGTGACTGTAAGCCAGGCAAAATACAACTGTATAAAGTAAATGCCTTCCTTGGGTGAAACTCCCTCTTAAAGGAGCACTGTCTGGAAGTCAACCCAACTAGGATTACTTGGGACTGGAATCTAAGTCTGTGGTTTGGTGGCTACTTGACTCCCCATTAATGTTCCCACAGAAGAGCAGGCGGCAGGAAAAGCGATTAACTCAAACACAGCCCTTTCTTTCCTTCTATACACCCACCAGACATACTTCTGAAATGCATGGTCAGTTCAAGGAGCCACTATTCACTGCCATCTGTGGGGCCATGCAGCAACTTAAAAATAATCTAAGGCTCTACTTTATACATATTCATACCCTGTGATCCAGGAATTCTACTTCCAACATTCATATTTGAAAAATAATCCAAAACACAGAAAATGATTTATGAACAAAATGTTCATTAAAACTCCCTAATAAAAACAATAGATGAAACCTAGCTATCAAACAAAAGAGGAATACTTAAAGTATATTAATATTATGGTATTTCATTCAATTATTTAAACATGGAACACAGGGAAACATTTATGTTAAAATGTTAAGTGGAAAAACAGTATAAAAATTGGTCTTACAGCAAGATTGCACCTATGAAATAAAATATATAGAAAATAATGAAGGCCATAAACCAATTTACTAACACTAGTTGCATCAATAACACTGAAGTTTTCTGAGTGACAAAAACATTCTTTCTAATTTTTCCATTCTCCACATTTTTACAGTACACATATAGGACATTTATAATTAGAAAAAACTTCTAAGTTTTCAAGGTATTTGTTCCCCACACCACTCACAAACGATGCAGCTGACCGGAAAAAACTGAAACTATGAAAAGTAGTTGTCACTGTCGTTCAAGATGGACATCAACCAGAGCTGGAAAAAACCCAGAAAAGCACAATACAATCAACTGGATAGAGGAGCCTCCATATTTATAAAGTTAGTCCCCAAAGCACAAAACCTTACAGTTTGGAAAAGACAAATATCTAAAGCAGTGGTTCCCAGCTGAAGGCAATTTTGTTCCCCAGGGACAATGTGGCAATATCTGGAGACATTTTTGGTTATCGCAACTGGGAAGGGGCAGCGTTACTGGCATCTTGGGGGTAGAGACCAGGGAGGCTGCTAAACATCCTGCAATGCACAGATTTATCTGGCCCAAAATGTCAATACTGCCAAGGTTGAGAAATCTTGCTCTAAAAGAATGAAGCAGAAATCGATAAGAATCAAGTGTGGAAATTGTTGACTTTATTCACCCAATCATAGAGTTAAAGTAACAAAGGGGCAATCCCTGTAACCTAAAGGCAATTTTATCAAAAAGAAAGCAGGACTTTGAGCAATGTTTAGGGAACTTAGAGAACTCATCAGCTCAAGAAGTGGAACAGAATGAAAATGTAAACAGGTTCAAGAAGGACTGAGATAAAATCAGGGAGGATAAATCCATGATGGTATTTGGAAGTAATCCTTAAGTAAAGAAGCATCTAAAAGTCCAGCTCCCTTAGACTTTCAGGAAAATACCCTTCAGGGCCATTAACAGAGACAGACGTTTGAGTTAGGCCACTGGTCAGACCAGAGCAGCACACTTCTTTTATTCTTAAGGATCAATTCCTGCTCATGTGGGCAAAGAAACTCCCAAACTATTCCTTAAACAGAAATCATAAATACTATAGATGTGTTTCTTGAGCTGATTACCTCTGCTCTGGGGTAAACAATACTAACCCCCTCCACACTGAGACCATTTGAGTCCACTGCCTATGCTTTAATTCAGAATTCACCCCTCTCTACAAAACAATTCAATCTATCACTGTTTCAGTGTTGTGGAAACAAAACTTCCCTTCAAGCCTGTTCACCTCAAATATCTTTTATCTTTACCACATTTCAGTACTCCAGTAACTAAAACCATAAATATTTAATTGAGTAAACAAAAAATAATCAGAAGAAAAAGAACATATCCTACATATTTTACTGCTTCTCCTTACCCCCCACAAATCTTTGTCTTTAAAAAAGAAGAGATACCAGAAATTGGAGTCGGTGAAGTTTTCTGTACTTTTTAAAAGAAGACTGCTTTCATCTCAGTCATTTTAAAGCTTGTTTTTAAAAATTAAGACACATCGTGTGACTCATGAGTCCCCTGTGACCAGATGAGGAGTCTGG
Source organism: Balaenoptera borealis (assembly GCF_965194805.1). NCBI lineage: Eukaryota > Metazoa > Chordata > Mammalia > Artiodactyla > Balaenopteridae > Balaenoptera > Balaenoptera borealis. Next base: position 41,817,824 of record NC_138881.1, on the reverse strand, counting down.
AGGTCAACTCTTTCCCAAAGCCCTCAAAAAGCATTAAAGAAAAAAGAAGAAAATACCAGTTTACCTAGGCAGGTTCCTGCCACTCAGTCAAGTATTTCTATGTCAACCACAGTTATCCCTGTTGCCAGGAAACAGGCTTACCCTCTTTAATGTTAACAAATTATTTGGGAATTTCAAACCTCCTGAGTAGAAATCATCTTGCATGGGAAGGCCACATTGGGAAGGGAGTTTAAATCAGGGTTCAGCAAACTTTTTCTGTAAAGGACCAGATAGCAAACATGTTTGGCTTTGTGGGCCATACGGTCTCTGTGGCAATTACTCAAATCTGCTATTGTAGCATGAAAGCAGCCACAGACAGTACATAAACAAATGATCACGGCTCTGTCCCAATAAAACTTTATTATACTAAAATTCAAATTTCATATTTTCACATGTCATGAAATATTATTCTTCATTTTTCAACCACTTAAAAATGTTAAAAACCATTCTTAGCTCGCAGGCCATACAAAAACAGGTGGTAGGCTAGATTTGGCTCACAGGCCATAGCTTGCCAACCTCTGGTCTAAACCACAAGAAACCTTTCTTTTAATGAAAGAAAGAATACTGAAAATTGGAAGCATACAACTGAATTATCACTTTCCTAACACCACCCCCTCCTTCCCAATCTCTCAGCCCACTGTTTGGCTAATACAGACCTCACTGGAAGGTTTCAGCTTGGGTGGCCTATTCTGTGACGTTATCTTGACAAATTTTAATGGTCCTAGACCCTTTCTAAATTAAAATCTGTTTTATGCCTTTTAAGCAAAAAGGCCCCAGTTCTAATAACTTTTTAAAAATTAGCAGTACGTTCCCTTTCTTTCTTTCTTTGTTTCTTTTTTGACTGCGCCGCATGGCTTGTGGGATCTTAGTTCCCTGACCAGGGACTGAACCCGGGCCACGGCAGTGAAATCATCAAGTCCTAACCAGTGGACCACCAGGGAATTCCCTACATTTTCTTTTTGATTTATATACATATATTCAATAATTTCAACTACCCAGATAAATAAGTAGGCATCTTAAGAATAAAGAGATATATGTACAAAGCATAAATCCTCTTAAGATAAAATACCATTTGCAAATAAGACCTCTTAAGAATAAAGTAAATCAACAAGAATAACTTTTACTATGAAATACTTAATTCTTTCTCCAGATAGAAACTCAAACAATTTTTTAAAAATAATGATTTCCATTATGTCTTATCTCTTGCTGTGAGTTGCTTCCACATTGAAATTTAGGCACGTGTACCCCTAATACATTTACAATAACATCTACCTGATTTAAAGTGATCATCAGAATTTATTAGGAGAAAAATACCTTTATCCCAGGTTTTAGAAACAATAACAGGTCTCACATGTAAGGTCAAACAAACAAACAACCCCAAACTTACTGAGCAAGTGCAAATCCACCGTACATCAGCTGTTAATACTGTGTTAATAAAGGGCAGGCACTGCACTGGCTACCAGAACGGAAAAACCAAGTCCTTCGGCTCCCTCAGAGCCAGGGTCACAAGACCAGGTGCACTAGACACACTGTTACTATGGCTTGGGTGATCACAGCCTAAAGCTGGTGATCAATGATGTGTGACAAACCAATCAGAGGGGGTTTTGGGGGTTAATCCCAAATCAATCAAGGTGGTGTGGGTGTGAAGTGGAGGGGGGTTGCAGTTGGGAACAGTTCACCTCAGGTCAGGGCTATACTGATGGCAAAAGGGCAGTCAGGCAGGGAAGTTAACATACAAGGGAAAGGATCAGCACTGACTTTGAGGGCAACAAAAAGTGAGAGAAAATGAAACGGCTACAAATTTTCCTCAGGAGAAATGAAAGGGGTGGGCCATAGACGCCAACACCGGTTAAACCCTGAGAAAATTATCTGGCCTCCACAGCAGAGGTTCTCAATTCCCATTAAACATTGGTATCACCTGGGGAGATTGTAAAATCCCAATGCCCAAACTGCACCCATCACCAATTAAGTCAGAATCTCTTTTCAAAGAACCAGCTTTTGGATTCATTGTTTTTCTCTACTGTTTTTGTTTTCAATTACATTAACTTCTCTCTTCTTTATTATTTCCTTCCTCCAGCTTGCTCTGGGTTTATTTTGCTCTTCTTTTTTCTATTTTCTCAAGGTGGAAGCTTAGATTATTCATTTGCGACCTTTCATCTATTCTTCATATAAGCATTTAGTGCTATAAATTTCCACTCAGTACTGATTTAGCTACAACCTACAAGTTTTGATATGCTGTATTTTCATTTTCATTAAGGTCAGTGTATTTTTTTATTTCCCTGAGACTTCCTCCTTGACCCATGGATTAATAAGAAGTGTGTTGTTTAATTTCCAAGTGTTTGAAGACTTTCCTGTAGTCTGTTTTTCATTCCTAGTTTGATTCCATTATGGTCAGAGAATATACTCTGTATGATTTTAATTCTTTTATATTTGTTGGGGTTTGTTTTATGACCTGGGATATAGTCTATCTTGGTGAATGTTACATGTGCACTTGAAAAGTAAGTATATAATGCTATTGAAGTTCCCACCAATAACTGTGGATTTATGTCTATTTCTCAATTATGTTCAGTTTTGCTTCATGTTCTTTGAAGCTCTGTTGTTTGGTGCGTACACATTTAAGATTGCCCTGTCTTCTGGGTGGATTGACCCTTTGAATCATTATGTAGTGCTCCTCTTTGTCCTTTGTAATTTTCTTTGCTCTGATGTCTAATTTATCTGATATTAGTATAGCCACCCCAGCTTTCTTTTGATTGGCATTTGCATGGTATGTCTTTTTCCATCTATTTACATTTAAACTACCTATATCGTTGCATTTAACTGGAATACAGTGAAATGTGTCTACTCCATCTTGTTTGGAACAGGAAATTTGCTCTCTATATTATTTTTGCAACTCCTCTCTAAATTTAGACGTATTACCTCAAAATCTTTTATTTCAAAATAAAAAATTTAACTGTTAAAAAGTAAGAATATGATTAAAAGGGCATTTTTATTCATGTACTTAACATGTTCGGAAAGTATTAAATTGCGAAAGGAAAAGAATCAACCTGTGGACTTGTGAGATTTTCACTTACTGCACTCTCCCAGAGCAAGGAAACAAACAGGCTAAGAAACGGGTAAAACTTACAGGGCTGGGGGTAACTGGGAGGCTGCTCCCCTATCTGTGGGCCATAAGAAGGAAAGTCAGTTGGTAACAAGGATGCAACTATTTTTCCTTAAAAGATAAATATTCACCACACCTGGTGCTTATTCTTGGGGGCGGGGGAGCTGTTTTTTCCAGTACTTGCATGTTTTAGTTTCCCTGTATGGATTTGTTGTTTTACTACTTATTAGCATTTTCAAAAGGTTAACAGAGAGAATTTAAAATGTATAACTTGAAAAGGAATACAAGTCTAATTAATTAGTTATACCACTTGTTAGTTCTGTAACAGAAATGAGAAAGTTGGAAAGTACTGACTAAAATGTGGCTTTCTGAGAATTAGTTGAGTTCAGTAATTTATGCTGTTCATGCTTCAGTACCCCAGGAAGCCAGATTTGGATACAGATAAGTAGTCATTTGAGACAAACAGCAAAGTTTACCCCTGAATTGTTTTAAATGCTACCCAAAAGGGCCACTAAAAGATCTAAGATGAGGACTAGAGAGCATAGATGGAAACTAATTATCTCCTCTTGGCCCTAAAAAACCAAACTTCTATGTAAACTAAAAGCATCCATATAGGAATATGAATCACAGAGAGAGAAAAGGAAACAGATTTTTCTTCTCTATCCATTTCTCCTATAATCTCAGTGCTATTTTAATTATTCCAAGTAACAGTGTTTTACAAAAATGATGGACAGATTTAAAAAAACCTCTCAAAAATTTGAAATAAAGGCTCTGTTGTTGTGTGTGGAAAGTGACTACCTTGTCAAAAATACCTGTGAACCCAGACCATGGTTGACTGTCATAGTGATGAAACGTTCCTGGACACCGAGCCTCAATATTTTCTTATCTAAGAATCTGCAGTTTAATTTCATCCTTCAAGATCAAAGGCACATAAGTTAACTTGGCCCATTGATTTGATCAATCTATGGAGAGCTGCCAGGCAACACAAGTCCACAGAATAACTCATTAGTTTATAATGCTTAAATCAACTTTGGGCAAAGTGTTGAGAACTGAACAGAGACTAAAACACCCAAAGACGCTCACCAACATATCTTTCTACACAGCTGACTAGAAAACATCTAATCTCTATTCGATCACTCCAGTGACAGGGAGCAACTATTTAACAAGGCAATCCATTCTAATTTTTAGACAGCTCTAAACAAAGAATAACTTTCTATGAATAGAAAAAAATCTGCCTTTATACTAAATTTTTACCTGTTAACAGATTTCAATCTCTCCCTACCTTTATTCCCAAATTATCTCTTGACCTTACATCATTTTTCTCTATTTAATACCTAATCTCCTCTCTCTTCTCTTGCAAACTCCTCAAAATGTAGTCTATGGTCTGTTTTCCCTTCCTTGCTCTCAGTCACTCCTCAATTGCCTTCTACAGAGTTCTTGAAAAAGTCACCAGTCTGTGCACATTTCCCAACCCTCATCTCTAAGTACCTGTATGCTGCATTTGACATACTGATCACTTAGTCCCTCCCTCCCACTATCCCTCTTGAAACAGCTGCCTTGGTTTCCAAAGGCTTTTTTTTCCGGGTTCCCTGTATTGCTCCCTAATATCCTTTTCTTCCTCTAACCATCTTTTGATGGTGTTTCCCCAAAGTGCCCTACTACACTAAACCCATGCTATGGCTCCCAGAATAGAAAGAAAGAGGGATGGGGGAGGGAAGAAGGAAAGGAAAAGATAAAAAAGAAAAAAAAAAATCTAACTCCACCCCCCCTACCCACGCCCCCACCCCCCCCCCCGCCAACCAAACACATCAACCTGAAAGGAGATCAACACTAAGGCCACTACCTTCTTTTCTCCACTGGTTCTTCCTCCCTTCTAGGGGTCTCAGTTGGCACCCTCTATGTAGTTACAAAATCTAGAAAAAAATCTCTTAACTCTTTCCTTTCTCTCATCCTGGAACATCCTCATCAAACCCTGCCAAGTTAATGTCTGAAATAGTCTTCTAAATCAATAGTCCCATCCCATTTTAGCCTTCATTTTCCTAGGTTGGGACTTAGCCATCTCCTGAAACTGAGACTGCAACAGCAGCTTCCTAACTGGTCTTGGGGCTCCTGATCTTGTTGCCCTCAAATTCACCCTCCACCCAAATGCCAGAAACTTACCTGAAACACAAATTCGACCATGCCCCTTCATTGTTGAGACTTCAATGGCTTCCCTTTGCTCCTAGATCTTTATCAAGGTCCTCATCAAGGCCAACAAGGTCCTCCACAGTCAAGCTATACCTACTTCTGCAGCTTTATTCCTAAACACACTATGCTCCAGTTTTATGCTCTAACAATGCTGAACCTCTGTAGTTCCCACACCCATGTTGCATCTCACCCCTATGCTTTATATAATCATACTATCCCTTCTGCCTGGAAGGCTCTCTTCTAACTTCCTCACTTTGCAAACACATAAACTCATCCTTATAAGGCTTAGCAAACATGTCACCTCTTCTAAAAAGCCTCCCTTGTCTGACTCACCCCCTTGACAATCTCAACAGCAGTATGCTCTGAGTGGGCTGTGTACAGCACCATCACTAACATAAACTATTTTGTAATCATTGATATATATTTAAAAATCTCCAACTAGAATATGAGTTCCTACCAGGTATGGCTAGATTTTTTAAAAACTTATAATGCAAGTTATTCTTGCTTTAGCTCTTTGAAAATAAACTTTAAAGTCACTGTAAAATGATTCTCATTGGGAGTAAATTTATTTGCTGGGTGCTAATTTGGACAACTGTTCTCACTTTGAAATTTTAGTTAGTAAGCTAACCTTGGAGGAAGTTCATTTCCCTCCTTCTTCATTCACCCTCTCCATTGAGAGCTGCTTCCTCCCAGCATTCTCAATCCCATCCTACCAATAGGGATAAAAGTACAGATTTAGACAGTAAGCCAATAATATATTTGCATCTGGCCCCGAGTCTCTCTCTGCTCTCCTGCCTGCCACTACAAATATAAGTAACATCTTTTTCCATCTCTGTTCATGAGCAATCCTTGACTTTGCACAGCCAGGGATCATTTCCTCCGATCACTGAGTGCTTTGATTTCCACTGTCTATAGAAATACAATTCCCAGCCATCTCTACCTTTCTCTGGATCTAGAGTCCAGTAAGTACATCAGTAACTAGCGGCCCATGACTAACAATCTCCACTTACTGTTTGATCTGTTTCTCGTCCAGAGATTTACCTTTTCTTGATCACAGATATGTCTTCCTAATTTTTTATTTTATCTATTGTCACTTTATTTAGAGAGGAGATATGAGTTTGAAGCATGAAATCAGAGCTATCTTGGCCAAAAGCCCTTAGGTTTAAATTTTACAAGTACTACAAAATCTTTTAGAGCAGGGGTCAGCAAACTATGGCCTGTAGGCCAAATCTAGCTCACTGCTTGTTTTTGGTATATGGCCCATGAGCTAAGAATGGCCTTTACATTTTTTAATTGTTGAAAAAAATCAAAAGGATTTTATGACATGTAAAAATTTTGTAAAATTCTTATTTCAGTGTCCATGAAAAAAGTTTTATTGGAATACAGCCATGCCCATTTATTTATTCTGTTCCAGTTTATCAATTGCTATGTAACCACTGTAAAATATAGTGGCATAAAGCAACCATCATTTTATCATCTCACAAATTCTGTGAATCGGGAATTCAGGTGACAAACAGCAAGGATGGTGTTTTTCTACTCCATGATGTCTGGGATCTCAGCTGCAAAGACTCAAAACAGCTGGAATCATCTGGAGGATTCTTCACTTCACTCAGCTGGACCCTTTGACAGGGATGACTGGGCTTGGCAGAGAGCACCTCTGAAGTGCCCACACAAGGCCTCTCAGCACAGTAGTCTCAGGGTAGTCAGGCTTCTTACATGGCAGCTACAGGGTTCCCAGCATAAATGTTCTAATGAACAAGGCAGAAGCTGCACTGTATGTTATAACTTAGCCTCAGAAGTCACATACTCTGCTTTATTGGTTGAAGCAGTCACAAGCCCACCCAGATTTAACTCGAAGGAGACATAGGCCCTACCTCCTGATGAGACCAGTGTCAAAGAATCTGCGGCTTCGTTTTAAATCTCCATTTATGTTCTTCATGTCATTTAGTAGCAAGGATCCAGTTAGTGGCTTTGATTTAAAATGTGAGGCACTCTTCAATAAGTGGTGCTGGGAAAACTGGACAGCTACATGTAAAAGAATGAAATTAGAACACTCCCTAACACCATACACAAAAATAAACTCAAAATGGATTAAAGACCTAAATGTAAGGCCAGGCACTATCAAACTCTTAGAGGAAAACATAGGCAGAACACTCTATGACATAAATCACAGCAAGATCCTTTTTGACCCACCTCCTAGAGAAATGGAAATAAAAACAAAAATAAACAAATGGGACCTAATGAAACTTCAAAGCTTTTGCACAGCAAAAGAAACCATAAACAAGACGAAAAGACAACCCTCAGAATGGGAGAAAATATTTGCAAATGAAGCAACTGACAAAGGATTAATCTCCAAAATTTACAAGCAGCTCATGTAGCTCAATATCCAAAAAACAAACAACCCAATCCAAAAATGGGCAGAAGACTTAAATAGACATTTCTCCAAAGAAGATATACAGATTGCCAACAAACACATGAAAGAATGCTCAACATCACTAATCATTAGAGAAGTGCAAATCAAAACTACAATGAGGTATCACCTCACACCAGTCAGAATGGCCATCATCAAAACATCTACAAACAATAAATGCTGGAGAGGGTGTGGAGAAAAGGGAACCCTCTTGCACTGTTGGTGGGAATGTAAATAGATACAGCCACTGTGGAGAACAGTATGGAGGTTCCTTAAAAAACTAAAAATAGAACTACCCTATGACCCAGCAATCCCACTACTGGGCATATACCCTGAGAAAACCATAATTCAAAAAGAGTCATGTACCACAATGTTCATTGCAGCTCTATTTACAATAGCCAGGACATAGAAGCAACCTAAGTGTCCATAGACAGATGAATAGATAAAGAAGATGGGGCACATATATACAATGGAATATTACTCAGCCATAAAAAGAAATGAAATTGAGTTATCTATAGTGAGGTGGATGGACCTAGAATATGTTATACAGAGTGAAGTAAGTCAGAAAGAGAAAAACAAATACCGTATGCTAACACATATATATGGACTCTAAAAAGAAAAAAAAAAGGTTCTGAAGAACCTAGGGGCAGGACAGGAATAAAGATGCAGACGTAGAGAATGGACGTGAGGACATGGGGAGGGGGAAGGGTAAGCTGGGACGAAGTGAGAGAGTGGCATGGACATATATACACTACCAAATGTAAAATAGCTAGTGGGAAGCAGCCGCATAGCACAGGGAGATCAGCTCGGTGCTTTGTGACTACATAGAGGGGTGGGATAGGGAGGGTGGGAGGGAGATGCAAGAGGGAGGAGATATGGGGATATATGTATATGTATAGCTGATTCACTTTGTTATAAAGCAGAAACTAACACACCATTGTAAAGCAATTATACTCCAATAAAGATGTTTAAAAAAATAAAATAAAATGTGAGGCACATTCAGGTATCAGAGCATCCAAGTCCCTTCCCAAAACTCAACTTCACAAAAGGACTATCATCATGGCCCTGACTTGTGAACGATTTTAATACTTTCTTATTTGTTTTTGATCAGTCTTTAACCCTGTGAATACGAATTATGTGAATATACAGAACACATGAGTTTTAAATGTTACAGGAGTAACTGAAGCCTTTAAGAAGAGTAATCTGTATTTGTCTGATAGAGAGCAAAAATGGTCTCAATTCTCCACCTTCTTCTTTATCTATGCCCTTTCAAGGTGATTTTGAAGCTCCTTCCCATTCCCTGAATCTGGACTGGCTTTATGACTTGCGTAGGCCAACCAAATGCAGCAGAGGTGATGCTGTGCCAGTTCTAAGCCTAGGCCTCAAGAGGCCTTGCTGCTTCTATTCAGTCTTAGAAACCTGCCCAGCTATCACGAAAACAAGCCTGGGCTAGCCTGCTGCAGGATAACAGATGTATAGCCCAGTACTCCTACCCTCTACCATTGTCCCAGTTGACAGCCAGCCAACCTCAGAAGCAGAGCTCCCTGCTGACCTGTAGCTCACCACAGACATAAGGGAGACCAGCTAAGAACAGAACTGCTCAGCTGAACCGCCCAAATGGCCAACTCACAGAATAATGAGCTAAACAGATAATTACCATTTTGAGCCACTAACTTTTGAAGTGGCTAGATGTACAGCAAGAGTTAATTGACAGAATTTAGAAGTCAGTTTTTAATGATTAAATATAGAATGGAAATTTCATCGCACACCACAGTCCTACTACACTGAATCACTTTAGACATTGAATAATTCTCCAAAGCAGGCACTACTGCTGGGCTCCACTGAGAAGGGCACTCTAGCTAATGCCAAGATCACAGAGGGGGTCAAACACCTGACCCCAAAGAAGAAATTTGTAATAACGGCCATGCAAATAACAAATGTCACTCCATATGCAAGTCTCTCATCCTACCTGATGCCAAAGTAGCCATAAGGTACCTCCTCAGACCAGAGGTAGTGGCACCTGCAATCAGCAGTTAACCAGTTAACTAGTTAATATGTCCCACACTGCTAATATCTCACCTGAAGAGAACTTAGCATTGCCATTAGAATCCCTATTCTTTTTAGTTATAATCCCCATTCTCTATTTGCACACTGTTACCCTTCAGTGCATTCCAGTAAAGACAGGGCAGTTACCAACTCAAAAGATTAATTACACAGATGTATGTAACTATGAAGTAATTTAAAAAAAAACAAATATACCAGAATTCACACATTCAATTACAGGCTGACTTCCAAGAGACCCTCTGAGGCAAATGCAATTCCTCAAAACACTTAGGACATTTTCTACTTTGATTTGCTTTCTGTCCCTTTGGTGTATCATATTTCTCCGAGTAAGGTCAATGGAAGCAATTTTTCTTCCTTTGAAAGTGCATTTCACTTTTGGAAACAATCAAATGTTATTCAAAGTCCACTGAAACGGGCATGCAGTTGAGGTGTGTAAAACCAGTTTTAGTCAGTAACAAGCCGGGAAAATAAATTGCAAGACTGATTTACAATTCCAATTCTACTGTCATCAGCTGGCAGGTTAAAACTCTAAAAGCACAAAACCTTCAATGGCTCCCTACTGCTCACAGCACAAATTTCAGACTCCTAGGCTTAGTATCCAAGGCACTCCGCAATGTGGCCACAGCTCACGTTTCCAGTGTTATTTTCCTTGCATGGTCTCTTCTCTAGGGAAGCTGAGTCACTCACTGCTCCCCACTCACATGTCCTGGTGCTTTCCTGCACACATGCTTCTGTTCACACTCCTTCCCTGGACCACCTTCTATGTCCATGTCATCTGTCTCTGTACCTGATACAATGCCCAACATTGTAAATAACTCGAATAAATACTTATTGAATGAATGAAGTGAATAACCAATTCCTCGTGTGGCTTAGTATATGGCTCTAAAGGTAATTCCAAAAAGGAAAGCCCCAAAAACATTCTGAGCAAGGGAATAAGTAGCTAGCCTCCCACATGCATTTTGAGAATGAAATTATGAAATGTTGGAATAGCAACTGATTTGTAGTCAGGCCTAATGACTGCCTAAGAAAGCCCAGTGAATCAGGTACTGAGCCAGAAATGGACTAAAAATTCCAGGCTACTCCAGTCTATCTAGACCACTGATCACAATGCCACTGTATTTAAGACAGCAGGCCTTGGGGTTTTGGTTTTCTTTGGGATTCTCTCTCAAGAATATCCAAGTAAAAACAAACACTACTTTTGGATATATATCTAGAAGTGAGATTGCTGGATCATAGGGTAGCTGTATTTTTAATTTTTTAAGAATCTGCATACTGTTTTCCATAGTGGCTGCACCATTTTACATTCCCACCAACAGTGTGGGAGTAAAGAGTTCTAGTTTCTCCATATCTTCACCAACACTTATCTTCTTTTACATATAATAGCCATCCTAACAGGTGTGAGGTGATATTGTGGTTTTGATTTGCATTTCCCTGATGATTAGTGATGTTGAGCACCTTTATATATACACCTGTTGGCCATATATATCCAAAATAATTGAAGTCAGGATCTCAAAGAGATATTGGCACTCCCATGTTCACTGTAGCATTATTCACAATAGTCAAGATATAGAAACGACCCAAGTGTCCATTTGACAGATGAATGGATAAAGAAAATGTGTCATATACACACAATGGAATGCTAACCTTAAAAAAGGGAATCCTTTCATTTGCAACAACATGGATGAACCTGGAGGACATTATGCTAAGTGAAATAAGCAAGGACAAATACTGCATGATTCCACTTATATGACATATCTAAAATAGTCAAACTCACAGAAGCAGACAATAGAATGGTAGTTGCCAGGGACTGTGAAGAGAGGAAAATGGGGGAATTATTGTTCAATGAGTGTAAAGTTTCAATTATGCAAGATGAATTAAGTTCTAGAGATCTGCTATACAACACAGTGTCTATTAATAATACCATATTGTGCACTTAAAAATTTAAGAGGGTAGATCTCATGTTAAGTGTTCTTATCACAAAAAAATGAGGCACAAGGAATCTTTTGGAGGTGGCTATTACCTTGATTGTAGTGATGGTTTCACGGGTATATGCATTAAGTCCAAACTCATCAAACTGCATACATTGAAAATGTGCAGTTTTTATATATCAATTATACTTCCATAGAGCTGCTAAAAAACACGTTTGATAAGTGAGGATTAATGTCATAAATTATTATAAAGAAAAGACTTTCTAAGAATTTATGAGATCCTTCCCCCTCTGATGAAGTTAAGTCCAAAAAAATAATAAGCTGAGAATATTTTCAAAGCATTTGTGTGGTAAAATTAGATGTATTAGGTTAAACCATATGAAATTGCCATTGTTGTAGGTAAAAATGTTTGAGTATCAGCAATTTCATATGGTTCAGTCTAATACTGCAGGATTTTGCTCACGAACAAAAATAAAGAAAAGGCTCCTTCCTTTGCTTCTCTTCTTTTGTCTCCAAAGCCCTCACACACTCTGGAAAACCTTAATTCCTATGAACTTTTGAGGACTTATAATAAACAAAGAAAGAATACATGAAGCCTCGCCTATACATACATTTATTTCTTAGTTCAAAACACCTAGTTTCCTTTAGGAGTTGTATTCCAGTTACCAGACTCAAGGTAATTGGCCTGTGAGTCCCCAGCGGGGTGTTAGGTCTCTCCACCTACATCTCAAATTTCTAGGTCAGATCTGAGCACCACCCTCTTCCCATGTTCCGTTTACACACTGCAAATAGGCCATCACACCCAGGATTCCTGAATGTTGTTTAATGCAAGATGAGGTTGTTGACAAAAAGGCATCTGATCATTATTATCAGCGTGGGCTTGGGAGTGGGGGGGACTTGATTTTATTCTCACTTTTGCTGCTTTTCCTGCCCCAGCATTGCAGCCAGCTGGCTAGACTATCGTCTCTGGGTCTCTTGTCAGTCAGCAGGAGAAGAAGCCTCATAGGCAGGATTTCTAGCCTTGCATCTGTGGCTGGAGTGGTGAGGCAGTTTCCCTCCATCTTCCTGGGCAGCGGCAACAAGACCCTGTGAGGAGGCGCAGGTGCTACGACTAACTGGCACACTCCCAAGCCACAGTCAACCCCATGTGCTCAGAACAGAGGCTCAATTTTAATCCTTCTGAGACACCATTTCAGGAATCAGCCAACACACGGACATGTAATCAATGTAATGCTTTTGTGTGCTTGTGTGGGTCTTGAACTTATGAATTTCTGCATTAAAAATTTTAGAATTTTCTGCATAGAAATTTACCCAAGACAAATATAAATGCAATCTCTTTTTAATGGTAAATGTTATTTCATGGGAAACAGTGAATACATAATTTCAGCTTCAATGGTCAGAAGATCCTGTGCTTTCAAGTTTACTGTTAGAAATGCAAAACAGGGACAGCAGAACTCCATCATCCCACCTCTGTTCCTTCAGTACAGGATGTTTTCCTCTTTCAAAGGTTTTTTTTTTTTAAAAAAAAACTAAGATCTTTCATCTAGTGTTTTAAATAACCAATTTTCTCTATTTCCCCAAGAAGATTATTGCATGGTCTAATTAAGTTTTCCCTTAGGAAATATCATCCCTGACATGCAAAGGAAGACAAAACAATGGTGGCAGATTGTGGAAATAGGAATATTTTTACCAACTGAAAAACTGTAAAACTCAAAAGTGCCAAAATCACCCCTAAGCTATTAATATGCAATGATTTGAAATATCAGCAATTCACAGGAGGGAGACTGGTAAAGAGTTCATTATTTACTTACTGTTTTTTTCCACGTTCTGAATTCAGAACCCCCACATTCCTACTTTGACAGTTGAAAGCATCCCAACCACCCAAAAACAAGTTCAGAGGGTTCCACTGCAGACAGTATAAATGATGCTTGCTTTTGCATGACCTGTCTCAGAAGTAAAGCAGAGAAGGAACTGAGTTTCACGTGTTCACTCTTACAGAACTCATCAAAGAACTCGATAAAGGTTTGATGAAGGAACTTGGGCTGGAATTTGGGAAACCTGGCTGTTACATCAAATTTCTAGTCCATTGCCACACTACTTTTATGATAGTGGCTTTGTATAGATAGTTGTATTCTGGTGAAGCAAACTCTCCTCACAAATTCTCGTGATGATTCTTGGGCATTTATTCTTCCCCAAATGCAAATCTGATCATGAATGACTCCTTAGTGTAAAGCCTTTACACTGCTCCCCAGTGCTCAAAGGTTCCCTTGCAGGCCTCTGCAAGACTGAGGTTTAGTAGAGTGGAGAGTACAAGTTTGGGACCAAAGCTGACTGCACAAAAGTAGAGGAGAGTCAAGTGCCACCACCAGAGAGCCCCTTTCTCTGCCCTAGTTCCTCACCAGGCTCACTCTCTCCTTTGAAAATAAGTGTTGAAAAGTACTTAAGAATAGTTTTGCAAGGGTGCTGTGTCAGGAGTCCCCAAGACCACCCCAAGTTCTGTGATTCACTAGGAAGATTCACATAACTGAGCATATAACCACACTCATCGCCTATGATTTATTACGGTGAAGAAATACAAAGCAAAATCAGTGGAGGGTAAAGTCATCTGGGGTGAAATACAGGGGAGACCAGACACAAGCTTCCAAGAGTCCTCTCCCAGTGGAGTTACACAGGATACACTTAATTTCCCTAGCAGCAAGTTGTGACAACATACATGAAATGTAGTCCACTAGGGAAGCTCATTAGGGACTCAGTGCCCAGGGTTTTGATTGGAGGTTGGTCACATAGGCACCCTCTGATTGGCAATATCAAAATTGTAGACCTCAAGAAGGAAAGCAAGTGTTCAGCAGAAACTGCACTGTTTATATAAACAGTTCGGGCACATTGAGCCACCCTTATCAGTTCTGGGGATGGTGGGAATCCCCCTGAAAATCAAGTTCCAGATGCCAGCCAAGGGACCTTTCAAAGACAGGCTTGCTATGACAACACTTTTTTGCACAGATGCCAATCATTAGTCTGGCTGGGCACCAACATGTCTTGCCCAGGCTTGGATGGGGTAAATAAAACCATGAGAGTTCTCTGAGCAGGGTACTAAGGGAGTAGGAATGGAGGAACACCTACCCTCTCCCATTGGCAGGAAGGACTGCTTCCTGGGAGAGGCAATGCCTGAGCCAGGTCTGGACATGTGACAGATATTGTGGTGTTCCTAGATTTAAATCCCAACCAGGTGGGTGATCTTGGCTAGTTAATTAACTAGACTAAGGAAGTTTTTAGGAAGTGAGTTACCCACATAGACTAGGGCTATTTGTATGGCTTCCAAACCTTTTGCCAAGCCATGAGGCATTGCTCAAGTGGTACCAACCTACTTCTCCAGCCCCACATGTGCCTCTCTGCCCCTTCAGTCTCTGTGATCTAACCATACTGGCCTTCTTTCAGTGCCTGGAATACGCCCCCTTCTACCTCCAAGGCTCTGTACATTCCACCTCCCTCCCCCAATTGCTTGTCATCAACCTTCCTACCTACTTCACATAGCTAACTCCTACTCATGTCAGATTTCAATCCAAAAAACACTTCCTTAGGGCAGCCTTCCCTCACCTGGCCCAGAATAGGTCAGAACCCCTGTCATTTGCTTTCCAGCACCAGTAACTTCTCCTTTATTATTGTGAGCACATTAAAGTCCATTTTTTAAACGCTTATACACTTCAAGAAGGCAGATTATGTTATATCTTGATCAATATATATATTGATTATGTTATGTCAATATGAGTATGTTGTTCAGTGTAATAACCCCTGAGCCTAATATGGTGTCTATCATATAGTGGGCACTCAGCAAATGTATGAAAGAGGAGTGAATGAGGGCTCACTCTCAGTCCATGTAGTCAGGTTGAGGGCAATCTCTGCCCCACTTCCTAACACATACACACCTCCTGGGGCTAAGGCATATGAACCAGGCTAGATCAACAAGTCATCCAAAGGTTCTGACAGAAGTATTGGAAAAGAAGCACTGCATCTGCTGCAGATAGCCTGCCTGAGAGTGAGCGAAACTAACTCAGAGGAAAGCAAAGGTGAGGGAAGGAGAATCAGGGATGTGATGAGTGAGAGGATGCAGCCATTCCTAAAGGCAGCAGTCCATGGGGCTATTCATTTACCAGTAAACTTTCTTTTTGTTTCTTAGGCTAATCTGAGTTGGGATCCTGACACATGTAACTAAGAATCCTAATACAAAAATGGTAACAGGAATTAGACATGTAGTTGGTCCCAAAGAACAAGAGAAAGACCATCAACAAGTCTAACTTGTAATGACCTGAGCTACTGGTCTAGGGAATCCTTATAACTTCTAGAACTATGAACAGGTTTGGTTCTGGTGCAGGAAGAAAAGACACTGACCGGGGAGTAGAGCACAAGCATCCTGGCTGCTCATAATCCTAAAAACCACCTTGTTCCTCTCCCCAGGAATAAAAGACTATTTGCAGCTATGACAGCAGAATCACTTCCTTTCATCTATGAAAACTCACAGAAACCAGACCTCCCAACAGACTGGAGAGAGGCAAAAAAATCTCCCTTATTTTCAAAGGGGTGGAGTATAATCATTACTAATAAAAAGCTTGAAATCTCACTCCAAACTAAATTCTAGATCAGATTAATAAAGCACTGGTTGGGTAAGCACTTGATAGTCACTAACTGCCAGCATAGGCTCTCTAAAATTATGACACACCCAACTTACCCCAGACTCCTTTCTGTTCCAGTCACTCAATTCATTTATTGGGATAATTCTTTATAGGTAGAGTATAGGTGGTGCAGCTGACAAAGGCCACCAGGATTTTCCGCTTGATAAGATGAAGAATCCTGAAGACAGGTAAACCTGAAAGGTGTCTCATGGTGGGACACAGAGCTATGCCCTTGGCCCTGTGCTGATCAAAATTTTGATCAGTAATGTAGGCGAACCTAGGATTATTGACCTAGGAGGGGTGACATAAGAGTAAAGGGGAGAATTCAAAAGCTAATATGATAAGCAAAAATAGGATGAAATTTAACTGGAACATATGTAAAGCCACTGCAATTTAAAAAACTCCTAAATACAGGATGTTTCCTAAATACAGGATGATAGACGTTCAGTCTTCTATGCCAGCAAATACCCCAGGGTGATGCAGCTACTCAGCTTGGGCTAAATTTGGAAATATATCATCTACCTCAGTTGGACAACAACAGGACACCAAGTTCCAGTCTGGGTATCACAGAGAAACAATGACTGACAAAAGTGAATCCAGAGAGGGGAACCAAGATTAGTAAAAAGTTTGGGAATCATGTCACACAAATGACAGTTGAAAGGGTGAGAATGTAAATTGATATAGCCACTTTAGATGGCAAAGACAGAATCCTGTAAAACTGAAAATATCCATACGCTGTGACCCAAACAATCCTACTTCTAGATACACATCCTGGAGAAACTCTCACAAATTTATACAATTATCAACACAGAATTGTTTATAACAGCAAAATTCAGGAAGTCCTTAAGCTTCTTCTGTCAGTAGGAGAATGGCTACACAGAATAAGGTCTACTCACACTCGGGGATACTTTGCAGCCACTAAAAACAATGATGTAGGTCTACTTATAAATCAGGATGGGCTAAGTTTGCAAATTAACAAAAGGAACCTAAAATCCGAGTGGCTTAATACAAGCAAAGTCTATTTATTCCTTATGCTACATGCTTAAAAAGTGAGTTGGCAGGAAAGTTCAAGTAGTTATTCTCAGACCCTGGCTGACAGAGAGACCCCATCTCTATCTGCCAGGGGAATTAAATGTGGTAAATCTCATACTGGCTATTAAAACTTCCATTTGGAAGTGCACCCGTTACTTTTGCTGACATTTCATTGACCAAAGCAAATCACATGGCCACACCTAACTTCAGAAGAGGCAGGACTACAATCCGACCATACGCCCAGATGGCAGACAGGCAAAATATCTTATGTCATACATATAATGACTAATACAATACATAGTATGGAAAGATTAATACAAAACATACGAAAAGATCTAAGACATTTGCTGTATGGACAAAACATATAGACACACCCATAATAACACCATTTGTGTAAATTAAAACAAATCTATATGTTGTTTATACACACCTATATATGCATGACACTGCGAGGGAGGAGGAGGACACTAGAAGGGGTGATCAAAGGGGAAATAACCATTTCTGTAATGTTTTAATTCCTCTATTTAAGAAAAAGAAAAATATGACAAAATCTTTTTATTTATTTATTTATTTATTTATTTATTTATTTTTATGGCTGTGTTGGGTCTTCGTTTCTGTGCGAGGGCTTTCTCCAGTTGCGGCGAGCGGGGGCCACTCTTCATCGCGGTGCGTGGGCCTCTCACTATCATGGCCTCTCTTGCTGCGGAGCACAGGCTCCAGACGCGCAGGCTCAGTAGTTGTGGCTCACGGGCCCAGTTGCTCCGCGGCATGTGGGATCTTCCCAGACCAGGGCTCGAACCCGTGCCCCCTGCATTGGCAGGCAGATTCTCTACCACTGCGCCACCAGGGAAGCCCCGACAAAATCTTAATTGTTGATAATTCTGGCTGGTGGAGAATATGAGTGTTCATTATATTATTCTTTGAATTTTCCACTGCATTAAAAAGCCTTGAATTAAGCTGTTGAAAGAACCAGGAATTTTTTTAGTCTGAGAAGATCACAGATGCGAAAAAGGGGAAGTACGAAAATAGATGGCTTTAACTATTTTGGACAAAGGAGATTTCCTCTGTGTGGTAATGGAGGAGCTGGGAACAATGGTGAGAGACCCTAGAAGGCAGATCTTGGCTTGGGAATACAGAATGACCTATCATGGAAAGATGAGTGAGTAGCATCAAAAATGTATGGAGGAAAAATATACATTCTATGGGGGTAAAAGTGGTAAAGAGTCAGACAACTGCCTGTCTGACAGAATACTGTGGAGAGGATTCTTGCACTGGGAAGGTACCTGGATTTGGTGATCCCCAAGGTCCTTCCAATTCTCAGGTTCCATCAAAGTTAGGCCAGCACCTCACAGTTTAGAGCTCATAGACTCTGGAAAATGCAGCAGTTATTCCAAGACAAGCTTTAAGAAATAATGCAACAATCCGAAATCAATACAGCCTTTAATGGTTTTACCTGGGAATATTTCATAATCAATGAGGAATAATTCACTTAATTGGGCCTGAAAGTTATTATAGTCACGGGATGGGGGGGGCTGTTTACAGTATACTGGCCTTAAATAAATCTCACTTTAATTCTCATGCCTTGGTTGACCTTATGTACATAATTAAATCAGTATTATTTGTAGAATTGTTGCCTGTTTAATCACTGTTTCTGTGACTTAAGATTTTCCAGTACCAAAGTCAAATTGCTCTGATAGCTAAAGAGATCTCCACAGAAACATACCACTGAAATGAGTATTACTGTGCAAAATGAAAGAGTAAGAATAATGAGTGTGTTTTCTTTATAACTAGTTGCTTTGGCTACTGCCAAAAGAAAAAATAAAAATCTTATCAGTGGAAAAGAGTATCACTGACCTGAAAAAATAAAAATCTTAGCAGTGGAAAAGACTATCATTGACCTGTCCTTGTGTGAGGAGGGCCAGTCTGTCATAAAAACAGTGGGTCAGAACTCAGGGAGCTCCCTGCTGCTGCCCTGCTCCCAGACAAGAAGATAATGAATTTCAGTGGGAGTAAATGAGACAACATGCTGTACCTGAGGATTTTCTTTCCAAAAGGTACCATATCTTTTGAATACCTACAAATTTTATCTATACATAGTTAATATATGCCCAGAAGGTTATGAGTTGAGCAGCTTTTGCATGCCTGGAACCTGATGGATCTGAAGAGACACCTGGGAAGCCCACTGTGGTTTTTAAGGAACGTTATGTTTCCACCATAAAAATACTGAAAGCATGCTGCAGCATAAAAACTTGTGCTTTGCCCATGTGTTTTTGCCCTTTTAGGATTTCCTTCCTGCAGTGATTCTGTACCACCGTAACTAAGAATAGGAAATACTTGCATAAAAGTAACTGTTATTTAATAGTTTCTTCCTATTAAATTTCACAATTAACAACAAAACAAAACAGCTCAGAAGGCTCTGATATATTCTCAAGTTAATGAGGTCAGTGTGGCTTGAATACTACCTTCTTTCTAGACCGATATTCCTGGCTGTGCTGGAGCTTCACATGGCCGGGCCCCAGTATCACCAGAAATACTGATGAGAGCGAAGGCCTTAATATACTGGAAGAGCAGCTGGCTAGACCACCACAATGCCTTGCAGGGACTCCGGTCTGGCCCTAATCTATAAGCAAAAGCTGATTACTCACCCCCCACCTCCCCAGCCTAGCTTCTCCACCCTTCAAGTGCAAGCACTTACATCCTAAGACGTCACAGAGCAGTGTATTTATCCTTGGAAGACAGAGTCTGGTGATAAAATGCAAGAATGTAATGTTCAGAAGGAGAGAGTGTAGGGTAAACCAGAGACAAACAGGGGAGGGAGGAGGAGGAGAAAGGAGTTGATGAATGAAGTCCTGAGGGGCAAAGGTTACTGAAAAACAGCAGGACAGAAGTAAGAGAATGTGACAAA
Organism: Balaenoptera borealis; assembly: GCF_965194805.1. Lineage (NCBI taxonomy): Eukaryota > Metazoa > Chordata > Mammalia > Artiodactyla > Balaenopteridae > Balaenoptera > Balaenoptera borealis. The sequence goes on along the minus strand of NC_138881.1, from coordinate 41,797,492 downwards.
GAGGCAGGGCCAAGGAAAACAAGGAGGTCAATGATATGCTGCATGAGGACAAAGAACTGTGCTTCCGGATGAGATTACCATGTATGCCTTCAGAAAAGTGGCTTTGTTTTTCAGGAGGTCATTATTCTGCCAATACTGCAGCTCCTCTGCTTACACTTAGAAACTTTTGTCCACTTAACTACACCAAACGCTGCATCTTTGAAACTATTTCAGAGATATAAATATGTTGGGGAGTTGAGGAAGCCAATCCAAAACATCATTTAAAATATCAGTTAAGACTTCTGGTTGCAGGTAAGATGGAATCAACACATCCACCTTTGTGTCCACCGGAAGCAACTATAAAATCTGTACAGAATGCTTGGGTAGCTATTAGAGAATTCTTTAAAGTATATTATCAGCAGATGAATCAGGGAAGAGTATCAGGGTGCCTAGTACAACTGAACTGGTGGTGACTTTACTACTTTTCTTCCTCCCGTATTCTCTGGCCTGAAAACACAACAAAACGTGAAAGTGAGCACTGTGTTTAGAGCACATGTTCTGGCTCAAGGTGCTTCTTTTGGAAAAGGGAACTACTAAAACTCAAGAGGGACTGGGGGGAAATCCCCTGGGGTTTTCTCTCCTGTTTCTCCCTTCTCTCATGTCCAGAAAATCCCATGGTGGAGGTTGTGGCAACAGCAACGAAACTGACTGGCAGAGGGAGACTAGACTGTAGGAGTTAAAACTCTCGAGGGAAAGGAACATTCCATTCCATTCGGTGGAACTATAGCAAGCTCCAAAAGGGCAAAGCCAAATCCCACTGTTTTTTCTTACTTTCTTTCTCTCTCTGTCTGCCTGTCCCTTATGCCCCAGAGGCAGTGCATCATGAAAGTGGGTGGTTTCTGACTGGAGGACCGAAAAGGAAAGCTCTAGAAAACCATAAAATACCATGGTAATAATGAGGAGGGAAGACGTCAGGAAAGCAAACCCATAAAGCTGCTTATGAACAACTGTGATCAACCCCCCATCTGGGCATGTGTGGATTTGATCCTAATTAGCATGTCAAAGACTTTGAGAACTGAGCTAAGAGAAACTCAGGTCTCAGACCTGACCAGTGGGCGTCACACATGGGACAGATCTGAATAGCACTGCAAAGGCACTGAATACTGAACTCATATTGGAACTACAGCCCACTACAGAAGGTGAGCTGGAACTTGCAGTATGAACCTAACCAGGTCAACTGACTGCTACACAAATTATCAACATTCTCCATTAGATTGAAACAAGATCCAGAGTCTAATAACATAATAACATAATAGTCAAAATGTCCAGGATAAAATCCAAAGTCGCTCGGTACATAAAAAACAAAAATGCCAACTCACATGGGAAAAGACAATCAACAGATGCCAACAGTGAGATGACACAAATGTTGAAATTCTCTAACAAGTAGGTTAAAGCAGCTATTACAAAAATGCTCAAATGAGCAATCACCAAACTTGAACACTCTTGAAATAAATTTAAGTAGAAAGTTATTGGCAAAGTAAAGAGAAGATATAAAGGATAACCAAATTAAAACTTTAGAACTGGAAAATAAAATAACTGAAATAAAAAATTCACTGAAAGAACACAATAGCAGAATGGAGGAGGCAGTGAAACTGAAAATAGACAAACAAACTAGCCAATTTAAATAACAGAAAGAAAAAAGATTCAGGGGGAGAACCAAAGTGTCAAGGACCTGTATGATAACAATAAACAATCTAACATTTGTGTAACTGGAATCCAATACAGAGACGAAAAAGAGTGTGATGCCGAAAAACATTTGAAGAAAAAACAGATGAAAATTGCCAAGAAGCTGAGAGAATACCAAACATAATACAAAGAAATCCACACCCAGACACATCATAGTCAAACTGCTGAAAACTAAAGGCAAAGAACTGAAGAAACAGACAATTCAACACTAATAGAGAGTTCAACATCCCATTCTTGAAAACAGAACAGCTAGAAAGAAAATCAAGCAAGAATATAGAAAACTCACACAACACTACCAAAAAATTGACCTAGTTGGCATTTACAAAACACTCCCAAGATGAGCAAAATAAACATGCTTTTCAAGAGAATATGGAACATTCTCTACGAATTGGCGGGACTATAACTTGGTTCAGCCACCTTGGAAAAGAGTTTGGCAGTTTCTTTAAGAAGTTAAGCATAAATTTACCACACAACTCAGCAATTCTACTCCTAGGAATCTACCCAAGAGAAATAAAAACATATGCCTACACAAGGACAAGTACGTAAATGTCCACAGCAGCATTATTCGTGAGAACCTGGAAACACCCCAAATGTCTATCCACAGAGAATAGATAATCATAATGTGGTATATCCATATAATGTAATACTATTCAACAATAAAAAGGAATGAATTACTGATACATGGCACATCCATGGATGAACCTCAAAAACATTATGCTACATGAAAGAAGACAGACACAAAAGAGCATACAGTGTATGATCCTTTTTATACAAAATGTCCACAAAAGGCAAACCTATAGAGACAGAAAGTAGATTAGTGGTTGCCTAGGGCTCAGGGGAGGGGAACTGACTGATGGCAAATGGGCACAAAAAATTTTATTGGAGTGATGGAAATATTCTAAAACTGGATTATGGAGATGGTTACATAACTTGGTAAATTTACTAAAAAGCATTAAATTGTATGTTTGAAACGTGAACTCTGTGGTATGGAAATTATACCTCAATAAAGTTGTCATTTTAAGAATGCTATATCAAAGAAATTATTCAGTATATAAACTTACTTTTTTACATTCAGCATAATGCTCCTGAGATCCATCCAAGTTGTTCCATGTTCATTTCTTTTATTCCATTATATGGATGTACCACAGTTTGTTTAACCATTCACCTACTGAAGGACATTTGGGTTGTTTCCAGTTTTTGGTTATTGAAAATAAAGCTGCTATGAACATTCCTGTATAAATGTGTAACAAGGGTACTCTTAAGAGGGTGAAAAGACTCTCTCAGACCAGAATGGACTCATATCCAGGCTACATAATGAACTCCAATAAATTAATAAGACAAACAACTCAAAAGAAAAATGGCAACAGTCTGGAAGAGGCTCTTCACAAGAGAATATCAAATGGCAATAAATTATGAAAAGGCGTTCCATTGTATTAGGCATCAGGGAAATAAAAATTAAAAAACCACAGTAAGACTTCAAAAAACAAAACCCAAAATGTCCATCAAAAGGAGAACAGATAAACAAATTTTGGTACATTCATACAATGAAATACTTAGCAATAAACCAGGATATACTACTGATACATACAACATCATGGATGAAATCTCAAAAACATTATGTTGAACAAAATAAGCCAAAAACAAGCCAAACACGAGCTTACACACTGTATGATTTTATTTACATAAAGTTCAATAGCAGGCAAAACTAATCTATGGTGACAGAAATTGGAATCATGGTTGCCTCTGGTTGGAGAGGATCAAATGAAAAGGTACTTTATGGGGTGACAGAAAATCATCTATACCTTGACTGGGGTGTGAGTTACATTAGTATATACATTTGTCAAGACTCAAACTGTAGGACTTCCCTGGTGGCGCAGTGGTTAAGAATCGCCCTGCCAATGCAGGGGACACGGGTTTGATCCCTGGTCCACGAAGATCCCACATGCCACGGAGCAACTAAGCCCATGCACCAAAACTACTGAGCCTGCGCTCTAGAGCCTGCGAGCCACAACTACTGAGCCCATGCACCTAGAATCCATGCTCCGCAACAAGAGAAGCCACCACAATGAGAAGCCCGTGCACTGCAACGAAGAGTGGCCCCCGCTCACTGCAACTACGCTTGCAGCAACGAAGACCCAACACAGCCATAAATAAATAAATAAATAAATTTATTTTTAAAAGACTCAAACTGTACTCTTAAAATCTTTGCATTTTGGGGGGGTCTGGGCAAGATGGCGGAAGAGTAAGACGCGGAGATCACCTTCCTTCCCTCAGATACAGTAGAGATACATCTACACGTGGAACTGCTCCTAAAGAACACCCACTGAATGCTGGCAGAAGACGTCAGACCTCCCAAAAGGCAAGAAAATCCCCACGTACTTGGGTAGGGCAAAAGAAAAAAGAAATAACAGAGACAAAAGAATAGGGACGTGACCTGCACCAGTGGGAGGGAGCTGTGAAGGAGGAAACGTTTCCACACACTAGGAAGCCCCTTCGTGGGCGGAGACTGCGGGTAGCAGAGGGGGGAAGCTTCGGAGCCACGGAGGAGAGCGCAGCCACAGGGGTGCGGAGGGCAAAGCGGAGAGATTCCCGCACGGAGGCTCGGCGCCGAGCAGCACTCACCAGCCCGAGAGGCTTGTCTGCTCACCCGCCGGGGCGGGGCGGGGCTAGGAGCTGAGGCTCGGGCTTCGGTGCTAGCCGGGAGGGAGTCCGGGAAAAAGTCTGCAGCTGCCGAAGAGGCAAGAGACTTTTTCTTGCCTCTTTGTTTCGCGGCACGCAAGGAGAGGGGATTCAGAGCGCCACCTAAACGAGCTCCAGAGACGGGCGCGAGCCGTGGCTATCAGCGCGGATCCCACAGCAACAGGGGTGCAGAGGGAAAAGCGGAGAGATTCCCGCACAGAGGCTTGGCGCCGAGCAGCACTCACCAGCCCGAGAGGCTTGTCTGCTCACCTGCTGGGGTGGGCGGGGGCTGGGAGCTGAGGCTCGGGCTTCGGTCAGATCGCAGGGAGAGGACTGGGGTTGGCGGAGTGAACACAGCTTGAAGGGGTTAGCGCACCACAGCTAGCCGGGAGGGAGCCCGGGAAAAAGTCTGCAGCGGCCAAAGAGGCAAGAGACTTTTTCTTGCCTCTTTGTTTCGCGGCGCGCAAGGAGAGGGGATTCAGAGCGCCGCCTAAACGAACTCCAGAGACGGGCGCGAGCCGTGGCTATCAGCGCAGACCCCAGAGACGGGCGCGAGCCGCGGTTATCAGCGCGGACCCCAGAGACGGGCATGAGACGCTAAGGCTGCTGCTACCGCCACCAAGAAGCCTGTGTGCGAGCACAGGTCACTCTCCACACCACCTCTCCCGGGAGCCGGTGCAGCCCGCCACGGCCAGGCTCCCGTGATCCGGGGACAACTTCCCCGGGAGAACGCACGGTGCGCCTCAGGCTGCTGCAACATCACGCCGCCTCTGCCGCTGCAGGCTCACCCCGCCTCCTCTGTACCCCTCCCTCCCCCACCCCGGCCTGAGTGAGCCAGAGCCCCCTAGTCAGTTGCTCCTTTAACCCCGTTCTGTCTGGGCAGGGAACAGACACCCTCAGGCGACCTACATGCAGAGGCGGGTCCAAAGCCAAAGCTGAACCCTGGGAGCTGTGAGAAAAAAGAAGAGAAAGGGAAATCTCTCCCAGCAGCCTCAGAAGCAGTGGATTAAAGCTCCACAAACAACTTGATGTGCCTGCATCTGTTGAATACCTGAATAGACAACGAATCATCCCAAATTCAGGAGGTGGACTTTGGGAGCAGGATATATTAATTTTTCCCCTTTTCCTTTTTTTGTGAGTGTATATGTGTAAGCTTCTGGGTGAGATTTTGTCTGTATAGCTTTGCTTTCACCATTAGTCCTAGGGTTAGGTCCGTCCGTTTTTTGTTTTGTTTTGTTTTGTTTACTTAAAAAAATTTTTTTCCTAATAAATGTTTTCTTAATAATTTTTTCCTTATTTTCTATTTTTAAAAATTAAAAAAAAATTTTAATAACTTTTTTCATATTTTTTATTTTAAAAAATTAAAAAATTTTTTTCTTAATAAATTTTTTTCTTAATAATTTTTCTCTTATTTTTTATTATAAAAAATTAATAAATCTATTTTTAAAAATTAAAAAAAATTTTTTCTTAATAAATTTATTCTTAATAATTTTTTTCTTATTTTTTATTATAATAGTTTTATTTTATTTTATTTTACCCTCTTTCTTTCTTTCTTTCTTTCTATTTTTTCTCCCTTTTATTCAGAGCCGTGTGGATGAAAGGCTCTTGGTGCTCCACCCAGGCATCAGGGCTGTGCCTCTGAGGTGGGAGAGCCAACTTCAGGACACTGGTCCACAAGAGACCTCCCAGCTCCACATAATACCAAACGGTGAAAATCTCTCAGAGATCTCCATCTCAACATCAAGACCCAGCTTCACTCAACGACCAGCAAGCTACAGTGCTGGACACCCTATGCCAAACAACTAGCAAGACAGGAACACAGCCCCATCCATTAGCAGAGAGGCTGCCTAAAATCATAATAAGGCCACAGACACCCCAAAACACAGCACCAGACGTGGACATGCCCACCAGAAAGACAAGATCCAACCTCATCCACCAGAACACAGGCACTAGTCCCCTCCATCAGGAAGCCTACACAACCCACTGAACCAACCTTAGCCACTGGGGACAGATACCAAAAACAACAGGAACTACGAACCTGCAGCCTGTGAAAAGGAGACCCCAAACACAGTAAGATAAGCAAAATGAGAAGACAGAAAAACATACAGCAGGTGAAGGAGCAGGGTCAAAACACACCAGACCTAACAAATGAAGAGGAAATAGGCAGTCTACCTGGAAAAGAATTCAGAATAATGATAGAAAAGATGATCCAAAATCTTGGAAACAGCATAGACAAAATGCAAGAAACATTTAACAAGGACATAGAACTAAAGAGGAACCAAGCAACAATGAAAAACACAATAAATGAAATTAAAAATACTCTAGATGGGATCAATAGCAGAATAACTGAGGCAGAAGAACGGATAAGTGACCTGGAAGATAAAATACTGGAAATAACTACTGCAGAGAAGAATAAAGAAAAAAAGAATGAAAAGAACTGAGGACAGTCTCAGAGACCTCTGGGACAACATTAAACGCACCAACATTCGAATTATAGGGGTCCCAGAAGAAGAAGAGAAAAAGAAAGGAACTGAGAAAATATTTGAAGAGATTATAGTTGAAAACTTCCCTACTATGGGAAAGGAAATAGTTAATCAAGTCCTGGAAGCACAGAGAGTCCCATACAGGATAAATCCAAGGAGAAACACGCCAAGACACATATTAATCAAACTATCAAAAATTAAATATAAAGAAAACATATTAAAAGCAGCAAGGGAAAAACAACAAATAACACACAAGGGAATCCCCATAAGGTTAACAGCTGATCTTTCAGCAGAAACTCTGCAAGCCAGAAGGGAGTGGCAGGATATACTTAAAGTGATGAAGGAGAAAAACCTACAGCCAAGATTACTCTACCCAGCAAGGATCTCATTCAGATGTGATGGAGAAATTAAAACCTTTACAGACAAGCAAAAGCTGAGAGAGTTCAGCACCACCAAACCAGCTTTACAACAAATGCTAAAGGAACTTCTCTAGGCAAGAAACACAAGAGAAGGAAAACAACTACAATAACAAACTCAAAATATTTAAGAAAATGGGAATAGGAACGTACATATCGATAATTACCTTGAATGTAAATGGATTAAATGCTCCCACCAAAAGACACAGGCTGGCTGAATGGATACAAAAACAAGACCCATATATATGCTGTCTAAAAGAGACCCACTTCAGACCTAGAGACACATACAGACTGAAAGTGAGGGGATGGAAAAAGATATTCCATGCAAATGGAAATCAAAAGAAAGCTGGAGTAGCAATTCTCATATCAGACAAAATAGACTTTAAAATAAAGACTATTACAAGAGACAAAGAAGGACACTATATAATGATCAAGGGATCGATCCAAGAGGAAGGTATAACAATTGTAAATATTTATGCACCCAACATAGGAGCACCTCAATACATAAGGCAAATACTAACAGCCATAAAAGGGGAAATCGACAGCAACACATTCATAGTAGGGGACTTTAACACCCCACTTTCACCAATGGACAGATCATCCAAAATGAAAATAAATAAGGAAACACAAGCTTTAAATGATACATTAAACAAGATGGACTTAATTGATATTTATAGGACATTCCACCCAAAAACAACAGAATACACATTTTTCTCAAGTGCTCATGGAACATTCTCCAGGATAGATCATATCTTGGGTCACAAATCAAGCCTTGGTAAATTTAAGAAAATTGAAATCGTGTCAAGTATCTTTTCCGACCACAACGCTATGAGACTAGATACAAATTACAGGAAAAGATCTGTAAAAAATACAAACACATGGAGGCTACACAATACACTACTTAATAACGAAGTGATCACTGAAGAAATCAAAGGGGAAATCAAAAAATACCTAGAAACAAATGACAATGGAGATACGACGACCCAAAACCTATGGGATGCAGCAAAAGCAGTTCTAAGAGGGAAGTTTATAGCAATACAAGCCTACCTCAAAAAACAGGAAACATCTCGAATAAACAACCTAACCTTGCACCTGAAGCAATTAGAGAAAGAAGAACAAAAAAACCCCAAAGCTAGCAGAAGGAAAGGAATCATAAAGATCAGATCAGAAATAAATGAAAAAGAAATGAAGGAGACAATAGCAAAGATCAATAAAACTAAAAGCTGGTTCTTTGAGAAGATAAACAAAATTGATAAACCATTAGCCAGACTCATCAAGAGAAAAAGGGAGAAGACTCAAATCAATAGAATTAGAAATGAAAAAGGAGAAGTAACCACTGACACTGCAGAAATACAAACGATCATGAGAGATTACTACAAGCAACTCTATGCCAATAAAATGGACAACCTGGAAGAAATGGACAGATTCTTAGAAATGCACAACCTGCCGAGACTGAACCAGGAAGAAACAGAAAATATGAACAGACCAATCACAAGCACTGAAATTGAAACTCTGATTAAAAATCTTCCAACAAACAAAAGCCCAGGACCAGATGGCTTCACAGGCGAATTCTGTCAAACATTTAGAGAAGAGCTAACACCTATCCTTCTCAAACTCTTCCAAAATATAGCAGAGGGAGGAACACTCCCAAACTCATTCTATGAGGCCACCATCACCCTGATACCAAAACCAGACAAAGATGTCACAAAGAAAGAAAACTACAGGCCAATATCACTGATGAACAGAGATGCAAAAATCCTCAACAAAATACTAGCAAACAGAATCCAACAGCACATTAAAAGGATCATACACCATGATCAAGTGGGGTTTATTCCAGGAATGCAAGGATTCTTCAATATACGCAAATCAATCAATGTGATACATCATATTAACAAATTGAAGGAGAAAAACCATATGATCATCTCAATAGATGCAGAGAAAGCTTTCGACAAAATTCAACACCCATTTATGATAAAAGCCCCAGAAAGTAGGCATAGAGGGAACTTTCCTCAACATAATAAAGGCCATATATGACAAACCCACAGCCAACATTGTCCTCAATGGTGAAAAACTGAAACCATTTCCACTAAGATCAGGAACAAGACAAGGTTGCCCACTCTCACCACTATTATTCAACATAGTTTTGGAAGTGTTAGCCACAGCAATCAGAGAAGAAAAAGAAACAAAAGGAATCCAAATCGGAAAAGAAGAAGTAAAGCTGTCACTGTTTGCAGATGACATGATACTATACATAGAGAATCCTAAAGATGCTACCAGAAAACTACTAGAGCTAATCAATGAATTTGGTAAAGTAGAAGGATACAAAATTAATGCACAGAAATCTCTTGCATTTCTATACACTAATGATGAAAAATCTGAAAGTGAAATTAAGAAAACACTCCCGTTTACCATTGCTACAAAAAGAATAAAATATCTAGGAATAAACCTACCTAAGGAGACAAAAGACCTGTATGCAGAAAATTATAAGACACTGATGAAAGAAATTAAAGATGATACAAAAAGATGGAGAGATATACCATGTTCTTGGATTGGAAGAATCAACATTGTGAAAATTCTGTACTACCCAAAGCAATCTACAGATTCAATGCAATCTCTATCAAATTACCACTGGCATTTTTCACAGAACTAGAACAAGAAATTTCAGAATTTGTATGGAAACACAAAAGACCCCGAATAGCCAAAGCAATCTTGAGAATGAAAAATGGAGCTGGAGGAATCAGGCTCCCTGACTTCAGACTATACTACAAAGCTACAGTAATCAAGACAGTTTGGTACTGGCACAAAAACAGAAATATAGATCCATGGAACAGGATAGAAAGTCCAGAGATAAACCCACGCACATATGGTCACCTTACCTTTGATAAAGGAGGCAAGCGTATACAGTGGAGAAAAGACAGCCTCTTCAATAAGTGGTGCTGGGAAAATTGGACAGGTACATGTAAAAGTATGAAATTAGAATACTCCCTGACACCACACAAAAAAATAAACTCAAAATGGATTAAAGACCTAAGTGTAAGGCCAGACACTATCAAACTCTTAGAGGAAAACATAGGCAGAACACTCTATGACACAAATCACAGCAAGATCCTTTCTGACCCAGCTCCTAGAGAAATGGAAATAAAAACACAAATAAACAAATGGGACCTAATGAAACTTAAAAGCTTTTGCACAGCAAAGGAAACCATAAACAAGACGAAAAGACAACCCTCAGAATGGGAGAAAATATTTGCAAATGAAGCAACTGACAAAGGATTAATCTCCAAGATTTACAAGCAGCTCATGCAGCTCAATAACAAAAAAACAAACAACCCAATCCAAAAATGGGCAGAAGACCTAAATAGACATTTCTCCAAAGAAGATATACAGATTGCCAACAGACACATTAAAGAATGCTGAACCATTCTTAGTGGAAATCTAGTGGATCTTAGTGGAAATGGTTTCAGTTTTTCACCACAACATCATTAATCATTAGAGAAATGCAAATCAAAGCTACAATGAGATATCATCTCACACCGGTCAGAATGGCCATCATCAAAAAATCTACAAACAATAAATGCTGGAGAGGGTTTGGAGAAAAGGGAACCCTCTTGCACTGTTGGTGGGAATGTAAATGGATACAGCCACTATGGAGAACAGTATGGAGGTTCCTTAAAAAACTACAAATAGAACTACCATACGACCCAGCAATCCCACTACTAGGCATATACCCTGAGAAAACCATAATTCAAAAAGAGTCATGTACCAAAATGTTCATTGCAGCTCTATTTACAATAGCCAGGACATGGAAGCAACCTAAGTGTCCATCATCGGATGAATGGATAAAGAAGATGTGGCACATATATACAATGGAATATTATCAGCCATAAAAAGAAATGAAATGGAGGTATTTGTAGTGAGGTGGATGGAGTTAGAGTCTGTCATACAGAGTGAAGTAAGTCAGAAAGAGAAAAACAAATACCATATGCTAACACATATATATGGAATCTAAGGGAAAATAAAGGTCATGAAGTACCTAGTGGCAAGACGGGAATAAAGACACAGACCTACTAGAGAATGGACTTGAGGATATGGGGAGGGGGAGGGGTAAGATGTGACAGGGTGAGAGAGTGCATAGACATATATACACTACCAAATGTAAAATAGATAGCTAGTGGGAAGCAGCCGCATAGCACAGGGAGATCAGCTCGGTGCTTTGTGACCACCTAGAGGGGTGGGATAGGGAGGGTGGGAGGGAGGGAGATGCAAGAGGGAAGAGATATGGGAACATATGTATATGTATAACTGATTCACTTTGTTATAAAGCAGAAACTAACACACCATTGTAAAGCAATTCTACTCCAATAAAGATGTTTATAAAAAAAAATTCTGTCTGGGATATACAGAAAATATTTCTATTTCTACTGTGTGCAGGTCCCTACAAAGCAAAGATACTTTCAAAAGAAGTTTTTTGTCATTATTATTCCAATCTCTTCTGGATCCAGAGCCTACTTATGAGACTTTGAATAGCCTGAGCAGTGAAAAACCCCAAACAGAATAAACCCAAAGAAACCCGTTTCCAGACATATCCAAATCAAACTGCTGAACATAATACAAAGAAAAAAATCTTGAAAGCAGCCAGAGGAAAAATACATTACCTTATAGGGGTATAGCAATTCGAATTACAGTGGATTTCTTTTATCAGAAACCATGGAGGTCATAAGGAAATGGCACAACATGTTTGAAGTGTGGGGAAAAACGAACTGTCAACACATAATTCTATATCCAGCAAAAATATCTTTCAGGAATGACAATTTATAGCCAGCAATCTGCTCTAAAAGAACTGCTAGAGGAAGTTCTTCAGCCAGTTGGGAAATTATAGCAGAAAGAAATTTAGCACATTAGGAATGAAGGAACAGCAATATAAATTGTAAAATTTGGGTAGATATAACAGACTGTTCTTCTCTTGAATTACTTAAAATATGTTTGGCAGCTGATAGCAAAAACAATAAGAATGTGTGAAGGGATTTTCAGTATGTGTAGATGTAACATATAAGACAACTATAACATAAAGGGGAGAGGGTAAAGGGACCTACAGGGTGTAAGGTTTCTGCATTACTCTTGAAGTGGTAAAGTATTGATTCTAAGTAGACTGTGCAAGGCTAAATATGTATATTATAATCCCTAGAGTAACCAAAAAAGATATGCAAAGAGATAAACTCAAAAATCACAGTAGATTAATTAAAATGGAGCACTAAAAAATGTTCAAATAACCCAAAAGGCAGGAAAGTGGAAAAGAGAGGAAATAATAACAGAGGTATAACACAAAGAAAAGAAATAATAAAATGGTAGGTTTAAACCAAGCATATCAATAACTACATTAAGTGGAATGGTCTAAACATACAATTAAAAGACAGAGACTGTCAGAACAGATTTAAAAAACATGATCCCACCACAAAGGCTATAAGAAAATCATTTAAAATATAATGATATAGGTAGATGAAAAGTAAAAGATGAAAAAAGATATGATGCAAATGCTGATCAAAAGAAAGAATTCAGAGCAAAGAAAATTACAAGGATAAAGTGGGCCTTTCAATCTGGCGGCAGCCATCAGGTGAGCCGAGATGGGCACTTGCTAGTACATCCAGGAGCTATGGAGGAAGAAGCAGTCCCACATAATTTGCTTTCTGCTCAGGGTGCACTGCTGGCAGTACCGCCAGCTCTCTGCACTGCAGAGGGCCCCTTGCCCCACCCAGCCTGACAAGGTACACAGGCTGGGCTACAAGGCCAAGCAAGGTTATGTCATATATCGGATTCGTGTGTGCTGTGGTGCCCGCAAATGCCCAGTTCCTAAGGGTGCCACCTACAGCAAGCCTCTCCATCATGGTGTCAACCAGCTCAAGTTTGCTCGAAGCCTTCATTCTGTTGCCAAGAAGTGAACTGGACGTCACTGTGGGGCCCTAAGGGTCCTGAATTCTTACTGGGTTGGTGAAGATTCTACTTACAAATTGTTTGAGGTTATCATCATTGATCCATTTCATAATGCTATCAGAAGAAACCCTGACACCCAGTGGATCACCAAACCAGTCCACAAGCACAGGGAGATGTGGGGGCTGACATCTGCAGGCAGAAAGAGCCGCGGCCTTGGAAAGGGCCACAAGTCCCACCACACTATTGGTGGTTCTTGTCGTGCAGCTTGGAGAAGGCGCAATACTCTCCAGCTCCCCCATTACCGCTAATATAAGCAATGCTTGTAAAATTCTTACCTAATAAACAACTTAGGACATTCATGTCCGCTTAAAGGTGTTTTTTAATTTGTCTGTTAAAACTAGTTGTCTCCAGATTATTTCATTGAATGCATTGTCAAATTATGAAAATTAAAGTGCAATAATGTGTGAAGACTTTAAGTGATGGTGTATCTTGTTTCTAATAAGGGAAATGCCTTTGTTTTTGCTTTATTAGGGAGTTGATATGTCCGTGTTTAAAATGCTGTTTGGTACAATAGGTGTAAAATAAATTCTGGAAAAGAGGAGTGCAGAAACTAGCCATGTAGATTTGTTGATGCATGTGATGAAACCTACAGCTTTACTGGGGTGATGCAATGCTCTGCTGGTTTACTCTAAAGTGGCTGTTTTATGGAGTTTGGCAAGGACAAACTTTTTAAATTGGATTTTCCTTGGAAATGTGAAGGAAGTCCTGATCCTTTATCATGATCATATGCAGAAGAACAATGAAAGTTGACTAGGGCCCACATTTTTAGACTTAATCTACTATTCCATTTATGTAACAGCTGCTTCCGAAAGGCAAAAAGTAAAGAAGTGTCACCATTTTTAAGAGAATTGAATAAACCTGTTGCAAGAGGGTTTTCTTACAAATGAAAACATCCTGGTTAACCTAAATTAAACTGCCTTGGCCTCCATGGTACCACTGATGTTCACATAAAAGATGGGAGCTACTGGTTTAATCCCAGGACTGGGATCTGTAGAACACTGAACTTCATGCAAAATAGTCATGGTATTTACACTGGTGTATACTGAAACTGATGGAAATTGAACATTAGGCAAATGAGAAGGGAGTTAATTAGCCCTAAGGTTTGTAAGCTAGTAATTCTAGGATTGGGAAATTGGTGTCCATCAGATACCTTTCAAGTGTGGGAGGATAGAAAAAGCTTGGATCAAAATTTTAAATGTTTTATCTGTAATATTAGTTTGTGACCATTATGAACTCTCTAAGCCACCATAGAGGGGAAAGCAGGGTTGGTTTTATTTAAAAGTAACACTGCTAAGTCTAATCAGTGTTATTTTGGGTCAAGCCACTTTATCCATTCCCATAAGGATACTGAGAAAAGTCATGTAGTTGGTGTCAATACAAGTTCAATTGGTTTTCAATTTTATGTGTTGTCTACAGTTATTTTTCTCATCCCTGCTCAAACTACCCTCAAGAGCCTCACCATTCCACAAACTTGCCAGGCCACCAGTTGTGGCTGGGCATACCACCACATTCTGCTTGCATCATGTCTTCCCATAGACTAGGCTTCTGTTTCCCAGGGTGGATTTGAGTGTATAGGAAATATGGAAGAGGAATTGCCCCAATCCTTTCCAATTCTTGGTTTGCTATCTTAACAGGTAGGTTAATTCTGAAATCTAATTGCTGGTTTTCTTGAACCAATTTTTCTCGTATTTTCTTCAAGGGTCTTGAAAGGTCCACTTAATGATTTCCAGAAAACATGTAGCAGGCTTGAAAAACGTTTTGAGACCCAAATTTCTTCCCACTCAAAAAAAAAAATCTTAAACCATATAATTTCTTGTGTAGAGCTTGTTCAACTATACATAATAATAGAATAAATGTCTATTAAACTAAAAAGAAAGGATAAAGTGGGATATAAAGAGACATGTCATAATGCTAAAAGGGTTATTTAATTCACCCCAAAGACTTAACAATCCTAAATGTGTAAACACCTAACAACAGTGCTTCAAAATATGTGAAGCAAAAACTGTCAGATCTAAAATTAGAAGTAGAAAAATCCACAATTACAGTTGGAGACTTCAACATTCCTCTCTAATTAATATATAGAACTAGCAGACAGAAAATCAGCAAGAATATGTAAGAACTGAACACTGTTATCAACCAAGTGGAATTAGCTTATATGTACAGAACACTCTATCCAACAATTGCAGAATATATATTCTTTCAACAAGATAGATCACCTCCTGGGTCACAAAACAAACCTCAAATATAAAAGAGCTGAAATCATATAGAATATGTTCCTTGACCATAAAGGAAATAAAATAGAAATCGACAACAGAGAGATAAGAGGAAAAGCTCCAAACACTTGGCTATTGGATATCATATATCTAAATAACCCATTAATCAAAGATAAACTTTTAAGGGAAATTAGAAAATATTTTTAATTAAAGAAAAATGAAAATACAACATAACTCAATTTGTGGGCTTAGAGGGAAACTCATAGCAGTAAATGATATTTTAGGGGAAAAAATCTCTCATATAAATACAGGTGACCCTTGAACAATCAGGGGTCAGGGGTGCCAAACCTCTGCACAGTCAAAAATCCATATCTAACTTATTGTCAGCCCTCCCTATCCGTGGTTCCTCCATAACCTCAGTTCCTCTGTATTGGCAGTTTAACATCTGTGGATTCAACCAACCATGTGGATAGTGTAGTACTGTAGTATTTACTATTGAAAATAATCCACATATAAGTGGTCCTGCACAGTTCATACCCCTGCTGTTCAAGGGTCAACTGTAATCTACGCTTCCCCCTTAGGAACCTAGAAAAAGAGCAAAATAAACCCAAAGCAAGCAGAAAAAGGAAATAAGATAAAGCAGAAATCAATGAAGCTGAAAACAGAAAAACAACAGAGAAAAATAAATGAAAACAAAAGCTGGTCCTTTGAAAAGATCAATAAAATTGATAAACCTCTAGCAAAACTGAGAAGGAAAAAAAAGAGCAAATTACCAATATGAGGAATGAAAGAGGAGATTATCACTATAGACCCCGCAGACATAAAAAGATAATAAGGGGATACTACCATGAATAACTCTACACACATAAGTTAGACAACTTAAATGAAATGGACAGACTGCTCGAAAACCACAAACTACTAAAACTCATTGAAGATGAAACAGGTAACCTGAATAATGACCCATCTATTAAGGAAATTAAATTCACAGCTAAAAATCTTTTTTAAAAGAAATGCCCAGGCCCAGATGGTTTCACTGGCAAATTCCAACAAACATTTAAAGAAAAGATAACACCATTTTATAGGCAAGGGGTTATGGCACAGGGACTACAGTCAGACTTCCTGAATTTTAATCTCTGCTCAGCCACTTACCAGTTCTGTGCTCTTGGGAAACTGTTAACATTTCTGTGCTTCAGAATGTTTCATTATTGGTTCAAAAGGGGAAAATAATAGTACTGTACTTATAGGATTGATATGAGTATTGAATAAATTATTAAATATAAAGTAAAAAAATAAAAATAAAAAAAAGAAAAGATAACACCAATTCTGCAAGATCTCGTGCAGAAAATAAGAGAGGATAGAATCTTTCCCAACTCATTTTATGAAGCCCTGACACCAAACCCAGACAAACATAATACGAAAAAGAAAACTATAGACCAATATCCCTCATGAATATAAAAGCAAATACCCTCAACAAAATATTAGCAAATCTTACAGCAATATATAAAACCCTACAACCAAGTGGGGTTTCTCCCAGGAATGAAAAGCAGGTTCAATATTTGAAAATCAATCAATGTAATCAACATATTAAGTCTAAAAAAGAAAAACCAAATGATAATATCAGTTGATGAGGACAAAACCATTTGTCAAAATTCAAAATGCATTCATAATAGAAACTCTCAGCATACTAGGAATAGAAGGGAACTTCCTCAACTTGATAAAGAACTTAAAGGTGAAATAAGAAAAAGCTGTGCTCTCCCATCACTTCTATTAAACATCATACTAGAAGTCTTAGCCTGTGCAAAAAGGGACAAAAAATATATAAAAGGTATACAGATTGAAAGAAAGAAATGAAAGTATCCCTACTCCTAAACAGCATGATTGTTTGCTTAGAATATATCAGAGGAATCTATTTTTTTAAGTCCTATAACTAACAGCTTAGCAAGGAAGCAGGATATAAGGTCAATACAAAAATCAATCATATTTCTATATGGTGGCAATAAACAACTAGAAACTGAATCTTTAAAAAAATATATCATTTACAACAGCTCCAAAGAAATGAAACATTCAGGTATATATCTAACAAAACATGTACAGGATCTCTATGCTGAACACTACAAAACATAGATGCTTCCATGAAAAAATCAAAGAAAATCTAAAGAAATGGAGAAATATACTATATTCATGTGGTGGAAGATTCAGCATATTAAAGATGTCATTTCTCCCCAAAGTCATCAGATTCATCATTAGATTTAACCTAATTCAAACAAAAATGCCAGTAGGATTTTTTGTAAATATAGACAAGATGAGTCTAAAATTTATAAAGAACAGCAAAAGATCTAGAATAGCTAAAACAAATTTTAAAAAGAAGAATGAAGTTGGAGAAACACACTGATTTTAAGGCATAATATAAAGCTACAGTAATCAAGACAGTGGTATTGATGAAGTGATAAAAACAGAACAATGGAACAAAAGAGAGAGTTAAGATACTGACCTACATAAATATAGGCAACTGATTTTTGAAACAGGTGCAAAAGCAATTTAAAGGAGGAAGGATAGTCTTTTGAACGAACGGTGTGGGAACAATTAGACATTCATATGTAAAAAACAGATCTCCACCTAAACTTCACATCATGTACAAAGATTAACTTGATAGAGGCACATATCTAAATGTAAAACATATAACTAGAAAACTTTTAGAAGAAAACATAGGAGAAAATCTTCATGATTAGGGTTAATATAAGAGTTCTTAGACATGAGTCCTTTTAAAAAATGATAAATTGGACTTCATCAAAATTAAAATCTTGCTTGGTGAATGACACCATTAAGAGAACAAAAAACCAAGCCACAGATGTAGAGAAAATATTTACTGATAAATCACATAACCAACAAAGGATTTTTATTCAGAATATTAAAAAAAAAACGAAAAAACTCTCGGACTTCCCCGGCAGTCCAGTGGTTAAGCCTCTGTGCTTCCAATGCAGGGGGTGTGGGTTCAATCCCTGGTCGGGGAACTAAGATCCCACATGCTGCACAGTGCAGCCAAACAAAACAAAACAAAACAAAAAACAAAACTCTCAAAACACCACAGCAAGAAAACTACCAAATTTAAATTAAAGCAAAATACTTGAACAAATACTCCTCTCAACAAATACTTGAGTAAAATACTCCTCTGATGGGCTCAATAAAAGTCATGAATTTTAACTTAGTTTGGCTAATTGTAAGGGTAAGAGCAACACTACTTCCAGCTCCCTACATCCCAAGGCAGAAGCTGGCCCAAACGGATTATTTTTTCAAAAACATTTTATTGTGAAATATTACAGAATTTTGTTTTAATAATCACCAGGGGAAAAGTAGGATGAAAAAATTACTCCTACTCCTGTTCTATATCCTCAACCCACTTCACCCCCTCCTCCTTGGTGTTTTAGAATTTTGGTTCAGACTTCCTATGCAGAGGATTCCCTACGCTGCATGGAAACTTGGCACTTTGGTCTTTGTATGAATGGGCACCATATTTCGATTATTTCTGAGTTTGGGTGTTTATTGGAAGATATTTGTTTCATACCTCTTTCAATAAAGTTGTCAAGCTGATTCAGAATATTTATAAATACCAGTTTGTTTGTGAACCACGTTTTAACCCACCCTTCCTGTTTCTCAGGATGTTTCAAATCTGTATGCATTTAATACTCAGTGGTGTTGTAGATCATTAAATTTTATTAATGTGAAAGAGATCCATTCTTTTGCTTGACTCCATTTTCAATCTTTTGGGTGCTGACAGGGCAGATTGCAACCCTCCATTTGGGCTCTATTCTCCATTTTCATCCTGGACAACTGCAAACCAATGATTGATACTGAGTACTAGTTGAGCCTGCTTGGGGAAGGGGGTGAGGGTAGTCAGGGCTGAGCAGTGTCTAGTGCCTGGAACTCACTGAGCATTTGCTGAATTTGTTAATTTGATTATACTATTCAGTAGTGTGAAAAGGCAAGTGTTAAAATAAAACCTGTTAGGGAAAAGGAGGCTCTATCACAACAAGCTGCAGTATATTTTGCCAAAGCTATTAGATTTTTGAGGCAGCTGGTAGTTTATCAATTTTTATTGCTCCAATATAGTTATTTTATGGCTATTACTAGCAAAAGCGGATTATAGGAATAGTGTTTGACAGGAAAGAAGGGCCCAGTGTGAGTCTATTTGTTCTGGATCTCTAAAACAAAGGTTCTTAATGTCATCCTCTCGGTTTATAGATTAGAACAGTAACATGATAGGAAAGACATCAGTTTCTCATTTTGTGAGAGTAGTTCCAGAAAGTCTTTCTGCAGTTTTCTTGAGCACCTGCAGAGGTATCCAGTTTTTTTCCTGAGAAGACCTCTTCAGGTACCAGCATGATCACAAAGGTATTTCAAGGTGCTCTTACAGCATTAAAACCAGCAGTCAGTAGTAGATATCAGGGACTTTGTAAAGGATGGGGCATGGTCCACAGACAATGTTGTAGGATGTTCGGGGTATAATATAATATATATAATTACAATATAATTTTCAAAATTAAGAACATGACTCACATACAAATACAGAATGAACACATGTCAAAGACTAATTTATTAGTGAGGGACCCAGCATTATGTAAGGCTGATTCAAAGAATATTTGAGAGATTCAGTATATACAGATACTGAAAGTAAAAATGCTAGAATAAGATAGCTAAATTAGATAGAAAAGTGGTTAATGCACTATAGGACAGTTAATCCATAGTCTTTGGGATTATTTCTTCTGCCAAACAGAAATTTTTTTCATCTCTACCAGACAAAAATCTTTAAGTTAACATGTCACTTCAAAAAGTCTGGACCCTAATCATTAGTGAATAATAAGCCAAACAAAGATGTAATCCCCTAGAGAACTAAATAATCCTTGGGTGGGCCCCTCAGTCAATGCTCCAGAATGACAACGAAAGGACATTTGGTCGTCCTTTTGTATTATTTTTTAAGTTTTAAAATAATTTCTATTAACAGAGGGTTAATAGTTTTATACCTGAGTCTAAGTCTTTGGAAGTAAAATTAAGGTTCTAGGGGGCCCACCTTTGGAATAGTGTAGTAGCGCTTCTATATTTTACTTTACACATGTGTTTCAAAATAGTCATTTATTTACCTTTCAAAGCAATCATAGGATCTTAGAAGTCATCTGAGATCCAGTCATCTCCTAGGGCAAGAATGCTTTCTTTAGCAGTCTTGACAGGTAATCATGAAGCATTTGTGCGCAAGAAGGAAGGAAACTAACATTACTGAGTGCCTATTATGTACAAATTTATTTTCAAAGGGCCAAATTTCTTTTCTCACAATAATACGTTACCTATACATTTAGCCGCATTTATCAAATAAATAGATCTCTTTGGCATAATTGCTTTGAATTATACCTTAATTTAAAAATTTATACACAGTATAATTTACCCTTTTTAATGTACAGTTCAAGTTCTGACAAATACCTATGGTTGTAATTACCACCAAAAACAAGATACAGAACAGTTCCAAGCATAATTTCCTTTTAAATGTCAATTAATCAACAAGCATTTATTGACTACTGACGTGTCCAGTAGTTACTGGTCAGTCTTTGCAGATAGCAGGAGAGTGTGAAAAGGCAGGAAAAGTAAAAGATATGATGCCTCTCTCCAAAGAACTTCCACAGTCTAAACTGCAGGGCACAGTTGCACACACACAAACCAAGCACAAATAAGCAATCTACTAGGTAATAATCTGCATGACATGTGGGTTCTGGTATTGATACTGCCATCATGTGACCTTGAATAAGCCATTTATTATTATTTCTTTTTTTTTTTTTAAAGTATTGTCCCCACCCCAGACCTACAGAGTCAGAGACTCTGAGGGTGAAGCCCAATAATCTTGGTGTTTTTTTTTGTTTTTTTTTAAATTAATAGCTACTCTATTTATTTATTTATTTATTTTTAGCTGTGTTGGGTCTTTGTTTCGTGCGAGGGCTTTCTCTAGTTGCGGCAAGCGGGGGCCACTCTTCATCGCAGTGCGCGGGCCTCTCACTATCGCGGCCCCTCCCGTTGCGGGGCACAGGCTCCAGACGCGCAGGCTCAGCAGTTGTGGCTCACGGGCCCAGTTGCTCCGCGGCATGTGGGATCTTCCCAGACCAGGGCTCGAACCCGTGTCCCCTGCATTAGCAGGCAGATTCTCAACCACTGCGCCACCAGGGAAGCCCATTATTATTATTTCTTATCTGGGACTTTCTTTCCTCATTCATAACTGGAAGGGGTTGTCCTAGACAATCTCTTAGGTCTCTCCTAATTGTAAGCACATGTGAATCAGGTCGTGAGGGTTCAGAGTGATGGTGGAAGCCTGGGAAGTTGAGAACAGCTTTATGGCATTGAGGCAGTCCATGGGTTGGCCCCTCAGGGTTAGCGAACGAAGTAATTAGTGAGGGATGCAGCATGCAGCTGAAAGATATGACCTGTCATAGGGCTGTGAAGGGAGCAAATGAATGGATGTTGGTCCAGTGGAGTGAAGAAGAACTGCAAGGTGTCATCCTGGAAGACAGTGTTGAGCCCAAGCTTTGAACTGTTTGAGAGCCAGGGAGAGACATGAGGATTAGGAAGCTTGGTTGTCTACTAAGTAAAGAGGAGTGACACCTTGATGACAGTGATCCACAGCAATCTCTGATAAACTGCCATGAACATGCCCTCTAGATGCCAGGAATACAGCAGTACAAAACCTGCTCTTTCAGTTATTTATTGCTGCATAACAAATCACCCCAAAATTTAGTGACTTAAAATAACAACCATTTTATTTGCTCATAATTCTGTGGGTCAGCAGTTTGGGCTAGAATCAGCTGAGTGGTTCTTCTGCTAGTCTTTCCGAGAGTTCCTCATGAAGTTAGTCATCTGGCAATACGACTAGGGTTGAGTATTTAAGATGGCCTCACTCACATGTCTGATGGTTGGCTGTTGACTGGCCTCTCCATATTATCTCTCTTCCTCCAGCAGACTAGCTGGGGCTTCTTCACATGGTTGCTTCAGGGTTCTCAGGGAGGAGAGGAAAGCTACAAGACTTCTTGAGACCTAGGCTCAGAAGTTACCCAGAGTTACTCATGCTGCATTTATTGGCCAAAGCAAATTACAAGAACAGCTCAGATTCAAGGAGTAGAGAAATAGACTCCACCTCCTGATGGGAGGAGCTGCAAAGTCACACTGTAAAGTGGTGTATATACAGAAATGAAAAGACTTGGTGGCCATTTAGCACTCTTATCACACCATTCCATTTGGGAAAATGAGTGTTGAGCACATAGTCCTGTGGGCCTTGAGAGATGGAAGGAGCCACTCAGGTGAAAAAAAATGAGCTTTTGAGTGGATCCTGAGAAACATGCAGATAGAACAAACACAGAAGAACGTGGAGAACTTCAGGCAGAGGCAGTACAAAGTGGCAGGATGACTCATAGTATGTTTAGACTCTAGTGAATGCACACTTGGGTGGAGTGGGTAGAGAAGAGGATTTAAGACATAAGTGGTAAGGATGGTGGGAAAGGTTATGCTTGGGCGTGGGGGACTTTACCTGCTAGGCTCTCAGGAGTACAGGCATACCTACTATGCAGTGAGCAGCCAGGAGTACATGGTGGCTTAGTGGCAGGAGTGGGTATGGTGGTATAGGGAAGAGGCCTTTAAGAGCCTGCATCTTTATGAACAGCAGTTTGGAAGGAAGTTGAGTTTGACCTGGAGTGGCACAGAGATCATGGCAAGAAATCAGCCTAGAGATGGTTTCCCTAAAGGCAAGTGCCTACGTGGATTCTCCTCAAGGGGCTAAAGGGCATAATTGGAGCTTTTACAGGTAGGTTTATTTAGAAGTACAAAAAAATGTTTACCCCGGATTGAATTGGTTATCCTAGAGAGAGCTAAATTTAGGCTCATAACACACACAAACACACCCCCCTCTCTCCTGTATAAGATTCGAGTTTCATGTGAGACAAGTAGGATACAACTGTTTACAAAGTTTTGTTTGTATTTGAAAAGAAAAAATCCTAGTGCTCTTTAACATTATAAGTGGGCAAGGAATCATGGATGAGGCTAGAAATCATGATGCAGCTAGGGAAAAGCTGCCTGCAGTTTTGACTGTAATCTAAACTACAGAGCCATGCTCTGCCCAGGCAGACTGTACAGTCACAGTGGCAGCATAGGAAAACACCAGTTTTCTTTTGACAGTCTGCAAAATGTACATTTCTTTTCCAAACTACTGCTTTCCACAGGATGTATGTGGCCATTAGAACACATTATATGTAATTTTTTTAAACACAAAATGAGAAGTGATGTTTGGTTTGTTAATTAAACAGCAGGCAGCAAACAGATAACCAACAAGGACCTACTGTATAGCTCAGGGGACTACACTCAATATTTTGTAATAACCTATAAGGGAAAATAATCTGAAAAAGAATACACACACACACACACACACACACATATGTATCTGAATCACTTTGCTGTGCACCTAAAACTAACACAAAATTGTAAATCAACTATACTTCAATAAAAAATAAAAAACCAGCAGGCAACAATTCTGTTTCAGGTATTTGTGAGAGACAGAACGTAGAGAATCTGAAGCTCTACTATCACTACGGGAGGGGCAGTTTAGTTGTAAAGCTTCAGGTCATGTGTATACGAAATAGGTCACAGAGTAAGGAAGTATGGCATTAGGTGCCAAAGTGAATAAAAAAAGACAGGACTTAAAATGAGAGAATATGGCGCAGAGGATAACATCCAAGTGAGTGGGTTTTGGGGAAATGGAGAATCTCCTAAGCTAGAATTTCCAAGAATTTGGAATTGGCCCAGGCAGGATTGATTGGCAGGAAGAAGAGGACAGGATGATCCAGCTGTGAGGAAAGGCTCCAGGTAAACTTGAGTGTTGGATTATTGGTGGTATTGGGGGAGGGGAGCCAGTGAGGAAACAGTTCAGAGATGACTTCCCAGTCTGTGTGCTTAAGACTTCTGTTCCACCTAGTTGCCCTGAAATCCCAGGTGAAGAACTGTCCTCAGTTGATGGATTGTGTCATGTGAAAACATTACAAAACAACTGTAACTAATAGACAGGAAAAGAAAGGATATTTAGGTTCCTCTTTACACATACAGGGCTTTATCCACTGTCTAGTAGGTGAATGGGTGGCCCTTTGTGCATACATCATAGGATAGGGAAAAGCTCTCCAAGTGAAAACACATCTCCTCTGCCCATGGTGCTTGCTCAGACTGAGCCAGACCATAGCATGCAGCAGTTATGCAAGAAAGGGACCTCCACTGCATTTTCTAATGACATAGTATTCTAGGGAGATATCTGAGTGGGCATGCTGTTTTTGTCAATTCTCTCCTCAATGTGCGCCTCAAAACTGGGGAGGTTTCCTGTAAAAAGATGTTTTCTTTTAGGATCTGAGAAATTATAGATGGTTCATATCATGGGGGTTCCAAGAAATCATGCCTCATCAGTGTCCTCAACAGTTAGCTTTTTAAAAAAGTATAAAAATAGCATTTAGTGATTATCCAAATTACTTATTTTGTGGGGAGGTACTCAGGTTTATACACTTGAGGAGTGCCTACACATGGGCCTGGTATATAGCAACCACTCGAGTGTTAGTTGATTCTGAGCTACTTTTTGCAGCTTCTTTATGAAGTATAGCAATGCACTAAATTTTTGCTGAACTCGAGTCTTTAATGTTGGGAGGACAAGTAAAACCATCAAAAGGGGCCATCTGATCCAATCTTTGGATATTATATAGGACACCCATACCTCTAAATGTTCCTAAGGACAACTGAGGACAATTTTTAAAATTTCGCCCATGGACACCATGTTTGAAGGCTTGCCTACCAAACACACCACATCTATGGATTATTATTATTATTTTTTAAATTACTTATCTCCATGACATCATTTTATTTTATTTTTTTAAACATCTTTATTGGAGTATAATTGCTTTCCAATGCTGTGCCAGTTTCTGCTTTATAACAAAGTCAATCAGTTATACATATACATATGTCCCCATATCTCTTCTTCCCTCTTGCATCTCCCTTCCTCCCACCCTCCCTATCCCACCCCTCTAGGTGGTCACAAAGCACCGAGCTGATCTCCCTTTGCTATGTGGCTGCTTCCCACAAGCTATATATTTTACGTTTCATAGTGTATATACATCCATGCCACTCTCTCACTTTGTCCCATCTTACCCTGCCCCCTCCCCATATCCTCAAGCCCATTCTCTAGTAGGTCTGAGTCTTTATTCCCATCTTGCCCCTAGGTTCTTCGTGACTTTTTTTTTTTTTAGATTCCATATATATGTGTTAGCATATGGTATTTGTTTTTGTCTTTCTGATTTACTTCACTCTGTATGACACTCTAGGTCCATCCACCTCACTATAACTCAATTTTGTTTCTTTTTATGGCTGAGTAATATTCCATTGTATATATGTGCCACATCTTCTTTATCCATTCATCTGTCGATGGACACTTAGGTTGCTTCCATGTCCTGGCTACTGTAAATAGAGCTGCAATGAACATTGTGGTACATGACTCTTTTTGAATTACGGTTTTCTCAGGGTATATGCCCAGTAATGGGACTGCTGGGTCGTACGGTAGTTCTATTTTTAGTCTTTTAAGGAACCTCCATACTGTTCTCCATAGTGGATGTATCCATTTACATTCCCACCAACAGTGCAAGAGGGTTCCCTTTTCTCCACACCCTCTCCAGCATTTATTGTTTCTAGATTTTTTGATGATGGCCATTCTGACCGGTGTGAGATGATATCTCATTGCAGTTTTGATTTGCATTTCTCTAATGATTAATGATGTTAAGCATTCTTTCATGTGTTTGTTGGCAATCTGTATATCTTCTTTGGAGAAATTTCTACTTAGGTGTTCTGCCCATTTTTGGATTGGGTTGTTTGTTTTTTTGATATTGAGCTGCATGAGCTGCTTGTAAATCTTGGAGATTAATCCTTTGTCAGTTGCTTCATTTGCAAATATTTTCTCCCATTCTGAGGGTTGTCTTCTCATCCTGTTACGGTTTCCTTTGCTGTGCAAAAGCTTTGAAGTTTCATTAGGTCCCATTTGTTTATTTTTGTTTTTATTTCCATTTCTCTAGGAGGTGGGTCAGAAAGGATCTTGCTGTGATTTGTGTCGTAGAGTGTTCTGCCTATGTTTTGCTCTAAGAGTTTGATAGTGTTTGGCCGTACATTTAGGTCTTTAATCCATTTTGAGTTTATTTTTGTGTATGGTGTTAGAGAGTGTTCTAATTTCATTCTTTTACATGTACCTGTCCAGTTTTCCCAGCACCACTTATTGAAGAGGTGGGCTTTTCTCCACTGTATATTCTTGCCTCCTTTATCAAAGATAAGATGACCATATGTGCATGGGTTTACCTCTGGACTTTCTATCCTGTTCCATTGACCTATATTTCTGTTTTTGTGCCAGTACCATACTGTCTTGATTACTGTGGCTTTGTAGTATAGTCTGAAGTCAGGGAGCCTGATTCCTCCAGCTCCGTTTTTCTTTCTCAAGATTGCCTTGGCTATTCGGGGTCTTTTGTGTTTCCATACAAATTCTGAAATTTTTTGTTCTAGTTCTGTGAAAAATGCCAGTGGTAGTTTGATAGGGATTGCACTGAATCTGTAGATTGCTTTGGGTAGTAGAGTCATTTTCACAATGTTGATTTTTCCAATCCAAGAACATGGTATATCTCTCCATATATTTGTATCATCTTTAATTTCTTTCATCAGTGTCTTATAATTTTCTGCATACAGGTCTTTTGTCTCCTTAGGTAGGTTTATTCCTAGATAATTTATTCTTTTTGTTGCAATGGTAAATGGGAGTGTTTTCTTAATTTCACTTTCAGATTTTTCAACATTAATGTATAGGAATGCAAGAGATCTGTGCATTAATTTTGTATCCTGCTACTTTACCAAATTCATTGATTAGCTCCAGTAGTTTTCTGGTAGCATCTTTAGGATTCTCTATGTACAGTATCATGTCATCTGCAAACAGTGACAGCTTTACTTCTTCTTTTCCGATTTGGATTCCTTTTATTTCTTTGTCTTCTCTGATTGCTGTGGCTAACACTTCCAAAACTATGTTGAATAATAGTGGTGAGAGTGGGCAAACTTGTCTTGTTCCTGATCTTAGTGGAAATGGTCTCAGTTTTACACCATTGAGAATGATGTTGGCTGTGGGTTTGTCATAAATGGCCTTTATTATGTTGAGGCAAGTTCCCTCTATGCCTACTTTCTGGAGGGTTTTTATCATAAATGGGTGTTGAATTTTGTCAAAAGCTTTCTCTGCATCTATTGAGATGATCATATGATTTTTCTCCTTCAATTTGTTAATATGGTGTATCACATCGATTGATTTGCGTATATTGAAGAATCCTTGCATTCCTGGGATAAACCCCACTTGATGATGATGTATGATCCTTTTAATGTGCTGTTGGATTCTGTTTGCTAGTATTTTGTTCAGGATTTTTGCATCTATGGTCATCAGTGATATTGGCCTGTAGTTTTCTTTCTTTGTGACATCTTTGTCTGGTTTTGGTATCAGGGTGATGGTGGCCTCGTAGAATGAGTTTGAGAGTGTTCCTCCCTCTGCTATATTTTGGAAGAGTTTGAGAAGGATAGGTGTTAGCTCTTCTCTAAATGTTTGACAGAATTCGCCTGTGAAGCCATCTGGTCCTGGGCTTTTGTTTGTTGGAAGATTTTTAATCAGAGTTTCAATTTCAGTGCTTGTGATTGGTCTGTTCATATTTTCTATTTCTTCCTGGTTCAGTCTCGGCAGTTTGTGCATTTCTAAGAATCTGTCCATTTCTTCCAGGTTGTCCATTTTATTGCCATATAGTTGCCTGTAGTAATCTCTCAGGATCCCATGTATTTCTGAAGGGTCAGTTGTTACTTCTCCTTTTTCATTTCTAATTCTACTGATTTGAGTCTTCTCCCTTTTTTTCTGGATGAGTCTGGCTAATGGTTTATCCATCTTCTTTATCTTCTCAAAGAACCAGCTTTTAGTTTTATTGATCTTTGCTATCGTTTCCTTAATTTCTTTTTCATTTATTTCTGATCTGATCTTTATGATTTCTTTCCTTCTGCTAACTTTGGGGCTTTTTTGTTCGTCTTTCTCTAATTGCTTTAGGTGTAAGCTTAGGTTGTTTATTTGAGATGTTCCTTGTTTCTTAAGGTAGGCTTGTATTGCTATAAACTTCCCTCTTAGAACTGCTTTTGCTGCATTCCATAGGTTTTGGGTCGTCGTGTTTTCATTATCATTTGTTTCTGGAATTTTTTGATTTCCTCTTTGATTTCTTCAGTGATCTCTTGGTTATTAAGTAGTGTATTGTTTAGCCTCCATGTGTTTGTATTTTTTACAGATTTTTTCCTGTAATTGATATCTAGTCTCATAGCATTGTGGTCGGAAAGGACACTTGATATGATTTCAATTTTCTTAAATTTACCAAGGCTTGATTTGTGACCCAAGATATGATCTATCCTGGAGAATGTTCCATGAGCACTTGAGAAGAATGTGTATTCTGTTGTTTTTGGATGGAATGTCCTACAAATATCAATTAAGTCCATCCTGTTTAATGTATCATTTAAAGCTTGTGTTTCCTTATTTATTTTCATTCTGGATGATCTGTCCATTGGTGAAAGTGGGGTGTTAAAGTCCCCTACTATGACTGTGTTACTGTCCACTTCCCCTTCTATGGCTGTTAGTATTTGCCTTATGTAGTGAGGTGCTCCTATGTTGGGTGCATAAATATTTACAATTGTTATATCTTCTTCTTGGATTGATCCCTTGATCATTATGTAGTGTCCTTCTTTGTCTCTTGTAATAGTCTTTGTTGAAAAGTCTATTTTGTCTGATATGAGAATTGCTACTCCAGCTTTCTTTTGATTTCCATTTGCATGGAATATCTTTTTCCATCCCCTCACTTTCAGTCTGTATGTGTCCCTAGGTCTGAGGTGGGTCTCTTGTAGACAGCATATATACGGGTCTTGTTCTTGTATCCATTCAGCCAGTCTATGTCTCTTGGTTGGAGCATTTAATCCATTTACATTTAAGATAATTATCGATATGTATGTTCCTACTACCATTTTCTTAATTGTTTTGGGTTTGTTATTGTAGGCCTTTTCCTTCTCTTGTGTTTCCTGCCTAGAGAAGTTCCTTTAGCATTTGTTGTAAAGCTGGTTTGGTAGTGCTGAATTCTCTTAGCTTTTGCTTGTCTGTAAAGGTTTTAATTTCTCCGTCAACTCTGAATGAGATCCTTGCTGGGTAGAGTAAACTTGGTTGTAGGTTTTTCTCCTTCATCACTTTAAATATGTCCTGCCACTCCCTTCTGGCTTGCAGAGTTTCTGCTGAAAGATCAGCTGTTAACCTTATGGGGATTCCCTTGTGTGTTATTTGTTCTTTTTCCCTTGCTGCTTTTAATATGTTTTCTTTATATTTAATTTTTGATAGTTTGAGTAATATGTGTCTTGGCGTGTTTTCCTTGGATTTATCCCGTATGGGACTCTCTGTGCTTCCTGGACTTGACTGTTTCTTTTCCCATATTAGGGAAGTTTTCAACTATAATCTCTTCAAATATTTTCTCAGTCCCTTTCTTTTTCTCTTCTTCTTCTGGGACCCCTATAATTCGAATGTTGGTGCATTTAATGTTGTCCCAGAGGTCTCTGAGACTGTCCTCAATTGTTTTCATTCTTTTTTCTTTATTCTGCTCTGCAGTAGTTATTTCCAATATTTTATCTTCCAGGTCACTCATCCGTTCTTCTGCCTCAGTTATTCTGCTATTGATCCCTTCTAGAGAATTTTAAATTTCATTTATTGTGTTGTTCATCACTGTTTGTTTGCTCTTTAGTTCTTCTAGGTCCTTGTTAAACGTTTCTTGTATTTTCTCCATTCTATTTCCAAGATTTTGGATCAACTTTACTATCATTACTCTGAATTCTTTTTCAGGTAGAATGCCTATTTCCTCTTCATTTGTTTGGTCTGGTGGGTTTTTACCTTGCTCTTTCATCTGCTGTGTGTTTCTCTGTCTTCTCATTTTGATTAACTTACTGTGTTTGGAGTCTCGTTTTCACAGGCTACAGTTCGTATTTCCCTTTGTTTTTAGTGTCTGGCCCCAGTGGCTAACGTTGGTTCAGTGAGTTGTGTAGGCTTCCTGGTGAAGGGGACTAGTGCCTGTGTTCTGGTGAATGAGGCTGGACCTTGTCTTTCTGGTGGGCAGGTCCACGTCTGGTGGTGTGTTTTGGGGTGTCTGTGGCCTTATTATGATTTTAGGCAGCCTGTCTGCTAATGGATGGGGGTGTGTTCCTGTCTTGCTAGTTGTTTGGCATAGGGTGTCCAGCACTGTAACTTGCTGGTCGTTGAGTGGAGCTGGGTCTTGGCATTGAGATGGAGATCTCTGGGAGATTTTCGCCGTTTGATATTACATGGAGCTGGGAGATCTCTTGTGGACCAGTGTCCTGAACTTGGCTCTCACACCTCAGAGGCACAGCCCTGACGCCTGGCTGGAGCACCAAGAGCTTGTTATCCATACGGCTCAGAATAAAAGGGAGGAAAAAAAGAGAGAAAGAAAGAAGAAGATAAAATAAAATAAAATAAAGTAAAATAAAATAAAATAAGTTATTAAAATAAAAATAATTATTAAAAAAAATTTAAGTAATAAATAAAGAAAGATAGAAGAGAGCAACCAAACCAAAAAACAAATCAACCAACGATAACAAATGCTAAAAACTATACTTAAAAAAACAAACAAAAAATAAAAACGGACACACAGAACCCCAGGACAAATGGTAAAAGCAAAACTATACAGATAAAATCACACACAGAAGCATACACATCCACACTCATAAAAAGAGAAAAAAGGGAAAAATATATGTATATCGTTGCTCCCAAAGTCCAAGTCCTCAATTTGGGATGATTTGTTGTCTATTCAGGTATTCCACAGATGTGGGATACATCACGTTGTTTATGGAGATTTAATTCGCTGCTCCTGAGGCTGCTGGGAGAGATTTCCCTTTCTCCTCTTTGTTCGCACAGCTCCTGGGGTTCAGCTTTGGATTTGGACCCACCTCTGCGTGTAGGTCGCCTGGGGGCGTGTGTTCTTTGCTCAGACAGGACGGGGTTAAAGGAGCAGCTGATTCGGAGGCTCTGGCTCACTCAGGCTGGGGGGAGGGAGGGGAGGGGTATGGAATTCGGGGCGAGCCTGCGGCGGCAGAGGCCAGCGTGACGTTGCACCAGCCTGAGGCACGCAGTGTGTTCTCCTGGGGAAGTTGTCCCTGGATCATGGGACCCTGGCAGTGGCGGGCTGCACAGGCTCCCGGGAGGGGAGGTGTGGATAGTGACCTGTGCTTGCTCACAGGCTTCTTGGTGGCTGCAGCAGCAGCCTTAGCATCTCATGCCCATCTCTGGGGTCCACGCTGATAGCCGCAGCTCGCGCCCTTCTCTGGAGCTCGTTTAGGCAGTGCTCTGAATCCCCTCTCCTCGCACACCCTGAAACAATGGTCTCTTGCCTCTTAGGCAGGTCGAGACTTTTTCCCGACTCCCTCCCGGCTAGCTGTGGCACACTAGACCCCTTCAGGCTGTGTTCACGCAGCCAACCCCAGTCCTCTCCCTGGGATCCGACCTCCAAAGCCAGAGCCTCAGGCTCCCAGCCCCTGCCCGTCCTGGGAGGTGAGCAGACAAGCCTCTCAGGCTGGTGAGTGCTGGTCAGCACTGATCCTCTGTGCGGGAATCTCTCCGCTTTGCCCTCCGCACCCCTGTTGCTGCCCTCTCCTCCGTGGCTCTGAAGCTTCTCCCCCCCCGCCCGCCACCTGCAGTCTCCGCCCGTGAAGGGGCTTCCTAGTGTGTGGAAACCTTTCCTCCTTCACAGCTCTCTCCCAGTGGTGCAGGTCCCATCCCTATTCTTTTATCTCTGTTTTTTCTTTTTTCTTTTGCCCTACCCAGGCACGTGGGGAGTTTCTTGCCTTTGGGGAGGTGTGAGGTCTTCTGCCAGCGTTCAGTAGGTGTTCTGTAGGAGTTGTTCCCCACGTAGATGTATTTCTGATGTATTTGTGGGGAGGAAGGTGATCTCCACATCTTACTCTTCTGCCATCTTGAAGCTCCCTCCTATGGATTACTTAATTTCTCCATTTTAATTGACTAAAGGCGAATGTCTCTGACAAGAAAAGGTTCTATTAAACATGAGATAATAATAATAATAATATATTTAGTATGCCAGACATTGATCAGCATTTTATTCTTTTTTTTTTTTAATATTTATTTATTTGGCTGTGCCAGGTCTTAGTTGCGGCACGCAGGATCTTCGTTGCGGCATGCAGGATCTTCGTTGCAGCATGCAGGATCTTTAGTTGCAGCATGCGGGGTCTTTTTTTAGTTGCAGCATGCGGGGTCTGTTTTCAGTTGCGGCATGCAGGCTCTTAGTTGTGGCACGCGGAATCTAGTTCCCTGACCAGGGATCAAACCCAGGCCCCCTGCTTTGGGAGCGTGGAGTCTTAACCACTGGACCACCAGGGAAGTCCCTATCAGCATTTTATTCTTAATATGCCATCAATTTGGGACTTCCTTGGTGGTGCAGTGGTTAAGAATCCACCTGCCAATTCAGGGGACACGGGTTCGATCCCTGGTCCGGGAAGATCCCACATGCCGCAGAGCAACTAAGTCCATGCGCCACAACTACTGAGCCTGCGCTCTAGAGCCCGCGTGCCCCAACTACTGAGCCCACGTGCTGCGACTACTGAAGCTCACACGCCTAGAGCCCATGCTCCGCAACAAGAGAAGCCACCACAGTAAGAAGTCTGCACACCCCAATGAAGAGTAGCCCTCGCTTGACACAACTAGAGAAAGCCCGCATGCAGCAACGAAGACCCAACGCAGACAAACATAAATAAATTTTTAAAATATGCCATTAATCCCACACAATAATCCCAGTGGTTGTTATTGTTAACTTCATTTTACAAATATGGAAACTGTGGCACAAAGAGGTTAAACTCACTCAAGGTTGCATAGCTAGTAAGAAGCAAAAGCAAGATTTAAACAACGTGGGTCTTTGTTACTCTATCCATTTCTAGCATTCAAACTCTAGATAACTAGTTTTACCATGAATGGCAGTGTAATTCTAGCAATCTCACTCTCAGGTATTTACCCTAGAGAAATGCAAATTTATGTGCACACAAACACTTGCACATGAATTTTTATAGCAGCTCTACTTTTAATCACCCAAAACTGGAAACAACCAAAATGTGGTTTCATATAATAGACTACTACTTTGTAATAAAAAGGGACAAACTATTTGATACACACAACTTGGATGAATCTCAAAAGCATTATGCTGAGTGAAAAAAAGACTCAAAAGATTACATATAGTCTGACTCCATTTATGTGACACCAAAGTGACAAAACTATAGTGTGATAGAGCACAAATCAGTGGCTGCCAGCAGTTGGGGTGGGAACATAGTATGACTGAAAGAGGTAGCACAAAGCAGTTTCCTGGGGTGGTGGAACTGTTTTGTACCTTGACTGTGGTAGTGGTTACACTGATCTACACGTGTGTCAAAATCCACTGAACTATATACACACCCCAAAAAAAGTCAATTATACTATGATAATTAAAGAAAAAGGCAACAGGTCATCATCTTTTCAGTCAGTACGAATTTCTGTATTTCTCATTTACCCAAAATAGACTTTTACAGTTCTATCACCAACACTAGTTTTCAGGTTTAAAAACTAGAAGAGTTACATTATAATGTGAAGCAAAGAATCATTATTAGGCCACACATCCAACCTGAATGATGACAGTTACCCCTAATAAACATTCCTTAAAAGTTAAATGAATTTGGGTGCTTATTCCCTTAAATATAAAAATATTTCACGGGACTTCCCTGGCAGTTCAGTCGTTAAGACCCTGCGCTTCCACAGCAGGGGGCACGGATTCAATCCCTGGTCGGGGAACTAAGATCCCACATGCTGTGTGGCACGGCCAAAAAATTAAAAAAAAATTTTAAGTATTTCAGTAAACTTATTAGATGATACATTTGATATAGCAATTTGCACAGTAAAACAAAAGTAAGTAATCAAAATTAACTTTGGGAAGGAGAACGTCATGGAATGAGAGTGTCATAAGGATGTCATGGACAACCATGGCTCTTTCTACAACTTTTCAGTTTTTACTAGAATGCATTCATGTATCACTAGTATAATTAAAAATAAAAATTTAAAAAGAATTTAAGAAATCCTTCTAGATTGAAATGGAGATGTTTCCCAAGTTGCAATATACTTCCATCCATGGGGCTTCCATTGCCTTCAGGAACCCCTTGGTTACTCCATTTACCAGGTCAGGCTTGTATTCTACTTAACACTTAGTGCCTCACTCATAGCACAGTGGGCACTCAACAACTATCAGCTGAACTGAATTGCACCTGGAAATGTGGAGAATAAAAGCAACAAACACATGGTCACTAACAAACCCTATGATCTAGAAAGGATAAATCATGCTCTAATTTTGAATGAGGCAAATTATTATTGAGTGCTAACAACATGCTCAATAATTACCACAGGCATACATAGAATTTTAGAAGACAGGAAGACAAACATATAACATACTACCAGTGGTACAGAGGTTTTTAAAGCCTAAAATAGGCAGAACCCAAGATAGAATCAATTATTTCTGGCTCCCTAGCCATAAAACTATAAAATTCAAGGGTTTGAAAAAAAGAAAAATAAGGGGAAAAAACTAACCTGTACTAAGTTTCTATGGGCTGCACATTAGACATCTGTGTAGATTAAGAGTTATTTGAGGACTTAGGTTTCAGCTTGGTCATGTAAAGTATTGGGAGGCCATCATTTCCACCTTTACAACAAGAAAGAAGCTATATTGACTGGAAATCAATGACTCTTCTTGGACCTATCAGAGAAGTGAAGTCATAGGGCAAACCACCAACCCACTATCTGAAGAGACCGGTGCCTGCAGGTAGACACAGGATCTGAACATGTAAGCTGGTAGGAAGATTAAACTAGAGATTCTGACAAATTACTGGAGGCCAGAGTATGGAATGTCATGAGAGTATGAAGCTCTTGGGCTCCACATGGTGAGGGAGGGGTTTCCCATCCTCTTCCAAGTTTTACCAAAAGGAATCCCACAAGGCTCCTACAGGGAAGATAAGGAAATATGTCAGAGAAAGCTTCCATGAAGGTGCTGTTTGGCTGAGGAAAATAGCACTCACTGTGAAATCCACCCAGACCCCTTTCCTTTATCTCTAGTACAGAACAAAAGGCTTAATTTGCGGGGGGACTTAAAATCTATGGCTTGAGGACACTGGTGGATACTCACTGCAGCTGGGCGAAGGAACAGAGGAAAAAGAAAAAGAAGCTCCACCCCTGGAGAAGGGGCAGGAAATCTTGTGAAGGACACACTCAAGACCCAAGTTCCAGTACCTGCCTAAGTTTGAGGCTTAATCAAATCATCAGAGAACTCCCCCTCCCCCAGCAACCACCACCTGGCAAACCAGCTATGTGGTTAGTAACAGTGAAATACAACTGGGAGAGCTGTAAGAGACAGTTCTTGGGAAACAGCACAAAGGAAAAACCCAAAGCCAAGCAGGAGTCAAAAAGAAGGTATCACTAGAGGAATCAGAAATCTCTGGTGCCCATAGCAAAAACAAACATGGCTGACTGCTGACTAGATTAATTAAAATCCCCACACTAAAGGCCTAGCAGAAGGAAACCTGTGTTCTTCTCCTACCCATGTTCAGTTTTTAACATATTTATGAGGTATAATAAAAGGTAGGAAATATTCCAAATGCCAAAACAATCATCAGATCCAGATTCAGTATGACACAGAGGTTGGGACTATCAGAAATGAAATCTAAAAGAATTATGATTACTGTGTTAAAGACTCTAATGGAAAAGGCAGACAATATGCAAGAGCAGATGGATAATTTCAGAAAAGAGATGTTAACTGTGATAAAGAATCAAATGGAAATGCTCAATAAAAAAAGAGTAAAAAACCACCATGCTCAACAGTAGAACTGACACAAACAAGGAAAGAATCAGTGAACATAAAGATCAAGTTTGTTGATCAGGTCAATAAAAATAAAACAAAAAGAGACAAAAGGGAGAAAAAATAGAACACAGCATTCAAGAACTGTGGGACAATAACAAACAGTATAATATGTTTGTAATTGGAACCCCAGAAGGAAGAAAAAAAGAGAGAATGGGGCACAAGAATTATTTGAAGAAATAATGGCTGAGAACTTTCCAAATTAGTGACAGGCAACAAACCACAGACACTAGAAGCTCAGAGAATACCAAGCAGCATAAATATGAAAAAAACTAAAAAGCCACACCTAGGCAAAGACAAAGAGACTTAAGGAAGCCAGAGGAAAAAAGACAAATTAGCTATGGAGGAACAAAGATAAGAATTACAGCAGACTTAACAGAAACCATGCGAGCAAGGCAACAGTGGAGGAGTATGCTGAGAGAGGGAAAAAACTGTCAACTCAGAATTCCATACTCCATGAAAATATCCTTTAAAAGTGAGGAAAAAAAAGACTTTCTCATACAAACAAAAACAGAATTTACTGACAGCAGATCTGGCATAAACGTTAATGTTAAAGGAAAATTCTTCAGGCAGAAAGATTATGAATAAGATGGGAAGCTGGATTAGCATAAAGAAATGAAGAGCATTGGAAAAGGAATAAATGAAGGTAGAATATAATGTTTTATTTTCAAAATGTTTGAAAAGCCAATTTCCCAGACACCAGCCAAGGGCCAGTCTTGCTAGCAGGCCTTCTAAAGATAGCAGCCTCAGGCCTGCTATGTTAACTCTTTTCAGCACAAGAGGGTATATATTTAAAAAAAAAAAACCCTACAGCTAGCATCATACTTGACGGTGAGAGATGGAATGCTTTCTAAGACTGGAACAAATGAGGGATGTCCTCTCTCACCACTACAACTCTGATAAAGAAGAAAAAATAACAGTACTCATATTACCTGACTTCAAGAATCCTATGAAGCTATAATAGTCAAGACAGTGTGGTAATGGCAA
The DNA here is from genome assembly GCF_965194805.1 of Balaenoptera borealis. NCBI lineage: Eukaryota > Metazoa > Chordata > Mammalia > Artiodactyla > Balaenopteridae > Balaenoptera > Balaenoptera borealis. The sequence continues at coordinate 41,759,936 of NC_138881.1, read as the reverse complement.
AATGATACACACAAAAATCAATTCAACAGAACAGAGATCTCAGAAATAGACCCACCCAAGCATAACCACATTTTGACAGAGGTACAAAAGCAATTCAATGGAGAAAGGACAGTCTTTTCAACAAATGGTTCTGGAACTACTGGACATCCATACGCAGGAAGATGAACCTTGACATACACTCCTCATTTTCATGGCTGGTAGGAATGCAAAATGGTAGAACCACTTTGGAAGACAGTTTGGCAGTTTCTTATAAAACCTCAGCAATCCCACTCCTACATATCTACCCAAATCAACTGAAAACTTATGTCCACACAAAATATTTATTCAGCTTTATTCATAATAGCCAAGAAGCTGGAAGCAACCAAGTTGTCCTCAAACAGGTGAATGAACTGTTGTATTCCATACAATGGAATACAATTCAGCGATAAAAAGGAAAAGGCTATTATTTCACATAACATAGATGAATCAAGTAAAAGAAGCAAGACCAAAAAAGGCTACATACTGTATGATTCCATTCATATGACATTCTGAAAAAGGTAGGGCTATAATTAAAAATTCAGAAGTACACTATTCTGAGGCATTTCTAGGAAACAAAACTGGCTGGATATATTTTTTTAACATGGATAGTTCTGACCAGGTCAACTTGAGTAGGAGTTCATGGAAGTTCACATCACCATAACCATATACCATCTCTTTTTAGATAAATGTACTTAATTTTTAAAATAGGGTAATATATTCATGTGGCTTAAAATTCCAAAAGTATATATAAAAGTTTATGCAGTGAAAAGTCTCCCTCCTACCCTCTACCCTGGCCATGTATGCCCCAAAGCTATCAGTGTCTTGAATATCCTTCCAGAAATATTTTATGTTTATGTAAGCAAAAATTTACATATTATTGCTGCACTATCTATTTTATACAAATGGTAGTATACAATACACATTGTTCTATTTCTTGCTTTTTTTCCATTTTGTACATCTTGAAGATCATGCAATATCAATGTAATATCCTACTGTATAATCAAGCCTTGATTGATCCTTAGGCTATAACCACTCTTTTGCTATTATAAGCAATACTCCGAGTAATATGCAAACATTTGTTGAATTCATTCCTGGAAGTGTTTGCTGGTTCAAATGATATGTGCACTTATAATTTTGATGGCTATTTCCAAGTCACTTTTTCTTTTTTTAACATCTTTATTGGAGTATAATTGCTTTACAGTGGTGTGTTAGTTTCTGCTTTATAACAAAGTGAATCAGCTATACATATACATATATCCCCATATCTCCTCCCTCTTGCGTCTCCCTCCTACCCTCCCTATCCCACCCCTCTAGGTGGTCACAAAGCACCGAGCTGATCTCCCTGTGCTGTGTGGCTGTTTCCCACTAGTTATTTTACACTTGGTAGTGTATATATGTCCATGCCACTCTCTCACTTCGTCCCAGCTTACCCTATCCCCTCTCCATATCCTCAAGTCCATTCTCTACATCTGCATCTTTATTCCTGTCCTGCCCCTAGGTTCTTCAGAACCTTTTTTTTTTCTTTTTAGAGTCCATATATATGTGTTAGCATACGGTATTTGTTTTTCTCTTTCTGACTTACTTCACTCTGTATGACAGACTCTAGGTCCATCCACCTCACTATAAATAACTCCATTTCGTTTCTTTTTATGGCTGAGTAATATTCCATTGTATATATGTGCCACATCTTCTTTATCCTTTCATCTGTCGATGGACACTTAGGTTGCTTCCATGTCCTGGCAATTGTAAATAGTGCTGCAATGAACATTGGGGTGCATGTGTCTTTTTGAATTATGGTTTTCTCTGGGTATATGCCCAGTAGTGGGATTGCTGGATCATATGGTAGTTCTATTTTTAGTTTTTTAAGGAACCTCCATACTGTTCTCCATAATGGCTGTATCCATTTACATTCCCACCAACAGTGCAAGAGGGTTCCCTTTTCTCCACACCCTCTCCAGCACTTATTGTTTGTAGATTTTTTGATGATAGCCATTCTGACCGGTGCAAGTCACTGACTTTTAAAATGTCAGGGATTTTTCATTTTTATCCTAAGAGGAAAAAAAGGAAGCTGAGATTCTATCACCAGGCAATTTTCTAGAGAAATGTACAGCTCTAAGATGTACAAAGTGAGCCTTCTACTCATTTTCCCACACATGCTTCCTAGGGTCCAGTTGCATTTTCATGTAATGTATTTTAGGCCGCAAGCTGGTTGTAAAGCCTATTTCAGGTGTGTAAAAGGTGTTACTTCTAAAATCTTCACAAACAAAGGCCAAAGGCTGACTCCCCAAATTACTAGTCACTGGCCACTCTACAGCACAATGGTGGATTCTTCACTGCAACCACAGGGAGATTTTAAAATCTTGACCAAATAAAACATATCTACAGAGAATCCTTTGTCCTTATTATAATGCCCAAATAAGGATTTCTTCTCTTAGGTAAAACTATAAATCACGTAAAGGTTATGAAGAAAGGATGCAAATGTTTCTCTCATCTTTCAGGTGGTGATGGATTCCCAATTAACCGTCTTTTTGCTCGACTACAAAACCTAGTGCAGTCTAGTACACTACAGTTTTTGTGATAAAGCTTGAACGGGAGGTTGAGGAAACCCAGGGGCTCCTTTGATAATAGCCACACAAGATTAGTGAGCAGACAAGCCATTCATGAGAGTATCTACATCTAGAGCCACACTGTCTCCCTTTGGCTTCCTCCTAGAAAAACCATCACTCAGCTCCACACTCGATAGAAGAGACGTGGCATGATCATATTACTTAGTCTCAAGAATACACTACAGGGCTTCCCTGGTGGCGCAGTGGTTGAGAATCTGCCTGCCAATGCAGGGGACACGGGTTCGAGCCCTGGTCTGGGAAGATCCCACATGCCGCGGAGCAACTGGGCCCGTGAGCCACAAATACTGAGCCTGCGCGTCTGGAGCCTGTGCTCTGCAACAAGAGAGGCCGCGACAGTGAGAGGCCCGCGCACCGCGATGAAGAGTGGCCCCCACTCGCCGCAACTGGAGAAAGCCCTCACACAGAAACGAAGACCCAACACAGCCAAAAATAAACATAATAAATAAATAATAAATAAAAATTTAAAAAAAAGAATACACTACATTTATAAATGAGCATTTAAAATGATTTATCAAAGGAAAAGCGGTTATATTCATTAATAATTATTATGCATTACTGTGGTAACGGTCCCCAATTTTCTCACATCTCCTTATGTCCACACCCTGGAGGGTCCCCTCCCACAACGACTCTGGGCTTGGCCACGGAAGAACTTCTGTGGTTTGGCTGATGGGACAATATCAAATGTGACACAAGCAGACACTTGAGAAGTGCTTGTGCACTGGTGCTTGCTCTCGCTTGCTACTCTTTGTGCCTTTGGGACCACGATGTTAACAAGTCCTGACTAGCCAGCTGGATGAGAGACCACTTGGAATGGGGATGAGCCATCCCAGCTTAGGCCCTCCTAGACCAACCAACCAGCCTGCCAACTACCAAATGGGTGAGCGAGGCCATCCTAGATCATCCAGCTGCCAGCTAACTACCCTCCCTGCCAAAAAAAAAAAAAAAGGAAAAGCTAATTGACATAGGCTACTTCAAAGTAAATATGTTTGTGGTCCACTACATATGGAAAGGGGAAAAGAACACTGATTTTCCCTATGAAGTTTACTCTGCACATAAGAAATAGTTTCAAACAGAAAAACCTGCAGTACCTGGATGAGAATAAATAAATATATAAGTATTGAAAAAAATCATCAGTCTTCCCAGATTCTCACAAATGCACTGTCTGCCGTCACGGATGGCACACACCAAACACACACACACACACACTCCACAAAAAATTTCCATTTAGTCACTGAAGCATCTTTATCATGATATATTTAAACCAAAGTCTTATATATTCAACAGTTCCATTTCTAACATGAACAACAACTCAGGTTTCCAGGAATTACTTTTTCCTTCAATTCTACTTTTTTCCCCATTTGACAGGGCTGGGTGAAAGCTGAAAGAGCTCCCTTAATGCAGCCTAAAAAGCATCAGATATAAGAGCCCAATTAAACCTCCTTCTAGAAGCATTCTACAGGACCAGCTTCTTCCAGCATCACAGCAACTCTTTTTAGCCATGTTAATGGTGGGCAGTAAAAATTAAGATCTACACGTGGGACTTCCCTGGTGGTCCAGTGGTAAAGAATCCGCCTTCCAATGCAGGGGACATGGGTTTGATCCCTGGTCAGGGAACTAAGATCCCACATGCCGTGGGACAACTAGGACCGTGAGCCACAACTAGAGAGTCCGTGTGCCTCAAAGTACAGAGCCCACGCGCTCTGGAGCCCGCAAACCACTACTAGAGAGAGAAAACCCACACGCTGCAACTAGAAAGGAGCCCGCGTGCCGCAACGAAGGATCCCGCCTGCCTCAACGAAGCCTGTGTGCCGCAACTAAGACCCGACACAGCCAAAAAAAAAAAAAAAAAAAGATCTACACATTTGGGCCAGAAACACTGCCTCTATTGGATCACAAAGTGGGACACTGAAAGGGAAATGACTCTCTTAAGCCACTTTTGTTTAGGCCTCACTAGATGCCCTTCTGGATTAAATACACACACACACTGAAAAACACCTTCCAGCAGCCTCCCCCAGCCCTTGGAATAAAACACAAGCTCCTTAATGAGGTCCCATAAGGCCCTGTCAATTTTCCCCTGCCTATCTCATCTCTTTCCCCAGGTCCTAGCCAAACCTCTGTGGATCCTTTCTACATCTCTCTCCCACCTCAGTGCCCTTACAACACCTGTTGTTCCCTCTGCCTAGCAATCCCTTCTTTCTGACTTTTACCTTGTTTTTTCCTGCTCATCCTTCAGGCTCCAGGGCACCTTGCTGATCTCCCTCTCAGAAGCATTCTACCTCTTACTTGCTGTGTGACCTTAGGCACGTTACCTTTGCTTCACCTCTTTGAGCCTCAGAAGGATACCCTGTGATAAGCACTTAACACAGTGCTTAGCACACAAGAAATGGTTAACAAATCATCGCTGCTGTTATTGCTATTATCTCATAGCAATCTCCATCACAACCCAGTACAATTAGTAATTAGATATTTATTTGCAGAAAAATAGAAACACCTCCTTGGATTTCACCTTAATACCTAGTACCTTTCATGCTATTTCCCCCATACTGTATTTTTCGAAGGGAAGACGAAATGAATGTTTACAGAGCAATTATTACCTCAATTAATTATTATCTCGGAGGTGTGGTTTGGCAGATGAAGAAACTGAGGCACGGTGAAGTTAAGTAACTGGCCAAAATCAAGTGGTGGATTAAAATGCAAGTTGGCATGACCCCACAGCCTGTGTTGGATATGACACCAAAGGCTTCCCTAACTCATGAACCTTGTCATCTAAGATCAGCAAGCCTCAGAAAAGATGGATCTCCACATTCACATACTTCGCAAATGACTCCCAGGTATCTAACTCTTCAAATCCTTAACTAGCTTGCTGTTCCAATTACCCCTGTAAACCCCTTTAGCAGAATACTCTTCCCCTTGATTGAGGTGATAGATTTCCTTACTACCTTTCCACTGGATGCTGAGCTCTCAAGGGGATGAATATCTTTCACCTCTTATACCCCTAGCAAATATATGTTTGCTAAATAAATTAAATGAAAATGTTGGAGAATATATTATAGGTGCAAAGTTGGGGGAGTGGTGGAATGGATTTTCATAACTATTAAAGTTTGGCAGAGCTAAGAACAAACTTGACAAAAATGATGACAAAAGGGGGGTTTACCTTAACCACTTTTACAATTGATAATGATTTCTATATCTAGCACCAGAGATTCCATGTGATTTACAAATGTGTGCTTTGCAGCTTTAGGTAGATTTCACTCACCAATGTTCTGCTGCACCCCACAGCTGCACCTGAGCCACCCTCTTGCAGATGCCTTTGACAAATACCAATTTCTCAATGGTTGCTCTCAAACTGTTCACAAAAAGAGCAAATGATAAAGCAAATGGGAACAAATTGTTAGTAAATGGTAATCTTGAGTGAAAGGAATAAAGTTCTTTGTACTATTCTTGCAACTTTTTTGTGTAATTGTATCAAAATAAGAAGTTTTGAAACTCTAAAAAACAAATTTCCCAGGAGACTCCAACACACAAGGTCTAGTGGTACTGGCCATGCTGGTACCATATTCTCTTGTCAGCTGTTCCAAAAAACACACTCCAGACTCGGGTTTCCTTGCCTATCAGCCAACAAAAAGCCCCTTAGGTAACAGGGCTCAGCCAAGGCTTCTGGGTTGCGACAGAGATTAAATTATTTACTGCTTGAAGAGCACTAATGAACATATAGGTATCTCCCATTGGACAATGCCCCAGTACTACTTCCCCACACCAGGCCCCCTACTTTCTGCAGTCAGCTACCCTTTGAGTTCTTCCTTTCCTTTTCCCAAGCTCAGCTATAGGGTCAGGCAAATTCTCCCCAGGACACTTCTTGCTCACTGTCCCCTGCAAGAGAAGCACAGAGGCAGTTCTGATGGTAAGAGCTTTGCTGCTGTTGTCTATGGAGAGATCTACAGGAAGGAGGCAAAAGTAACCATGGGGGAGTCACAAAGATTCCAGAAAACAGAAAACTCAAAGCTAGTAGTTACTTGGTCTGTAATGACCACTTGCTAGCACCCTTTTATTCGTTCATCACTTCTACCTACTCATCCTAGACCTTCCCAACCCCACAAACCAGAATGCTTCAGCTTTCCTAGTCACTGTAAGTGGAACAACAGTAGAAACTTGTAAACCATTCAAGTGTCCCCATATTAGCCATTTCAGGAAAGTGCCACATGGGTGTCACCCAATACTCACCCCTCACTTATAAGGTGAGATAAGTAAAGGTCATAGTAAGTTATCCCCTGATGAGAGATTTTCTTAATGTAAACCAGCATATGATCTCTACCTTCCTCAGCTCCTGTTTTGTGTAAGCTCTATGAGGAGGTAGGTACATTATGTCCTATGATAATATTCAACCTCTGTATCCCTGATCAAGGCTTACTAGAGCCCTTTGTAATGCCATGTCTTCAAAAACACCCAATGCCTTCTGCCTCCCCCAAAATACTTGCTTAGTTCCAGCCAGACCTCAAAGTAGCGTGCAAAAAGAAGAAATGCTTTTGTGTAGCTTAGGGCAGAAATGGGTTGTTAGGGTCAGTGGAACACAAAGGAGGGAAAAGACAAGCATTACCAAAGGAGAAGATCATACTCAACCTACAGGCTTCAACATCCTTTGTTCTTAAATATTTTAACCTTCGCTAACTCATACATTTCAACTATGATGAGAGCCCTGCACCATCACCTGTCTTGCTCCTGGGAACTCTCTACAGGCCAGAAGGTGGGTCCCGGTCACCCCTAAGGCTGCTTCTAAGTCACTCCCGGAGGCCAGACGATCACAAACACTTCAGGAAGGAGTGGGAGGCCCTTCTTCACTTTCCCCTACCTGTGAACAAGATTCACCAACTCCTACAGGTGAGAAGGCATTTACCACACTGCCAAGGCACAGCAACACGACTCAGAAAAGTGGGAGAACGAAAGTGTGGGTTCTAGAACCCGACCAGGACCCCTGAGTATTCCAGAACTGACTGGATGAATAATGCAAGAAACTCTGTCAAGGCACCAATACTGGGTTAAGAGCACTTCTCTAGCAAACAAAACTGTAGAGAAGAGCATAGCTGAAGAAAAGGTTTCAATGATGGTAGCCAACACTGAGATCTCATGTAATTCTCTCACCCTTGGAGAGAATCATTATCCTTTTACAGTTCAAGTATTTAAATTCAGAGCTCACTTTAAACGAAAAAGAAAATTATATGTTATAGAGGTAGAATACTCCTAGGCTAAACAAAAGAGAAAAAAAAAAAAACAACACATTTTCACTTATCCAGAGAGTAATCACATGATACTATAAAAGCATGAGAACTACACTATTCAAAAGGTACAGAGGCCTGGGATCCACATTCCCATTGTTTACAGATGTTATGAAAGTATTAAATTAAATAAAAACTCGATGCTTTGTTCAGGCCGACTCCTTTCTCACACCCCGCCTTCACCCACAGGCTGACAAGAAATGGCTGCAGGGAAGGTATTTAAGAGAACTACTCTGGGAAAGTGGATTCTGGGTTGCTTAAACTAAGCCAAGATGTTGTGCAACCAGTCTTTACCTAAATTATTTTCCATTACTTTGCCAGTTTTGAGAGAAGCAGACAGTTATCTTTATCAGGGAATGAGGTCGCCTTTCCCTCCAGGCCACTGGAATCACCATCAACACGGTTTTGATTTCTTACACAATCAGACGGCAGGGGGGTGGGGGGACGCGGAGGGGGGGGGGGGACACGGGGATCTCATCCTCAGCTTCACAGATCAACGGATCTCACATTAAAAACAATCTCTCGAACATCTGAGACCATGGATTTCCTTGCAACTCAGAAATCCAGAGAAGCGGCCAAACAAGTTTCTTGCCAAATGCTTAGGAGCTGCATATGTCCCAGGGCTACACAATGATACCAACTTTTAAACATGCCTTCACATACCACCATTACGGTCACACACTCGAAATCCCGCCCCCCTTTCCTCCTCACAAATAATAAACGCAGGTTGCCCGGTGCAATTTAAAGCCAGACTTCACCGAAGCAGTGGCTCTGAAATGCAAGAGAAAAAGATTGGAGGGAGGCTATCTTTTCTTTTTTTTTTTTTTTTAATCGATTGCCCCACGGCGGAGGGAATAAAACCAACTCGATCGCTGGAGAAAAGTTAACTTTGCCGTGCCCAGCGATGGGAAATATTTCCCGTAAGACTGGCAAAGCCCTCCCGTTTTCGCCACCCCCGCCCCCGGACCGCCCGGCGCTCACCGCGGATCCGGACCCGGAGCGCCGGAACAATGACGCGAGGGGGAGGGAAAGTTCGCCAGCCCGCGGGGCGCCCGGGCTCACCAGGGACCTCGCCGCCGCCCGCACCGCCCGGCCCCCAGTCTCCGGGACTCGGTTCTTCCCGCCCCCCAACATCGAAACACTCAGGGCGCGCCCCCGCTCCCCGGAGCATCCGGCCCCAGGCGGCCGGCAGAGCAGGTCCTCCCGCCGCGGGTCTGACCCCGGGAGCCCCGAGAGCAGGCAGTGGACCGGGAGGGAGGGGGCGCCAGGATGGGGCACCGGAGGGAACGGCCTCAACAGTTATGGCGCTCAATTCCTGCCAGAGTGCAGCCGCAGCCGAGCCCGGCCGGCCGCCCCGACCACCCCCGCCCCCGCGCCGGCCACCCGGCGCTGCGCCGGCCAGCCGAGGGACCACCGGGCACTTCACCGCAGCCCACACACGCTCTCGGCCCCAAGGCGCTGGGGACGCCGGAGGCCACCGCGGTGAGGAGCCGGAGCGACCCGCAGCGCGGCGAGGCTGGGCCGGGACGTTGCGCTCCGCGGCGCCCGTTTCCACTCCCCGAGGCCGCCACTCCCGCTGCCCACCCAACGCGACGCCCCCTAGCCCGCTCGCCCCGCGTCCAGCCTCAGCGGCGCCTACCTTCGCGCAGTTCGGTCGCCGCTCCTTCCCGGCTCCACACTCGGGCCCGGCAACGTGCCTGGCGAGTCGGGTACGGGTGGTAACCACCCCCCGAACCGCTCGCTTTCTTCTCTCCCCTCCCTCGCACCTGCCCCCTAATCTCCTCCCCACCCCCGCCCCCCGCCCCCCGCCCCGCCACGGGATCCGCCGGGGCCGCCCCCAGTGCCTCAGCTCCCGCCCTCGGCCCTCGCCCGCCCGGCCCGTCAGGCCTCAGCGCTGGGCAGGCGGTTGGGCGGCGGCGGCTGCAGCGGCTGAGGCGGCGGCGGCGGCGGCTGAAGCGGCGCGGAGCACTATTGTATTCCTGACACTGTGCGCTCCCACGCTCCGCCTCTTCCCCTTCCTTCCTCCCCCCGTCCCCCCACACCCCGCGCTCCACTCACACACACACACACACACACACACACACACACACCCCCGCAGCCAACCGCTGTCCGCGCTCGCCCTACCCGACTGGCTCCCCGCCGTCCGCCCGCCGCGCGCTCTTCTGGCGGGCTGGGCGCCGTCGCTACCGCCGCGCGCCTCGAGGCTCCGCCCACTTAGTGCTCCCGCACCCGCGGCGCCGGGCTCCAGGTGGGTTCCTCTCTGCTCCTGCTGGGCGCGCTGCTGTCGGGAGGAGCCTCAGCGCCTCTAAGGGCCGGAGACGCCGACGACGGGGAGGTTCCTGGGCCGTGTTGAAATACTACCTAAGCTTTTCATGGCCCCTTTCAACTCTAAAGTTGTATAAGTGGACCCTCATGTATACAACTCGTTGTCGGCCACTATTGATTTAAGTCGTTTGCACTTGAATTACCTATAATAATCAAGCCAAAGTGGCTATTAACAGAATAAATTTATTCAGTTGCAAGCACAAGTGGTTTATGATGTGTGGCTTTTTGATGAGTCAACTTGGTTAGGCTACAGCCCCCATTTATTCAATCAAACACTAACCAAGGTGTTGCTGTGAAGGTATTTTCATGTAATTAAAGCTCCTGATCAGTTGACATAAAGTAAGGGAGATTATCCTGGATAATCTGAGTGGGCCTGATCATTCCTTTCTGACTGCGTGCCCTACAGATTTTGGATTTACTTAGCCTGCCCCACATCTGTAAGCCAATATCTTCTAATTAATGAATGAATAAGAGAGTGTGTGTGTGTGTGTGTGTGTGTGTGTGTGTGTGTCTATGGCTATTGGTCTGCTTCTCTGGTGGAATACTGACTCATACAAATGTTTAAGCAACAAACCCTTTACCATGAACTCATAATTGTCATTTTCATTTACATTTCTAGACTAAACAAAAAGGTAAGCTCTATTTCATAATATGCAAATGTGTGAATTCTAAAATATTCATGGTCCTTCAGACTTACCTCATTTTATTATACTTATTTTGAAATAATTATAGATTCACAGGATCTGTAAAAAAAAATATTACAGAACAGTCTCATGTAATCGTCACCCAATTTCCCCCAATGGTAATATCTTACATAACCAAGATATTGACATCGGTACAATCCACAGGCCTTATTCCGATTCCACCAGTTTTACATGCACTTGTTTCTGTGTCTGTGTATATAGTACTGTGCAATTTTATCACATGTAAATGGAATCATACCTTTTGAAACTGTCTTTTCTTCACTCAGCATAATTTCCTTGCGATCCACCCAAGTTGTTGCATGTATCAATAGTTCATTCCTTTTTATTACTGAGTAGTAGTATTGCTATGGATGTACTACAGTTTAACTATTTACCCATGGACGGACATTTGGGTTGTTTCCAATTTTTGCCTATTAAGAATAAAACTGCAATTAATATTCATGTAGAGTTTTTTGTGTAAACATTAGTTTTCACTTCTCTGTGACAAATGCCCAAGAGTGCAATTGCTGGGTCGAATGGTATAAATTTAGTGTTATAAGAAACTGCCAAAACTTCCAGATTGTCTGTACCATTTTACATTCCCACCAGCAATGTAGGAAAGATCCAGTTTCTCTACATCTTTGCCTGCATTTGGTGTTGTCACTATATTTTTATTTTAGTCATTCTAATAGGTGTGTAGTGATACCTCTTTGTTTTAAATTGCACTTCCCCAATAGCTGATGACGTTAAACATCTTTTCATATGCTTATTTGCCATTTGTATATCCTCTTTGGTGAAATGTCTGTTCATGTCTTTTGCCCATTACATTTTGAGAATTCTTTATATATTCTAGATACAAGTTCTCTGTCAGATATGTGGTCTGCAAACATTTTTCCCAGTCTGTAGCTGGTCTTTTCATCCTCTTAAGAGATTCTGAAGGCCAAAAGTTTTAATTTTGATGAAGTCCAACTTATCAATGTTTGCATTTATGTATCATGATTTGGTGTCATGTCTGAGAAAAATTTCACCTAGCCCTAGGTCCCACAAATTTTCTCTTGTATTTCCTTCTAAAAGTATTATAGTTTTATATTTTACATATAAGGCCGTGCTTCATTTTCAATTAATTTTTGTATAAAATGTGAAGTTAAGGTCGAGGTTCATATTTTTGCCTATGAATGTCTGATGGCTCAAACACAATTTGTTAAAATAACTATTTTTTCCTCCACTGAATTGCTTTTGCACCTTTGGCAAAATCAGGTGGGCATATTTGTGTTAGGCTATTTGTGTGGGGCTATTTCTCCGCTCTCTATTCTGTTTTATTGTTCTATGTGTCTATCCCTCTGTGAATACCAAACAGTCTTGATTACTGTAGCTATATATTTCTTTATTATTCTTCAAAATTGATTTAGCCATTCAAGGTCATTTGCCTTTCTATATAAATTTTGGAGTGAGCCTGTCTATATCTACAAGAACCTTGCTGGGATTTTGATAGGAATTGTGTTGAACCTATAGATCAATTTGGGGAGAATCGACATCTATACTATATTGAGTCTTCTATCCATAAACACGATATGTGTGTCTCTCGATTTATTTAAATCTTCTTTGACTTCTTTCATCAGCATTTTGGAATTTTCAGCATGCAGATCGTGTACATGTTTTGTTAAGTGTATATCGTATTTCATTTTCTTTGGCGTGATTGTAAATAATATTGTGTTTAAAATTTCAGCTTCTTTATTCATTGCTCATTATTAGTATATAGAAATGCAATTAATTTTGGATGTTGATCTTGTATTCTTTGACTTTGTTGAACCCACTTACTAGTTCTAGGAATCTTTTTGGTAGATTCTTTGGGATATTCTACATAGACAATCATGTTGTCCATGAGTATGGACAGTTCTATTTCTTCCTTTCCAATCAGTATGCCTTTTATTTCCTTTTCTTGCCTTATTGTGCAGACTAGAACTTTCAGTACTATGTTGAATAAGAGTGGACATCCTTCCCTTGTTCCCTATCTTAGGGGGAAATTTGCCATTAAGAAAACTGTTAGCTGCGGTGTGTTTGTTTATTTGTTTGTTTTTGTAGATGCTGTTTATCAAGTTGAGCAAGTTCCCTTCTATTCCTAATTTGCTGAGAGTTCTTATCATGAATGAATGCTGAATTTTGTCAAATGCTTTTTCTGCATCAATTGATATGAACATATGATTTTTCTTCTTTAGCCTGTGGATATGGTAGTTTGCATTGATTGAATATTGATTTTTGAACTAACCTTGCATAGCTGGAATAAGCCCCACTTGGCCATGGTATAATTGTTTTAATACCTTTCTGGATTCTATATCACTAATATTTGATTGCAGATTTTTGTGTCAAAGTCCCTGAAAGAAGTTTTGAGAGCTTTTTTTCATGCCATGTTTGTCTGGTTTTGATATTAGGTGAATACTGGCCTCATAATATGAGTTAAGAAGTTGTGCAGAAAAGAGTTAACATAGCAGGCCCTTGGCAGGCCTCTGGGAACTGGGATTTTAGGAGGGTTTCCACCATCCCCAGAACTGATAAGAGTGACTCACTATGCGTAAACTGTTTGTACAAATGTGATTTATACTGGGACTAAAATTCAAGTCTCCTGATTTCCAAGCTGTGTAGAAGAGTTAACATAGCAGTCCTGACTGTTATCCTTTGAAAGGCCTGTTTGCAAGGTTGGTTCTTGGATGGCATCTGGAAACTTGGATTTGGGGTGAGTTCCTCCCATTCCCAGGACTGATAAGAGTATCTCACTGTGCCTAAACTGTACAAACAATATGGTTTATGTTGATCATCTGCTTTTCTTCTGGGAGTCTGGAATTTTGGTAAGTGCTAAGCAGAGAGTGCCTACATGACTGACCCTCAATAAATGCCCTGGGAACTAAGCTTCTAATGAGCTTCCGTGATAGACAACATTTCACATGTGTTGTCACAACTCTTTGCTGGAGGACATAAGTACATCCTGTGTGACTCCACTGGGAGAGAACCCTTGGAAGCTTGTGCCTGGTTTTCTCTGGACTTCCCCCATGTGCCTTTTTCCTTTGCTGATTTTGCTCTGTATTCTGTCATTGTAATAAATAATAGCCTTGAGTCTGACTATATGCTGAGGTCCTAGTTGAATCATTGAGCCTGGGGATGGTCTTGGGGACCCCGACACAGAAATGTTGCCTCCTCTTTGGTATTCTGGAAAAGATTGTGTAAAATTGGTGTTAACTCTTTAAATGTTGGTAGAATTTTCCAGTGAAACCATGTGGACCTGGAACTTTTTTTCCCAAGACCTTTTAAATTACAAATCTAATTCCTTTAGTAGTTATTGGACTATTCAGATTATAAATTCCATATTGTTTGAGTTTTGATAGTGTGTGGTTCTCAAGGAAACGTTCCATTTTATCTAAGTTGTCAAATTTTTACACATAGGGTTTTTCATAGTATTCCGTTTTTTTAAAAATTTATTTAATTATTTTCACACCACACGGCATGCAGGATCTTAGTTCCCTGACCAGGGATTGAACCTGTGCCCCCTGCAGTGGAAGCACAGAGTCCTAACCACTGGGGCACCAGGGAATTCCCCATAGTATTCCTTTTTTAAAAAAACACATCCATCACCTCACACATTTACTCTCCCCTTCTTTTTCTTTGGTGAGAACATTTAAGTTCTACTTAGCAATTTCAATTATACAATACAGTGTTATCAACTATACTCACTATGTCATACATTAGATCCTCAGACCTTCTTCATCTGACAGATGGAAGTTTGTACCCTTTTTTTTGTTTGTTTTTGGCCACTTGGCATGCGGGATCTTAGTTCCCCAACCTGGGATTGAACCCGTGCCCCCTGCAGTGGAAGCATGGAGTCCTAACCACCGGACCGCCAGGGAATTCCCTGGAAGTTTGTACCCTTTTACCAACCTCTCTCCGTTTCCCCTACCCCTCAGCCCCTGGCAACCACTATTCTACTTTGTTTCTATGAGTTTGACTTTTTTTTTTTTTTTTTTTTTTTAGATTTCACATATAAGTGATTCCATGCAGTATTTGTCTTTCTCTGTCTGGCTTATTTTACTTAGCATAATGCCCTCCAGATTCATCAATGTTGTCACAAATAACAGGATTTCGTTCTTTTTTTTTTTTTTAAGATTTATTGACTGATTGATTGATTGCTATGTTGGGTCTTCGTTTCTGTGCTAGGGCTTTCTCTAGTTGCAGCAAGCGGGGGCCACTCTTCATCGTGGTGCGCAGGCCTCTCACTATTGTGGCCTCTCCTGTCGCGGAGCACAGGCTCCAGACGCGCAGGCTCAGTAGCTGTGGCTCACGGGCCTAGTAGCTCCGTGGCATGCGGGATCCTCCCAGACCAGGGCTCGAACCCGTGTCCCCTGCGCTAGCAGGCAGCTTCTCAACCACTGCGCCACCAGGGAAGCCCCTTTCATTCTTTTTTTTAAGGCTGGATGATATTCTTGTATATGTGGTTTATATATATATATATATATATATATATATATATATATATATATATATCACATTTACTTGATCCATTATTCATCTGTTGACAGACACTTAGGTTGCTTCCATACCTTGGTTCTTGTGAATAATGCTGCATTGAACATGGGAGTGCAGATAGCTCTTTGAGATCCTGATTTCAGTTCCTTTGGATATATACCCAGAAATGGGATTGCTGAATCATATGGTAGTTTTTTTTTTTTTTGCAGGGGGGACCCTAATGTCAAAGAAATACAATAATTTGCAAGTTTCTTTTCCAAATAGTGACATTTTTGGGAGTTCCCTCGTGGCCGAATGGTTAGGATTCCAGGCTTTCATTGCTGTGGCCCGAGTTCAATCCCTGGTTGGGGAACTGAGATCCTGCAAGCCGCACAGTGCAGCCAAAAAAAAAAAAAAAAGAAAGAAAAGAAAAAAACAGTGACATTTTTAATGAACATTTTGGTCAGGGATTGACTATATATTTGCTATAGACAGACATTTCCATAGCATCTTCCTTCCAAAGAATTTGGTTACCAGGTTGAGAACTTTATTTTCCTTTCAATTGGCTTCAGGATCTGTAGAAAGATCCCCTGGCTCATTTGTGATATTAGTGATTTATGTCTCCTCTCTTTATCTTAGTCAATCAGTGCTATAGGTTTATCAAGTTAATTGATCTTTTCAGAGAAACTGCTTTTTGTTTAATTGATTTTCTCTATTGTTTTCCTTTTTTCAATTTCATTGATTTCTGCTCTTATCTTTGTTATTTCCTTCCTTCTGCTTGCTTTCTTTGAGTTCATTTTATTTTGTTCTTCTTTTTCTAGTCTCCTGAGATGGGAGCTTACATGATTGATCTGAGGTCTTTCTTCTTTTCTAATGTAAGCATTTAGTTCTAAATTCCCATGCCAGCACTACTTTAGCTACATTCCACACATTTTGATATGCTGTATTTTCATTTTCATTTAGTTCAGTGTATTTTTAAAAATTTCCCTTGAGATTTCCTTTTGACCTATGGATTAATGAGAAATGTGTTATTCAGTTTCCAAGTATTTGGAGATTTTCCTGTTGACTTTGTTATTGATTTCTAGTTTGATTCCATTATGGTCTGAGAACATACTCGGTATGATTTCAGTTCTTTTACATTTGTTGAAGTTTGTTTTATGACTCAGAATATGAGCTATCTTGGTGAATATTCATTGGTATTTGAAAAGAATGTGAGTTATGATGTTGGGTGGAGTGTCCTATAAATTAGGTCCTGTTGTTTTATGGTGTTGTTGAGCTGTATAATCTTGCTGATCTTATGTCTAGTAGTTCTGTTGCTGAGAGTGGGTATTGAAGTTTCCAACTATAATTATGGATTTGTCTGTTTCTCCTTTCAGTTCTATTAGATTTTGCTTCATGTGTTTTGAAGCTCTGTTGTTTGGTGCACACACATTTAGGATTGCTATGTATTCTTGGTGGATTGGCTCTTTTATCACTCTGTAATATTCCTCTTTGTCCCTGGTAATTTTGTTTGCTCTGAAGTCTACTTTATCTGATGTTAATATAGCCACTCCTGCTTTTACAAATTAATGTTTGAATAGTATATCTTTTTCCATCATTTTACTTTCTATCTACCTATGTTATATTTGAAGTGAGTTTCTTGTAGACAACATATAGGTGGGGTACTTTTAAAAGCCGTTCTGTGAATCTCCCTATTTTATTTTATTTTCTAAAATTTATTTATTTATTTATTTATTTTTGGCTGCGCTGGGTCTTCATTGCTGTGCACAGGCTTTCTCTAGTTGTGTCGAGTGGGGGCTACTCTTCCTTGCAGTGTGTGGGCTTCTCACTGCGGTGGCTTCTCTTGTTTCAGAGCACAGGCTCTAGGCTCACAGGCTTCAGTAGTTGTGGCACATGGGCTCAGTAGTTGTGGCTCGCAGGCTCTAGGGCGCAGGCTCAGTAGTTGTGGCACATGGGCTTAGTTGCTCTGTGGCATGTGGCATCTTCCCGGACCAGGGATCGAACCTGTGTCCCCTGCATTGGCAGGTGGATTCTTAACCACTGCACCACCAGGGAAGTCCCTGAATCTCTGTATTTTAATTCATGTACCTATACTATTTACCTTTAACATAGTTATTGATACCTTAGGGCTAAAGTGTAATGTTTTATTATTTGCTTTCTGTTTATTCCCTCTCTTTCTCATTCCTGTTTTCCTTTTCTTGCCTTATTGTAGGTTACTTGAATACTTTTTAGAATTCCATTTTGATTTACATTGTATTTTTTTAATAACTTTATTTATTTTTGGCTGCATTGGGTCTTCATTGCTGCACGTGGGCTTTCTCTAGTTGTGGGGAGCAGGGGCTACTCTTCCTTGCGGTGTGTGGGCTTCTCCTTGCAGTGGCTTCTCTTGTTGCGGAGCACGGGCTCTAGGTGCGTGGGCTTCAGTAGTTGTGGCATGAGGGCTCAGTAGTTGTGGCATGTAGGCTCTCGAGCGCAGGCTCAGTAGTTGTGGCACACGGGCTTGCTTGCTCCACGGCATGTGGGATCTTCCTGGACCAGGGCTTGAACCCGTGTCCCCTGCATTGGCAGGCGGATTCTAAACCACTGCGCCACCAGGGAAGTCCCTACATTGTATTTTTGAGTATATCACTTTGTATGGTTTTCTTTTTCTTTCTCTCTCTTTTTTTTTTGGAGGTGCTGTGTGGCATGTGGGATCTTAGTTCCCTGATCAGGGACCAAATCCAGGGCCCCGGCAGTGGAAGCACGGAGGCCTAACCACTGGACCACCAGGGAATTCCCTTTATAGTTTTCTTAATGTTTGCTCTAGGTATTAAAATACACATATGTAATATCACAATGTACTGTCATCAACATTTTACCACTTCTAGTAAAGTGTAGAAATCTTATTTTCATTTATGTCCCTTTACCCTCTCACTTTTTAAATGCAATTTTCTTATCTATTTCCTCTACATACATTAAACCCAACATCAGATGGTGTTATAATTTTTGTTTCAAGAATCCGTCATGATTGAAAAAACTCATGAGGAAAAGGATAGTCTGTTATATTTATCCTTATTTTTACACATTTAGTTGTTTCCCTTCCTTTCTGAAGTTCCAAGCTTCCTTCTGTTATCATTTCCATTCTGTTTGGAGAGTTTCCTTTAGCCATTCATTAATGGTAATTCTGCTAGTAAAAAATTTATAAGTTTTCTATTGTCTAGGAATGTCTTTATTTCCCCTTTATTCCTGAAGGATATTTTTGCTGATCATGGAATTCAGATTTGACTTTTTTTTTTTTTTTTTGGCTGTGCCACATGGCTTGCAGGATCTTAGTTCCCTGACCAGGGATTGAACCCATGCCCTCAGCAGTGAAAGTGCGGAGTCTTAACCACTGGACCACCAGGGAATTCCCAGATTTGACTATTCTTTTCTTTCATCATTTGAAAAATGTATCACTTCCTTCTAGCCTTTATAATTTCAGATGAGAAATTCACTATCATCTGAATCAGTGTTATTATACAGGTAATGCATTTTCTTTTATCCCTAGCTGCTTTGAAGATTTTTTTCTTTATCTTTAGTTTTCAGAAGTTATTTATGATGTGTCTTGGTGTGGATATTTTTTAGTTTTCCTGTCTGAGTTTCACTGAGCTTTCTGAATTTGCAGGTTTTGTCTTTCACCAAATTTGGGTCATTTTCACCTATTATTTCTTTGAATTCACTTTTACTTCTCCTTCAGTGACTTCAGTTTTATGAATATTAGCACTTTTGTTGTTATTGTCCAACAGGTCCCTGAGACTGAGGTTTTTTCCCGCCTTCATCTATTTTCTCTCTTTTGTTCAGATTGGAGAAATTCTATTGTTCTGTCCTCAATCACTGAGTCTATCCTGTCATCTTCATGACTATTGAACCCATACAATTGAACCCATCCAATGAGTTTTTTATTTTGATTATTATATTTTTCACTTCTATACTTTCTGTTTGGTTCTTTTTTTGAAACTTCTGTTTCTTTTTTTTTAAAATAAATTTATTTATTTATTTTTGGCTGCGTTGGGTCTTCGTTGCTGCACATGGGCTTTCTCTAGTTGCAGCAAGCAGGGGCTGCTCTTCATTGTGGCGCACGGGCTTCTCACTGCGGTGGCTTCTCTTTCTGTGGAGCATGGGCTCTAGGCGTGTGGGCTTCTGTAGTTGTGGCATGCGGACTCAGTAGTTGTGGCTCACAGGCTCAGTAGTTGTGGCGCACGGGCTTAGTTGCTCCACGGCATGTGGGATCTTCCCAGACCAGGGATCGAACCCATGTCCCCTGCACTGACAGGTGGATTCTTAACTGCTGTGCCACCAGGGAAGTCCCGAAACTTCTGTTTCTTTGCTGAAATTTTATGTATTTCTCCATTTGTTTCTTTTTTCTTTTTTTTGGCCTTGCCACGTGGCTTATGGGATTAGTTCCCCGACCAGGGATTGTACCCGAGCCCTCGGCAGTGAAAGCACAGAGTCCTAACCACTGGACTACCAGGGAATTCCCTCTCTATTTGTTTCAAGAGAATTTGTAATTGCTCATTGAAGCATTTTTTATGACAGCTGCTCTAAAGTTCGTTTAAGATAAATCCAACATCTGATTCATCTCAGTGATGTATCTGTTAATTGTCTTTTCCCAGTAAAGTTGTGATTTTACTAGATCTGGGTATGATGAGTGTTTTTCCATTATCTCCTGGACATTTTGGATGTTAGGAGACTCTGGATACTACTTAAATCTTCTATTTTAGCAGGCAGTAACACTATTTAGGTTTAGTGCACAAGTCCTAGCCTACTTTTGTGGGCTGTGGTTCCAATGACAATTTTGTTTTTAGAACCCTTCCGGTCTCCTTTGTGTGCTATTTGAAGCCACCTTGAAAACGGAGGTGGCATTGCACACTGTAGTTCAGTTCTCAGACCTTCAGGCATGTTGATTTAGTCAGTTTTACCTTGTGGTCAGTCAGGTGTCTTTCTAGGACTTCCTATACAGATTTAAAGAATCCCTTTCTCCAGCTCCCTCCTCTCTGAGATCCTCTCTTCACTCTCTAATTGAGAGAATGAGGGCACTAGCTGCCACTGGCTGACAAGGGTAAAAGTCTGGACCCCTCTGTCTCTACTGACATGGCAACACCAGGTAGGGGGAGCATCTCTCTGGATCCTTTCCTTATGCCGGGTGGGAAAGGAGTGGCAGATGTCCAAACTCCCCCATGCATTCTCAGCCAACACCACTGGTGGGAGAGGAAAGTGCCTCCCCAGTCACCTGCCACTTGATGGGGGTCAGGAGATCCTGTGCCTCCCTGGGCCATCCCATGTCACCAGGTTGACGGGAGGGGGGCTGGGAGATGCCAGGCCTGCTGGGGCTGAAAGTGCTAACCCTGGCTACCTGGTGCTGCTGGGTGAGCCACAGCAGTGTGGATTCCTTGCTGGTTATCTGCTGATGGCTCCAGCAGGGCACAGCACCGCCACCAACCCCACCCCCACTCCCGACCAGTGCCATTGTGGCTCCAGCTTGCTCTCCATGGGGGGAGGGGGTGTGCGGTGCTTCCCAGGCTGCCTGGTGCCACTGGGACTCACACTCAATCTTGGCTTGTGCTCTTCGAGGGAGAGGGAGGGGAAAGCGTAGGAAAGTGTTTCCCCTAGCTGCCTGCAGCTACTGAATGGGGCACCTAAGTCGAATGTCCCTATTCAGTCACTGCTGACACCATAGGCTGCTGTAGGGCAGGTGTTGTCAAAAAGGTTTCTCTCTGCTGGACTGGGTTTCTCTCCTTTCCAGGTGCTTTGGCCAGAAAGAACAGGTTTTTGGGTTTTTTTTGGCTTTGCTGTTTTTTGTTTGTTTGTTTTGGTCTGCTCTGATTGGAGATCCTAGGTTACAGGCTTCCCCAGCACCCAGTCTGGAACGTTGAAAAACCAGGGAGCTCACCTCCATGTTTTCTCAAGTCCTGAGGTCTCTGGCCAGCCCACATTCCTCTTTCCAGTACCAGAGTCTCTTTATGATGGACTTTTGTATTATTTCCGGGGATTTTAGTTGTACTTAGCAGGGAGGAGCAAGGAGAAATGAGCCTATGCCATCTTGTCTGGAACTTGAAGCTACCTCATCACTTAAAAGAAATTAGTGAGGGCTTCCCTGGTGGCACAGTGGTTAAGAATCCGCCTGCCAATGCAGGGGACACGGGTTCGAGCCCTGATCCTGGAAGATCCCACATGCCACGGAGCAACTAAGCCCTTGTGCCACAACTACTGAGCCTGCGCTCTAGAGCCCGTGAGCACACGTGCTGCAACTACTGAGCCCACGCGCTGCACCTACTGAAGCCCACGTGCCTAGAGCCTGTGCTCTGCAACAAGAGAAGCCACAGCAATGAGAAGCCGGCGCACCGGAACTAGAGAAAGCCCGCGCACAGCAACAAAGACCCAACGCAGACAAAAATTAAAAAAAAAAATTAATGAAATGATTAAGAAAGAGATTTCTGTTTCAGTTGGAAAACACGAAGAATTTGCCATCATGATGACTTCAGCTTGCACTTTAAAGCCAAAACGACTTTTCTTTCTTTCTTTCTTTTTTAATTTGTAAATTAGAACTGCTAATGCTTGGACTTCAGTGGAGAGAGACTTTCAGAAGGCCTAGGGGACTGTATATCTGTCTTTGTTGAGCCACTCCTTGATGAAACTGGATGCAAGATCTCTAGACCACCTGTGCTATTGTGCAGACACTATGGTGGTGTAACTTGCCAGCAATGGGCTCAGGGGACCAAAAGTGAAAAGGCCAAAGAAATATAGAGAAGTAAATTATCACTCTTGGCAAGACCTTCCATCCTTCTCTTTTCTCTCCAATCTCTCTCTTACTCATCACACCAGTTTCACATGATAAAAATCAATAATAGGCCCTATTTTCCTTAGACAAGTAAAACAGCTACTTTCCATATAATTTTATCTGTCTGTGTACTGTACTATATATGTAAATCCATAGACAAATGGTCTGGAAGAATACAGACCAAATTGAGAATGGTAGTTACCAATGGGGAGTAGGGATCAAAGAGCATTTTTAGATTTATCTCCATTTTTTTCAGGGAAAATAAAATGGTATTATTTGTGTAATTAACAATTAATAATAAAACAACCCGTGCATCTGCCGAGCCACATGAGAGAGACTGATAAGGAAAAGAATACAAGATATGCTCCCTTTTCCTCGGCCAAAAATTATTTCAAACTTGTGAAATCTGGTAACACCTAACCTTTGTTCAGAACTTCATGACTATGACTCACAGGAATATTTTCAGATAAAATTTGGAAAATTGCTGATTTTTCAAACAAAAAAGCAATTGTAAACACCTGGAGAATTTTATCTGCACTCATGGTTGAAATGAAAACATGTAAAAATGGTCTTCATATGCACATAAGTAAATACAAAGGAAACTACAGTGAGAGTATAGTCAGTGTGATAAATTCACGAGCCCTGGTAACCTCACTTGATTCTTTGCTATATATTGATATCCAAAATAATGCTATCAAGTAGAAACAATCTGCAAAAAAAAAGTTGGAGAGAACTTTTAATTCACAAGAGTTCATTTGTGAAGGCTATATTCATGGAAGGAGACAGAAAATCAGTGTGTGGAGAATCTACTGTGTTCCAAGTGTTTTAACTTATATTTTCTCATCTAATCCTTCCCCAAACCCTCCAGATAGTAATCATTATTCCCACTTAACAGGTAAACAAACTGAGGCTCAGAGAGAAAATAACTTTCCCCACATCATTAATAGACAGTAGACATGCTTCATACAAAATGCTTTTTACTCTTGTGTAGGTTTCATTATTTAAAGCATCCATCATTTTTATTCCAAGGGAGAGTAGAAATTGCCAACTAACCTAGCCCAGTATTCATTAAACATTTGTGGCATGATGGGAATTCCCGGCGGGCCAGTGGTTAGGACTCCTCAGTGCTTTCACTGCCGGGGCCCAGGTTCAATCCCTGGTCAGGGAACTAAGATCCCGCAAGCCAAGCAGTGAAACCAAAAAGGAAAAAAAAAAGAAAGAAATGATTTACAAATGAAGAAATACACACCTATTCCTTGAAATACTTCTTCCTTTTTAGGTGTTAACGGCAATTGAGTTGGAAGACTAATTTTCTTACCAATAAACTGAAAAGAGTTTAGTGGAATCAGGTAATAGCATACACCCAATGGATGAATTATAATCAGTGAAGCTTCCTTTTACCAGATGGTTAATGACCTTTATAGACCAAATATGTATTCATGCTGATGCCACAGATTGATAATATTGGCTCTTTCTCTTCTTAGAAGTCTGTCCAGGCTTGTGATTTATTTTCACAAAGAACAAAATGTTCTGATGGAATTTAAAAACAAAATGAAACACCAACCAACACCATTAGTGTTACAGGGCTAGGCTATAGTTCCCAGCTATTCATTCAAACACTAATTGAGGTGGGGCTGTGAAGGTGTTTTGTAGATATGATTCAAGTCTTCCTGACTTTAAGTAAGGAAGATTATCCAAGATAATCTGGGTGGGCCTGATTCAATCAGTTGAAGGCCTTAAGAGCAGAACTGGGGCTTCCCTGAAGGATTCCCACCTACGGACAGCAGCATCAGCTTGTGCCTGAGAGCTCCAGCCTGCTCGTCCTG
Source organism: Balaenoptera borealis (assembly GCF_965194805.1). NCBI lineage: Eukaryota > Metazoa > Chordata > Mammalia > Artiodactyla > Balaenopteridae > Balaenoptera > Balaenoptera borealis. The sequence continues at coordinate 41,735,900 of NC_138881.1, read as the reverse complement.
ACACTCCCCTCTACAGACTGCAGATTTTGGACTTACCTAGCCAGCCCCCACGATCACCTAAGCCAATTCCTTGGTTCTGTTTCTCTGGTGGAATCCTGAATGACACAATCACTATCTTTACTTTTAAATCCAGAATCTATATGTACTTAAGACAAAAATTAATTTCCCCTGAACTTTGTCTTCTCTCCTTAGATTGGATTTTTCTAAATCGGAAATTTCAAAAGGGGTGAACTGTCCGATTCCAGAGAATGCTCAGCTTTAGAGACTAACCATCATTTTCCATATTAGAAGTAAACTGCACCATGTGTGGCTTAGGCGAGAGTGGTTCCTCTTGGAAACCATCATTTAAGTGAGTTCTCAGAAGTCTCTGTATCTGGCTTTCTGAAGATATAAGCACCAGGATCTTTGGGATGGAAAGCCATGAAAACTGTTCCAGGCCTTCTATGCTCTATTTAAGGCCATCCATAAGTCCTGCATGTCTGATGGGATACATGAACCAGTTGTTGTTTTTGTTTGTCTGAGTCACAACAGCAATAATTTGGTTCCTGAAGTTCTTCAGAAATTTCTTGGAGGTTTTTTACTTCTCTGAGAGACCTTACCCAAATGATCTCATCTCATTCTTTATCCCTCTGAAGAAACTTTTGGGTTATTTGGAGAAATGTTCTTAAACTTTTCCCCTCCCATCTGTTTATGGTATATTCTAAACTACACGGATTATAAGCTTCATGTGGCAAATACTGAGAGTTGTTTACCCAATATCCGTTCTTTTCATGTTACTGTCAGAACCTCAATTTTTCAGGGTGACCATATGCCCAGTAAGAATACTCACCTCCTCAGACTCCCTAGAAGGTAGGATGGCCATGTGATCCAGCTCTGGCAAATGAGATATAAGTTGAAGTCTACTGAATGAGACTTCTGGGAAAGTTACTGTTTTCCCAATGGAAAGGTACAGACTTAGCCGGCCTTTTGCCATTCACCTTCTCCATTCTTTCTACCTAGAATGCAGTCACCATACCTAGAGGTCTGAAAGCCACGTTACTGGCATAAAGAAAAAGTTACATGTTTAGGAGGGCAGAACAGGAATATAGAAAGAACCTACGACCTTAAAGACATTTCGGAGTTGTTGGGCTGCCTAGCTGCCTACCTCAAGACTTTGTTACATATGACCCATCATCTCAGCTCATATAAGTTCAATACTCATAGTTGTTCAGTCAGTTACTAATTGAGTGGCATTAGACTACTAGAGCCCCCTACACATGTTTATATTTGTATTCATCCAACCAGTATTCATTTGCCTTAGGCAGTATTTGGCTGCCTGAGGCCAACAGGGGGCAGGTACAGAAGTCTTGGTGGCTGTCCACAGTGAGTTTTGTGTCATTTTAGAAAAATAAGACACAAGAAAAGTAATACTTCAGAGTTTTGTGTGATTAAGGTGAAGACCTAACACTGAGGCTAGAATTTTTACTTACTTTATTTCACTGAATACTCAAAATAACTACAAAGCAGTCATAATTCTCATTTTACAGAGCACAAAACTAAAGACATAACTTACAGAGATCTACACAGGTAGTATGTAGTGGAATGTAAGTCAAACCCAGGTCTGACGTTTCTCAAACCCATACCTGTTGTTCTTTGCAACTCTGACATGACTAGTTCAAACGATCAAGGGTCAGTGGCTTATTGGAGGAGATGGAAATCAGGCCAGTCCAGAAGGAAGGGCAGAATTTGAAGCTTTTGGGTAAGGGGGCGGGAAAAGTGGAAGAGTGATCAAAGGATTCCAGGCATGGAGAGGAACATAAGCAAAGACCAGTTTTCATTGATCATGACTATCACCAGTCAGGAGATCAAACGGCTAAAGTGGAGGACTGAGTTCTTCAAACAAGTAACTGTGATAGCTGCTGTGGGCTATACCAAAGTTAATTTTGTGAAAGTACCTGGCATGTGTTGCCACTCAGTTTTTTTAAAATTTATGTTATTGAAGTATAGTTGAATTATAATGTTGTGTTCATTTCTGCCATACAGCAAAGCGTTTGTTATACATATATATATTCTTTTTGATACTCCTTTCCATTATGGTTTATTACAGGATATTGAATACAGTTCCTTGTGCTATACAGTAGGACCTTGTTGTTTATCCATTCTATATATAATAGTTTGCATCTGCTAATCCCAAACTCCCAAGCCTTCCCTCCCCCACTCCCTGCCACTCCGTTTTTGATGTTGTTTTTGTTCTTTAAGAAAGTGGCTTCCCTGGTGGCACAGTGGTTAAGATTCCACCTGCCAATGCAGGCGACAAGGGTTCAATCCCTGGTCCGGGAAGATCCCACATGCCACGGAGCGACTAAGACCATGCACCACAACTACTGAGCCTGCGCGCTAGAGCCTGCGAGCCACAACTACTGAGCCCGCGTGCTGCAACTACTGAAGCCTGCGCGCCTAGAGCCCGTGCTCCGCAACAAGAGAAGCCATCGCAATGAGAAGCCCGTGCACCGCAGTGAAGGGTAGCCCCTGCTCACCACAACTAGAGAAAGCCCGCGTGCAGCAACAAAGACCCAACACAGCCAAAAATAAATAAATAAAATAAATTTATTTAAAAAATCAGATATCATTTAAAAAAAGAAAGTGGTCCCAGACTTGAAAACGAAGGTGTTCATCATTTGGATTACTCCAGAAGTTGACAATCTAGCTTGTCAACTGTGCGATGTTGACAATCATCGCACAAGATGATTCGAGATTAATGATAACAAAACCACCCCCAGAGGCTACGCTGTTAACTACTATGCAGGGCAAAACCCTGCAGTGTATGGGATGCATGGGAGGAAGTGAGCAGAGATCTTAAGTAGGGGTCCTAGTGAGGAGGCCGATGTAGCAACCATGTGCCTACATTAGGTTGATAAGTATGGGCATGCAAAGGAGAGGATGGAGAAGAGAAACATTTCAACAACAGGGCTAGTTAAGAGCTGCCTAGCAAGGGGTGGGGTGGGTTGGGGAAGAACATTCTAAGATGACCCCAAAATGTCAGTGGCATAACTGAGATAATTTCGTGTCATCAATGGAAACAAGGATGCCAGGACAGGGAGACCATTTGGGAAGGAGGAATGTGATGAGTTCAGTGTACTACACGGTGAGACCAGGAGAACAATTAAAATTTAACTACTCGAGTGAAGATATTTGGTAGAGTTGAAGATTGAGCAACAGCAGCCAGATAAATGGCTGTCCTTAGCGGTGCTGGTTGAAGCTGTGAGAAAGGTTCATGGACCTAAAGGAAAGGACACAGAGATCAAAGCAGAGGATTCATGACTGACCCTTGTACCATGATAACAGCTGAGGTGGAAGAGGGAAAAGGAAGAGCAGAGAGAAAAAAAAAAAAGAAATGAAGAGCTAACCAAAGAGACTGTCTCAAAGAAGTGGGAAAAACTGAATCTAGCACAGTGCCTGGCCCAAAAAGCAGTGCTCAGTGAATTCGTGGATGGTGGATAACTGCATTCATTATCACAGGAAACAAGGTGGGAGAAATTTTAAAGAACAAGGCAATGATTATCAGTGAAAAATGCTATAGGGAACAAAGTGTGATTAAAAAACAAACAAACAGGGAATTCCCTGGTGGTCCAGTGGTTAGGACTCTGCACTTTCACTGCCAAGGGCCGAGGTCGGGGAACTAAGATCCCACAAGCCACGTGGTGTGGCCAAAAAAACAAACAACAACAACAACAACACCCCCCAAAAAACAAACAAACAAAAATAACAACAACCTATGGATCTTGACGAGAAGATTTAGAGGCACTCTTCTGAAATATAAGTGGCACTGACACTCACAGTATAAAGGCGGTTGTAATACACATGAATAGCAACAGAAGATGTGCCACTGACTTGATAGTTATTCAGTTCCTATCCCTTCATCAAGTTGGATTCTTCCTCAACTCTCTTGGTCACTGAGGAAACATCTTTTCTATCAGGATCCAGGTCTGGTCTAAGGTATCAAGCCAAAGGTTGTCTCTTTCCAGCCATCTCTGGGTATTAACTTTTTTTGCTTTCCCTGAATTCCATCCCAAGTAAAAAAAATCACCAACTATTCTTTGGAAAAAGTATTCCCATGATTTTTTCTATTTGTTCTTATTCTTTTTCTCTTTTACTCTCTAAGCACCTTCTTTCTGCTTCTTTACCCCCAACTTGGATCTAAAAACAGATAATATATTTACAAAGTTCAAAAATCAAAGCTGTAAAAAGGTATACATTTAGGAGTCTCATTCCCACTTCTGACCCCATCCCGCTTGGTTTCTCTTGCCTCCTATGGGCAACTTTTATTGGTTTATTTGTCCTTTCAGTGGTCCTTTATGCAAAATTAAACATATATATACATGTACTTATTATCTCCCCTTTTCTTACACATAAGGTAGCACAGGGGGTACACTGTTGTAGACCTTGGTTTTGTAACCTACAAGTAACATTACTCCTTATCAGTATTGCCCACTGAAGAAAAGCCCACAACCTAAATGTTGTGACTTATGTTTTATTTGGGGACTTTACTGAGAGAGGACTATAGCCCAGGAGACGGCCTCTCAGATAGCTCTAAGGAACTGTCCTGAAGAGGTAAGGGAGGGTCAGGATATATAGGAGTTTTGCAAAAAAAAAAAATGTAGTCGAACATCAAAAGATTATTGCTAATCACACACAAAAAAGACATCTCCAGTGAATGATTTTAGTGCTCTTCTATGTATCGGAGGATGCAAGAGTCTGGGCTCATCGAAATTATTCCTTTGATATGCATCTTAACTATCTAGGGCCAGTATCCTGTTTTTCTCCATCTGAATTCCCATGAGGGTACACCACTTGGGGGGGGGGTGCTGCAGTTCCTGATGGCTTAATGGCAGGCAACACTGTTATTTACTAGAATGGCAGGCAACATTTTTTGTCCACAGTACATAGAGATCTTTGTTTTTTGCTATTCGAATGTTGTTTCTCTGCCCATCTTTGATCTTCTTCCCCCACCTGTGCTTTGTACAGCCCCCTTGTTCAGGCTTTCTAACTGCCTGAAGGGCCATATGTATTTTGAAAAATACCCACAAGTAATTTTGATATGCCCCTCTCTCTGGAATAGTGGTTAACAGACAGCCATTTAAACCCCAGCTCTACCACTTACCTGCTATGATAATGCTGGTCTTTAGGAGAAAGGAGACTCAGGGTTACTAGTCTCCTCCCCCACTTCCCTGGACAATCCTGCACATGTTCTATTGATGATGATGGCCAAGCTCATCCCTAAACTCTCCCAGTGGGAAGATGTCAAGAGATAAAGAGGGAGGATAACATCTGAGAGGGACTAAATGACTAACTTTCCCCACAAGCCCAAAGCAAGTAGCTGACTGCTGTTTTACTTTAACTCAGCCCCAGCATCAACAAAGCACCACTCTGGCTTATGCAACACATTTCCTCATTGAATAAAACAAACTTGAATACGAAAACACATCAGAAGAAAATTTAAGTCAGAAACTGCTGTGCTCTTCTCTGTTTCCAATGCATACCACTGATGTTCTTAAAGCTCCCCAGGAGCCTCAGTGGGCAGAGACCCTGTTTACTATTTCAACACAAAACGGGGGGAAAAAGTAAATATTGTAGAATGTTTTTATTCCAAAGCCAATCAAGGAGAGTACATGAAGAGAGGAATTACAGAAAAGACTAAAATCTGATAGAGTAGAATGAAGCACTGGATTATGTCATTCAGTCAAAAATATTTATTAAATATAGATCACATTACTGGACCCTAAGCTACTCTCTATGAATACAAAGGTTTCTAAGCCTTGATTTTAGTGCTTGGGGAACTAACAGTCTAGGACAGAGCTTCTCCAACTTTAATGTATATATGAATCCCCTGCACACCTTGTTAAAAGGTAGAAGCTTGCAGACAGAAAATGTTGCCTGCCATTTCAGTAAACGATGTTGTCCACCATCAAGCCAGCAACCACTGCAGCTGTCCCCTGCCCCATGGTTCGCCCTGGGGGAATTCAGGATGGAGAAAAACAGGATACAGGCCCTAGATAGTTGAGATGCATATCTAAGGAATGATTTCTATGAGCCCAGACTCTTGGATCTTCCCATACATAGAAAAGGACTAAAACCATTAACTTAGGATGTCTGCTTTTTGTGATTAGCGGTAATCTTTTGATGTTCGACTACATGTTTGTTTTCTCAGCAAAAACTCCTATATATCCTGGCTCCTCCCTTACCTCTTTGGGGCAGTTCCTCAGAGCTATCTGAGAGGCTGTCTCCCAGGCTATAGTTCTCAGTAAGGTCCCTGAATAAAACATATATATATATATATATATATATATGTTCTTTTTTTTAAATATTCTTTTCCATTATGGTTTTTCATAGGATACCGAATATAGGTCTCTGTGATGTACAGTAGGATCTTGTTGTTGATCCATTCTATATATAAAAGCTTACATCTGCCAACCCCAACCTCCCGCTCCATCCCTCCCCCAATCCCCTCCCCTTGACAACCACAAGTCTGTTCTCTATGTCCGTGAGTCTGTTCTGTTTCACAGAGAGGTTCATTTGTGTCACATTTTAGATTCCACATGTAAGTGATATCATATGGTATTTGTCTTTCTCCGTCTGACTTATTTCACTTTGCATAATGCCCTCCAGGTCCACCATGTTGCTGCAAATGGCATTATTTCATTCTTTTTTATATCTGAGTAGTATTCCATTGTATATATGTACCACATTTTCTTTATCCATCCGTCGATGGACATTTAGGTTGTTTCCCTGTCTTGGCTATTGCGAATAGTGCTGCTATGAACATAGGGGTGCATATATCTTTTTGGATTAGAGTCTGAATAAAATATGACTTGCAACTTTTAGGCTGTACATTTTTCTCCAGTTGACAGGCTTATTCAACAGATCTGGAATGGGGCCTGATATTCTAACAAACTCTAGGTGATGCTGATGCTGATGGTCTACAGGCCACACTTTGAGTAGCAAGGGAGGAATGGATAAAGAAATAGAATAAAGTGTTACAGGAAATCTATAGAGAGTACTGTGTGAGCACCAAAGAGGGGCTGCGCCTTTGTGAGAGTTAGAAAAGGCTTCGTAAAGAAGGAGCCTGATGAGCTGAGCCTTATTCTCTGGGTGATCGCAGGGAAAAAGTCAAGAGGTCTACCCCGTAGTTCGGTGATTATGGTTTGAGTTGGCCAGGCCATCTAAATTTTCTGACCCTCAAATTTATCATCTGTAAAATGAGGGATTGAAAATGTCCATACGCTTCACAGTCCTAAAACTAGATGACTCTAATGAGATAATTTTTTTTTTTTTTGGCCACACCACACGGCATGCAGGATCTTAGTTCCTCGACCAGGGATCAAACCCGTGCCCCCTGCAGTGGAAGCACGGAGTCTTAACCACAGGACCGCCAGGTAAGTCCTGGGATAAATTTTAAAATCACTTAATATATGCTCAGTTTATAAGTTAGGGTGAAATAATATAAAAGGTTCTATTAATGAGCCTAACAAACTGACCTACAATTGATAAATGAAAGTACATCAATCAATAAGAGAACAGCACTTAAGTCTTATCAGCCTCTTATATGTGTTTTCTCTTATTCAGTTGCCTATTTGTAGGTGGGTGTATGGCTTCGCAACTGAACTACTTTAAAAGATCACCATACTACTTTGCTCAGCACAGTAATACTTAACATCCATAAAGCACCATTTCAAGGCACTTTACAAACATCAGTTAATTACTTGTCACGCCACTTGCAAGTTACTTTTCATTAGTCCAATTACTAGTGGACAGATTAAACTGAAATGGGGAAGGCAGGCCCCAGAGGGAGGATCAGAGCCGAGAGAAGGATGCTGGGGGCTCCCTGCTACCTGTGCACCTGCTCCCTCAACATCTATTTATAGGTAAGAACCTGCCCTGACCAGGAAAGCACCAAAACACTAGAAAAGGAAAAAAAAAAACGCTGCTTCTGAACATCTTGCTCGAGTTTGCCACTAAAAGCCAAAATGTCACAAATGTCAAAGGAGAGAGATGAAGTAGTATAAAGGTTTACTGCCTCCCCAGCTGAGTAGGACCGATTGCCACCCTCTTCAAACACTCGATCAAAAAAGGAAACCAAGTGAACGGTGAATGACTCCATTTTCACAAAAAAAGTTTTCATTACTAAAATTCAAATGAAATGTGGCTTTTTTTAGTGTTACACTTTTAAAGGATAAAATATTTTCTAGAATGGATTTTGAAGGAGTAATCATACCTTAATTACAGTATCTTCTCTTCCTATGGAAAACAGAGTTAAATATGTCCCTTTTATTATTTATTTATTTTTTTGGCCGCACCATGCGGCATGCAGGATCTTAGTTCCCTGACCAGGGATCCAACCCGTGGCCCCGGCATTGGGAGCACGGACTCTTAACCACTGGATCACCAGCGAAGTCCCTAAATATGTCCCTTTTAAATGAGAAAAACACAGTGCTTTGTGACCACCTAGAGGGGCGGGATAGGGAGGGTGGGAGGGAGACGCAAGAGGGAGGAGATATGGGGATAGATGTATATGTATAACTGATTCACTTTGTTATAAAGCAGAAACTAACACACCATTGTAAAGCAATTATACTCCAATAAAGATGTTTTAAAAAAAAGATAAAATCATAACTCACACAAATATAAAATGAAAAAAAAATGAGAAAAAATTTAAACTCAGCACAGCAAGAATTATCCAATAAGTAGGAAGTAATTTTTGCTACTATCTTGCACAGTTCTGTTTTCTTCCCCCAAATGCTCTAAATATACATGTAGAAGCTTTATACATAGAAATAATGATAATAAATGTTATTTTTAAAACTAACCAATCTGCAGTTTCTCTGATTTATGGGCTGGGAGAGGGAGAAATTGGGTACGAAGGCTGATAAATTTGGTAGCAATTCAAAAATAAGGTCCATTTGTATAAACCTGAAAGTATATCACAAACAATTCACTATTTTCTTAAATATGGAAGAAAATGATGCCTAATCTTAGTAAGTATTCAATCATAACAAAACGTATCTTTTAACAAAGGGAGCGTGATATTGGAAATTCCTTAGATTAAAACAGGTTTTCTACTTCCTTTGCATTTCTCCAGAGTGCTTTGTACACACCACATGGCATACAGTTCATTTCTCATTAACATAAGACAGATTAGACCGTTGTATTTTACTTTTATCATTAAAAAATGTGTGTCATGATCATATTTTGGTACATGTATGAGTAAATATATGTTATAGAAGTGCTCTTCAAAAATTAGTGTTAATTCTTTTTCATTTTAACAATATTTATTACAAATCACATTTTATAAACACTAGATAAATTACATACAAAAGCTAGATATAAATATACAGAAGCAAAAACAGCAGTACTATTAACACAAGAGAAATAAGCTAATATAATGTCTAAACATGTATAACTTAATAAAATTACTAAGTTTTCATTGCTAATACTTTTTCATGAATTCAAAAGCTATTCAGAAATGAAATGTAGAATACTCTAATTACAATCAAGGTTTAGAATGATAGAAACAACAACCGTAGCACTACTTATTTTTTTTTTTTTTTTTTTTTTTTTTTTTTTTTTGCACTACTTATTTTTAAAAAATCTTTTCAAACATTCAGAAGCAAAGAACTGTCCTGAAAGACAAATTAAACTTGGGTAAAAGCTCTTATCTAACAGAAGAGTATAAAATTTTAGGCTTTGGTTAATAGATACTAAATTTAGTGGAAATTTTTAAATTAACATCTCCCTTATATGTAATATTCCTGAGTTTTTGCTAAAATACCATAGGTAAAATAAAGAACTCAATTTACAGCATTATATAACATTGTATTATATTTTTGAAAAACAAAGTATTGTGATTTTTTAAACTGTGAATAATGGGATTTAATAATGTAATTATGATCAGAAAGGATATGTTTAATCTAGCTTACCTATGAGAAAAATTAATGTCCTCTGACTACTACTTGGCAAAGCTCATTTGTAAATTATGATAAAAATTATATTAAACCTATCACCGATTTTTATTTGCATCTTATGAATTCATTTTGATTTAAAGGATAGGTTATGTAGAATAGAATGCTCCTGTAGAAAGACTGAAATGATACAATGCTAATACAAGGTGAGGCACAGGGTAGGTGGTCAATATTACTTATTAATTTAAAGTGAAAAGTCTTTTAATGTATTATTTCTGAACATCGACACACAATTCAATGCAATAGTTGTAAATGAATCTGAAAATATCGACAAAAATACTTTCAGTTTAAACACAAAAATACATTGTTAGTAACAATCATAAGAGGAATTTTTACAAGTGATTATTTTCAGCCTTAGTTTTATCAAAACATAATTAAATTCAAGGTTCCTTTTAAAAATAGACCTATGAAAGCTAACTTCTGATTAGCTGCTCTGTGTGGTGTAGATGGCAGGTTCAGTCCCTTCTCACAAGATCAACCTATCAAGATCTTCTGATTACCTTATGTTACAACAAACCCCTTAAAACAGAGTTTCCCCTGGGCACTGAATTGATTTGCCTAAGGATTGGTCCAAGAATGTGGATTTTTAAACAAGTAGCTCTCCCCTGCCCCCTGGTAAATTATTACGGTCAGGTTGATCTGGAAAATAATGCTTTAAAGCAACCAAAATAATTTTATCATACTTGAACATTGATTGATAGAAGTGGCATATCTAATGAAAATCAAATTTATCTAGCTTTTTAATAATCTGCATAGCTTATCACTATGCTTAAGTATTTCTTACCTAAATGTTGCAAGGTTTTGTTTTAATTCTAATAGCTCATAAGAGCTGATAAAACAGTGATCACCTTTTTGAACTGCTGGTGATTGGGCTTCTATAGTTTCAGTGTTGCATATACCTTTTCCTACCAGGAAGCAGAAGAGTCATCTAGCAGTTGTATTCAAAAACTAAACAATGTGGAATTTATTCAAATAATCATACTACTCACAAAGTAGTCTTTAAACAGCTATACCAACATCAGTTAGTAGAGTTACTTGCAAAACTGGTTATCAAACACCTATTAATTTAAAAAACTTAATTTACAAAGTATTATGTCAACTCTGTATACAAAATTTCATTTGCCATATTATGCAACTAGGAAGCAAATATTTAACTGGATGTATATACATGAAAAAAATGCGCATAGGTTCATTCTAACTGATCCGCTAGTAATGAATCCTTCTAAATTAAAAAAGAAAATAAGCAATGGAATATATTCTCAAATATCATGGAGTACTGAGGAAAGTGTAAATTAGAGATTTGAAAGAACGTTTAATTAGGACTAAAATCATGAACTGTTAGCCACTTCTATTTTCTAATAACAGTATCATATGCAGAGAAACAAAACCTACAAGCTCACTGAACAGGGTTAAATGGTTTTTAAGCTGATTAAAACTACTTAATTTAAAGTGAACTCTTTTTGAACCTCAACTAAATGATGCAGTATTCAACAATTTATTTTAAAAATGACTAACAATTTTAGCATCAGTAAAAAAACCATTGCTAATACACAAATTGAAAAGGGCTTAAAATCAAGTCCTTGGTTCCACATCGCACTTCATTTTCCCATTTGTATATCAGCAAAGTTGTAGAAGCTGTCTACATCTCCAGATGCCGCATCCTTGCTTTCTGATACAAACATCTATGTTAAACATAAAAGAGACAAAAAATACATGCTAGTAATCCCCAAATTCCAAAGCCCATGTTCTTCACAGAACAGTCACAGGCTTGCTATTTAAAAGAAATTCAAGTACATCATTTATAATATTTGCGGATTTTCTGTAGAATTCATGAAATATAGTTTCAAAAGCTATGATGCAATTGAGCTCTTTTAAAAGCACTTATGATATAATTAAGATCTTTGCTTTCATAATACTTCAGTTGTATTTTATTACACTTGGAATTTCAGTTTTTAAAATATGTAACAGTCAATATTATGAAAGCTACGAACAAAGAGATTTATTTAAAGAACTCTTAATTTCTTCTATTTTCTAAATAAGAATCTCAATAGGCCGAGAAGCAAAACTTGAGATTATCTTTTTCAAAACTGCTAAAGATATATTACTAATTTTAAATTAACTATTTTCCAAACATCAACAAAGCAGTACTCAATAGAACCCTTCAAAAACAGCTTTTATAAATGTCAGCCAGAAATTAGAGGAGACCTGGGTTCTATTTAGCTTTATCATAAACGAGCTGTATGATGCTGACAATTTAATAAACCTCTCTGGGCTCAGTTTCCACATGTGTAAAATGAGAAAGTTGGATTAGATAATCTTTAACTCATTCAGATCTAAAAACTCCAAATCATATAACCATTTTCTCTCTGCTTCCTTTTCTATTCAATCTGATTTGCCCTCTCCCTTAGTACTGCTGTGATGATAAAATGAGACAAAAAACAAAGTACTTTAAATTATGCAAATTCAAGGGACCATAAGCCAAATCAGACTACAAAATCAAAAATTTCCTCTCAGATATTTATCAAAAAAACCCAGTTATATATATACTCATTTAGTCCTCTTATATGTTTGGTTTTTAAGCTATATTAAGTTGTTTAAGTTTGAAATTTTCAGATACAGCAACCTCATCAACCATATCTAGAAAATACCTACATGTAGTGATTTCTAGATATAGCTCAAGTTCAAGTTTTGATCAAGTATTACTGAAGCAAATGAAAATGAACACTGGTCAATAGGATTGTCCATCGAAAGTATACAATCTTAGAAATATAACATTTTCAACATATCACTACTTTTAAAAAAGGAAGAACTTGAAGAGACATTTGGTGAGATATTTTACTTTAGAAACATGTATTATTGAAGGTTTTTAATAAGTAGATACTTACTTTGTAAATTTTTAAGCTATTAAAATTTTAGTTTGGCAAGGAAAAACCAAAGCTTAGCTCCCAATTATTTACCATAAATTCTAAAAATCATGATGTGCTGAAAATACTATTTAATTTTAAGGAAAAGGAAAGGAAAGGAAAGGTCTGAATGAAATATAGTCAATAAAATCTTGTACCTTGGTCCCACTGAATATCTCGTTGACAATAAGTTGACATCCTTCTACGGCGCCATCTCCATTGAACTCCAAGGCAATAACAGGACCTATAAGCAAACCCAAGAAGTGTTGTCTTAACATGAATATAAATCTATTCTCAAATTAATCTTTTTATTCTTCCCTGAAGAATCTTCAGCCTCTTCTTTGGGGGTAAGAGAAAAGAAAGAAGGGAATAGACAGATGGGACACGTCACTTCAGCTACCTCCTACTCTAATCATAAAACAAATTAACATAGAGTCTCATCACATGACAAGTAGCTTCAGTGCCATTATAGGACTAGTGTCATACTTTTAAGTGTTGTAAATAGCCTGGCTTTTCTGGTTTTCATACTTCTACGAAAACCATACAAACTACAAAAAATAGTTGATAAAATGACAAATAAGATCAGAAGCTATTCAAATCATTTTGCTAGGCAGCTAGTCTTGCTTCCAACTCTCCTACTTACCAGCCAAGTTCTGGGCCACCAATAATGAAGCTTAGCCAAGTAGGAATTGAGGCCAGGCACCAAAAGTAATGACCATCTGAAAGTATTTTTCTTGAATGTCCCATAATATTATATTCTAGAACCAACGACCAAGTTTTTATTTTTTAATTCTCCGAATAGAATATTTGTGCCTCCTTTCCCATACTTAATTTGATTACTTTTAAACCACCTGTACTTTAAATACTGGTACAAAGATTCGTGATTCAGTTTGGCTTGGATTTAAATGTAGAATTGGAACTACTGGTGTCAAACTGTTGGCAAACATGGCTGTAAGTGAACCAAACAAAACAAGCCTTTCAATTCAATTAAAATTTTTTCCACTATCACTATATTCCTAATAGATTTGCTTTTTATCTCCTTCAGTAATGGAGAAGTCCTGACCTCCAGGAAATTACAAATTTCTTACAAAAGACATAAATCCAGAATCCTGCAGCCTGTGGAACGAAAACAACATTCACAGAAAGATAGACAAGGAGAAAAGGCTGAGAGCTATGTACCAGATGAAGGAACACAATAAAACCCCAGAAAAACAACTAAATGAAGTGGAGATAGGCAACCTTCCAGAAAAAGAATTCAGAATAACGATAATGAAGATGATACAGGACCTCGGAAAAAGAATGGAGGCAAAGATTTAGAAGATGCAAGAAATGATTAACAAAGACCTAGAAGAATTAAAGAACAAACAAACACAGATGAACAATACAATAACTGAAAAGAAAACTACACTAGAAGGAATCAATAGCAGAAAAACTGAGGCAGAAGAATGGATAAGTGACCTGGAAGACAGAATGGTTGAACTCACTGCCGCAGAACAGAATAAAGAAAAAAGAATGAAAACAAATGAAGACACCTTAAAAGACCTCTGGGACAACATGAAACGCAACAACATTCGCATTATAGGGGGTCCCAGAAGGAGAAGAGAGAGAGAAAGGACCCGAGAAAATATTTGAAGAGATTATAGTCGAAAACTTCCCTAACATGGAAAAGGAAAAAGCCACCCAAGTCCAGGAAGCACAGAGAGTCCCAGGCAGGATAAACCCAAGGAGAAATACGCCAAGACACATAGTAATCAAAGTGGCAAAAATTAAAGACAGGGCTTCCCTGGTGGCGCAGTGGTTGAGAATCTGCCTGCCAATGCAGGGGACATGGGTTCGAGCCCTGGTCTGGGAAGATCCCACATGCCGCGGAGCAACTGGGCCCGTGAGCCACAACTACTGAGCCTGAGCGTCTGGAGCCTCTGCTCCGCAACAAGAGAGGCCGCGATAGTGAGAGGCCCGTGCACCGCGATGAGGAGTGGCCCCCACTCGCCGCAGCTGGAGAAAGCCCTCGCACAGAAACGAAGACCCAACACAGCCAAAAATAAAAATAATAAATAAATAATAAATTAAAAAATTAAAAAAAAAAACTAAAGACAAAGAAAAATTATTGAAAGCAGCAAGGGAAAAACGACAAATAACATATAAGAGAACTCCCATAAGGTTAACAGCTGATTTCTCAGCAGAAACTCTACAAGCCAGAAGGGAGTGACATGATATACTTAAAGTGATGAAAGAGAAGAACCTACAACCAAGATTACTCTACCCAGCAAGGATCTCATTCAGATTCGATGGAGAAATCAAAAGCTTTACAGACAAGCAAAAGCTAAGAGAATTCAGCACCACCAAACCCACCCTACAACAAATGCTAAAGGAACTTCTCTAAGTGGGAAACACAAGAGAAGAAAAGGACCTACAAAAACAAACCCAAAACAACTAAGAAAACAGTCATAGGAACATACATATCGATAATTACCTTAAACATGAATGGATTAAATGCTCCAACCAAAAGACACAGGCTTGCTGAATGGATACAAAAACAAGACCCATATATATGCTGTCTACAAGGGACCCACTTCAGCCCTAGGGACACATACAGACTGAAAGTGAGGGGATGGAAAAAGATATTCCATGCAAATGGAAATCAAAAGAAAGCGGAAGTAGCAATACTCATATCAGATAAAATATACTTCAAAACAAAGAATGTTACAAGAGACAAGGAAGGGCACTACATAATGATCAAGGGATTAATCCAAGAAGAAGATATAACAATTATAAATATATATGCACCCAACATGGGAGCACCTCAACACCTAAAGCAACTGCTAACAGCTGTAAAAGAGGAAATCAACAGTAACACAATAATAGTGGGGGACTTTAACACCTCACTTACACCAACGGACAGATCATCCAAAATGAAAATAAATAAGGAAACAGAAGCTTTAAATGAAACAATAGACCAGATAGATTTAATTGATATTTGTAGGACATTCCATCCAAAAACAGCAGATTACACTTTCTTCTCAGGTGCGCATGGAACATTCTCCAGGATAGATCACATCTTGGGTCACAAATCAAGCCTCAGTAAATTTAAGAAAACTGAAATCATATCAAGCATCTTTTCTGACCACAACGCTATGAGATTAGAAATGAATTACAGGGAAAAAAAGTAAAAAACACAAATACATGGAGGCTAAACAATACGTTACTAAATAACCAAGAGATCACTGAAGAAATCAAAGAGGAAATCAAAAAATACCTAGAGATAAATGACAATGAAAACACGACGATCCAAAACCTATGGGATGCAGCAAAAGCAGCTCTAAGAGGGAAGTTTATAGCAATACAAGCCTACCTCAAGAAACAAGAAAAATCTCAAATAAACAATCTAACCTTACACCTAAAGGAACTAGAGAAAGAAGAACAAACAAAACCCAAAGTTAGCAGAAGGAAAGAAATCATAAAGATCAGAGCAGAAATAAATGAAATAGAAACAAAGAAAACAATAGCAAAGATCAATAAAACTAAAAGCTGGTTCTTTGAGAAGATAAACAAAACTGATAAACCATTAGCCAGACTCATGAAGAAAAAGAGGGAGAGGACTCAAATCAATAAAATTCCAAATGAAAAACAGGAAGTTACAACAGACACTGCAGAAATACAAAGCATCCTAAGAGACTACTACAAGCAACTCTATGCCAATAAAATGGACAACCTGGAAGACATGGACACATTCTTAGAAAGGTATAACCTTCCAAGACTGAACCAGGAAGAAATAGAAAATATGACCAGACCAATCACAAGTAATGAAGTTGAAACTGGGATTAAAAATCTTCCAACAAACAAAAGTCCAGGACCAGACGGCTTCACAGGTAAATTCTATCAAACATTTAGAGAAGAGCTAACACCTATCCTTCTCAAACTCTTCCAAAAAATTGAGGAGGAAGGAACACTCCGAAACTCATTCTATGAGGCCACCATCACCCTGATATCAAAACCAGACAAAGATACTACAGAAGAAGAAAATCACAGACCAATATCACTGATGAATATAGATGCAAAAATTCTCAACAAAATACTAGCAAACAGAATCCAACAACACATTAAAAGGATCATACACCATGATCAAGTGGGATTTATCCCAGGGATGCAAGGATTCTTCAATATACGCAATATATGCAAATCAATCAATGTGATACACCATATTAACAAACTGAAGAGTAAAAACCATATGATCATCTCAATAGATACAGAAAAACCTTCTGACAAAATTCAACACCCATTTATGAAAAAAACTCTCCAGAAAGTGGGCATACAGGGAACCTACCTCAACACAATAAAGGCCATATACGACAAACCACAGCAAACATCATTGTCAATGGTGAAAAACTGAAAGCATTTCCTCTAAGATCAGGAACAAGACAAGGTTGCCCACTCTCACCACTATTATTCAACATAGTTTTGGAAGTCCTAGCCACGGCAATCAGAGAAGAAAAAGAAATAAAAGGAATACAAATTGGAAAAGAAGAAATAAAACTTTCACTGTTTGCAGATGACATGATACTATACATAGAGAATCCTAAAGATGCCACCAGAAAAGTACTAGAGCTAATCAATGAATTTGGTAAAGTAGCAGGATACAAAATTAATGCACAGAAATCTCTCACATTCCTATACACTAATGATGAAAAATCTGAGAGAAATTAAGGAAACATTCCCATTTACCACTGCAACAAAAAGAATAAAATATCTAGGAATAAACCTACCTAGGGAGACAAAAGACCTGTATGCAGAAAACTATAAGACACTGATGAAAGAAATTAAATATGATACCAACAGATGGAGAGATATACCATGTTCTTGGATTGGAAGAATCAATATTGTGAAAATGACTATACTACTCAAAGCAATCTACAGATTCAATGCAATCCCTATTAAATTATCAATGGCATTTTTTTCGGAACTAGAACAAAAAATCTTAAAATTTGTATGGAGACACAAAAGACCCCGAATAGCCAAAGCAGTCTTGAGGGAAAAAATGGAGCTGGAGGAATCAGACTCCCTGACTTCAGACTATACTACAAAGCTACAGTAATCAAGACAATATGGTACTGGCACAGAAACAGAAACATAGATCAATGGAACAAGATAGAAAGCCCAGAGACAAACCCACACACCTATGGTCAACTAATCTATGTCAAAGGAGGCAAGGATATACAATGGAGAAAAGACAGTCTCTTCAGTAAGTGGTGCTGGGAAAACTGGACAGCTACATGTAGAAGAATGAAATTAGAACACTCCCTAACACCATACACAAAAATAAACTCAAAATGGATTAGAGACCTAAATGTAAGACCAGACACTATAAAACTCTTAGAGGAAAACATAGGAAGAACACTCTTTGACATAAATCACAGCAAGATCTTTTTTGACCCACCTCCTAGAGTAATGGAAATAAAAACAAAAATAAACAAATGGGACCTAATGAAACTTCAAAGCTTTTGCACAGCAAAGGAAACCATAAACAAGACGAAAAGACAACCCTCAGAATGGGAGAAAATATTTGCAAACGAATCAACGGACAAAGGATTAATCTCCAAAATATATAAACAGCTCATGCAGCTCAATATCAAAAAACAAACAACCCAATCCAAAAATGGGCAGAAGACCTGTATAGACAGTTCTCCAAAGAAGACATACAGATGGCCAAGAAGCACATGAAAAGCTGCTCAACATCACTAATTATTAGAGAAATGCAAATCAAAACTACAATGAGGTACCACCTCACACCAGGTAGAATGGGCATCATCAGAAAATCTACAAACAACAAATGCTGGAGAGGGTGTGGAGAAAAGGGAACCCTCTTGCACTGTTGGTGGGAATGTAAATGGATACAGCCACTATGTAGAACAGTATGGAGGTTCCTTAAAAAACTAAAAATAGAATTACCATATGATCCAGCAATCCTACTACTGGGCATATACCCAGAGAAAACCATAACTCAAAAAGACACATGCACCCCAATGTTCATTGCAGCACTACTTACAATAGCCAGGTCATGGAAGCAACCTAAATGCCTATCGACAGATGAATGGATAAAGAAGACGTGGTACATATATACAATGGAATATTACTCAGCCATAAAAAGGAACGAAATTGAGTCATTTGTTGAGACATGGATGGATCTATAGACTGTCATACAGAGTGAAGTAAGTCAGAAAGAGAAAAACAAATATCGTATATTAACGCATATATATGGAACATAGAAAAATGGTACAGATGAACCAGTTTGCAGGGCAAAAATTGAGACACAGATGTGGAGAAGAAACATATGGACACCAAGGGGGGAAAGCGGCGGGGGGGGGGGGTGCTGGTGTGATGAATTGGGCGATTGGTATTGACATGTATACACTGATCTGTATAAAACTGATGACTGAGGGGCTTCCCTGGTGGCGTAGTGGTTGAGAATCTGCCTGCCAATGCAGGGGACACGGGTTCGAGCCCTGGTCTGGGAAGATCCCACATGCCGCGGAGCAACTGGGCCCGTGAGCCACAACTACTGAGCCTGCGCGTCTGGAGCCTGTGCTCCGCAACAAGAGAGGCCGCGATAGTGAGAGGCCCGCGCACCGCAATGAAGAGTGGCCCCCGCTTGCCACAACTAGAGAAAGCCCTCACACAGAAGCGAAGACCCAACACATCCATAAATAGATAAAAAAATAAATTTAAAGTGTGATAATTGTATTGTGGTACGTTTTAAAAAAAAAAAAAAAAAAACTGATGACTGATAAGAACCTGCTGTATAAAAAAATAAATAAAATAAAATTCAAAAATTGAAAAAAAAGATATAAATCTATTAAACAATACGGAGCAAGAGAGAAAAATGAAGTATTAAGGAATGAAATACTAAGGTGAATGTAGTCATGTGCCACAGAACAAGGCACAAGAAGGAGAGAAAAGGCTTGTGATTTAATACAGACAACAAATATAGAAAAGGCAGGATATATCACAGTCAACTGTACAATTAGATACAGAGAACGAGTTTAAGTATGAGTTTTGCAGTATCACAGTATATAGATCAAGATGGGTACTGAGTAAAGAAAAGAAGGTAACTGGGGAATATTTTCTCAGAAAAATGGATGATTCTATGTCTGGGGCAAGAAATGGGTAAGATCAACCTCAAATATCATGTTGAGCCAAAAAGCAATGAGGCTATCAAAGGCCAATAGGGTTTTATCAAAAGGATACAGGAGCCAGCTTGAAGAGGCTCCTAATGACCAAAGATGAGACATAGTGAGATCAGAAGGAATAATGCCTGCAATTTATCAAAACATACTGAATATATAAAGTCATGAGCTCATAATGATATTCAGAAAAGACACAAACAAACAAAATTCACTGGACACCACTATAGGTTGCTCGGGCACCGACTTTTTACTCTGAAAATCGATGCTTAATTATTTCTCCTTTATTTACTCTGCTTTTCTGATATGAAGCATATTTCAAGTTAGCCAAACAGCTCAGCATACGAGGAGAAGTTCTGTTAACATCCATTAATAAATGCAGAGGTAATGACACAATTAGAAAATGATCATTTTGAAACTCCTAATAAAATAACTGGATCAGGCAACAATCATCAATGGCTTTAGCATCCCATAGGGAAGACTCACAGGAAACTCTACAATAAAAAGACTGTCACCACCTGAGCCTAACAATATTGGCAACACTAGAAGTACAACAATCAAATATTATGTGCCTTCTCATTATAGGAAATAGTACCACCTGTGAAATATTCCCCCCAAAAAACTAAACCTGAGTGTAAACAAGGCTTTGATTTAACTTCTAATCTACAAGAACTATAGAGGAACAAATTAAACAAACCCATGCGTACTACAGGACAACTGACCACATTTCTTTTACAAGACGAAGGCACGAAACAAACAGGGGAGGGGGAACACCTGTTTCTGGTTAAGAGCGATATAAGATACAAAACAACCACATACAGTGAGTGAGTGCGCCAGTTTTAGATCTGGATCAAATTAACTGTAAAAATACATAAAGAATGTTTTTAGACAATTAGGGAAATTTGAACATGGACTAATTAGTTGATGATATTAAGACATTGTTAATCATGTTAGACGTGATAATACACCCCACTTAAGAAAACATTTGTGTAGCTGTCAAATTGTTATGGTATAAATCTTATGGTATATAAAATATATCTTAATAAAACTGTTATTAGAAAACATTCATTTTTAATTTCACTTTGTTTAAGATACATACTGAAATATTTAGGGATGAAATGACAAGACATCAAAATTTGATTAAAATATTTCAGCAAAAAGGAGAATATATAGATTATTTTTTAAAGTATGGCAAAAGGTTGATAAAACTGGGGGATGGGTACACATGGGGTCATTGGAAGCTACTTCTGAGTAGAAACAGTACATTTGGAAATTTGCAAAAAAGAGTTTAAAAAGCATTTCAAACCGAAAAAATATTGAACTAAAAAGAAAAATTTGATAATGTAGGGTTTCCAGTTTTGCAGAGAGTAGAAAGTTTGAATTAAGGTAGAATGGAATATGCTTTTATTCAGGATCACTAAAAGAAATACAGTAGATATATCTTTTAAAGTCAGACATTTATTACTGAAAGTTCCTGTATTCTACAAAGACAATATAATCTAGAATTCAGAAATACAATTTTGGTAGAATTACCCAAGTATGTAACTTGGTTGCTATCCTTTGAATAGGATATGAAGAACTTCCAATAAGTGACTTAATTTGCCAACAAAGAAACATCAACAGAAAAGGTGGACAAGTGCAGCAGTTTTGATTAACATGTGTGGACCCTAAATTTTAAAAAAACTACACCACCAACAATGTGCTTTTTAAGCAGTTCTATTTGTCTCTCTATCTAATAATGAGGACTACAATTACTTCAAAGTGATTACTTCAAGTGACTATTTCAAACTGAATTATGAGGTCAACAAGATCACTGGTCATGTTTTTACTGTTTTAATGTGACTGTCTTATCAAATAGCTTGCAGTAGCTTTAAATCTAAATATTTGAACTGTCATGAAAAAGTTGTGAGACTTCGAAGTAAACAAAAAAGATTTCTGGATATCCTATCTAATGAACTCTTCTGTGTTATTTAACATGACCTTGGAACAAGTCACTGTCACATCTCAATTAGGTTACAGCAACAGCCTCCCAGCTGGTCTCTCTGTTTCTCCCCTTAGAGTAACCAGAATGATAAAAGCTACATTTTAAAGGGACCATGGCATTCATATGCTCTAAAACCTCCAGTAATATGTCTATATTTTTCTTATTTTTAATTGTTCTAAAAATAACTGACAGTTTAAAGTAATAATGTGAACAATGCATTAGGTGTTTACAGCATATGTAATAGTAAAATACATAACAGTGACACAAGGATGGGCAGGAAGATTTGAGAATATGATGTTCTTAGGTCCTTATATACTACAGGTGATGTGGTATAATATTATTATAAGGTGGACTCAAATTATTTAAATATGTATACTGCAAAATCAAAGGTGACCATTAAATAAGATTTAGGAAAAGAGGTATAAATAATAAGTCACTAGGGGAGGTAAAATGGAATCATTAAAAAATACCCAATTAAACAGAAAAAGAGGAAACAAAAAACAAAGAACAAATGGAACAGAAAGCAGCTAGCAAGATGGTAGATATTGATCCAACGATATCAATCCCTTTCAATATGAATGGTGCAAACACACCAGTTAAAGACAGACTTCCCTGGTGGTGCAGTGGTTAAGAATCCGCCTACCAATGCAGGGGATATGGGTTCGAGCCCTGGTCCGGGAAGATCCCACGTGCCGTGGAGCAACTAAGCCCGTGCGCCACAACTACTGAGCCTGCGCTCTAGAGCCCACAAGCCACAACTACTGAGCCTGCGAGCCACAACTACTGAAGCCCGCGTGCCTAGAGCCCATGCTCGGCAACAAGAGAAGCCACTGCAATGAGAAGCCCGTGCACCGCAACGAAGAGTAGCCCCTGCTCACTGCAACTAGAGAAAGCTCGGGGGCAGCAACGAAGACCCAAGGCAGCCAAAAAAAAAAAAAAAAAGACAGAGACTGTCAAATTGGATTGAAAAGCAAGAACCAACTATATGCTGTCTACAAAAAATTCACTTTAGATACACAGACTTTGATAAGTTAAAAGAAAAGGGATAAAGCTTTATGATGAAACACGAACAACCAAACAAAAGCTGGAGTAGCTGTATTTCAGACAAAGCAGATTTCAGAACAAGGAAGATTATCAGAGACAAAGAGGGACATTACATAATAATAAAGGATTCTTCAAGAAGACATAATCTTAGATGTGTATGCACCTAACGACAGAGTTTCAAAATTCACAAGGCAAAATCTGATAGAGTCTGAAAAAAGAAATAGACGAATCTACAATTACAGTTGAGGACTTTGACACTCCTCTCTTTAATTCATAGAGCAAGTAGGCAGAAAATCAGTAAGGATATAGATGACCTGAATAGCGCTATCAACCAAACCGACCTAGTGGACATTTATAGAACATTTCAGCAAACAAAAGCAGATTATATATTCTTCTCACCTGCACATAGATTATTCACCAAGATAGACTATATTCTGTTCCAGAAAACAAGCCTTAACTTATTAAAGAAAATAGAAATAATACAATGTGTGTTTTCAGACCATAACAGCATTAATCTAGAAATCAGTAATAGAAACACATCTGGACAATCTCCCAAATGTTTGGAAATTAAACATTATACTTCTAAATTATCCATGGATCAAGTGAAAAGTCTCAAGGGAAACTACTACATCAGGGGTCAGCACACTTTTTCTGTAAAGGGCCAGATGGGAAATATTTTAGGCTTAGTGAGCCATACAATGTCTGTCACAACTAATCATCTCTGCTGTTACAGTGCAATAGCAGCAAAACGTAATAAATAAAAGAATGAGTGTGGCTATGCTCTGATAAAACTTCATTTAAAAAATGTACAGTAGGCCATACTTTGCCAAACCCTGAATTAAATGAAAATACATCATATCAAAATTGGCAGAATGCAGCTAAAGCAGCACTTAAAGGAAAATTTCTAACACAAAATACATACACAGTCAATCCTCATTATTTGTGGGTTCCTTATTTGCTAATTGCTTACTTGGTAAAATTTATTTTACCAAATAGGTAAAATATTTTACTCAAAATCAATACTTGTCTTTTCATGGTCATTCATGGACACACACAAAGTGGCAAAAAATATGAGCTGCCTGACATGCATGTTTCCAGGTAAATTTGAACAAACTGATGCTCTGCCTTCTTGTTTCAGCATTCATTCTGTAAACAAGTGGCCTTTTCACAGTCCATCTAGTGCCACATTTTTATACTTTTTGTTGGTAATATCAGTGTTTAAAATGGCCTTCAAATGTAGTGCTCAAGTACAGTCTAATGCTCCTAAGCTTAGGAAACCTGTGATGTGCCTTACAAAGAAAATGTCTGTTAGATAAGCTTCATTCAGGCACAAGTTACAGTGCTGCTGGCTGTGAGTTCAATGTTAATGAATCAAAAACATATACTAAATGAGGTGTCTTTAAGCAGAAACACACATACAACAAGGTTATACTGATTGGTTGAAAGAAATGTTGTGACCAGAGACTTGTAGGAACCTAGCCCTGCATTTCTCCTAGGAGTAGCAATTCAGTACTCACTGATTCAGTGTTCACAGCAACTTTATAGAACAGACCTACTGTGAGTAACGAGAATCACTCTATTAGAAAAGAAGAAATCAGTAACCCAAACTTAAACCTTAAGAAACTAGAGAAAGAAGAGCAAATTAAACCTAAAGCAAATGAAAGGAAGGAAATAAATATTAGAGCAGAAACCAATGAAACTGAAAAGAGAAAAACAATAGAGAAAATCAATAAAACAAAAAGCTGCTTCTTTGAAATTATCAATAAAGTGATAAACCTCTATCGAGGCCAATGGGAGAGGGAGAGGCCTCAAGTCACCAACAGGAGTATAAGAAGGACATCACTACTGATCCTACATACATTAATAATAATGAAATACTATAAACTCTACACCTATAAATTTGATAACTCAGATGAAATGAAACAATTCCCCAAAAGACAAAAACTATCAAAATTCACCCAAGAAGACAAATATATCTTGAAGAGCTCTCTATGTAATAAATAAATAAAATGTATGGCTAAAAATCTTCCCCCCAAGTCTTCAGGCCCAGATGGGTTTCACTGGCAAATTCTACCAGACATTTAAGGAAGAAATGATACTAATTCTCTATAATCTCTCCAAGATCACAGAAGAAGAAGGATACTTCTCAACTCATTTTGAGGCCAGCATTACACTAATATCAAAGCCAGAGAAAGATACTACAAGAAAAGAAAACCACAAACCAATACGCTTCATGGACAAAGATGTAAAAATCTACAATAAAATATTAGCAAATTGAATCCAGCAATATATTAAAGGGATAAAACATCATGATCAACGGGGTGCATCTCAGGAATACAAGGTTGGTTCAACATTCAAAATTAACAAAAGTCACTCACCAGATTAAATGACTCAATAATAAAAAAACATGATCATCTCAATAAATACAGAAAAAGCATTCAACAAAATTCAACATCATGTGTGATAAAAACTCAACAGGGACTTCCCTGGTGGTCCAGTGGTTAAGAATCCACCTTTCAATGCAAGGGATGCGGGTTCAACCCCTGGTCGGGGAACTAAGATCCCACATGCTGCGGGGCAACTAAGCCCGAGTGCCACAACTACTGAGCCTGAGTGCCACAACTAGAGAGCCTGCATGCCGCAACTACTGAGCCTGCATGCTCTGGAGCCCACACGCCACAACTAGAGAGAAGCCCGTGCGCTGCAATGAAGAGCCCGTGCACCGCAATGAAAAGATCCCACGTGCTGCAACTAAGAACTGACACAGCCAAAAAAACCCTCAACAAACCATGAATAGAATGAAACTCACTCAGTCTAATAAAAGATATGTATGAAAAATCTACAACTACCATCATTCTTAATGGTGAGACTGAACACTTTCACCCTGAGATCAGAAACAGGGCAAGGATGTCCTCTTCTCACTATTCTACACAGCATAATAGTGGAAGTCCTAGCCAACATAATAATGCAAGAAAAAGAAATAAAAGGCATGTCAAAGAGACAGAGGAACTAACCTAAAAGAGCTCCCAAAGGCTAAAACTGGAACAATTTGATAGTATTGGACTATAACCCAAAGAATAAAATACGTATCTACGAGTCCCTACTGATAGACATAAATGACTGAATAAATAAATGGGAGAGAAGGGACAAATCTTTCTTACAGAATTCCAAATAATGTATATAGATACTCCCCTCTCTAGGAGGTGGAGCTTAATTCCCTCTCCTTGAGTGTAGACTGGTCTTAGTGACTCAACTTCCAAAGATCATAGAAAGAACTTCCAAAGAGTATAGAAAGGGGAAAAAAGGAACTTTACAGTGTACAAGAAACCTGGCAGATACCACCTGAACCAAGTCACTAAGGTCAACATGACCAGCATTAAGTCATGTTGCTATCATGTGCCCTATGATGTGATGTGATGTGACGTGATGAGAAGGGCACTTCACCTCTTCTCCAAAACCCATAACCCCAGTCTAACCAGAGAAAACACCAGACAAACTCAAACTGAGGGACATTCTACAAAATAACTTACCAATACTGCTCGAATATTTCAAGGTTATGAAAAACAAGGAAAGACTAAGGAACTGTCACAGATTAGAAGAGATTAAGGAGACATAATGACTAAATGCAATGTGGGATCTTGGACTGAATTCTGGAACAGAAAAAGGACATAAGTGAAAAAAACCCAGTGAAATTTGAATAAAGTTTATAGTTTGAGTAAATAGTATTTTACCCATGTAAATTTCTTAGTTTCAACAAATGTATGATGCTTATGTTAACATAAGAGGAAGGTGAGTTTCAAAACTCTCTGTACTACCTTTGCAATTTTTCTGAAAATCTAAAATTATTCCAATATAAAGAGTTTATTTTAAAACAAAAATGTCTAGTAGATTCTCATCTCACTCAAACTAGAAGCCACAGTCTCTACAGTGGCCTACAAGGCCCTATATAATCTGATTCCTCCTTTACTACTTCTCAGATCTCATCTATGTTTGTTGAATAAATGAATGAATGACCCTCTAAAACAAAGGAACCCAAATCTGACTAATCATCAGAACCATCTGGGGAACTTTTTTTTTTTCTTTTTTTTTATAAGGAAATATGCTCTATAGTACTTTTTTGGTCTGCTGTTTTTTATTTCCTTTTTTTTTTTTGATTTTTTTAAAAATTATTTATTTATTTATTTATTTATTTATGGCTGTGTTGGGTCTTCGTCTCTGTGCGAGGGCTCTCTCCAGTTGCGGCAACTGGGGGCCACTCTTCATCGCGGTGCGCAGGCCTCTCACTATCGCGGCCTCTCCTGTTGCGGAGCACAGGCTCCAGACGCGCAGGCTCAGCAATTGTGGCTCACGGGCCCAGTCGCTCCGCGGCATGTGGGATCCTCCCAGACCAGGGCTCGAACCCGTGTCCCCTGCATTGGCAGGCGGACTCCCAACCACTGCGCCACCAGGGAAGCCCTGGGGAACTTTTTAAAATGCAGATTCCAAGGGAATATCTCAGAGATATTTGAATCAGTCTTTCTGGGGTGGGAGGTGGAAATTTAAATCTTTAACAGCACCCCAGACGGTTCTGAGAATCAGTCAGATTTGGAAGATTCTCAAGATGAAAAACACAATGAATTCTCTCATTAGGCTGTCAAATAGCTTCATTAATTGAAAGGAAATAATTATGACTACTTTAACTGAAGAGGAAAACTTACAGACTCTAAAGTATAAACTATTTGAAATAAAAGTGAATTTTCAAAAGAATAAGTCCATCCCCCTGCTAAGAACAGTGGTTTGCAACTGGGAGCAATTTTGTCCCCCATGGGGCATTTCGCAATGTCTGGAAACACTTTTGGTTGCCATAATTGGGGCAGTGTGCTATTGGTACCTAGTCAGTAGAGGCCAGAGATGCTGCTAAACATCCTATAATGTACAGGACAGCCCACCACAGCAAAGAATTATCTAAAATGTCAACAGTGCTGAGGCTGAGAAACTCTCCTCAGAGTGACTGATGGCCACTTTTACATAAGGACCCAATCCATCCAACACCTGCCGGAATATCTCCACAGACAGCCTGCTCATTATTCCACATCAATCAATGCACTATTGGGCAAGTTAAAATTTTTCCCCAACTTTTCTTCTGAAAAATTCCAAACATTATAGAAAAGTAGAAAGAATAACAAACATCCATTTGCTCTTCACTTACACCCATCAAATGTTAACATTTGGCCACGTTTGCTTTGCCACACACTATACACATACACACACATGCACACACAGACATGCACAAACACACACACTTTTTTGTTTTGCTGAGCCATTTGAAAATAGCAGACATCGTAACACTTCAGCATGCATCTCCTATGTAACCACAGTACCACTATCATACTTAAGGATACAACAATAATTCCAAAATATCATCCTCAAACTTCCCCAGTTGTCCCCAAAATGACTTTTACAGCTTTATCGTTCACCCCACCCTAATCCAAAATCCAATTAAGGTTCATTCCTTGCATTTAATTGTTAGGTTTCTTTTAATCCAGAACAGTCCCCCATTGTTTCTGTTTTCCAGGACATTGTCTGAAGAGTCCTAGCCAGTTATCTTGTAAAATGTCTTCTATTTTTAATTTGTTTCAGTTTCCTCATGGTGTCATTTAACATGTCTCCAGATTTCCTTTCTTTCCTATAAACCAGAAATTAAGTCTTGGCTCGATTAGATTCAGGTAAAATATTTTTGGCAAGAATACTTCATAGATGATGATGTGTATTTCTCATTGCATCACATTAGGAGAAATACAATGTCAGGCTGCCCTGCCATCAGTGATGCTAAGTTTGATCACTGGGTTAGTGTGATGATCATCAAATCTCTGCTCTAAAGGTACACTTCCCATTTGAATTAGAATGTATAAGTATCCTACTTTTTATCAACTTTTACCCCAATAGTTTTAGCATCCACTGATAACCTTTGTCTGAATTAATTATTACATCGGGGGTTAGAAAATGGTGATTTCTGAAGTCTATCATTCCTTCTACGTTTATTAGCTCAGAGTATTCTATAAAGAGCAGAAGAGCTTTCCTTATTCCCTCTCCCCCCCACCCCCCTGTTTTTGGTGCTTAATACACATTTATTAACTGAATACATTAAATACTGTTGATTTTTCAAATTAGATAAAAAGCATGGGCTGATGAGTTTTATGGAGATATTTCTCAGATTATAAAAACAAATTTTAAACAGAAGATTTGTGACTACTTAGGTGAGAAACTGATTATTACTGTGAGCCAATTTGGGGTCCTGGAGAAAGGGTCATTTCAAGCTAATGGAAGAGTGCCTCTTTTAATAGAGGATAGGAAGCTTCTAGATCATGGGACTGTCTAGCAGTCATTCATGATATCCGTGTAGACCATATAGTTAGGTTGATTCCAAGCAGACTGGGCACGCTGGTCCATAGTTCAGTGCCAATTTCCTCTCCCCTCTTTTTTATTATCACTATGGATGCATGGATTTCTATTGTTGTTTAATCAATTCCCTTCATTATTGTTTTTGATGCTCAAATTGTCCCAAATTTGGCCAGTGGAAACTTCTTGAGACTCCTTCAAGCTGGCTCCTGTGACCTTTTGACATGACTTCATTAGTCTTTGACCACTTCCTATGGACATCTCTGGTTTTAAAAGCTGTTTATATGATATTTATTTGCTGAAATTCCTATAACATCTGTCCATTGGTTTTGGTTCTACTTTTTGCAGGAACAGAACATTTTATTTCTTCCATGTGGAATGTTATGTGACTTAAACACATATTATGGCTGGGTTGGAGCAATTCTGTGAAACCGCTTCACTAACATTACACAAGTATATAAATCATTAATTTAGGCCTACTCATATGCTCACTTCATCCCTAATCCTCACACTTTAGGATGTCTATTACACACACTTATTACTTAATTCAATTTCTGAAAGCTGCTGAGAGTTTAAAGATTTGTTTCCAAGGTTCCATCAAATTTTCCCATATCAAAATGGCTGCATCAAAGGAGCCGGGTCATAATTTCCTATATATGATCTGGGATAGATTCATGCACTGGTTGGAGCCAGTCCTTGGTACTACTAGAGTAACCACTAAAGTATATGAAATACTGCATTAATACTTAAGGGCCAAATCGCACCCAGCATTAGTTATTAAAGTTATCCTAACAATCCTCCAATATTTTCATACAGGTTTTTGCAGTTTATTACAACTTATTTATATATAAAGAGCATGTAAATGCAGATGTGCCCTCTTTCTAGGGTATATCCAATCAGCATTACCTATTACCATATATATTTGCTCAGGCCGGTCAAGAAAAGCCTGATGAGCCTAGAGCAAACAATGTCCCTGCCCTAATAGATGAACGGTACTCTGTCTTCTAGAATACATAGAGGCAAATAGCAACACTTCAGGAGGGCACAGGAACTCTAGTTCCTCTGTTTGTAGACATATTTCCGGTATCTGACAACTTAATCAGATCGTGTTAAATACACAGAATAGTATACTGTTTTATTTATATTTCTTATTCCTTTTCCAGTATGGTCAAAGCACACTGAAGGCAGAAAGAATCCTTATCAAGTGCTTTGTAACTCTGGGCAGGGAGAAGGAAATGGTCACTCACTATAGTACAATAATAATAATAAAATAATAATTTAAAATAATAAAATACATAATAATAAAATGTGACTTTCAAGAACGAAGATGATAGAACAGGGAAAAAGAAACCTACTGCCTAATTTCTAGGTAATTACATATGGCTTTTCGAATGATGTGAAATTTTGACATTTCTGAATAGTAATAGGAAAAACATAAAACAAATGACAAAGAGAAGACAATGTAAGAGAAATACTAAAGGCAAGAGTAAATCAAATCAACAGGTCAAGGGAAAAACCACAAAAGTATACCAATCATCCAGAAGGTACCTTTGTTCAGAAGAGGAAGGAAGTCAGGTGCTTTTTCCCGAAAAACCCTTTGAGCATCTTCAGCTTTCATTGACACCTCCTTTGTCTGAACCAGGAAAAAGCCTTTACCAACCAGCTGTGGGAAATAAAATTTCATTTACATTTTTAAATGACCTGAGACTAAAACAATATTTTCCTATTCTATAATTTTTTTGTATAAAATACAACACAGTGCTCTGATTTTTGTTTTAGTTATAACTGTAATTAATTCAGGGTGTTTGCTATAAACAAGTTTTCACATACACAAGATTCTTTCTTCCAGATGGGTGGTTCCGATTAAGAATTAGTACTGCCACTCCAATAAAGATGTTAAAAAAAAAAAAAAAGAATTAGTACTGCCTACTGTTACAATTAAGGGTCAAATAAATGTAAATTAGCCCTCAAAATTTTAAACTTTATTAAAAAAATTTTGTTGACTGAAACTAACAGAAGCTTTAGTTTGGTGACACTGTCCAGTGAGAGGAGGATGGTTAAGTAAAGTATGGTACATTCACAAGATAAAATACCATAGTTTGTTAAATATAACAAATAATAAAAGGGGGAAAGCTTATATAATACTGTTAATTTTAAAAAGCATGATTCAAATTTATATAGTATAGCACAATAACGCTAGAATACACTTATGGAGTACTTACTATGTGCCAGGCAGTTTTATGTGTTCTACAGGTAAAACACGTTTAACCCTCTCACGAGGCAGGTACTATTATTACTCTCATTTTACAGATGAGAAACTAAAGCACAGAGTGGTTAAGAAATCTGCCCATGGCCACACAGCTCTTAAGGGACAGAGCTGTGACTTGAACCCAATTAAACTGATTACGGACTAAATAAATTAAAAATTATTCCTACAAAGACAATTCAAGGTACAGCACATTATGGATGATATTTAAACTTATTTCTACTCTTCTTTATTTCTACAGTTCTCTACAATGAGTACACATTAATTTTTTTAATAATTATGAAAGAAGTTTTTAAAAATGCAAAGCGATTCAACCAATTAAAGCCTATTGAGTTTTTAATTATAAAAGTAACAAATAGGCTCAATACGGAACATTTTTTTTAAACATTTAAAAAATAAAAAACAGAAACAAAGAAATATCAACCAAAGTGCTACCACTCAAAGATGCCACTGCTATATAGGTATACTTCCTTTTTTTTTTTTTTGGCCACACTGCGTGGCTTGTGGGATCTTAGTCTTAGTTCCCCCGACCAGGGATGGAACCCGTGCCCCCTGCAGTGGAAGCACGGAGTCCTAACCACTGGACCACCAGGGAAGTCCCGGTATACTTCCTTTTACCCTTCCGGTTTTAATTTTCCCCCCATTACAGAAATAATGCATGTTTTATGTAAAATCCATAGAGCTACGAACAAGAAAAGAAAACCCTGCTCTTAATCCACTTCCTAAAAAGAACCACAACTGTCAACATTTTAGTATATATAACTCTCCAGACTTATCTACTTTAAAAAAAAATCAGATACGTAATATTCTACAAATTTTCACTTATTCGGTTGTGAACATTTTCCAACTATTCTACTATAAAATCAGTTTTAATGGTTGATAGTATTTCATTCTATGGCTACGTTATTCCATACCATTTCATCAAATTGGATTCAAACTCAAATCCTTTTCCAGAGCCCTCAATGCTGCCTCAGAAAAAGAGAAACATCCATACAAAAGTAGCAGAAAATTACATAAACATCACTGCCAGATAATGACTGCAAAGTTACTTAAATTATCAGAAACAATCCCACATCTGTTTCTAATTCTCTAGACTGCTCAATACCTCTCATTTTATAGTCAGACACATAAACTGTCAAAAGTAAGATGATTAATTCAAAACACTGTTACCTAAAAACAATGAACTATGAAACTAGTATATTTATTTTGATATTTCACTGCAGACATGTGAAGAGACTCTTTTTCATGAAAATTCTTCTACTTTTAAAGACTTGAAAATAGAGGTAACTACCCAACTTAAATTATACAATACTTCCAAACAATTCAAACTACTTTTACTTTAATTTATCCTGTGCTTATCTGTGATATAGTTAAGAGGCAGCAAGAAATCTGATTTTTAGGTAAGAAAACCGAGGCCCAGTAACTTCTCTTGACTCCTATGGAATGTGCTTTCTGGTTTACCCAGTTTTTCTGGACTTCCTACTCTCTCAAGTTTTACACTTCCTACCTTAAAAAATCATTATGATATGTTTAATTTATGAAAACACTATGAAACAAAATTCTGTGCTACTCCTAGGGTTTAACAAAACCAGAGTTAGCAATCACAGTTCCAGTCTAAGCCGTTCTAAGACATTTGTGTTATGATACGAGAAAAGACTCAAGTTTCATTTTTTTCCGTCTCAGCATTAACTAGCTTCTACACATATTTTCCAGGGAACTCGAGCTTCATTTTTTAAAAAATATGTAATCGCTCTCTTGATATGTAAGTTACTGGTCTTTCAGCACGTTGTGATACCCTCTTCACATGTACTTAGCGTTTTCTTCTTTTTGTTCTCTTAATTCTGTGATTTCAGAATTAGTTAGGATAACTCTAGCCAAAAAGTCCCAGGATTTTTCCTTCTAGGCTGGAGGGTAGTATCTGCCTTGCCTCCACACACTTACGGTCACATTCCAGCTCCACCAGGCATTTATCAACTTTCCTTTACCACTGAGGCAGCATAATAGCATCATGCTTAAGGGTTAAGACTATGGCCTACAAAGCCAAACTGCCTGGATTTAAATCATGGCTCTGCTACTTACCAGCAAGTGACCTTTTGCAAGTTACTTACCTTCTCTGTGGCTCATTTTTCTTATCTGTATAAAGAGGAACAATGGCACCTATTTCATAGGTTACTCCTGAATTAAGTGAGTTAATTCACTTAAATACTGTACAACAGTCACCTGACGTATAATAAACACTATATTAACTGTCAGCTATTATTATTATTGTCATCATTTTTGTTACTGTTATTGTTGGATTTTTATTTAAGTTATTTTGTAATCCAGAAGGACATCTAAAGAACATCACTCTTCCTGGTCATATTGCGAAAAGTGCACACAACAGTGCCATTTCATACAACAGATATCAAAAGTTAAAAGGTTAAGAACATCTGATGACTCATGAAGAATGACAGTGTTTGTTTTGATGGTTTTTTTCTTTAAACGTACTGTACATTCTTTATGACCTCTCCTCATTATCTACCAAAAAGGAGTTTAACCTGAATAATTACCTCTCTTGAAGACTGTATGTAGATTTTTAAGAAAATCACCATACAGTATAATGAAAATGTTTACCTCTCAGATGTTGGATTAACATGTGATTAGATAGCTCAAAGGCCAGAGCACTTTCTCTATATCTCACCAGATCCATAGCACATTTTTATCAGATTGGCATAATCAAGAAAGAAAATATCAAAGTCTTAAGATTATACTTGGCTTCTGTTGTTTTGAAAACTGGACCTCAGATATACTTTGTGGATTTCAGACATGGGTTTTCTACATTGTAGAATGTATAAGCTACAGAGAGGTGGTCATTTTTCTAGTTTTTTTTTTTCTAAAACCATTCCTTTTGACAGAAGTGTTACAACTTAAAAAAAAAATCCATTCAAAAAGAGTTTTCCATTCACCTCTACATTTCTGGAAGTTTGATTTTTAAATTCAAACAGACTCTTTCTGAAGAAAGCCTGATTAATGGCTAATCAATACATCCTACTGCTGCCTCCCCACTGGAGGAACTGCTGCTTCTGGAGCCCCTAACCTCCACATCCCCATTTATTTTTCAAGTGAAAGCTGCTACCCAAAGAACCCTTCTCTACTCCTGAAAGCACTAAAAGCCCCTGCTCATGAGTCCACAATCTCAGCTGCCACCTCATTGTTTCACACCAACTTCCTCTTCATGGCAATAGGGCAAAGGAATGTAATGTGGAGGTTGCTCTCAGTCAAAACGGGCTCCAAAAGTTGTATGCCTAAATGCCTTTCCCATACCTTAAACAGTTAAAAACTCCAAATAAATTTCCCCACTAAATAATTATAAAAGGTCATCCTTTACTTTGCAGTACTACTTTTGTGAGCTCCCATGGAAATCAGTTATGATAAAGAATGGAAGTTCTTTGAGGGCAGAGAATTTTGTCTATTTATCTCCACTCCCAGCATATATTTCATCAGCTCTAAACTGCCATCAATTGTAAGATGCATTTCAGAGAAGCAAAACTGTGGAAAACAAAGGTGCATCCTATAATCAATGAAAGATGGTGACAGAGTAACCTGCACATAATGAGTGCTTAACAGATGCTTCCTGAATTGAATTGTTTTTAAAAAGTTTCTTTGGGAAAGTATTTGAGGCCTAAGCAACTAGCTTACAGATAAATCCGTAGGGGGCAGAGGACTATAATTTAAGGATTGCCTGTATTTCTAATAGCCAATTTGAAAAGAATGGACGCTCTCCAGAAAGTGGTGTGTTTCTATGCAGGTGTATGTCTGTTTCTCTTCTCTCTCTTCTCCTTACCTCATCAATTAGTTTCCTGGCATTTGCGATAGTATAATCACCAGCAAATAATACCACTAAGCATGACTCATCACTGTTCTTCTGTCTCTGACCCCGGGACACTGGAACGATACTTCTACTGGCTTCTGTGGAAAGGCGGACAGCTTTGAGCTCTTCGGTGGTAGGTAGAGGAACATGGTCCTGAATGACAGCATCTTCTGGAAGAAGGCTCCAATTGAGTTCTCCTGACACAGGTGTAAAGTCATGAATGTTACTCCAGGTATTATTGAAGATACTGAGCCCTGCATCTTTGAACTGGAAAGCTAATTCAGGGTAGTACCACTGAAAACAGCCAAACTTGATATTCGTGGAAGACTCAATAATGGGCTGAGTGGCACAGCACAAAAAGACTTCCAGCTTTCTACAATCCCTCACACGAAACTGTTGGCAGGCTAGTGCGCTCTTGCAATCTCTGCAATTCCGGAAAAACACACTGCCTTTCACCGGTCCCAGAAAAATGACACAGTTAGTACAGTCATCAATAGTAACTGTAGCAGAGTGATCAAAAATATAGATGTTACAGTTCTCACAGTCTTGAATGAGAAACTGTTGTCCTGCCACTTTCCCAGGTAAGCGACCTACTGTTTCATCCTTCAGTCCACTGAACATGTAGTCTTTTGGATCAACCTGCAGGAACAAACACAGACCTTGAGTATTATTGACATTATTCAGCAAACATTAATTGTCTATTGGGAGTCAGGAACGATTTTTATTGCTAAAATAATATGTTCCAACTCTTACTGACTTTGCGACATAATAAGAAAATGAGCAGGACAAAAAACTTTTTTTTTAATAAATACATAAAAGGCATGGGAGGAAGAAAGGGAGAGGAAACTGTTATAGATAAAGAAAGACTCAGGACATACCAACCAAATGATGTGTGGACATTGTTGGATCCTGTTTTAACATCTCAACTGTAAAAGTACTTTTTGGAAACAATTGGGGAAATTCTCATACATACACACAGCATACTGGATGATATTAAGGAATATTTCAGCTTTGAGCCTTTTCTTTTTCTGATGCTTCACTTTTAAAAAACTTCTGCATCTTTAAAACTTCTGAACTTGGAAATACAGCCAGATTGGAATATGTTTCTCTATCTTTCCATAAATTGATGCCTGGGTCTTAGTTTCTAAACCCTGACTGATTTCTGCAGTATGCTACAGAAAATGGAAGCACCTGAAGGCCCAAGAATCACTATATGTCAGAATTTGCATCTACAAATTTGATTGAAACATTTACTGAGCTACTCCTACAATGTAAATTTTCCAAATTTTACCATTTCCATCTTTAGGCGTTTTAAACTAAAGCTCACAGAATCTTTTAAACAGTGTGCCTGGAATCTGTCTCATTATTTTTAAAATTTTAGCTGACCTCTCAAAATATAGTCATTAAAAGACCATTTTGATTTTTCTAAATTACTTTTAAATCTACTTGCACTGTCTTAACCTCTTCGTGAATATTAAATTTCATACAAAACTATTCATGTACCAGAAACAGGCTCCCATAGGTACGGTACACAAAAACTTGATTATTTACAAAGGATAATTTAATCATCTTAATCATTAGCAAATTAGCTTAAAGTGACTTATTCAGTATTACACAATAAATGTTGTACTCATCAGTTTTACACAATGTACTAGAAGTAGTATTGGTCTGTAGCATGAGGCAATAAAAGAGGCACCTGTTTTCTAGTCTCAATTTTGTCACCTATGAGCAACATGAATGAAAAAGGCACTTTAACTTTCTAGATCTTCATTCAACCATTCGGCCATTTGAACACCCAATAGGAGCCAGACATTGTTTTAAGCACCAAAATGAATATGACCAACTCTTTCCATAAAAGAAGTGAACACTAACCTAAACAAATGATTTTAAAACAACCTGGCTGTGTAATGAGAGATGCTCAGAATATTCTGGAAATACAGAGGAGGGACACAAAGCTCAGGGGAGGTAGGGGTGTAAGACTTCCTGTGCAAAGTGAGAATGAATAAGCTGAAGTTCACCAGGTAAAAGGGGTAGGAGTAAAGGATCCTCCCTTCCCATATCAAGCAAAAGTGAAAGAATGAAACAAAAGAAAACTCTTCAGGGAGTGTGAGGAAAAGTGAACATGGTCTGGCGTTACCAGTGATACTGCAATGGGAGCAAATGAAGCTGGAGAGGTAGGCAGGGGCCATATTATGAAGCTTGGAAGTTCTCCGTGGACAAAGGGGTACCACAGAATGATTTAAATAAGCAAAATTTACATTTTAGGAAGATTATTCTGGTAAGAATAAGGACAAGTGGCGTGTGGATCGGAGAGGTGGCTGCAGTCATCCAGAAAGGGCTGGAACTAGAGCAGTGGTTAGCAGGGAAGAGGAAGATGGAATGAATTTGAGAAATACTGAGGAAGGAGAATCAGCCGATTTAGTAATTCAATGGCTGTAGGAGGTAAGGCAGAAGGATGGGTCAAAAATGATTCCTAGTTCTCTAGTCCAGTATTTTTCAACCTTTTTGACTACAATTCACATTAGTACATTCTCCAGCACAGCCCAGTACATGTACTTATGAGTATTTGTACATGTACACATACCAATGAAAGAAAAGTTTCACAAAATAATACTTACCCTTAATTTGTGTTAAACCCCAAATATTTTCTATTATCCCACCCACAGGTTTGAAGAAACACTGCTCTGGTTTATGTGATTGGATGTTGGTAGTGCCACACACCAAAAAAAAAAGAAAAGAAAAAGAAAATATAAGAGGCAGCACAGGTTTAATGTGGGAAGAGGTGTTCAAGCTCTTCCATTTCTAGGATTTTACAGGTGACACACATATATAAAGGTACAGTGTTCCAGTTTGGTCTCTATCAAGATACTGAACTAGCATAGTTGCTGGCTCCCAGTTATCCAAGATCAATCTCAAATGGACCAAGTAAGAAAAACACCAAGAAAAGGGGAAACTATGAGACACCCCTGTGGTGGGTGTGGGAACAGAAAACAGAAAAGGAAACTCAGATTTCTTCTCTTGCTTCTCCCCTTCCCAAATCTTGAGACAACAATGCTTCCCCTACACCTGCTAGGACTCAGACCTCTGGTCCAGATTTCCCTGGGAGCAAATTCAGGGCAGGGCAGAAACCCTGTGCTGGTGAAGAGCTGAGAAAAATGGGTGGGGATGAACTTTGACAGTGGTTCAGGACCTCTCCAGATCCTCAGAACTGGCAAATTAAAATCTAAGGAGTGTCTTCTAATGCTGCTTCTCAAGTACTGATTGGTCAAATGAACCAAAAAAAAAAAAATCAACAAGGATCTAGGAGATCCAAACCACACAATGAATAAGTTTGAGTTCTGCACCCAACTAGTAGAGTATACTCACATTTTTTCTCAAGCACACATTGAAGGATTTTTAAAAAAATCATGTACTAGTACTAGATCATAAAGAAAGCCTCAACAAATTTTAAATAATAGATAACTTACAGGCTATTATATGCGACCAAGATGCAATTAAATTAGAAGTTAATAACAAAAGATACTTTAAAAAATCTTTGCCTATTTGAAAATTTAAAAAACACACTGCTAAATAACTCAAGGATTAAAGAAATCATAATCAAAACCTAAAAATACTTAGGATTAAATGTTAAAACACCAGCTATGGAATGCAGCAAAAATGGTGCTTAAATAGCTACAATAAAAACTCTCAAATTAATGAGTTAAATGTCCATCTTAAGAAATTAGACAATAAATAGTAGAATAAACCTACTTTCTGTAGTAGAAGGAAAAAAGATAAAAATAATGGAGAGATTAATGATTTAGAACTCAAATATACAATAGAAAACATCAGCAAAGCCCCAAATAGGTTTTTTTTTGGGGGGGGGAAACTAAAAAATGGGAATTCCCTGGTGGTCCAGTGGTTAGGGCTCCACGGTTCCATTGCAGGGGGCATGGGTTCAATCCCTGGTCGGGGAACTAAGATCCCGCTAGCTGCGCAGCATGGCCAAAACAAAAAAACAAACAAACAAAAAAACAAAACCAAAAATTAGGCAAACTTCTGGCATGGATGATCAAGAGAATAAGAACAAAAACAGTATGAATGAAAGGGGCGTATAATTATAAATAAAGTAGAAGTTAAAAAGAGAATAACAACAACTATATACCAACAATTTAAAAAACATTTTGTCCATGAAATGAATGCATCTCTTAAAAAATAACTTACCACAGCGAATTTGAGAAGTTAAAAGCTTAAATAAAAAGCTATTACTACTAAAGAAATAGAAGCAGTGGCTAAAGTGTTCCCACAAAGAAAACACCAGGCCCTGATGGTTTTATAAGCAGATTCTAGTTTTATTCATCCCAGTTTTATGCAAACCTTTAAAGACAATAGAAAAAGAAGCAACAGTCCTAATTCATGCTACTAGTCTGTCCAGCAAGAAATAAGAAAAACAAAGATATAACAAAAGAAAATTTTAGGTCCATTTCACTCATGCCTATAGATGTTTTTAAAAAATTGTCAATTAAATCAATCCTGTAAGACGAGAAAGCACCACAACCAAGTTGGATTTGTCTCAGGTTGTGTAAAAATGGTTCATTATTAGAAAACCTTTCAGCGTAAGTCACTAACTACTATGTGATATCAACTCACATTTTAGTCCTAACTCCTATCACCCTCCTATGGGAACTTTTTTCTTCAGTAGATCTGACGCACTTGCTGTAACTTGTCTATGCCCTCTGATTCTCCTTTGCCCAGAAGGCTCTCTCCTAGTTCTTCTACTTGCCCACCTGTCACACTTTTCTTGTGACGCTTTCCAGTTCCCTCAACCAGAAGCCTACTCTCCTTTTTCTGAGTACCTACATTACATTAAATACCAATCTACATCCCCTTATGTATCTAAAACTTTGGGCTTGAATCCTGTAACCAATCTATTTAAAACAGAAACACCTCCTCCAATAATATTACCTCTTTACCCATCTGTATTTTTCTCCAAAGCACTTAGCTTCTTTTTAACACACTATATATGAACTGTATTTATTGTCAGTCTCCCTGCTGCCCTCCATTAGAACATAAACTACATGAGTGAAGGGATTATCTGTTTTGTTCACCCGTTTTCCCCAGACTTAGAAAAGTGCCTGGCACCACAGAGGCCCTGCACACATAATTATTGAATCCATTTTAACTACTTAACCTTCATTACCTCAGAGTATAACCAGAAGTAGGTGGTCTCCAGGTATCTCTTAAATAAACAAATATGAAGGGTAACTGAGATTGATGATCATACACTTCTCCACACCCCATCTCTCTACTTCATCCCCAAAGAAGACAGACTCTGAAATGTATTTTTAGGGACATTCACTTAGGTCACTGTTCAAGTTGGCCAACTTCTGAGTAGGAAGATAATTATACACAAAGCCAGGCAGAGGCACTCCTTTTAATGTCAGTCCTGGGTCTCTCCATTTTACATACTCTTCTGCCCCTACCTGCAGTAAAAGGAGGCTGAGGCTGCCTTCTACTTGGTAGAGCCAGTGGAAGGGGATGGGAATGTGGTCATGGAGTAGGCTAATGGGATCTTGATCTAGTCAGGAACATGCAAGAGGGGTTTAAGTTGGTTCTGCTTTAGGCCTTAAGGAGGATAAAAAACGTTCTCTGGTCTTCTTCAGCTTGTCTTCTCAGCACCAGTCTACCTCCCACAGTGGGAGTGAGATGATCTAGAGTGCCACCAATAGGTTTTTTTGAAAAGGAGTCCAGGAGTTGGCCTGTCTCTACCAAGGCCTCAAACTCAATGAGCAAGGGGAGTCTTCAAGCTTCAGTTTATGGTTTCTCTCACTGTACCAGAAACTCCTTAAAACCTTTATGTAAAATTTTGTGTGTATTTTCCTGGAGAATTGATTTGGGCTTCAAGATTCTGGCCAAATTATCTTTGCCTAAGACACAGACAGCAAGTTCAAAAGTTTGCAAGCATATTTATCTCAGAATTAAATAGGAAACAAACCACTGTTTGGATAAAGAGAAAAAATAAAAGTTAATACTTCTTACTAAAAGGAATTCAGCTAATTTTTTGGCATGGGAAATGATATATATTATAAATGTACAGTATTAAACAGAAATTTCAACTATATTAATTATAATATATTATAATTAGTACTATATTAGTAGTTGTAGTTGAGACTTGTTGCAAATGCAGAAAGAAAATCTATTCTTAACTTTAAAATTACTGGGCTGCTGTCTTAGTCTGCTTGGGCTGTGTTATGGACTGAATGTTTGTGTCCTCTCAAAATTCATATGTTGAAGCTCTAACCCCCCAATGTGATGGTATTTGGAGGTAATTAGATTTAGATGAGGTCGTGAGGGAGGGGCCCTCACGATGGGATTAGTGTCCTTATAAGAAGAGATCTCTCTCTCCCTCCATGCAGGCAGGCACCGAGGAAAGGCCACGTGAGCACATAGCAAGAAGGCGGCTGACTACAAGCAGGAAGCAGGCTTTCCCCAGTAAGAACTGCAGAACTCTTGGCACACTGCAAGTCTGTCCAAATCCCTGCACTAACAGACTTGACCAAACTCTAGCATGGCTTCTACTAGCACAAGGCTTTGTCCCTAGAATGACCCCAGGTCCCCATTAAAATGCCTGCCTGAGGAAGCTCAACTCCACAGGAAATTTTACTATTTGTTCTAGCCAACATCTGATGATAGGCCACTGACCTCCCTTTCTTAAAGCATTTACTAAAAAGGGCTTACAATTGTGACTGTATCTCTTACTAATGAGAAGTGTCCTTCTCAAGGACCTGAGATCCATTCCTATGAAATGTAATTATTAGGAAGGATAGGGCCTCTGTTTACCAGTCTCTGTGGGAGGATAAGATCCTAACTTCTAAAACTGCCAGCTAACACGGCTGGCCTAATCTTATTTACACGGACCAACTTTGTAATTTTTCACTTCTCTGACTCTACTGAGTCCCTGCTCTCCCCGTTCCCTCATTCTTCCTTCAATGGCTTAAGTCACCTCTGCACAAATCAGAATGGAGCTCAGCTCCTTCCCCCGTCAGTAGTTACTGA
This sequence comes from Balaenoptera borealis, assembly GCF_965194805.1. Lineage (NCBI taxonomy): Eukaryota > Metazoa > Chordata > Mammalia > Artiodactyla > Balaenopteridae > Balaenoptera > Balaenoptera borealis. The sequence goes on along the minus strand of NC_138881.1, from coordinate 41,693,267 downwards.
ACAAAATCTGTTTTCACTGCTTTAACTAATGTCCAGCTGTATTTATCTCTGACACCAGACACTGGATCTGTTGGTACCTTGATCTTGTACTTCCGAGCCTCCAGAACTGTGAGAAATAAATTTCTGTTGTTTAACCCACCCAGTCTATGGTATCTTGTTACAATGGCCTGAGCAGACCAAGACTGGCTGCCATAACAAAATAATACAGACTGGGTAGCTGAAACAACAGAAATTTATTTCTCACAGTTCTAGAGGCTGGGAAGTACAAAATCAAGGTGCCATTGTGGTTGGCTTCTGGTGAGACCTCTCTTCTTATCCTGCAGATGGTTGCCTTCTTGAATTATCCTCACATGGTCTTTCCTGGGTGGGTGCATGGCAAGCTTTCTGATGCCTCTTCATATAAGGACACTAATCCTATCAGATCAAGGCCCCATCGTCATGACCTCATTTAACCTTAATTACTTCCTTACAGGCCCCATCTCCAAACAGAACCACACTGGGAGTTACGGTTTCAACATATGAATTTGGAGGCGGCTGGGGGGGTGTGGTGGGGAACCACAAACAATCAGTCCATAACTGCTGCCAATGCTGAGGAGTTAAATGTGATTTACTACTCTACATATTTTATCTAGACACCTCAGTTCTCGTAGTTCACTGGGTGAAATTAATCCTATAGCTAAAGAGTTCTAGAGTATAAAATTATTTGGACTATCATTATGATCTACAAAGGAGAAACTTAGGATTTACGTTGCTGTACTTACTTTCTCAACAATTCCTGAAAGCTCTTCAAAACAAAACGTGATAATAAAAAACTTGAAGCTTAGTACCATAATAATTTTGCAAAAGTTACTAGTTCTCAAAGTGACCAAAATCACAAACATGAAAGGTGAAGTTTTTTAACTACTTTTTCACAAGAATCACTTATGAAGTGAGCTTAGTTTAGGTCATATTTCTAACTACAATGCTTGAAAGGTAGTGGATATACTCTCAAAAATCAAAGAAACATTTCAGGAGTTGGAATTCACCTGATATAGCTAAAAAACTAAGGTAAGTATTATTTTCCTAACAGAAAACAAAAGTGAACATCTTATTCTTTCACTGAGAAGTTATGCAAATTTTTCATTAAAATTCACCTCCACAGTTAAACTTCCATAGTGATAATCTGAGATGAAATAATGGCATTTGTTAGTTTTAATGGAAATCTGGTCTGGGTAGAAGTTCAAAATAAGACTCAGGAGTATAAGGAGCACTATATAGGCACCAGGCACCATTCTAAGTGCTTTATAATCATTCACTCAATCCTCATAAAAACCCCTATGAGGGTTGTATACTATAATTATCTCTATTTTACAGATGAGAAAATTGAGGCACCCAGAGGCTAAATAACTTACCCAAGGTCACACAGTAAATACTTGAGCTGAGTCTCAGACCTAGGCAGTCTGGCTCCTAAGTACATTCTCTTGGCTGCTTCTTCGTATTCAACCATATTCAAACAGAAACCAATGTTTACTAGGTGAATAAATCAATGGAACAGAATAGAATTTAAAAACAGACTTATGTATATATTGACAAAGGTGCAAAGGCAATTCAATAGAGAAAGGATAATCTTTTCAACAAATGGTGCTGGAACAATTAGACATCTATATGTAAAAAAATAAAGAATCTCCCATACCTTGTATCATATTTAACAATTAACTCAAAATGGATCATAGAACCTAAATATAAAACCAAAAACTCTAAAACTTCTAGAAGAAAACAGAAGAGAAAACGTTTGCAACCTTGGTTAGGCAAAGATTTCCTAGATGTGAAACCAAAAACATGATCCATAAAAGAAAAAACTGAAAATTGGGCTTTTATCTAAATTTTGAAAACTTTTGTTCTTCAAAAGACACTATTAAGGGACTTCCCTGGCGGTCCAGTGGTTAAGACTCCGAGTTTCCACTGCAGGGGGTGTGGGTTCGATCCCTGGTTGGGGAAGTAAGATCCCGCACGCTGCGTAGCAAAAAAACAATAAATAAAATGTGAATCTTTAAAAAAAAAAAGACACTATTAAGAGAAGGCAAGTCATTATTTGGGAAAAAAGTATTTGCAAGACACACATGACAAGGGACTTGTATCCAGGATATATAAAAAACTCTCAAAACTCAATAATAAGAAAACAAATAACCCAGTAAAAAAAATGGGCAAAAGGTTTTAATAAACACTTCACCAAAGAAAATATACAGATGGCAAATAAGTACATGGAAAAATGCTCCACAAATAATTAGTCATTAGGGAAATGCAAATTAAGCCACAATGCAATACCACTACACTCCTATTTGAATGGCTAAAAATTTTTTAAAAACTGACCATACCAAGTGCTGGTGAGGATGCAGAGAAACTGGATTTCTCATACATTACTGACGGGAATGCAAATAGCACAGCTGCTTTGGAAAACGGTTTGGCAGTTTCTTATAAAGTTTAATATACAATTTCCATATGACTCAGAAATCCTACTCCTAGGTATTCACTCAAGTGAAATGAAAGCTTATGTTTATTCAAAAACCTGTATGCAAATGTTTATGGTAGTTTTATTCATAATTATCAGAATTTGTAAACAACCTAAATGTCCTTCAACTGGTGAATGGATAAACAAATGTGGTAAATCCATAAAATGGAACTCCTGATACATGCAACAACATGGATGAATCTTAAATGTGTCATGCTAAGTGAAAGAAGCCAGACTCAAAAGGTTACCTACTACATGATTCCATTTATAAGACATTCTCAAAAAGATAAAACTATAGGGATAAAAAACAGATCAGAGGCTGGAGGCAGAGTTGACTACAAAGGAGCACGAGGAAATTTGGGGGGAATTATGGTACTGTTCTATATCTTGATTATGGTGATAGTTACATGACTGTATTTGTCTGTCAAAACTCACAGAACTGTACACTTTAAAAGGGTAAATTTTACGTTATGTAAATTACACTTCAATTAAAATAAATTATTTAAAACTTACACATTGTTAAGTCACTTTCAAGGCAACATAGTTATGTAGCTGAAAGGTAATTTCATGAGTGAAAATAACAAATACCAGTACCTTGATCTTATATACATTGATGACAAGAGAAGGTGAAGTACTATACTTATATAACACACCATGTTGCTAAATATATAACCACAAAATAGAATTATGAAATTTTAGGATTAGAAAGGATTTTTCATATCATCTAATTGATTTTTAATCTAATTGTACATCCTGTCACATTCTCTCTGTTCATTCAGATTTGCCTGAATGCTTCTAACGATGCTTACCTCTTCTCTTAAGATGCTCAAAGAATTAAAGAACTGGAAGGGATCTTAGGAAATTGAGGGCTGGAAAAGCTAAATGACTTGCCAGTGAGATACAGTACAGGGCAGAATGCAAATTAAAACCCCAGTCCCATACACTTTCCACTCCAGGCGCTTTTCCCCTTTTCCCACTTTATATGAGTGAAGAAATTGGAACCCCCATACACTGCTGGTGAAAATGTAAATGGTGCAGACACTCTGAAAAACAGTTTGGCAGATTCTCACAAAGTTAACCATAGAGTTACTATATGACCCAGGAATTCCACTCCTAAGTATATATCGAAAAGAAATTAAAACATATGTCTACACAAAAGCTTGTACACAGGAGAGGAGAGAAGATGGCGGAAGAGTAAGACGCGGAGATCACCTTCCTTCCCACAGATACAGTAGAAATACATCTACACGTGGAACTGCTCCTACAGAACACCCACTGAACGCCAGCAGAAAACGTCAGACCTCCCAAAAGGCAAGAAACTCCCCCCGTACTTGGGTAGGGCAAAAAAAAGAAAAAAGAAATAACAGAGACAAAAGAATAGGGACGGCACCTGCACCAGTGGGAGGGAGCTGTGAAGGAGGAAAGGTTTCCACGCACTAGGAAGCCCCTTCGTGGGCAGAGACTGCGGGTGGCAGAGGGGGGAAGCTTTGGAGCCACGGAGGAGAGCGCAGCCACAGGGGTGCGGAGGGCAAAGCGGAGAGATTCCCGCACTTCCCGCACGGAGGCTCGGCGCTGACCAGCACTCACCAGCCCGAGAGGCTTGTCTGCTCAGCCGCCGGGGCGGGCGGGGCTGGGAGCTGAGGCTCGGGCTTCGGTCGGATCGCAGGGAGAGGACTGGGGTTGGCGGCGTGAACACAGCCTGAAGGGGTTAGTGCACCACAGCTAGCCGGGAGGGAGTCCGGGAAAAAGTCTGCAGCTGCCGAAGAGGCAAGAGACTTTTTCTTCCCTGTTTCCTGGTGCGCGAGGAGAGGGGATTCAGAGCGCCGCCTAAACGAACTTCAGAGACGGGCGCGAGCCGCGGCTAACAGCGCAGACCCCACAGCAACAGGGGCGCAGAGGGAAAAACGGAGAGATTCCCGCACAGAGGCTCGGCGCCGAGCAGCGCTCACCAGCCCGAGAGGCTTGTCTGCTCCCCCGCCGGGGCGGGCGGGGCTGGGAGCGGAGGCTCGGCTTCGGTCGGATCGCAGGGAGAGGACTGGGGCTGGCGGCGTGAACACAGCCTGAAGGGGTTGGTGCACCACAGCTGGCTGGGAGGGAGACCGGGAAAAGGTCTGCAGCTGCCGAAGAGGCAAGAGACTTTTTCTTGCCTCTTTGTGTCGTGGCGCGCAAGGAGAGGGGATTCAGAGCGCCGCCTAAACAAACTCCAGAGACTGGCGCGAGCCGCGGCTATCAGCGCGGACCCCAGAGACGGGCGTGAGACGCTGGGTCTGCTGCTGCCGCCTCCAAAAAGCCTGTGTGCGAGCACAGGTCACTCTCCACACCGTCCCTCCCGGGAGCCCGTGCAGCCCGCCACTGCCAGCGTCCCGTGATCCAGGGACACTTACCCGGGAGAACGCACTGCGCACCTCAGGCTGGTGCAACGTCACGCCGGCCTCTGATGCCACAGGCTCGCCCCGCCTCCTCTGTACCCCTCCCTCCCTGCGGCCTGGGTGAGCCAGAGCCCCCGAAGCAGCTGCTCCTTTAACCCCGTCCTGTCTGGGCGGGGAACAGACGCCCTCAGGCGACCTACACGCAGAGGCGGGTCCAATTCCAAAGCTGATCCCCAGGAGCTGTGCGAACAGAGACGAGGAGGGGATATCTCTCCCAGCAGCCTCAGAAGCAGCGGATTAAAACTCCACAAACAACTTGATGTGCCTGCATCTGTTGAATACCTGAATAGACAACGAATCATCCCAAATTCAGGAGGTGGACTTTGGGAGCAGGATATATTAATTTTTCCCCTTTTCCTTTTTTTTGTGAGTATATATGTATATGCTTCTGGGGGAGATTTTGTCTGTATAGCTTTGCTTTATAATAGCTTTATTTTACTTCACTATATTATAGCCTCTTTCTTTCTTTCTTTCTTTCTTTCTTTCTTTCTTTCTTTCTTTCTTTCTTTCTTTCTTTCTATTTTTTCTCCCTTTTACTCTGAGCCGTGTGGACGAAAGGCTCTTGGTGCTTCAGCCAGGCATCAGGGCCGTACCTCGGAGGTGGGAGAGCCAACTTCAGGACACTGGTCCACAAGAGACCTCCCAGCTCCACGTAATACCAAACGGCAAAAATCTCTCAGAGATCTCCATCTCAACATCAAGACCCAGCATCACTCAATGACCAGCAAGCTACAGGGCTGAACACCCTATGCCAAACAACTAGCAAGACAGGAACACAGCCCCATCCATTAGCAGAGAGGCTGCCTAAAATCATAATAAGGCCACAGACACCCCAAAATACACCACCAGACGTGGACGTGCCCACCAGAAAGACAAGATCCAGCCTCATCCACCAGAGCTCAGGCACTAGTTCCCTCCACCAGGAAGCCTACACAACCCACTGAACCAACCTTAGCCACTGGGGACAGATACCAAAAACAACGGCAACTACGAACCTACAACCTGTGATAAGGAGACCCCAAACACAGTAAGATAAGCAAAATGAGATGACAGAAAAACACACAGCAGATGAAGGAGCAGGGTCAAAACACACTAGACTTAACAAATGAAGAGGAAATAGGTAGTCTACCTGAAAAAGAATTCAGAATAATGATAGTAAGGATGATCCAAAATCTTGGAAATAGAATAGACAAAATGCAAGAAACATTTAACAAGGACGTAGAAGAACTAAAGAGGAACCAAGCAATGATGAAAAACACAATAAATGAAATTTAAAATACTCTAGATGGGATCAATAGCAGAATAACTGAGGCAGAAGAACGGATAAGTGACCTGGAAGATAAAATGGTGGAAATAACTACTGCAGAGCAGGATAAAGAAAAAAGAATGAAAAGAACTGAGGACAGTCTCAGAGACCTCTGGGACAACATTAAACGCACCAACGTTCGAATTATAGGGGTCCCAGAAGAAGAAGAGAAAAAGAAAGGGACTGAGAAAATATTTGAAGAGATTATAGTTGAAAACTTCCCTAATATGGGAAAGGAAATAGTTAATCAAGTCCTGGAAGCACAGAGAGTCCCATACAGGATAAATCCAAGGAGAAACACGCCAAGACACATATTAATCAAACTGTCAAAAATTAAGGAAAACATATTAAAGGCAGCAAGGGAAAAAAAACAAATAACACACAAGGGAATCCCCATAAGGTTAACATCTGATCTTTCAGCAGAAACTCTGCAAGCCAGAAGGGAGTGGCAGGATATACTTAAAGTGATGAAGGAGAAAAACCTACAACCAAGATTACTCTACCCAGCAAGGATCTCATTCAGATGTGATGGAGAAATTAAAACCTTTACAGACAAGCAAAAGCTGAGAGAGTTCAGCACCACCAAACCAGCTTTACAACAAATGCTAAAGGAACTTCTCTAGGCAAGAAACACAAGAGAAGGAAAACAACTACAATAACAAACCCAAAACATTTAAGAAAATGGGAATAGGAACATACATATCGATAATTACCTTAAATGTAAATGGATTAAATGCTCCCACCAAAAGACACAGGCTGGCTGAATGGATACAAAAACAAGACCCATATATATGCTGTCTACAAGAGACCCACTTCAGACCTAGAGACACATACAGACTGAAAGTGAGGGGATGGAAAAAGATATTCCATGCAAATGGAAATCAAAAGAAAGCTGGAGTAGCAATTCTCATATCAGACAAAATAGACTTTAAAATAAAGACTATTACAAGAGACAAAGAAGGACACTATATAATGATCAAGGGATCGATCCAAGAGGAAGGTATAACAATTGTAAATATTTATGCACCCAACATAGGAGCACCTCAATACATAAGGCAAATACTAACAGCCATAAAAGGGGAAATCGACAGCAACACATTCATAGTAGGGGACTTTAACACCCCACTTTCACCAATGGACAGATCATCCAAAATGAAAATAAATAAGGAAACACAAGCTTTAAATGATACATTAAACAAGATGGACTTAATTGATATTTATAGGACATTCCACCCAAAAACAACAGAATACACATTTTTCTCAAGTGCTCATGGAACATTCTCCAGGATAGATCATATCTTGGGTCACAAATCAAGCCTTGGTAAATTTAAGAAAATTGAAATCGTATCAAGTATCTTTTCTGACCACAACGCTATGAGACTAGATATCAATTACAGGAAAAGATCTGTAAAAAATACAAACACATGGAGGCTACACAATACACTACTTAATAACGAAGTGATCACTGAAGAAATCAAAGGGGAAATCAAAAAATACCTAGAAACAAATGACAATGGAGATACGACGACCCAAAACCTATGGGACACAGCAAAAGCAGTGCTAAGAGGGAAGTTTATAGCAATACAAGCCTACCTCAAGAAACAGGAAACATCTCGAATAAACAACCTAACCTTGCACCTGAAGCAATTAGAGAAAGAAGAACAAAAAAACCCCAAAGCCAGCAGAAGGAAAGAAATTATAAAGATCAGGTCAGAAATAAATGAAAAAGAAATGAAGGAAACAATAGCAAAAATCAATGAAACTAAAAGCTGGTTCTTTGAGAAGATAAACAAAATTGATAAACCATTAGCCAGACTCATCAAGAGAAAAAGGGAGAAGACTCAAATCAATAGAATTAGAAATGAAAAAGGAGAAGTAACCACTGACACTGCAGAAATACAAAAGATAATGAGAGATTACTACAAGCAACTCTATGCCAATAAAATGGACAACCTGGAAGAAATGGACAGATTCTTAGAAATGCACAACCTGCCGAGACTGAACCAGGAAGAAATAGAAAATATGAACAGACCAATCACAAGCACTGAAATTGAAACTGTGATTAAAAACTTTCCAACAAACAAAAGCCCAGGACCAGATGGCTTCACAGGTGAATTCTATCAAACATTTAGAGAAGAGCTAACACCTATCCTTCTCAAACTCTTCCAAAATATTGCAGAGGGAGGAACACTCCCAAACTGATTCTACGAGGCCACCATCACCCTGATACCAAAACCAGACAAAGATGTCACAAAGAAAGAAAACCACAGGCCAATATCACTGATGAACAGAGATGCAAAAATCCTCAACAAACTACTAGCAAACAGAATCCAACAGCACATTAAAAGGATCATACACCATGATCAAGTGGGATTTATCCCAGGAATGCAAGGATTCTTCAATATACGCAAATCAATCAATGTGATACACCATATTAACAAATTGAAGGAGAAAAACCATATGATCATCTCAATAAATGCAAAGAAAGCTTTTGACAAAATTCAACACCCATTTACGATAAAAGCCCTGCAGAAAGTAGGCATAGAGGGAACTTTCCTCAACATAATAAAGGCCATATATGACAAACCCACAGCCAACATTGTCCTCAATGGTGAAAAACTGAAACCATTTCCACTAAGATCAGGAACAAGACAAGGTTGCCCACTCTCACCACTATTATTCAACATAGTTTTGGAAGTGTTAGCCACAGCAATCAGAGAAGACAAAGAAATAAAAGGAATCCAAATCGGAAAAGAAGAAGTAAAGCTGTCACTATTTGCAGATGACATGATACTATACATAGAGAATCCTAAAGATGCTACCAGAAAACTCCTAGAGCTAATCAATGAATTTGGTAAAGTAGCAGGATACAAAATTAATGCACAGAAATCTCTTGCATTTCTATACACTAATGACGAAAAATCTGAAAGTGAAATTAAGAAAACACTCCCGTTTACCATTGCAACAAAAAGAATAAAATATCTAGGAATAAACCTACCTAAGGAGACAAAAGACCTGTATGCAGAAAATTATAAGACACTGATGAAAGAAATTAAAGATGATACAAATAGATGGAGAGATATACCATGTTCCTGGATTGGAAGAATCAACATTGTGAAAATGACTCTACTACCCAAAGCAATCTACAGATTCAATGCAATCCCTATCAAACTACCACTGGCATTTTTCACAGAACTAGAACAAAAAATTTCACAATTTGTATGGAAACACAAAAGACCCCGAATAGCCAAAGCAATCTTGAGAACGAAAAATGGAGCTGGGGGAATCAGGCTCCCTGACTTCAGACTATATTACAAAGCTTCAGTAATCAAGACAGTTTGGTATTGGCACAAAAACAGAAATATAGATCAATGGAACAGGATAGAAAGCCCAGAGATAAACCCACACACATATGGTCACCTTATCTTTGATAAAGGAGGCAAGCATATACAGTGGAGAAAAGACAGCCTCTTCAATAAGTGGTGCTGGGAAAATTGGACAGCTACATGTGAAAGTATGAAATTAGAACACTCCCTGACACCATGCACAAAAATAAACTCAAAATGGATTAAAGACCTAAATGTAAGGGCAGACACTATCAAACTCTTAGAGGAAAACATAGGCAGAACACTCTATGACATACATCACAGCAAGATTCTTTTTGACCCAGCTCCCAGAGAAATGGAAATAAGAACACAAATAAACAAATGGGACCTAATGAAACTTAAAAGCTTTTGCACAGCAAAGGAAACCATAAACAAGACCAAAAGACAACCATCAGAATGGGAGAAAATATTTGCAAATGAAGCAACTGACAAAGGATTAATCTCCAAGATTTACAAGCAGCTCATGCAGCTCAATAACAAAAAAACGAACAACCCAATCCAAAAATGGGCAGAAGACCTAAATAGACACTTCTCCAAAGAAGATATACAGATGGCCTACAGACACATGAAAGAATGCTCAACATCATTAATCATTAGAGAAATGCAAATCAAAACTACAATGAGATATCATCTCACACCGGTCAGAATGGCCATCATCAAAAAATCTAGAAACAATAAATGCTGGAGAGGGTGTGGAGGAAAGGGAACACTCTTGCACTGTTGGTGGGAATGTAAATTGATACAGCCACTATGGAGAACAGTATGGAGGTTCCTTAAAAAACTAAAAATAGAACTACCATACGACCCAGCAATCCCACTACTGGGCATATACCCTGAGAAAACCATAGGTCAAAAAGAGCCATGTACCAAAATGTTCATTGCAGCTCTATTTACAATAGCCAGGACATGGAAGCAACCTAAATGTCCATCGACAGATGAATGGATAAAGAAGATGTGGCACATATATACAATGGAATATTACTCAGCCATAAAAAGAAATGAAATGGAGGTATTTGTAATGAGGTGGATGGAGTTAGAGTCTGTCATACAGAGTGAAGTAAGTCAGAAAGAGAAAAACAAATACAGTATGCTAACAGATATATACGGAATCTAAGGAAAAAAAAAAAAAGGCCATGAAGAACCTAGTGGCAAGACGGGAATAAAGACACAGACCTACTAGAGAATGGACTTGAGGATATGGGGAGGGGGTGGGGTGAGATGTGACAGGGTAAGAGAGTGTCATGGACATATATACACTACCAAATGTAAAATAGAGAGCTAGTGGGAAGCAGCCGCATAGCACAGGGAGATCAGCTCGGTGCTTTGTGACCACCTAGAGGGGTGGGATGGGGAGGGTGGGAGGGAGGGAGATGCAAGAGGGAAGAGAAATGGGAACATATTGTATATGTATAACTGATTCACTTTGTTATAAAGCAGAAACTAACACACCATTGTAAGGCAATTATACTTCAATAAAAATGTTTAAAAAAAAAAAAAAAAAAAAGCTTGTACACAAATATTCATAGCAGCATTATTTGTAATGGCCAAAAAGTGGAAACAATGAAAAGCCGAATGTCCATCAACTAATGAATGGATAAAGAAAACGGACAGTAAAATAAATAAAATTGATTTATAAATAAAATGAAATAAAATATCTACTCTGTTAATGTCATTCAGCAATAAAAAGGAATAAACTACTGATATATGCTATAATATGGATGAATCTCAAAAACATGCTAAGTGAAAGTAACAAAAGACCACATATTGTATGATTCCACTGACAAATGTCCTAAATAAGCAAATCTATAGAGATAGAAAGTAAAACTGTAGTTTCTAGGGGCTAGGAGGAGTGAGGAGTAACTATTTATGGACCTGGGTTTCTTCTGTGAGGGACAAAAATGTTCTAAAATTAGATCATAGTGATAGTAACATAGCCCTGTGGACTTGCTGAAACTATTGAATTGTACACTTTAAATTAGTAAACTGTATGGCATATGAATTTATCTCAATAAAGCTATTTTAAAATGAATAAACAAAGAACTAGTTACTTCCTTTAAGCAGCAAAAACTTTATGTAAAGGATTTAAAACATGTTGACAAGTTTGACACTTCTCCCATCAAGAGGTCCCCTCCCCTTGGACGCAGGTGGACATCTGTGATTGCCTCAACCAACAAAACATAGCAGAAGTAATGCTACATCACTTAAGAGCCTAGTTAGAAAAAGCCATGCAGCTTCTGCCAGTCTCTCTTAGGACACTTGCCCTGGGAACCTAGCCATCACGCCGTGGGGAAGCCCAGGCTACAGGAAGAGGCCTCTGGCCCTTAGCCCCAGCTGAGCTTCCAGCCAAAAGCCAGCATCAACTTGCCAGCCAGCTCTGTGATTAAGTCATATTGAAAGCAGATCCTCCAACCCCCAGTCAAGCTGCTGCAGCTGATGCCAGATAAAGCAAAGAGCCAACCCGGCTAAGCCCTACACAAATTGCAGAGTTGTGAACAAAATAAGTACTTGCCATTATTCTATGCCATTAAGTTTTGGGGTGGTTTGGTATGCAACAATGGATAACTAGAATACCTCACGTACTTAAAAGGCTAAAAACAGCATCTAGCCCCCTACTCAATGCAGACACTTCTTTCTAGTAGGTCTCCATCCAACCTGTGCCTGAATGTTTTGACCAACATGGAGATCAGTTCTTCACAAAGCCACCCTTTCCACTGAAGAACAACTCTGGGAATTATGATCTGCCTTATACTAAGACTGGTTCTGTCCTGCCCAATCTCTGGCCCAAGTTCTATCCTCAGAGGTGACCAGTACTATCTAACCCTCTTTCTCAGGACAGGCCTTTACCTTATTAAACAGTAGAGAAATTTTTACCAGGTTTGATTTTATAACTGAGGAACCTGAATGGACACAAGATGTGTTGTCCATACTCAAAATCACAATTTTCATACCTATGCCATCATTTCTATTGTCTAGAAAGAGTATTGGTATGAATAACTAGAAAATGAAAGCTACTTTTCTGTACTACTCATCTTCCCTTGATACTTAAATATTTCCTGTTTTAACTCAAAAAAGCCAGTCAGCTCTTCAAGGGCAGGGAAAATAATTCTTATAATTTTGAGTTTCCCTTGGTGTTTGAGAACATATATATTGAATAATTTGCCTAGCTATGGGAGGCAGCATACAGATAACAAGGATAAAAGCATTTCCTTCCAAATGATTTAAACACAGATCTTACAATCCAAAAATATTTCTCATCATGTCAATGTAGTAATTGTACAATAAACTTTTTTTTTCCAAGTCAGCAATAGAAAATGAGCTTCTTACGCTGTTGATTACAGTATACCAGTTGTCATGACAACACTGAGTCCCCAAACATTCTTTCTAATTGAGACAATTTCTTCTAGCTTCGGTCCCCTAAGACTGACCCAATTACACAAGTCAAAACCCAAAACCCAGAGGGTGCCTCTCAATAAAGATACTCTGATTACACAACCTAAGGAAAAATCTAAACACCACTTTTCCAAGTTGCAAGGAAACTTTTCAGGCAGTGCACTTTTTTTTTTTGCACTTTCTTTTTACAGCTAAGTCTTACAAGTTGAATGGTAATTGTCTGATATAACTTTAAAATTGTTTATGTTATAGTCCATGATCACATTATAGAGACCTAAACTTTTAATACAAACCATTCTGTTAATATACATCCAACGTATCTCATTTATGTTCTCTGGGCTGCATTTGCATCCCATTCCTTTTAAGGTACAATTAAAATCTTCTAGGAGCAAGCAAGACCATGCTAAACTCAGTAAAAGTATCACTGGACTAATACAGAACATTTGCACACTACCCATACTGACCTCATGAGAGGTAAGGAGCTAGAAAAAAATCTTTAAAATCACATAAAATTTAGCAGGCTATCATAAATTAGAGGTACCCTAGAGTGAATTCTTAGTAATTCCAGAAGAAAAAGAAAAAATTCCCAAAAGAAAAAGCAATGTTGGGAAATGTGGTATCTCCACTGTCTCAAAATGTAAGCTGGTAATTCTTTCTCTAATAGTCCAGAAGATTTTTTAAAGGGGTTGTTTTCAGACAGAAAATATAGTATTTTCCACTCTTACATTATAAAATGCTGCTATCAAGTATGGATAAAAGAGAATTAATAAACAGACCATGCAACCCTGTGAAACAGGGGCAGAAAGATGGGGCTGAGAAGTCTGTAAAAAGCGTCCAATTTTTAAAATCTGACACTTGGAGATCCGCGTTTATGTGAATACATTCTGCTGGGGACTGGAAATCATGTGGGATGGTCTATGAAATCAAAACATTAGTAAGACATTTACTATAAAGTAGTCATGGATACAGGTATGTTTATTAAGCAAGGAGTTAACTGTTCATAACACTCATTTAAAAGTCTTTCTTTTCGTTTGGATGAGAAAAATAATTGATGGATCTATCAAAGTATTTTATTAAACACAAATGGAGAACTATGTAGAAAGAGGAAGCATTATGAAATTTATGACTAAGTGCGCTTTGTGTAAGACTAGTGGACGTGTTCAAAGCTTTTTCGTTTCTGGCTACATAGAAAAGCAAAAATAAGGGCATTTTCATTCATGAAAGCAACAGTAAAATATTGCCTGGCTTATGCTGGTTATTTTCACCTTACGGTCTTAACACACATTCCAAGGCTGATTCCATTTTCATTATTCCTTTCGGGTAAGTGGAAGAGGAGGTCATACAAAGCTGTATGTCAAACGGTCCACTTCGTCATTGAGAAAATTCAGCAGTGGAATATATCAGGAGGCACCAAAGAGATTTACTGGCTAGGGCAGACAAAAGAGAAAACAACCACAGAAAGAACACAAGCCGCGAAAGAGGTGAGATCAGTCCCATGTGTAACTCGAGGACTGGACAAAACCCCGCTCGGCGCTGCGAGTGAAACGAGATGTGAGATTTGGGGCATTCCGGGTTCTCCTTCCTTCCCTGGAGTCCATCCTTGGACTGGAGGGCAAGATGCACAGAGGAGGGCAAGCCCGAAGGGTCCATCTGCCTGGACAATGAGCTCTAGGGCCCCTTCCAGCGCTGCATCGCCCTCCGTGGAGCCCTCTCTGACGCTGAATTTCACGGCTCCCCCAAAAGTCATTCACTCCGACTTCAACTACTCGCGGGAGAGAGCGAGCGCGCAAGAGCGGCAGCTGCTGGGTCCGCCCCCTCAGCGCTGCCCGGCCGCTGGGGACCCTTGCCGAGCGGCTCGGGAAGGCTGAGACCAGCCGCTACGGGACTTTGGTTACCTTCTCGCGCTGGTCCCAGCTGTACTGCTTCGGCCGCTCCTCCTCGCCCTCCGGCTGCGACTCCTTCTCAGCCTTCCGCCTCTTGGAGAAGAAGCAGCCCATGGTCCCGGCCCGCGGGGTCCCACTAGCCGCTACTCCTCGCCGGCGCGCTGGCTCAGACACCTTCTGGAGTTGTGGCTTGAACCCCTGGGGCCCGGGCCCCGCAGCTCTCCGGACACCGCCCCACGGAACCGCCCAACCGCCCTCAGCCTCGGTTCGCCGGCCAGGCCCCAAACCCCTTCTCTTTTTCCTCTCAATCGCCTTGACGACCCACCGCAACCAATGACCGCTCAGCGCCCGGGGAGCCAATCCAAGTCCCGCGAGCAGCCCTGTGCGGCCTATGAAGAGAGGCCGACTTACGCACACAGCCATTCCGCGCCCGGCTCCTGCGCCAGCCCCCAGGGGCGGGCCCGGTCGGCCCAGATGCACTCACAGCCGACCCCGCCCCCAACCCTGCCCCGCCCCTCCCAGGACTCGGAGAGGTTGTCCCGCTGCCGGGAGTGCAGCCTCGGCAGCCAGGTCTTCTGGCCTTAGGTTCTCAGTTTCCAGGCTCTAGACGCGGGAGGGCTCCGTAGTTGAACATTAGACTTCAGTTTTGTGGTGTAATTGGTGAGGGAACAAGAATTCCTGCTGACGCAGGACGGGCCATGAAATTCGCATGCCTCACTCTTCGTCACCCATTCCCCGACCCTCCTTGCCCGACGTCTGGCCAGTGTCACCTCCTCGGGAAATTTCCCCAAAGACCTTCCCGATCCTCCTTGCCCTCTCTTATGTGCTTTCTTAGAATTTCCACGAATGACTCTAAAATTGAAGAAGAACTTAGAAAAATAATTATTTTTGTATCGTCTCCTTATTGGAACTGTGAATTTCTTGAGACCAAAAGCCCCGTGTTTTTCTTTTATTTAATCCCCCAAGCCTTGCTCAACTCCACACTAGTTGCTCAATAAAACGTTTGTCGAATGAATGCTTGCACACTAGTGAAGGAAACATTTACAACTTTTCCCTATTCTTTCCCAAAGAAAGTGACTAAAGTGGGGCGGAGGTGGTGGGGTGGGGGGAAGAGTAATGGTAAAGGGGTTCTCCTCAGGAGTTTATAGCCTGGTGGACGACACAAGCGTTGCCATATAAACTATCAGATCTGTTCTCAGCAAATGGTATAGGGTTTGTCTGAAGATATTTTAAAAAATATATACTAAATATTAGCATTTGCTATACTTGGGTTGAATGTTACTACAATACACATGTATTGCTTGTGTAATAGAAAAGGTAAGTTGTTGGTTTAATTCTCTGAGCACAGTATTTTGGCATTTGGTCGGACATCAAATGCAGATTAGTTTAGGCTCAAATTTGGTTATCTTTCTGCTTCCCACACTTATTCACATCTAGTGTATGTCCTAAATGAGCCTCTGACTTAACTCGAGCATTAAGAGTGTTCCCTTTTTCACTTCCTGCCTTTTATTGCACAATCAGGAAGAAAAGTGCATGTGCTCAAGTATTAGAAATGACTGTAAATTGAAGTTCCAGATCTTAAGCAACAGAGTCTTCACCGGGTGCACACTTTTTCTTCCTCAGAGTGAGATGAAAAGTCTATGTGAGGATGTTTTGGATAAGACCCTTAGATGTTTTATATTCATAGAAGGTTAAAATTGTGATCCATTGCTGCGTAGTACAGTGGAGGAAACAGAGGTCCACAGCAGTGAAGGGACTAACTTGTGGTCACAATGAGAGTGGTTAGACAGGTTCTATAAAAAAAATCCAGAGCCTGAGGCTTCCCTGGTGGCGCAGTGGTTGAGAATCTGCCTGCCAATGCAGGGGACGCGGGTTCGAGCCCTGGTCTGGGAAGATCCCACATGCCGCGGAGCGACTAGGCCCGTGAGCCACAACTGCTGAGCCTGCACGACTGGAGCCTGTGCTCCGCAACAAGAGAGGCTGCGATGATGAGAGGCCCGCGCACCGCGATGAAGAGTGGCCCCCGCTTGCCGCAACTGGAGAAAGCCCTCGTACAGAAACGAAGACCCAACACAGTCATAAATAAATAAAATAAATAAATAAATAAAAATTAAAAAAAAAAATCCAGAGCCTGTGCTGTCCAGTGCTCCCTCTTCCTAAATTTGTTCCTTTCTGATTCATCTGAAAGAAAGAAGTAAAGAAGTACCTGCTTAGGCCTTCTGATGCCTATGGAGCTCTGTCCCACAGTGATGTTGTTCCTCTTAATGAACAAACAACAAAACTAATTTTAGAGAAACAATCCCTAAAACTCTCGTAGTTTTGAAGTATTCATTAATGAGAGACTTAAACCTAAAACAAAATCTATATCCAACAGTGATCTTTTCAGGGACCCTTAAACAAAAGTGACGATAAAATCCCCTTTCTGTTAAATCGCATCCCACCATCACCCCTGACCAAAAGCATATACACATGGCTGAGACAGTCATCCCACCCTGATTCCTCATGGCCTTTCTGTCCAAGTGCATACTACAGTTTCTTTATATCTTAGTTCAGATTCTCAAGGGAGAGAACCAGATAAACTGCTGGCCAATCAATAGAATGGTTACCCACCTGTCAACTGTGCACCCCTGGTCTAATTGCTGCAGCCACAAGGATGAGTTCTATATTGCAAACACAAGTGGGAAGCAGGTCCTGGAAAGGGCACATGTGCTGGCAGCCCTAACTCCGCAGAGTCCAGACAGAAATTGGTCGCTCCTTCTGTTTATATTCCTCCTCCTACTTATACTCTTGTGACTTCTTTTCTATAGAAAGCTGCCCTTCATGATCAGCCAAACAGATAGATGTTCATCTGTATTAAAAAGTTGGGTTGTGGGTTTGCACCTGGCCACAGGCTCCAGACATGGTCTGGGTCCCCTGTGTTTCTTGACCACAGAAGTGACATTGTTACCTCTCAGAAGACAGTCCTGACAACATATATCTTCACAGCATGAATAAGCCAAGTACCCCAGCAACAGCGGCTGGAAAAGTCCCTTTTCTTGAGTTGACCTGACACAGGCTTGTTCACTCTGCACTCACCTAAGGAAACACTTTGCAAGTGAAGGAGAAGGGAGGAGAGGAGTGTTTCCATGATCCGTTTCTGCGTAACAAACTTAATGGCTTAAAACAATGATTATTTATCTTCCTCATGAATCTGCAATTTAAGCAGGGCTCAGTGGGGACAGCTCAGCTCTGGTTTCATGCGGCATCCAAAGCCTCAGCCAGGATGACTCAAATGGCTGAATCATTCTACATGAAATCTCAGAGCCTCTCCATGTGATCTCTCTAGCAAGGTAGCCTTAAGTTAGTCATATTTCATACACCATACTGAAGGCTCCAAGAATAAATGTTCCATGAGACCAAGGCAGAAGCTGCAAGGCCTCTTATGATGTAACTTCAGAAATCACACATCACTTCCTCCGGATTCTATTAATCACACAGGGCTGGCCCTGACTCCCTCAGGAAGGGAACTAAACAAATGCATGAATACTGGAAGGCATAGATCTTTGGGGTGTCATCTCAGAGGCTGGCTACCATAGCGGGAGTCGGTTCTGTCAATAGTATTACATATGTACTGAAGAAGAGAATTGGGAGGTTGAAAAAAATTGCACAAGCAGATAACTTTTTTCTTTTAATAGATTTTTGAACCAACATCTCTTCTCATACTTTAACTTTTAGGTAGTTCTTACCGATTTTCTTTCACCCTCTTATCAACCAGTTCTAATGATTTTTTAAAAGCATAAAAATTGTGTGTAATCAGGTTATAAAGACTGTATATTTTTCCGACTGCTCTTAGCATAGGGTATCTTGTTCACTGTTGTTGGTAAAATTCTTAATGTAAGCCAAGCAAAAAATATTTGGAAGTTAGTACAGAAAAGGAACAACAGAGGAAACAGACTTTTAACTCAAATGGGGATGGGGAGGGTGGAAAAGTCAAGAAAGGAGTCTCAGAAGTGAATGGTTTTAGCAGCATAAAATAAAAGTCATTCCAGTAACTTTTACAGCAAAGCAGTTCCAATGGAAACTACTTTAAAAAATAGTTTCCAGACTAAAAAAATCTTTTTCTAGTGGAATTTCCATTTTCCAAACACTCATTTCAATACTTTTCAGGAAAGGGACAAACTGTGATAAAACTAAAACCTCAGAGTTAATCAGAGTGTGCTAGTTCATAAAATTTGTTTTTACCTTTGGGATTTTATTAATAAAAGAGCTACTTCCCATTTCACCCAAGCTAGGTTAGAGACTTTATTTCCTAGTTTCCTCTATGCATGTAGATTAAAAAAAATAAGCTCTCAATCTGACATCGAGAAGATCCCAACTCACAAAATTGCTTCTCATCAACAGTTGTATAGTATACAATTCCAAAATAGTCAGTAAGAAAGATTTGGGCAAGAAAACTGATGCCACAAGACAAAAGTTTTAGTAAAAGGATATTTAATAACATTTCCTACATCTTACATGAGGAAGTGGTTAATATCATATAGATGGCCAACACCTAAGCAGACCTGAAAGTCCCTGAGACCTTTATGAGTAGGATTTCTTTCCTACTCGCCCTTCCCCCTCTTCCCCGGTTCCTGACAAAAGTAAAAAAAGTCAGGGCTCATTCTAGATAAAATCTTCCCTGAGAGCTTCTTTGCTGGGTTTTGTACAATTCCCACCTCCTCACCTCCCCACCACAAACACCCAGCTGCACGAATTAGGGAGGAAAACATCTCTTTAGCACTTCTTTCATTCATTCACTAATTCTCGTGGTGCTAAGAATAGCATCTAATCAGCAACAGTTCACTCTAAGAGAGAAACCCAGGATTTGTAGCGTTTTCAGTTTATACAATTTAGGTTGGGCCCTTTCTAAGAAAAATAATACAAATTATGAATACAAAATTGCTAGGGCCCCTCTTGGGGTACATACAGGACCCATGCAAATGGAGGGCCCTAAAGTTTCCATTCCGTTTGCTGTACTATAAGCCATTTGTCCAAAAGTATTAGGGATATTACTTCTTGGGTAGTCAGGATCTAAATTTACACATACTACATATTTTTCATATACTAATTGGCTTCAGAATGTATACATGACGGCACATGATACAGACAAAGGACTAGGAAGACCATATTTTCCTGGCAATGTTGCAGATCTGCCACAATTTATGAAAAACCTCAACGGGAATGGAGAAACCCATAGGTGCAGGCTGATGAAAACCAATAAAAAAATGAGCTACTGGAGTCAGATATGCAAAGAACAAAATTTCTAAAGCAAATTTACTGACCGGTTAACAATCCACAGAGACAACTAGGTAACCAGACATTCAGATGACCAGAAGTGCAAATTTGGTCAAACTCTTTTTTAAAACTTTCCTATTAGAAAGATAAGTTAGAACCTTGAAATTCATACGTTGGCCTGGTACTTTAATTTTAAATTAGTATGATTGCAAATTTTTCTTTTTCTCAAACTGTTTAGAAAACTGATGCTTACACTTCCTGTTGAGACAGTGTAAGTTCTTATCAAGCCTGTCGTATCATGCTACCCTGCTGGCAGAAATAAACTCAGTTCCTACATCTCTTGTCCAACTTTTAATTTTAACAATGACAACATTCTATTTTGTAGTTACTTACCCTACTGCCTCCTAGTTAATAATCTTTGCTTGAAAAGGGTACTACCAAGGTATAATTTTCAAAATATTAAAAACATAATTCCTAGACAAATTGACAATGAGCCAGTATCAAATTATTGATTTAATTCATTAGTGAGGAAGCCAAAATGTCAACAAGTTGATTCAAAGAAGATATGAGAAGTGGGGCTTTATATAGTCAGTGAAGAAAAAGGAATGTTGAAATAAGATTGCTACCGTGGATACAAAACTGGTTAATGTCCTAAGGGGCAATAAAACCATAAGCTTGAGATCTTTTCTAATGAGCAGAAAAGAAAATCATCACGCTGGACCAGTTTTCTATAAGTTAATCTCTAACTTCACAGACTTATAAAATATCTGAGTACTAACCAATAATAAATTGTATGTCAAGCAAGTAACATTCCCTTAGAGAGTCAGCTGAACCTTAGTCAGGCTTGTTGGAAGTGTTATAGAACAGCATTAAAAGACCCTGGTGGCGCAGTGGTTAAGAATCCGCCTGCCAATGCAGGGGACACGGGTTCGAGCCCTGGTCTGGGAAGATCCCACATGCCGTGGAGCAACTGTGCGCCACAACTACTGACCCTGCGCTCTAGAGCCAGCGTGCCACAACTACTGAGCCCACATGCCACAACTACTGAAGTCCGCGCGCCTAGAGCCCGTGCTCCGCAACAACAGAAGCCACCACAGTGAGAAGCCTGCGCACTGCAACGAAGAGTAGCCCCTGCTCGCTGCAACTAGAGAAAGCAGAAAGCCCGCGCGCGGCAACGAAGACCCAATGCAGCCAAAAATAAAACAAATTTATATTTTAAAAAAAGGCCACGCAATTATCTTGCTTGTTTCCACATTCTGTTTAATTTTTCTACTCCTAGGCAATATGATTGCCACTATTTTCCAATAATCTACAGCTAAATCATAAGATTTGCACTTTGGCATTAGCATTCCCCTCAAGAATTTTGGTCTGGAGTTTGAAGGCTTGTTGGTTCCCTTCTTTGGGTTTCAGAGTTGTAAAAAATGTTACTTCATGATTCGTTCTTCTAATCTCTTAGTCTAAGAGTGTACTGCCAAATTAGCCAAACTGAGCAATGGCTCTGAGCGTCAGAACAAGCAGGAAAATCTTAGGCTATGTTATGGGTTGAACTGTATTCCCTCAAAACTCGTATGTTGAAGTGCTAACCCGCAGTACCTCAGAATGTGACCTTATTTGAAGATAGGGTCTTTATAGAGGTAATCCAGTTAAAGTGAGGTCATTAGGGTGGGTCCTAATCCAATATGACTTGTGTCCTAATAAGAAGGGGAAATTTGGACATAGACATGCACAGAGGGAAGACCACGTGAAGAAACACAGGGAGAAGACAGCCACCTACAAGCCAAGAAGAGAGGCCTGGAGAGATCCTTCCCTTACAAGGAACCAATCCTACAGACACCCTGATCTGAGACTTCCAGCCTCTAGAATTGTGAGACAATAAATTTCTGTTGTTTAAGCCCCCCGTCTGTGGTATTTTGTTACAGCAGCCGTAGCAAAGTAATACAGGCTGTATGTGTGGGTTTCCTTTCTGCAATCACGTGGAATGATGATTTGGTTTTGTTTAGGCTTGTGATCAGAATGCAATATCTTCCTGTGTGAGAAGTTTGGAACACAGTTATCAACAGAGGAGTCACGGGATCTTTTAGACTGGCCTGCTGGGTTTAAAGAGTGTCCCAAAGGACCAGCAACATATTTTAACACTGGCTTTTAGTTCAGAAGAAACAGGGCTGCAAACAAAACAAAACAGACAAACAAACAAACAAAAAACCTCAAAAAACAAAAACCAACCAACCAAACAAACAAAAACACCGAATAAGGATTTTATTTCAACTTCTGAAGTCCTGTTTCACTCCGTTTGTAATGGAAATATTTCAGTTAGCACATTAGCCATGCTACTTTATATGTGCCATCCCCCTTCAAGACAATGCACACTAAGACTCAGGAACGTTACTGAGAATATCAGAGGCCTTTGTGAGACCAACGAATATGATGCAGTAATCTTGGTGTGGCTCCATGCACCTGCTTTCTGGGCCAATTATGACTCAAAGACACAGAAGCAGACATAGAAAACAATCTTATGGTTACCAAAGGAGATAGTGGGGGTGGGGGGAAGAGATAAATTAGGAGTTTGGGAGTAACAGATACACACTACTATATATAAAACAGATAAACAACAAGGTCCTACTGTATAGCAGATGGAACTATATTCAGTATCTTGTAATAACATATAAGGGAAAAGAATCTGAAATGGAATATCACTCAGCCAGAAAAAAGAGTGAAATAATGCTATTTGCAGTAACACATATGGACCTAGAGATTATCATACTAAGTGAAGTAAGCCAGGCAAAGACAAATATCATATATCGCTTATATGTTGAATCTAAAAAAATGATACAAAATGAACTTATTTACAAAACAGAAACAGACTCACAGATATAGAATACAAACTTATGGCTACCAAAGTGGAGGGAAGGATAAATTAGGAGTTTGGGATTAACATAGCCACACTACTATATATAAAATAGATAACCAACAAGGACCTACTGTATAGCACAGGAAACTCTACTCAATAATTTATAATAACCTATAATGGAAGAGAATGTAAAAAAAAGATTATATATGTATATATATACATATATGTATATATGTGTATATATATGTATAAGGAATCACTTTGCTGTACACCTGAAACTAACACAACATTGTAAATCAACTATATTCCAATGAAAAAAAATTTTTTAAAGACACAGAAGGATCTGAGGAGGGTATAGCGTTAACCAGTTTCAGCAGCTGCTGACCCACAACATTTAGGATCTCTCTGGCAATAAAATAATCGCTATAGGTGCAAGTTTTTCATTGATCTTCCTGTTGTAGTGAAGACAGTGGCCTGTTTGAAACTAATGAACTTTTCTCAAAACTCTGCTAAGTTGAAAAAAGGTCTAGACAGAATTCCAGGACTCCTTACCCGCACACTGTAAAGGAGTGGCTCCGCCATGGTGCCCTGGTAACTTGTGTGTATCCACATAGGCTAGGGAGTCAAGGCTTGTACCACAGCTGGATCTAAGTCTTGACAGAATGCCTCTGATCCTTCTGGAACATGGGAGAGCATGGGAGGCTTGTGAAGTGCTGCTTTGAAGCCATTTTCCCACTCACCTCCCTGTCTTCCCTGGGAGATATCAGCCTAGGAAGCTGTCATACAATAGTTTCTTTCTTTTTTTATGGAAATATATTCGACATATAATATTCTGTAAATTTATCAAATCAATATGCTAATTTGATACACTTATGCATTATAATATGCTTGCCATTGTAGTGATAATTAACATTTCTATCACATTACTTAATTATTTCTTTTTAGTGGTTGGAATAATTAAGTTCTAGTCTCTTAGCAAGTATGATGATTATGATACAATATTGTTGTGTATATTCACTATACTGTGCATTAGATCTCTAGGACTTAGTTACTACTCATTGCAAGTTTGTACCCTTAAACAACATCTCTCCTATCTCCCACCTTCACCCCCTGGTAACTACCATTTTACTCTGTTTTTATGAATTCAGCTTTTTTAGATTCCACATGTAGGTGATACCATACAATATTTGTCTTCCTCATATCGTTTAGCATCATGTCCTCAAGGTCCAACCAAGTTGTGGAAACAACCTAAGTGCCCATCAATGATTGAATGGATAAAGAAGATGTGGTGTGTATATATATAGACTATCACTCAGCCATGAGAAAGAAGGACACCCTTCCATTTGGGATAACATAGTTTCTTACCTTCTCCTGGGTTCTGATGGGTAAGAGGCTTTCTGCCTTGCTCCCTTAGGGCACAGCTGCAAGCGATGAAAACAATCGATGGCAGTCTAGAATGGGCTCCTCAGCAATAGGGTGTCCTATTATCTGTGTTGCAATTATTTGGCCCTTTTTGTTTTAGTGCTGCCCTGCTCCAGGGCCATGGGAGCCCGTATCTTTGACTGCCCTTCCTCCTTTCGCTGTCTTTGTGATTAGTAAACTGTCTGAATCTAAAAGGGTTTGTTATTATATCTTTACCAATAGAATCTGTCAGGTCTGGCTTTGCCTCGTGCTTGACACAAATTTCACTTGCTATCCAGCCAGATACAAAGTCCAAGGTGTTGGGGGAAGAGAGAATGTGGAAAAAGTTTACCTGGGGCAAATCAGAGTGTGTCTTCCAACTCCCAGGATCACAGCACCCTCATTTTCTTTCCCAAATTCCCATTCTCATTTCTTTAATATTTTCATATAGGTGGCATTTGATTAACATGAGCAGCAATTACATGGGCACAATCCAGGAAATGCAATGAACTATTAAATATTGAAAACATTTTAATTTCACAAGTAATGAAAATATGAAGATTAAAACAATGTTAAATTAGCAAAGGCTTGTCAAGAGTATGGAGTGGGGCAAATAGGTATCACTTTTCTGGAAAGCAAATTGGCAATATATAAGAAGAGCTTTTAAAATGTCTGTTCCTTTGATCCAATAACTTCATTTCTAGGAATCTGAATTGAGGAAATGACCAGAAATCGGGATAAAAAACTATGAACAAATATTTTTATTGTGATATTTTTGATAATAATTGAAAATGGATGCACTAAATATTCATTAACTTGAGCTCATTGGGAATATGCACACAACCATTTTATGGACTATTATGTAGGCATTTAAAATTTTGTTGACAAAATTTTTTAAACGTGTGTGAAAATACTTATATATGATATGGTGAAAAATTGAACACAAATTGCATATTGATATGAAAAAATCAATGTAAAATTTATATGGGCGTTGAAAAATGTGCAAGGAACTATGTTAAAATATTAATTGGTTGTCTGTGGATGGTAGGAACGTAGTGATTACTATTTTATTATTTGTAGTTTCCAAATCAAAATGGGCACGTATTATAGGTATAACCTGCTTCACCAAATTAAGTTTAAAAAAATCACATCTTTTTTAATTTTATTTTTGTTTTTTAATTAATTTTTATTGGAGTATAGTTGCTTTACAATGTTGTCTTAGTTTCTACTGTACAGCAAAATGAATCAGCTATACATATACATATATCTCCTCTTTTTTGGATTTCCTTTCCATTTAGGTCACCACAGTGCATTAAGTAGAGTTCCCTGTGCTCTACAGTATGTTCTCATTAGTTGTCTATTTTATACATAGCATCAATATGTGTCAATCCCAATCTCCCAATTCCTCCTACCGCCCCCCCTTTCTCCCTTGGTATCCATACGTTTGTTCTCTACCTCTGTGTCTCTATCTCTGCTTTGCAAATAAGATCATCTATACCATTTTTCTAGATTCCACATATATGCATTAATGTACGATATTTGTCTTTCTCTTTCTGACTCTTATTCACTCTGTATGACACTCTCTAGGTCCATCCAAAAAAAAAAATCACATCTTTAAAAATTTTTCCAGTTGTTCTCTTGAACTTTCTTCTGTCCTTTTAAGCAGGCAATCCAATATCTTTCCCCATAAATCTCCCCACTGCACCTCCCAGACTTTCAAGAATCCTGAGGCTTACTCTGGTCAAAGGGCACACCAGTCCTGTGTGCAAAAACCTAGGTAAAATAATAATTTTGAAACTAGGTATAGAAATAATAAGAACTACTATTTATTGAACTCTTAATGTGCCAAACACAATTCCAAGTTATTAAATCATTTAACTCTCCTAAAGACTATGAGAAGAGACTTTTATTATCCCCATTTTGCAGATGAGGAAAATGAAACACAGGGAATAACTTGCCTAAGGTTACACAGTAAGTGGCTGAGGTGGGCTTTGAACCCTGGCAGGATGGCTCTGAGCTTGCTCTAAACCACTGCTTAGGATGTGTCCAGCAAGAACTGGAAAGTGGGGTCAGTTCCCTGCTGCTCTTGTTTCCAAAGCCCCCCAGAGTAGCTTTTGAAGTCTGTTCCTGCCCAGTCCCACTGGGACCTTGGTGGAGGCTTTTGGCTGCGTGCCTCAGTTCTCCTCCATATAGTTTCCAAAAGAGAAAAAATGGAGGCTGCAAGACCATTTAAGACCTAGGCCTTGAACTGGCACAGCATCATTTCCATCATATTGCATTGCCAAAGCAAGTCTTGAAACCAGACAAGATTCAAGGGGAGAGAAATAGGCTCCACCTCTTGATAGGAAGAGGTGAAAAAAATCACATTGCAAAAGGCATTCAGGATGGATGGGATTGCTGTGGCAATCTTTGAAAGCAATCTACCACAGCACTGCAATGTTTTAAGAAGGGGTGTGGTATGCAGGAAGGAGGAAGTTAACCTGGGTGAGAAGTTGGGTTGGGCTGAATTAAAGCATTGTTCTAAACCTGTTTGATGATCAGAATTACCTGGGGGAGCATATTAAAAATACAGTTTCCCAGAACTGATCACAGACGTACTGACTCAATCCCTAGGAGTAAAGCCTGAAAATATACATTTTAATGCTCTTTCTTTCAACAGAGATTTTATTGAACACCTTCTCTGTGCTAGGCACCATTCTGTGCTCTGGGTATAAGATGGTGAATGAGACAAAGGTCCTGTTCTTTCCTGGGGGCAGGGAGTGAGCAGAGACAGACAGACAAGAAAAAACAAATGAACGACCAAATAAACAAATGAGTATCTTTTCTGGATTTTTTATCAAAAACATTCTTTTCAAAAGGAAACAAAATGAGATGCTGTGAAGTCATAATTAATAATAGAGAAAACAGGTGGAGATAGAGGGAATGGACACATATGTAAAAGTTATTTATTATAGCATTGCTTGTAATAGCAATAGATTCATTGAAAGCAAGTTTTCTTCTTTTTGAATTTTTTGTTCTTTTATTTTAAATTGAGTTTTTGATGGTTTTCTTTTTCTTTTTAATTTTTCTTGTTAAAAGCAATTTTAATGGGGTGTAATTTAAGTAAAATAAACTGCACCCATCTAAAGTGCACAGTTCAATGAATTTTGACAGATGTCACAACCCCCTACCTCCAATCCCCAGGCAACCACTGATCTGCTTGCTGTCAACATGGATTAGTTTGCAATAATTAGAATTTCATACAAATGGAATCATACAGTATATAATAGCAATAGATCTTTAAACAACTTATATGAACAGCAATAGTGGTACTTTGTGGTACATTTATTCAACGAAATACTGTGTCCATGGGAAGGGGGAGTAAGCTTTTTATGTACTAATTTGGAATGATTTCCTCAAAAATATTGTTACATGGAAAAGGCATGGTGCAGAACAGGGCATAAAGCATGCTACCATTTACATGAAAAGAGAATAAAGAAAAATCCATATATTTGCTTGTATAGGCCTAGACTATCTGAAAAAAGCTGGCAACACAGATTGTCTCAGGAGAGGAAAACTGGGTGTCTTGGAGACAGCAGTGGGGAGGAGACTTTTCACCATAAACCATTTTGTTCCTTTTGAATTTTGTACCAACAGAGTTTTTTACCTATTCAAAGAACTAATAATTTTTTTAAAAATCTTAATAATTTTAAAATCATAATAGAGTGAGAAATTTCCCCCCAAATTGGCAGATGACCTTGTAATGTTCAATGAATGACTGTAAACTTCAAATATTCTACTTCAAACTTGATTAAAATATAGTTAAAACCAGAAGCCACAAGTCTCAATTATCAGCTAAAGAGAAACCCTCGAGAAAAAAAAACAAACAAACTGTAAAGAAGTTGAGGATTGGAACTAAACAAGCTGATCCTGAAATTCACATGGAAAAAAAAATAGCCAGAAAAAAATCTGAAAAAAAAGGGAACAATGATGGGGGACCAGAATGATCAGATAATAAAACACTTTATAAAAACTTAAAAGTGGAACTACCATATGAATAGATGGACAAATGGAATAGAAGAGAAATTTCAGAAATGGAAATTGACATATAATAAAAGTGCTATCTTGAAACAGTAGGAGAAAAAAGATCAGCTCTGGGGTAGCAAGCCGGGGAGGTGGGACAGTGGGAATGGCTCACCTCAGGTATAAACAATAAAGGGTTCGTTGTTATAGAGAATTTAAAACAATAACAAGACTGACTAAATCAACTTGATTTTTATCATCATCAGGCATCATTGATTGTAAACAATGTCAGGGATAAAATGATAAAATTCCCTCCTCACTCCAGCAACTGGGTGGACAGCTCCTACCTGCCCCTTCTTTGGAATACTGCTGAATGGAATCTTTAATACATTTTGTTGGGACAGCTGGATAGTGTCAATGAAAAAAATGACTCAAATAGAGGATAAAGGCTTTATACAGCTGATGCACATCAGGGAGCACTGCAAAGTTAGGCAATGACCTGAGCCAAAGCAGGATTGGAGTTGTCATAGGGCAAGGAGAAGAGAAGGGCATGGGACTTTGGTCTTGTCCCAGGTTGAAATTTTCTTTAAGTGTAACTGCTGCAAAGCTTTCAGTTGGAAGGGTTGGTATAGGTTTGGTTTTTCAGTTCTTTCTTGGGATGGGTGATGTGAGGTGGAACGTCATTTTGACAGCTGTATATGTGTGTGTGTAAGAGACGGAGACAGAGAGATTGGGAGGGACAGAGGCTGGGGAGAGAGAGAGAGGGAGAGAGAGAGAGAGAGTCTTTAATCAAACCAAATAATAAATGTTCTCTACTTGACAGCTTTTGGACCAGTTTGGGTCACAAGCCCACGTCTGGAGCAATAACATTTTCCAGGGGAAATGCTGGATTGATTGATTTAAGACTAGGATTTTTGCATCCCTGGCAAGGGCAAAGGAATTAGCACAGCTGGCCTAGACTTCTCAGGACCCACCCTTAAAGTTGAGCTACCTTCACCCAAATTACATAGGCCGAACAAAAAGAGGCAGATACCTAAATAAAATTGGGTTCCTTCAAGAAGCAGGATAGGGACTTCCCTGGTGGCGCAGTGGTTAAGAATCCGCCTGCCAATGCAGGAGACACGGGTTCGAGCCCCGGTCCGGGAAGATCCCACATGCCGCGGAGCAACTAAGCCCGTGTGCCACAACTACTGTAGCCTGCGTGCTTAGAGCCTGTGCTCCGCAACAAAGAGAAGCCACCGCAATGAGAAGCCCGCACACTGCAACAAAGAGTAGCCCCAACTCGCCGCAACTAGAGAAAGCCCGCGCACAGCAACGAAGACCCAACGCAGCCAAAAAATAAATAAATTAATTAATTTATAAAAAAAAAAAAGAAGCAGGATAAGGGGTAGATGCTGGGTAGGTAACCAATGATGTCACCATAAATGCTTATTCTAAAGTGAGGTGCACATGTATTGTAATGAACTTTTAAAGCACCTTTACAGTTTTATAACTAAACATGAGGGTCTCAGAAGGCAAAACATGACTGTTTAAGAGCATGAGCTTTGAAGTTAGACTGCAGGAGTTTGAATCCCAGGAACCTTGTGACCACAGGCAAGTTAATTTCCTGAGCTTCATTTTCCTGATGATGATGATAATAGGATGGTATGCTACAGATTTCATAGGATCGTTGTGAGGATTAAATGAAACAATATACACTAGAGCAGAGTACATAATAAGTGCTCAGAATCACTAAGTCATTGACCAGGCAGGGATTAACATTTTTTTGTGGTATTGAATTTGATCAATAATTGTTCTTATTGTATTAGGATTTGACAGTCTTCTTTTTTATTTTCTTTTTGTTTTTTTTAATTGAAGTATAGTTGGTTTACAATATTGTGTTAGTTTCAGGTGTACAGCAAAGGGATTCAGTGATATATACATACCATATATATATGTGTGTGTATATATATATATATGTGTATATATATATACTTTTTCAGATTCCTTTCCTTTATAGATTATTACAAGATATTGAGTATAGTTCCCTGTGATATACAATAGGTCCTTGTTGGTTATCTATTTTATACTTAGTAGTGTATATATGTTAATCCCAAACTCCTAATTTATCCCTCCCCACACTCTCCTTTCCCTTTGGTAACCATAAGTTTGTTTTCTCTGTGAGTCTATTTCTGTTTTGTAAATAAGTTCATTTGTATCATTTGTTTAGATTCCACATATAAGCGATATCATATGATATTTGTCTTTTTCTGTCTGCCTTACTTCACTTAGTATGATAATCTCTGGGTCCATCCATGTTGCTGCAAATGGCATTATCCCATTCCTTTTGATGGCTGAGTAGTATTCCATTGTAGATATGTACCATATCTTCTTTATCCATTCATCTGTCAGTGGACACTTAGGTTGCTTCCATTGACAGTATTTCTTGAGATGTTTCACACCGATTTCAGCTACTAGCACATGTCTTCCCCTGGTAGCATCAACAGACTCCTGTGTCAAGAGCAAGTCCACCTGGTGATGCATGGGCTGATCCACCTGGCCCCTCCACCTGAAAGTATCAAATCCATGACGGCACTTTCATGATAACACTTACTAAAGGCCTTCTTTTCTCACCTTTCAGGGCAACATCCACAGCTTGACTCCCCACTCACAATCCTGGTGTAGCTCCAGAGTCCCAGCAGAGAGCTAAAGCTTCAGACAACACAAGTTTTATGTAATTTTAATTTATTTCTTTAGCTCAACCTAGCTAGAAGAGAAGTCTCCACACAGGGATGTTTGACTGACCCCTTGCTTGGAACTGAGTCCAATTTCTCACCTTTACTTCCTACCAGAGCAGTGCGGACAAAAAATGTTGTCTGCCATTCTAGTAAACAACAAATGTTGCCTGCAAACAGCCACTGTAGCTGCCCTTCTTCCTCTGTCCCGACAGTGTACCCTGAGGGGACTTCATGATGGAGAAAAACAGGATACTGGCCCTAGATAGTTAAGATGCATATCAAAGGAATGATTTCAAGGAGCCCAGACTCTTGCATCTTCTCATACATAGAAAAGCATTAAAATCATTAATTTGAGAAAATCATTAAACGAGTTTCATTATTCAAAAAGTTTAGAAAATGTAGTGTGCTCTCTGCCTCTTTTGGAAAATCACAATAAACATTAGCATATTATAAACTTTGAAAATACCTGCATTAAAGAAGCCTGGAACCAATGTACCTGAGTTTAAACCCCAACTTCAAGGTTTATTAGCTATGTGACATTAGACAAGTTTTTCAGTTTCTGTGATTGTTTCCTTATCTGAAAAATGGAAATAGTGATGGTACTTCCCTCTGAAGGTTTTTGTGAATATTAAATAAATAAACATGTAAAGAACTTAAAAAAATCATTAATTTGAGATGTCTGTTTTTTTTGTGATTAGCAGTAATCTTTTGATGTTTGACTACATTTTTTTTTCAGCAAAAACTCCTATATATCCTGACTCATCCCTTACCTCTTTGGAGCGGTTCCTCAGAGCTATCTGAGAGGCTGTTTCCCAGGCTATAGTCCTCAGTAAGATCCCCGAATAATACATAACTCGCAACTTTTAGGTTGTACATTTTTCTTCAGTCGACAGTACAATGCAGCAGAATGCAGTGACCAATGGAAGAATTGAAGCCCCCCTAAAGCCTTATCAGCTCCTCCCATTTTTGAATGATGAGCAACATTTTCTCAATTTTATGTAAATTGTTAGACAAATTCAGCTCTAAGATGGATCTCTAGAAGACCTTCCTTCACTACAGATTGCCACTCTAACCCCTTCTTATCAAAGCAAATTCTGAAGCCACCACTAACTGAAATCTGGCTCCTTCCTTTCGTATCCCTTAAACTTCAATCTAATTCCTTCTCCCTAACCACAGGAAAGCCACTGTATTTCCCAAGGCTGAATCCCCAGCACATTACTTGGACTCTACCATCAACTGTGACACCCACCTCTCACCTCAACCCTTACACCACCCTTAAAAATACATATCCAGTGCCACTGACCACACCTGTCATGACAGGATGTTGTAGCAGGATGGATGCCTATCAAGTACATGGGCTGGAGACAATAAGTCCAATGCGAAGTGGGAAGGTAAGGTAGGAAGCCAGGGGGAAATAAACGTTTTATAATGTATAAAGATATAGTCAGTAACACAATTTTAATCGCTTACCCCCAAAACCTGGGGCTTGGACCATTATGTGTTTTCAGTTTTGCCCATTCACAAATTAGTTTCATCCATAAATAGAAGATCTACTCTCCATTCTTGGCTTGTCTTATTTCCAAATGATCCAAGACTCTGTAAAGTAATTCTTGTAATTCTATAAGTTTCATTTTTATGCCTGTGTTAACAATAAACAATCTTGTTTTATTTGGAAATGTTTTCAAAAGATTTTTGAAACATTTTATGAGTTTCAAAGAAAACTTGATACTTGATATTTTATAGATTTACCCATAATTCAACTTATTTGATTATAATATAACTGCTTCCAGGGAGATAAGGGGAGCTGATATACATTTTGTGAATTTTCTGTGTCCTTTTGCAAAATGAAGTGACCAAATACAGAGAGATTTTTTTTCTCTATATTTGGACAAGGCCGATAAAAGGGTGTGTAGATTCGCTAGAGGGTCTTTCTTTTAAAAGCAGGTAGGGTGAAAATGCTGAAGAGAAAAAATTTAAGTAGTTGGAAGTTTTATCCCATGATGGACGATGAGGTGGGAAGGGCTAACCTTGAATAGGAAACAGGTTCATAGAAGCATTGATGACTATAGCCAGCAGGTGGCAGCAGGGGGCCACATCAGGAGAATTCACTGACCTGGAAAAGTCCTAGCTGAGCCTTTGGCCTTAGGAACCAGCAGCTGTGGGGAGCTGGAAGAGGGTATGATGTGTTTCTCAGCAGAAAAGGAACGAGTGACAGAGTCTTCCAGAAGCCCAGGGTTAGAGTCTGGTGTCTAAAATGAAAGGCCCACACAGCATCGTGATTATAGTCAACAATACTGTATTATAAACTCCAAAGTTGCTAAGACACTAGATTTTTAGAAATTTTTAAAAAATTTTAATTTTTAAAATTGAGGTATAGTTGATTTACAATATTAGTTTCAAATGTACAACATAGTGATCAAAATTTTTATAGATTATACTCCATTTAAAGTTATTATAAAATATTGGCTGTATTCCCTGTGCTGTACAATGTATCCTTGTAGCTTACTTATTCTATACATACTAGCTTGTGTCTCTTAATTCCCTACCCCTATTTTACCCCTCCCCCTTCCCTCTCCCCACTGGCAACCACCAGTTTGTTCTCTATAACTGTGAGTCTGTTTCTGTTTTGTTATATACATTCGTTTGTTTTTTATTTCATCATATAAATGATAACATACAGTATTTGTCTTTGTCTGACTTATTTCACTAAGCATAATACCCTCCAGGTCCATCCACGTTGTTGCAAATGGCAAAATTTCATTCTTTTTTATGGCTGAGTAGTATTCCATTGCATACACACACACACACACACACACACACACACACACACACACACACACACACCCCACATCTTCTTTATCCATTCATCTGTTGATGGACACTTGGGTTGCTTCCATATCTTGGCTATTGCAAATAGTGTTGCTATGAACATTGGGGTGCATGTATCTTTTTTTTAGGGGTGCATGTATCTTAATTTTTATTGAAGTATAGCTGATTTACAATGTTGTGTTAGTTTCTGGTGTACAGCAAAGTGATTCAGTTGTTTATATATGTATATATATATTCTTTTTCATATTCTTTTCCATTATGGTTTATCACAGGATATTGAGTATAGTTCCCTGTGCTATACTGTAGGACATTGTTTTTTATCTATTTTATACATGTATCTTTTTAAGTTAGTGTTTTTGTTTTCTTTGGAAAAATATCCAGAAGTGCAACTGCTAGATCATATTGTATCTTTTTGAATTAGTGTTTTCATTTTCTTTGGATATATACGCAGGAGTGGAATTACTGGATCATATGGTAGTTCTATTTTTAGTTTTTTAAGGAACCTCCATACTGTTTTCTATAGTGGCTGCACCAATTTACATTCCCACCATTCCTAGTATACCAGAGTTTCCTTTTAAGAGACTAAATCTTAATTGTTCCCACCACAAAAAAGAAATAATTACGTGACATGATAGAGGTGTTCACTAATGCTACAGTGGTAATCATATTGTAATATATAAATGTATCAAATCAACACGGTGTCACCTGAAATTTACACAATGTTATATGTCAATTATATCAATAAAAATTTTTTAAATAAATAAATCAAATGAAAGGCCCAGAACCCTGGTTGATTGATAGGGAGCAGGTATGTATGCAAGGCTAAGAAAGGAAGGGAGGCACAGGAGGGAGGGCATAGGAGAAAGAGCAGGCAGTGGGTCAGAAAGGGTGGGGGTTATTCCTTTTTGCACAAGCACTGATTTTTAAAAGCTGTAAGAATAAGTGGAAGCAACCTAAATGTCCACCAACGAATGAACTGATAAACAAAATGCATATATACAGATGCATATATGCATCTCCACTATATACAGACAGTGGAGTATTATTTAGCCTTCAAAAAAGGAAATTCCAATACATGTTATAACACAGATGAATCTTGAGGACATTATGCTAAGTGAGATAGGTCAGTCACAAAAAGACAAATACTGTATGATTTCACTTATCTGACGTATCTAGAGGAATCAGATTCATAGAGACAGAAGGTAGAATGGTGGCCACCAGGGGCTGAGGGGAGGGGAAATGGGGAGATGTTGTTTAATGGGTATAGGACTTTGGTTTTGTGAGATGAAAAAGTCCTAGAGGTTGGTTGCACAACACGACTGAACTGTACACTTAAAAATATTAAGATGGTAAATAAGGTTCCATCTCTTCTGGAACTCCCTTAAGGAGTGATAGGCCATTCCAGGCTGGGTGGTAGGACAGGATATGACATCAATTTAGTATAAAAAATAATACCTCACATTTAAATGGCACTTTGCAATTTACACAGTTCTAGTATGGAAATCCCTTACCTTGTCACCTCTTCCTAACAACTAGTATGGTGTGGGTTGGGTCTCTGTGTTAAAAGTAAGTGGGTGGGCAGGACTTCCCTGGTGGTCCAGTGGTTGACTCCGCACTTCCAATGCAGGGATGCAGGGGACGCGGGTTCGATCCCTGGCCGGGGAACTAAGATCCCACGTGCCGTGTGGCATGGCCAAAAAAAGAGAAAAAAAGTAATATCATCTTCTTAAAAGAAAACAAAGGAAGTGCTTGGGCTACACAACTAGAGAAGCAGGGAGTGAATGGCTTAACAAGGAGGCGTAGGACAAATGCTAGAATTGGTGGATGGAAACAGGTGGAAGAAATGGAAGAGAAAGAGGCAAAGCAACCAGCTCGTGATCTACTTGATTGCTGTTTTTCCTCAGATGTGATGGGTGGTAACCCCGGTGTCACTGAAAAACAATGCGCAACCGAAAAGTTGCGAGTTATGTGTTATTCGGGGGACTTACAGAGGACCTCAGCCTGGGACACAGGCTCTCAGGTCACTCTGAGGAGCTGCTCCAAAGAGGTAATGGAGGAGCCAGGAGATTTTGCAACAAAAGCCAGGTAGTCGGAACATCAAAAGATTACTGTTAATTAAAGAAAAAACAAACGTCTCAAGTTAGGGAATTTAGCGCTTTTCTATGTATGGGAAGATGCAAGAGTCTGGGCTCATTGAAATCATTCCTGATAATGGCAGGCGACATTTTTTCATCCACACTAGTCTTCTGCATGCTTCTGTTTTCTACTCTTTCTGCCCCCCCCCTTTTTTTATTCATAAGCTCTGCTCCAAGAAGCAGTATTGCTTCTTAATTAAAGGTGCTTGTGTTCAAAGTTTGGCCCTGGCCCTTCCTGATTACATGATCTCTGGCAGGTTACTTATCTCTCTTGGCTTTAGTTTTCTCTCTGATAATGACAGTTCCTGCCACCTCTAAGCCTTCAATGCATATTTTGTCTTTTCATTTTTTTCAGCCTTGTGACCTCAGGAGCAAATACTGCCCACTGGCTGAGTGAGAGGGAATATCTCTTCGAGGCTTTTCTTCCTTCAGCTCATCTTGCCACAGTGTTCTTGAGAATATTTCCAATGTCAGCAAGCAGGAAAAGAAATTATTTGCAATACACAGGTTTGATGTTTAGTAAAACTTGATGACTTCAAGGGTTTAAAAGAATACAGTTGACCTGAGTGTGAAATTGGCTGTTCCACAAAGCTTTTCAGAGATTAGTTGAAAAACTTGAGGGATGTTTCTGGCAAATGATTTCAACAATTTCCCTAAAGTATCTGATTACAGTAGTTGGGGTGACATTCTGGGTAATGAGGTAGATATTTTCATTCGTCCAGCCCATAGACTGTCAACCATATTGAACACCAGGAAAACTTGGCTCTTAAATTTCAAGAGGCCTTGCTTGTTACATTGGCTGCATTCTGACCCGTTGGAGGTGGCGGTTTTCAATTCCTTCTATTCAATGAGTCCTTACATTCTAATTAAAACCTCAAGTGGAATTCTTCACTTCTGCTTGTTAGCAAGATAAATCATGTGAGCTGCTATGAAGATAAAAGAACTTCTTTCATTTGGATTTTTCAGACACTGATATGCACTGCTCATTTGAGGGTGTCTGGAAACATTAACTAAAAGAGATTATCTTATACAGAGAGAAAAATCTTAGCTTTAAAACTATTTAACTAAGATTGCTTGATATATTTTATGACTAACACAACTGGACCAACCTGTATTTTATGTTTAGTCGATGTAAAAATAAACACGAGCCGAATGGCAACCAGATTAAATTGTAAAACATTCATTTAGGATCAGGAACTAAGCCTGTGTGGTGGAAGACTGATGTCCCCCTTCTCTGAGTCATCTTCACTCTTGGACTTTTTAGGATGACCTGGATTCAGTTGTCATATACTTGCCTCTTGAAGCAAAAAGCACATAGTGAACTCCTAAAAATGATGCTTTTAATCCAGAAATTCTCCTTTCTAGTTCTCCAAAAGGGAGAGTTTCTCTAGGTCATTTCCAGGCTCTGCAGAGCCAAAAGATGCATGAGAGCCTATTCTGTAAGACTGCAGGGACAGACCCGAGAATTTATCACAAGAAGCTTTGTATCCCATGTTGTATCCAATTGCTCGATAACAAATTACCCCCAAACTTAATGGCTTACAATAATCATTTTATTCTGCCCACTAATTTTGTGGGTCAGGAATTCTGACGGAGCACAGTGGGAGCCATTTATCTCTGCTCCACCATGTCTGCGGCCTCAGCTGGGAAGACTGGGCTGGGGTAACTCAAAGTCTGGGAGCTGGAGTCATAGGAAGGCATCTCCATTCTCGTGTCTGCCTATTGATGCTGGCTGTTGGCTGGGACCTAGGCTGGAGATGTTGACAGAACTCTACCCTGTGTTCTTTCCATGTGGGCTGGGCTGCCACACAGCATGGTGGCCTCAGGGTAGTCGGACCTTTTACATGGTGAGTCAGGGCTTTAAGGTTAGTGTCCCAGGGAACAAGGTAGAAGCTGCATTGCCTTTTCTGACCTGGCTTCACAAACATACAGCATCACATTTGTCTCATTCTATTGATTACAAGTCAATCACAAGCCCACCCCAGTTCAAAGAAAGGAGACAGAGGCCATACGTCTTGATGGAAGGAGAATCAAAGAATTTGTGGACGTGTGTGATGGTTAATTTTATGTGTCAACTTGACTGGATCATGGGGTGCCCAGATATTTGCCTAAACATTATTTCTGAGTGTATCTATGAGGATGCTTCCATATGAAGTTAGCATTTGAATGGGTGAACTCAGCAAAGTGGTTTGCCCTCCCCACAGTGGATGAGCACCATCCAATCTGTTGAGGGCCTGAATAGAACGAAAGGATGGAGGAAGGAAGAATTCGGTCCTTCCTGACTGACTGTTTGAGCTGGGTATTAACCTTCTCCACCGTTGGTGCTCCTGGTTCTCAGGCTTTTGGAGTTGGACTGAATTACACCTCCAGCTTTCCTGGGTCTCCAGTTTGCAGAGAGTAGATCGTGGGACTTCTCAGCCTTCAGAATTGTGTGAGCCAATTCCTTATAATAAATCTCTTCATACACACACACACACACACACACACACACACACATAGCGCATAGGCCCTTCCAGGGCCTGAGAGTGGGCTGTTGTCTCACACTCAGAAATGAATTGTCCGAGGAGACACACGTGCTGACAAAGCAAAAGACTTTATTGCGAGGGTGGGCCTGGGCGGAGAGCAGGAGGGTAAGGGAACCCAGGAGGACTGCTCTGCCACCTGGCTCACAGTCTCAGGTTTTATGGTGATGACGTTAGCTTTCCGGTTGTCTCTGGCCAATCATCTTGCTCGTGCCCACATTTGGTCTGACTCAGGGTCCTGCCTGGTGGTGTGAGCACCTCTCAGCCAAGATGGATTCCAGCAAGAAGGATTCTGGGAGGGTGGTAGGACAATATTATGGGCTGGCATTTCCTCCCTCCTTTTGGCCCCTCCCAAATTCTCCGGTTGGTTTTCAGTTAGCACCATGTTTCTCATCAGGACCTCCTGTTGTGAGACAACTCATGCAAGTGGTTATCATCGAGCCAAGGTGGGTGGTTTTGGTCAACGTTCCCTAACATATATATCCTATTGGTTCTGTTTCTCTAGAGAACTCTGACTAATACAGCATGTTTTTAAATTGCCACAATGTGTTAAGCTTTATATATTTATCTCTGAAGGATTATATCATGATTTTTAAGCAATACATTAGACTGGACAAAAATGACGAAAAAAATGAACTGTAACCTCAGAGATGAATGAAAAGAACACGGTAGAATTGCCGTCAGATACTGAGCTCAGGGGCCCTGTGTTTAAGATTGACTTAGGCAAATTTCCAGGATCAGTGACTTACACCTCTAAAAGGAGGAAGAGGGAAGAGCTTGTCGGCCCAGTTGCTAAGTGTGTTGTGGGTAGACAGCTTTGCTCAGTGCTCGCATCCAATGACTGATGGATGCAGGAGTAGATGGCCTGGCCATTTTGGCCCAGCCCAGGACAACTCTGAGGGACCATTTTATCTCCATCATGGTCCATAGGGTTGGTTGAGGTTCTTGGGCCTATTTTGCAGCTTGACTTGTCTCTCTGCCCAGTTCTTCTCCATTCCCTTTTTTTTCCAGGTGTTGTTTGTGTCGACTGAAAAAATTCACAACCTAAAAGTTGAGAACTATGTTTTATTTGGCGGACAAAACTGAACACTATAGCCTGGGACGCAGCCTCTCAGATAGCTCTGAGGAACTGCCCCAAAGAGGTAAGGGAGGAGCCAGGGCATATAGGAGTTTCTGCAACAAAGAACAGGTAGTCAGAACTTCAAAAGATTACTGTTGATTAAAGAAAACCAGACATCTCAGGTTAAGGAATGTGGTGCTTTTCTATGTATGAGAAGATGCAAGAGTCTGGGCTCACTGAAATCGTTCCTTTGATATGTACCCTAGCCATCCAGGGCCAGTATCCTGTGCTTTCCCATCCTGAGTCCCCTTAGGGTGCACCCTCTGGGGTGGCTGTAGTGGCTGAGAGCTTGGCAGTGGGCAGCCCAACCCTTTTGTCTCCATCCTGAGTTCCCTTAGGGCGCACCATGGAGGTGGGCAGCTGTAGTGGCTTGATGGCTGCAACATCCTTTGTTTACTGACATGGCAGGCAACATTTTTCATTCACATTTGCAAGGACACTCTTTAATAAATATTCTGTATGCTAAACTCTGCCTCAGAGTCTGCTTCTTAGAGAACACAACATGCAACATTGTCCTCACTCCTGAACTTTACCTCCATGTTATCTCCTATCAACTTTGTCTGTGACTGGGCCCCAAACTGGGAATCTCATGCATTCCCTGCTTAGTCATGGTATCTCTCTCTTTTAAGCCAAGGTTGACCTAGCTTTAATCTCCACTCAGCTTTCACTTCATGGATTGAGCTTGGAGCCCCATCCCACCATCCAACTCCTAATGTGGCTCTTTGGTATATACTTTGGGTGCTCAGCTTGAAACACAGGACTCACCAACATTAAGTATTTACTGAAGGCAGGGTCAGTAGTTGAGGGTCAATTGGCATGGGAAGAAGACAACCATAGTGTTTTAGACCACTTTAGGAATCATGTATTCATAGCATTGAGGAAAGTCAACAATTTGGTTCAGATGGAAAGAGAGAACATGCAGTTGCTGACTGAACTAAAGAACACAAAAAGAAGTTAACATAGTCAGATACACAGCTAGAAATCAGTAGTATTTTCAATGACAGAGGGAGGTGTTTAGTTCCAGATCCCCAAAAGGACCTTACCGGTGGACACACAGCTGTACATAGTAAGTCTGAGAGAAGTAACCTCACATCCAAGCTTCTGGAAGCTCAGCAATATGGTGACAGAGTATAGTTCAGATCAGAATACTCAGACATGTACACAGCCTTTATTTCTTGCTCTCATCTCAGCTAGACCAACCCAGCCTGGGCCAACTGCTTTTCAGAGCTCAGAGCTGTGAGAATGTAATGAAAGTCAGTGACCCAGACATCTCTGGGGGTCTTAGACCAGCTCTAGAGCTAATCCTGGAGGAATTTGTTAGAAGGAGCAATGATAATGTAAAAACGATGTCTAAGAATGATGACAGAGGTCACAAATGGATTGAGACCAGGGTGGGTACCAAATATGAGAGTCTGACACCATGGTTTTAGTAGATTAATTGCATTAATGGCCCCAATTAATAACTCCTCCCAGTATCCATACCCTTTGACAAGTACCTTTGAGGCTACTCTCATTGCAGAGACTGAGTATATTTCTGTACCCCTTGATTCCAAGTTTAGCTATGTGACTTGCTTTGGCCAATGGCACGTTAGCAGATGTGAGGCATGCAGAGGCATTAAAAAGCACTTGCATGTATCTGCTTCTGCTCTTGTTCCTCTGAGAACATGCCCAGGCTGGCCTGCTGGAGGATGAAATACATATGAGGCAGAGTCAAGTCACCCCAGTACCAGCCGAGGCTATCTGAGATAAGCTGGCAGCTAATCTATCCCCAGAGAGTAGAGTGATCCCAGCGAAAAACAGAGGACCCCCTCCCCCTCCCCCACCACACACAACCTGGGTCCAGTCTACATTTGCTGAGCCACAGTTCTGAGCTAAGTACGTGCTTACTGTTTTTAAGCCACTGAGTTTTGGGGTAATTTGTTATGCAGCAATGTTGTGCCAATAGATACATTAGCAATCAAGACTAAACATGTTCTGAGGAAGTGTACCGAAGTGAAGACTAGGTAAGCAAAAGCAGGGATAAGCATCAGAGTACTATCCATGAGGTATACTAGGGGAAATGCTTCCCTCTGGTGGAGCAGATGGTTTGGCAGAGGCTGCCCTTTGCTCACATTCCATCTCCATCACTGTCCTCTCCTGCTTTGCAATAGAGCCATCCAGCATGCACATTCTGTACATGTTTTGTTTTTTTCTAAATAAATTTATTTATTTTTGGCTGCGTTGGTTCTTTGTTGCTGCATGGGGGCTTTCTCTAGTTGCCGCAAGCGAGGGCTACTCTTTATTGCTGTGTGCGGGCTTCTCATTGCGGTGGGGCACGGGCTCTAGGTGTGCGGGCTTCAGTAGTTGTGGCATGTGGGCTCAGTAGTTGTGGCTCATGGGCTCTAGAGAGCAAGCTCAGTAGTTGTGGCACACGGGCTTAGTTGCTCTGCGGCATGTGGGATCTTCCCGGACCAGGGCTCGAGCTCGTGTCCCCTGCATTGGAAGGCAGATTCTTAACCACTGCACCACCAGGGAAGTCCCTCTGTACATGTTTTGTCAGATTTATACTGAAGTATTTCATTTTTGGAGACACTGTGAACAGTACTTTCCCCCCAGCTTTATTGAGATACAATTGGCACATAATACCGTGTAACTTTAAGGTGTGCAATGTGTTGATTTGATACGTTTATAAATTGCAAAGTGATTACCACCATAGCATTAGCTACCACCTCTATCCCGTCACATAATTACCATTTCTTTTTTGTGGTGAGAACATTTAAGATCTACTCTCTTAGCAACTTTCAAGTATATGATACAGTTTTATTAGCTATGATCACCATGCTGTACATTAGAGCTCCAGAACTTGTGCATCTTATAACTGGAAGTTTGTAGCCTTTGACCAATATCTCCCCATTTCCCTCTCCCCCCACCCCTGGTAACAACCATTCTACTCTCTGTTTCTCTGAGTTTGACATTTTTAGATTCCAGATAATATTTGTCTTTCTCTGATTTATTTCACTTAACATAATGTCCTGAAGGTCCATCTGTATATCTGTATTGTTGCAAATGGCAGGACTTCCTTCTTTCTTATGGCTGAATAGTATTCCATTGTGTGTGTGTATATATATATATATATATATATATATATATATATATATATATATATATATATATATATATATACACCACGTCTTCTTTATCCATTCATCTGTTGATGGATACTTAGGTTGTTTCCATATCTTGACAACTGTGAATAATGCTGCAAATAAACATAGGTGTGCACATGTCTTTTCAAATTAGTGTTTTCATTTTCTTTAGATAGATAGCCAGAATGGAATTGCTGTATCATATGGTAGTTCTATTTTTAATTCTGAGGAACCTCCATACTGTTTTCCATAGTGACTGTACCAATTTACATTTCCACCAACAGTTTACTAGGATTCCCTTTTCTCCACACCCTCACCAAAACTTGGTATCACTTGTCTTTTTTGATGATAGCCATTCTAACTGGTGTGAGGTGATATCTCATTGTAGTTTTGATTTGCATTTCCCTGGTGATTAGTGATGTTAAGCATCTTTTCATGTATCTGTTGGCCATTTGTATATTTTATTTGGAAAACTGTCTGTTTAGTTCCTCTGTCCATTTTTTAATTGGGTTTTTAGGGGGCTTTTTTGCTGTTGAGTTGTATGTGTTCTTTATGTACTTTGGGTATTAACTCCTTATCAGATATATAATTTGC
Source organism: Balaenoptera borealis (assembly GCF_965194805.1). Lineage (NCBI taxonomy): Eukaryota > Metazoa > Chordata > Mammalia > Artiodactyla > Balaenopteridae > Balaenoptera > Balaenoptera borealis. The sequence goes on along the minus strand of NC_138881.1, from coordinate 41,649,839 downwards.
AAATATTCTGTCCCATTTCATAGGTTGCCTTTTCAGTTTTTTGATAGTTTCTTTTTCTGTGCAGAAGCTGTTTAGTGTGATGTAGTCCCATTTGTTAATTTTTGCTTTTGTTGCTTGAGCTTTTGCTGTCATATCCAGGAAATCACTGCTGAGACCAATGCTGAGGAGATTTCCCCCTATTTTTTCCTCTAGGAGTTTTATGGTTTTAGGTCTTAAATTTAATTCTTTAATCCATTTTGAGTTAATTTTTGTGAGTGGTATAAGATAGGGGTCCAATTTCATTCTTCTGCCTGTGGTTATCCAGTTTTCCCAGTACCATTTCTTGAAGAGACTATCCTTTCCTCATTGAGTATTTTTGGTCCTCTTGTCAAATATTAGTTGACTACATATTTGTAGGTTTATTGCTGGGCTCTTGATTCTGTTCCATTTGTCTATGTGTCTATTTTCATACCAGAACCATAATGTTTTGTTTACTATAGCTTTGTAGTATAGTTTGAAATCAAGACGTGTGATACCTCCAGCTTTGTTCTTCTTTCTCAGTGTTGCTTTGGCTATTTGGTTTGTGTGTGTGTGTCTCCATACAAATTTTAGGATTTTTTTCTATTTCTATGAAAAATGCCATTGGAATTTTGATAGGGGTTGCATTGAATCTATAGGTGACTTTCGGTAGTATGGACATTTTAACAATATTAATTCTTCTGATCCATGAACATGGATTTGTTCATGTCTTCTTCAATTTCTCTCATCAAAGTCGTGTAGTTTTTAATGTACGTATCTTTTACCTCCTTGGTTAGATTTATTCCTAAGTATTTTAGTGTTTTTGATGCTCCTGTGAATGGGATAGTTTTCTTTCTTTCCTTTTCAGATGTTTTGTTGTTAGTGTAAGAAACACAACTGTTTTCTGTATGTTGATTTTGTATCCTGCAATTTTACTGAATTTGTTGATTAGTTCTAGCAGGTTTTTTTGTGAAGTCTTTAGGATTTTCTATATAAAGATTATGTCATCTGCAAACAAGGACAATTTTACTTCTTCCTGTCCAATTTGTATGCCTTTTATTTCTTTTTCTTGCCTGATTGCTCTGACTAGGACTTCCAGTGTTATACTGAATAGGAGTGGTGAGAGTGGGCATCCTTGTCTTATTCCTGATCTAAGAGGAAAAGCTTTCAAGCTTTCCTCATTAAGTATGATGTTGTCTGTGGGTTTGTCATATGTGGCCTTCATTGTGATGAGGTGTGTTCCATCTATAGGCAATTCCTTGAGTGTTTTTTTTTTTAATCATGAGAGCATGTTGCACTTTGTCAAATGCTTTTTCTGCACCTATTGAGATGATCATATATATTTTTATCTTTCATTTTATTAATATAGTGTCATATTATTCATTTGTGTATGTTGAATAATCCTTGCATCTCAGGGATAAATCCCACTTAATTATGGTGAATGATGAATGGTACTGTTTTTAACTTCTACTGCAATTGTCTATTACTAATATAAAAAATAGAATTGATCTTTGTGTGTCAGCCTTGTATTCAGTGACCCTGCTAAATTCACTTATTAGTTTTAAGTCATTTTGTGGATTCTTTGGGATTTTCTACACAGACAACTATCATGTTGTCTATAAATAGGAAGTATCTTTTTCTCCTTCTTTCCAATCCATATCTTCCTCTATATTTGTCTTGCCTATTGCATTGACTAGGATTTTCTGTACTATCCCTATTTGTACATAACATGATGAAAAATTTGCCATAACCACATGAAATTTATCCTGGGAATGCAAGGCTGAGTCAATATTCAAAATCGATCAATGAATTACATCATATTAAAAGAAGACAAATCATATGATCACATCAATTTATGCAGAAAAGAATTTGACAAAATTCAACATATGTTCATGAAAAATACGAACAAACAAACTCTCAGCAAACTGGAAGTATAAGAACCTTCCATAATCTGATAAAGGGCATGCACACACACACACACACACACACACACACACACACACGAAACCCTATAGCTCACATCACACCTAATGGTAAAAGTCTTAATGCTTTTCCCTGAGATCAGGAACAAGGTAAGAATGCCCACTCTCCCCTGCATTGCTTAGAATCAATATATTTTAAGTGGAATGCAGAAACATTACTATTGCCACCATAAGATTACTTTCAGACTTGGTTTAGGAGAACAAAAAAAAAAGAAAAGAAAAGAAAAGAAAAGAAAAACATAACTGGGGATTTCCATACTTTATTTGAGTTTTAGAAGACTCCTTTCCCATTCTTCAAGCCTGAACTAGAGGAGTTCTTTTGGGGCTCTCTCTGTCAGCACTCATGTGTTCGGGCTGCCAGGGGATGCCAGAGGGAGGTAAAAAAGAGGTAAACTCACCATCAGTTCAGTGATACTTTGAGTTCTAGTCTTTTCCCTAATGTGCCTACTCTCATTTTCTTTTCAGAGTCCTGAAAGTAACTGCTCCAGGCTTTATAGCTGCATTCAGTGGGTGAGACAGGCAGAGTATGCTTATTGCATCTTACCTAGAACTGCAACCTGGCATTATTTAATGATATTGAAGCAACACAGGTATGTTAACATAGCAGTTCTACTCCTAGGTATACTTCCAACAGAAAGGCATGTGAATGTGTACTACAATTATATATACAAAAATGTTCATCGCAGCACTAATGCTCATGAACAGTAAAATGTGTAAAAATTATGGCACAGTCATAAAATGGAATACTATACAGCAATAAAAATGGACAAACTGGGCTTCCCTCGTGGCGCAGTGTTTGAGAATCCGCCTGCCAATGCAGGGGACACAGGTTCGATCCCTGGTCCGGGAGGATTCCCACATGCCACGGAGCAACTAAGCCTGTGCGCCACAACTACTGAGCCTGCTCTCTAGAGCCCATGAGCCACAACTGCTGAGGCCTGCATGCCTAGAGCCCGTGCTCTGCAACGAGAAGCCACCACAATGAGAAGCCCGCACACTGCAACAAAGAATAGCCCCCGCTCGCCGCAACTAGAGAGAGCCTGCGTGCAGCAATAAAGACCGAACACAGCCAAAAATAAATAAATTAATTTAAATAAATGGACAAACTATTTCTATACATAACAACATGGATGAATCTCACATATTGTTGAGCATTAAAAAAACAATTCACAGAATATTGTATACAATATGACTTCATTTATCCACATATATTTAAAAAACAAAAGCACACTATATTTTTAGGGTTGTATACTTAAGTCGTAAAACCATGAAGAAAAGCAAGAAATGATTAACATAAGGAATTCCCTGGAGGTGCAGTGGTTAGGACTCTGCATTTCCACTGCAGGGGGGCACGGGTTCGATTCCTGGTTGAGGAACTAAGATTCTGCATGCCGCAGTACAGCCAAAAAAAAAAAAAAAGAAATGATTAGCATAAAAGTCAGGGTAGTGGTTACCTCTGGTGGGGGATGGAAGGGGAGGAAGTAGGGATCAATGGCAGGGGTGGCTTTTAAAGGGTGACTATAATGTTCTGTTTCCTGACCTGCTTAGTAAATACAGACATTTACTTTTTAAAAAACTTTAATAGACTTTATTATGAGAGCAGTCTTAGATTCACAGCAAAATTGAGCAGAAATGCAGAGCATTTCCGTATACCCCCTAATCCTACACATGCACAGCCCCCTTCACTATCAACATCCCCCATTAGATTGTACATTTGTTACAATCAGTGAACCTACACTGATGTTTCATAATCACCCAAAGCCTGCAGATTATATTAGGGTTCATTCTTGGTCTTGTACATTCTATGGGTTTAGACAGATGTATAATGACATGCATCCACTATCATAGTATTATACAAAATAGTTTTGCTGCCCTAAAAATCCTCTGTACTCAACCTATTCCTCCCTCCCTCCCCTGTAATCCTTGGCAACCACTGATGTTTTTCTGTCTCCACAGTCTTGCCTTTTCCAGAATGTCATTGAATTGAAATCAAACCGTATGCAGCCTTTTCAGACTGGATTCTTTCCATTAGCAATAGACATTTAAGGTTCCTCCATGCAGGCTTGACAGCTCATTTCTTTTTATCACTGAATAATATCCTATTGTCTGGGTGTATCACAGTTCATTTATTCACTCATCACCTACTGAAAGACATCTTGGTTGCTTCCAAGTTTTAGCAATTATACATGAAACTTCTAAAAACATCTGTGTGCAAGTTTTTGTGTGGATACAGTTTACCTTTTATTTTTTTACTTTTTATTTTTTTAATTACCTTTTTTTTGTAGGTACTATTATTTATTTAAATTAGATTGAACTTTTTCTGAACAAAATATAGGAGTCAGAACAGTTATTAAAGAATTAACTTGGGTAGCTGAAAGAAGTCATCACAATTTTAAGTTTCATTTATGTGATTTTTTTTTAGCATCTTTATTGGAGGATAATTGCTTTACAATGGTGTGTTAGTTTCTGCTGTACAGCAAAGTGAATCAGCCATACATATACATATATCCACTCTCTTCTAGACTCCACTTCCATATAGGTCATTACAGAGCACTTCATAGGTCACAGTTTACTTTTTAACCATTTGGTAAAATGTGACTATAACTTACATATCTTTTGTGTATTTCACACCAAAACATATTTGAAAATGAGAGAATACATGTAAAGCACAGTGTCTGGCACATAATTAATGCCTAACAATGCTATGTGTTATGGTTAAATGACTTACATTCATCTCCCTCAAATAAAAGAATTTGAGTACTGTTTAAATCAAAGGGTCTGACCAAAGCCAAATGTAGCAGATGTGGGCTTTTTCACTTGTTTCTGTTAACAATATATTTCTGCTTGTTATGAAGATAGGACTCTGTTATGGCACAAAGGCCTTATTGTGCTACATCAAGTATTTCCTTAAATGCACTTCCCTTTGGATGTGTTCCTAGTCCCCTCTTTTCTCCTAAGGTGTTAACAATGCAAAGATTTTAATGTAATCAGCAAGCTTATTGAGCAAGCATTGGCTCAACCACTATTTTTAGATCACTGATAAGAATACTCTTTCCAAGCGTCCTAGATAGCCTCATCCACCAGAGGGCAGTCAGCAGAAGCAAGAAGAACTACAATCCTGCAGCCTGTGGAACAAAAACCACATTCACAGAAAGACAAGATGAAAATGCAGAAGGCTATGTACCAGATGAAGGAACAAGATAAAACCCCAGAAAAACAACTAAATGAAGTGGAGATAGGCAACCTTCCAGAAAAAGAGTTCAGAATAATGATAGTGAAGATGATCCAGGACCTTGGAAAAAGGATGGAGACAAAGATCGAGAAGATGCAAGAAATGTTTAACAAAGACCTAGAATAATTAAAGAACAAACACTTAGAAGAATCAAAGAACAAACAAACAGAGTTGAACAATACAATAATTGAAATGAAAACTACACTAGAAGGAATCAATAGCAGAATAACTGAGGCAGAAGAACGGATAAGTGACCTGGAAGACAGAATGGTGGAATTCACTGCTGCAGAACAGAATAAAGAAAAAAGAATGAAAAGAGATGAAGACAGCCTAAGAGACCTCTGGGACAACATTAAATGCAGCAAAATTCGCATGATAGGGGTCCCAGAAGGAGAAGAGAGAGAGAAAGGACCCGAGAAAATATTTGAAGAGATTATAGTCGAAAACTTCCCTAACATGGGAAAGGAAATAGCCACCCAAGTCCAGGAAGCGCAGAGAGTCCCAGGCAGGATAAATGCAAGAAGAAACATACTGAGGCACATAGCAATCAAACTGACAAAAATTAAAGACAAAGAAAAGTTATTGAAAGCAACAAGGGAAAAACAACAAATAACATACAAGGGAACCCTCATAAGGTTAACAGCTGATTTCTCAGCAGAAACTCTACAAGCCAGAAGGGAGTGGCATGATATATTTAAAGTGATGAAAGGGAAGAACCTACAATCAAGATTACTCTACCCGGCAAGGATCTCATTCAGATTCGATGGAGAAATCAAAAGCTTTACAGACAAGCAAAAGCTAAGAGAATTCAGCACCACCAAACCAGCTCTACAACAAATGCTAAAGGAACTTCTCTAAGTGGGAAACACAAGAGAACAAAAGGACCTGCAAAAACAAACCCATAACAATTAAGAAAATGGGAATAGGAACATACATATCGATAATTACTTTAAATGTAAATGGATTAAATGCTCCCACCAAAAGACACAGGCTGGCTGAATGGATACAAAAACAAGACCCATATATATGCTGTCTACAAGGGACCCACTTCAGACCTAGGGACACATACAGACTGAAAGTGAGGGGATGGACAAAGATATTCCATGCAAATGGAAATCAAAAGAAAGCTGGAGTAGCAATACTCATATCAGATAAAATAGACTTTAAAACAAAGAATGTTACAAGAGACAAGGAAGGACACTACATAATGATCAAGGGATCAATCCAAGAAGAAGATATAACAATTATAAATATATATGCACCCAACATGGGAGCACCTCAGTACATAAGGCAAATGCTAACAGCTATAAAAGAGGAAATCGACAGTAACACAGTAATAGTGGTGGATTTTAACCTCTCACTTACACCAATAGACATATCATCCAAACAGAAAATTAATAAGGAAACACAAGCTTTAAATGACACAATAGACCAGATAGATTTAATTGATATTTACAGGACATTCCATCCAAAAACAGCAGATTACACTTTCTTCTCAAGTGCGCATGGAACGTTCTCCAGGATAGATCACATCTTGGGTCACAAATCAAGCCTCAGTAAATTTAAGAAAAGTGAAATCATTTCAAACATTTTTCTGACCAAAACGCTATGAGACTAGATGGCAGTTACAGGGGAAAAAATGTAAAAAACACAAACATATGGAGACTAAACAATATGTTAGTAAATAACCAAGAGATCACTGAAGAAATCAAAGAGGAAATCAAAAAATACCTAAAGACAAATGACAATGAAAACATGATGATCCAAAACCTATGGGATACAGCAAAAGCAGTTCTAAGAGGGAAGTTTATAGCAATACAAGCCTACCTCAAGAAAAAAGAAAAATCTCAAATAAACAATCTAACCTTACACCTAATGTAACTATAGAAAGAAGAACAAACAAAACCCAAAGTTAGTAGAAGGAAAGATATCATAAAGATCAGAGCAGAAATAAATGAAATAGAAACAAAGAAAATAATAGCTAAGATCAATAAAACTAAAAGCTGGTTCTTTGAGAAGATAAACAAAATTGATAAACCATTAGCCAGACTCATCAAGGAAAAGAGGGAGAGGACTCAAATCAAGAAAATTAGAAATGAAAAAGGAGGAGTTACAACGGACACCGCAGAAATACAAAGCATCCTAAGAGACTACCACAAGCAACTCTATGCCAATAAAATGGACAACCTGGAAGAAGTGGACAAATTCTTAGAAAGGTATAACCTTCCAAGACTGAACCAGGAAGAAATAGAAAATATGAACAGACCAATCACAAGTAATGAAATGGAAATTGGGATTAAAAATCTTCCAACAGACAAAAGTCCAGGACCAGATGACTTCACAGGTGAATTCTATCAAACATTTAGAAAAGAGCTAACACCCATCCTTCTCAAAATCTTCCAAAAAATTGCAGAGGAAGGAACACTCCCAAACTCATTCTATGATGCCACCATCACCCTGATACCAAAACCAGACAAAGATACTACAACAAAAGAAAATTACAGACCAATATCACTGATGAATATAGGTGCAAAAAGCCTCAAGAAAATGCTAGCAAACAGAATCCGACAACACATTAAAAGCATCATACACCATGATCAAATGGGATTTATCCCAAGGATGCAAGGATTCTACAATATACGCAAATCAGTGTGATACACCATATTAACAAATTGAAGAAAAAAACCATATGATCATCTCAATAGATGCAGAAAAAGCATTTGACAAAATTCAACACGCACTTATGATAAAAATTCTCCAAAGTGGGCATAGAGGGAACCTACCTCAACATAATAAAGGCCATATATGACAAGCCCACAGCAAACATCATTGTCAATGGTGAAAAACTGAAAGCATTTCCTCTAAGATCAGGAGCAAGACAAGGATGTCCACTCTCACCACTATTATTCAACATAGTTTTGGAAGTGCTAGCCATGGCGATCTGAGAAGAAAAAGAAATAAAAGGAATACAAATTGGAAAAGAAGAAGTAAAACTGTCACTGTTTGCAGATGACATGATACTATACATAGAGAATCCTAAAGGTGCCACCAGAAAACCACTAGAGCTAATCAATGAATTTGGTAAAGTTGCAGGATACAAAATTAATGCACAGAAATCTCTTGCATTCCTATATGCTAATGATGAAAAATCTGAAAGAGAAATTAAGGAAACACTCCCATTTACCACTGCAACAAAAAGAATAAAATACCTAGGAATAAACCTACCTAGGGAGACAAAAGACCTGTATGCAGAAAACTATAAGACACTGATGAAAGAAATTAAAGATGATACAAACAGATGGAGAGGTATACCATGTTCTTGGATTGGAAGAATCAATATTATGAAAATGACTATACTACTCAAAGCAATCAACAGATTCAATGCAACCCCTATCAAGTTACCAATGGCATTTTTTATAGAGCTAGAACAAAAAATCTTAAAATTTGTATGGAAACACAAAAGACCCCGAATAGCCAAAGCAGTCTTGAGGGAAAAAAACAGAGCTGGAGGAATCAGACTCCCTGACTTCAGACTATACTACAAAGCTACAGTAATCAAGACACTATGGTACTGGCACAAAAACAGAAATATAGCTCAATGGAGCAGGATAGAAAGCCCAGAGATAAACCCACGCGCCTATGGTCAACTAATCTATGACAAAGGAGGCAAGGATATACAATGGAGAAAAGACAGTCTCTTCAATAAGTGGTGCTGGGAAAACTGGACAGCTACATGTAAAAGTATGAAATTAGAACACTCCCTAACAGCATACACAAAAATAAACTCATAATGGATTAGAGACCTAAATGTAAGATTGGACACTATAAAACCCTTAGAGGAAAACATAGGAAGAACACCCTTTGACATAAATCACAGCAAGATCTTTTTTGATCCACCTCCTAGAGTAATGGAAATAAAAACAAAAATAAACAAATGTGACCTAATGAAACGCAAAAGCTTTTGCAAAGCAAAGGAAACTACAAACAAGATGAAAAGACAACCCTCAGAATGGAGAAAATATTTGCAAACGAATCAACCGAGAAAGGCTTAATCTCCAAAATATATAAACAGCTCATGCAGTTCAATAATAAAGAAACAGACGACCCAATCCAAAAATGGGCAGAAGACCTAAATAGACATTTCTCCAAAGAAGACATACAGATAGCCAAGTAGCACATGAAAAGCTGCTCAACATCACTAATTATTAGAGAAATGCAAGTCAGAACTACCATGAGGTATCATGAGGATTGAGAATGTGAGAGTGAGGGATTTCCCTGGTGGTCCCGTGGCTGGGGCTCTACGCTCCTGTGTGGGGTGGGGAGTGGGGTCCAGGTTTGATCCCTGGGCTGGGAGCTGGATCCCGCATGCTGCAGCTAGAGGGTCCCGTGTGCCGCAACTGGGACCTGGTGCAGCCAAATAGATAAATAAAAATAAAATATTTTTTAAAAAAGAGAATGTGAGAGTGTATATGTGTTGGGGGTAGAGGGTGACAGCTCAGAAATGAAGGTCTGCTTAACTTGGGTTTGGCTGCAGTCGTTGCATGCAAGCATCTCCAACCCTGTCCTGGCACAACTCCACGATGCTCCAGTGCTTCCTGGAGTCCTTTGTATACTTTAGCCCCACCTCCATGCTGATGCCCACTCTCAAGGTCAAGGTGGAAGATATCTAATGAGGGTGGAGTTTTCACCATGGTCCTCCCATGTGCTCCAGTGATGCCTTGTTTACTCAAGTAAATGAGCTTTCTGGGGCAAGCGTTGTTCTGCATAAGGGAAATTTCCATATAACTCAATTTACCACTTTTAGTGCCAAATTTTTTTCTCTAAAATTGAACAGTCTTAATAGAACACTTTTTTTTTTGGCTGTGCCGCACAACTTGCGGAATCTTAGTTCCCCGACCAGGGATCGAACCAGTGCCCCTTGCAGTGGAAGTGTGGAATCCTAACCACTGGACTGCCAGAGAATTCCCAGTGGAACACTTCTTAAAATAGATTGTAGAATTATCTGCCTTCTTTCAAAGTGTATATTACATATAATTTGATCTTTCCTTTGTGTCCCATGGTGCCATGGCTACCAAGATGTGTAGGACTGTTTCCCTGATGGCTCACCTCAGTGTGCTTTTATAGTTCTACCAGCTGGGGTTTTAAAATAACATTTGCTTTTCCCCTCGTATAAAAATATTACATCTTTATTATAGAAAATTTCAAAAATAGAAAAAAGTAGAAAGAAAATTACTCATTTAGACTTAGAAACATTTAGATGTATTTCCTTCTGGTCTCTTTTTAAAATATTTCTTTGAGACATTTTTCTATGTATAGCTTATTTATTCTACTTAGTTGCAGTTTCTTACAGCTTCCACAGATGGTTCTGTGTTGGGAGGCAGAGATATTGAATAATATTGTCCAAACTGAGAAGGAACTTCGAGACTAAAAAGCGAAGCAGGCTGTTCCACAAAGTGCAATTATGAAGTTTATTGTGAGTAACTTACATACAGGCAGGACTGGGGGGACGACTACGATCCAGAGGCATTCGAAGCTACACTCCACACCGATGAAAGGGGTACAGGGGAATTTAAAGGGGCCAAAGCTAAAAATAAAATCTGACTACCAAGTGAGAAGCACCGCCTACATTGATGGGAACTGAGGGGTTTTCCTGCCTGAGGGTGCTCATGACCATTAAGCATCCACGTCAGCAAAAGGCACTCTTCCAGTTTTTATATCAGCTGAAGGCAAGGGTAAAAGCTGATAAGGAACTTATCTGGCTTGAGCTAAAGCTCAGTCATGTGCAAAGGGGAGGGGGTAGGAGTGCAGGCCCAAGATGGAGCTGACAAAATGGAGTCAGTGTGGTTCAGCCACACATTCTGTCTCCTCTCTCTCTTAGCCTGTTAGTCATCCCTTCTTACTGTCTCTAGGATCACACTGTCCACTCCTCCTCCCTTTCATAATCTGTGACTTCTAAACTGAGCAGGAGAAGGAGTTTACCATGACTATTAAAACTGTAGGCAAAAGTAACAATGGATAGGCTCTTCAGGAAAGCCTGCACTTCACATCACCATAGTCACATATGTGGGTTTTGAAACGGCTGCTCCAGCCAATCAGCAGATTTCTTGGTTTTCCTGCTCCATTCCACATGTGTGAGATTCCTAGAAAGTCTACTCTTCCCTTAAAGGTGTTGATACCATTCTGCAAGTACCTCTTGTCATTGACTGAGTAAATATTTGATTAAATTTTAAGTACCTTGAGGGTAGGGACTATCTTCTAACAATACCTTGTATTATGCTCCACACTGTGATAGGCACTCTAGAAATGCTTTTGCTGAATAACATTCAATTGAGATATTCCCAGTCTCAATCTAGACTCCGTTTTACTGATATCCTTTATCTTGATCAAAGTTTAGATTTTTACCAAGTTTTAATCTGAATAAGATTAAGAGTGTCTCAAGGAGTGATTGTGGGGGATGTGTGAGTATCCTTTTACCCAATCTCTGCCCACTTCCCATGGCTTCCACGTGGCAAATTATTCCTCTCCCACCCTGACTCAGTGTGAAGCATGTGTCCTGGACCTAAACCAATCAGCATCGCCTTCTCCCAGCCATAGTGATTGGTTCAGACATGGGGCATTTGACCCAGCTAGACCTAGTTAGAGTGAACTTCAGGACTTCTGGGAATGCTGGGATAAATAAAGATGCCTGCTTCCTTTTGCTGGCTGTGAAATTGGAAGGCTACCCCAGAAGTTCCTTGCTGCCACCTTCCAGCCATGAGGTTGCCTTTTCTGAATGAGCTAACGTACGGACATGAGCAGAGCTGTACTGAGAGATAGAAAACAGGGCCTGAGTACATCTTTGAGCCTCTGCATTCCTGTGTATGGCCATGCCTGAAGCCAAATTTACCACTGGTCAGACCACTGTTGCAGGTCGGGGTCTCCAAAAGCAGACACTGAGATGCAATTTGGGGAGCGAGAGGTTTATAAGGGGTCAACACCTGTGAAAGGAGGAGGAAGCAGGATGGGGCAGCGTTGAGGCAGGTCTGACAAAACCTCAGCCAATTCAGCAGGGATCTCCAGAGCAAGTATTTCCTGTCAGAGTTCAAGCCTCAAGGTGGGCTTTTGATCCTCTGCCTTGCTCTGTCATTGGATATGGGCTCAGAAGGGTGTGACCTTGAGGGAGGTGGCCCTTTGCACTTGAGGCAACCCTGGAAGGAACTGACAACTGGAGGCTATCACAGCTCTCTTAAGGGAGACCTGGGGGGGTGCATCTCCGTGTCTAGCACAGTTACGTAAGCATTATCATTACTGTTATTACTATGATGATGCTAAACTAGTTTGAGCTGAATTTTCTTCCACTTGCAGCCAAAAGTCTTCAAGTTAATACAGTGATGATTTTGATAGTTAAAGCCCCACTGTGATGTGATAGAGGCAATTCTCTCAGACCCAAATAGCACTTGGATTTAAGTATCTCCGTTTGAGATGTTGAGCAGACATCAGCACTGAAGCTTGACCTGGCATTAGGATTCAGGGACTAATAATGTTGCTCTTGCTTAAATGGTCCCCATGCATCCTTCTCTTATGCTTCTATGCCCACACCTGGCTTCAGAATGTTGGAAGTGGAGCCCTCTGTCAATATTCTTGATTATTTGGAACGGAGGCTATGTCCTCCACAAAAATAAGGGATGTTCTCCTACAGTGAAATAATCACTCATTCAAGGACCCAGAGAATCTCATACTGAGTGAAGTAAGTCAGACACAGAGAGACAAATACCATATGATATCGCTTATTTTTGGAATCTAAAAACTGGTACAAATGAACTTATTTGCAAAACAGAAATAGAGTCACAGATGTAGAAAACAAACGTATGGTTACCAAGTGGGGGGGGGGAGGGATAAATTGGGAGATTGGGATTGACATACACACACTACTATATATATATACTAATAGGAACCTACTGTATAGCACAGGGAACTCTACTCAATACTCTGTAATGGCCTGTATGGGAAAAGAATCTGAAAAAGAATAGATATATGTATATGTATAACTGATTCACTTTGCTGTACAGCAGAAACTGACACAACATTGTAAATCAACTATACTCCAATAAAAATTAATTAAAAAAATACACCAGGACCCAGACAATCTGATGGTTGGGCCCTGTGGTATATTCAAGATGGCCACAAATTTTTTGCCATTCCTCCCATCAAGTGCTGGACTCTGTCTTCCCACACCTTGAATCTTGACTGGTCTTGTGACTTGCTTTGACCAATGGCATATGGTGAAAGTGTTATTATGGGATTTCCGAGCCCAGGCCTTAAGAGAGAATGACAGCTTCTGCTTTCTTCCTCTTGGAGTCCAGCTGCCATGCCATAAAGTAGTCCAGGCTAGATTGCTGAATGATTAGAGGCCATGTGGGGAGAGGTCCTGGAGCCTGAGAGGTCATCTTAGAGGTTCCAGCCCCAGCCACCCTTAGAGATCCCAACTGAACACAACTGCATAAGAGATCCCAAGACCAGCCAAAGAACCACCCAGCTGAATTCCAGCCATCCCACAGACTTGTGAGAGATAATAAGCAATAATTATAATAATTATCTTTTTATTTTTAATTGTGGTTATAAACACAAACATGTAATTTACCATCTTAAAGTGTACAGTTCAGTAGTGTTAAGTGTATTCACATTGCTGTGCAACCAACCTCCAGAACTTTTTCGTTTTGAAAACTGACACTCTGTACCCATTGAACAACTCCCCTGTCCTCCTTCCTCCCAGCCCCTGTCAATCCCCATTCTGTTTTTTGTTTCTATGAATCTGACTACTTTAGGTACGTCAGGTGAGTGGAATCATACAGTATTTGCCTTTTTGTGACTAGCTTATTTCACTTAGCATAATATCCACGAGGTTTATCCATGTTGAATAAATAATTATTTTAAGCCACTAAGTTTTGGGATGGTTTGTTACACCACAATAGATAGTGGATACAGGATCATCTGACAAGTTTTGTTTTTCAAAAGGAATAAGCATTTTAATTTTTTTCATTAAAGGGTTGGACCTATAGGAGAACTAAGAAGATCAGCTTATCTGCTGATAGTTTGTAGCATATTCCTTTTTTAATAATTGGATTGCATGATAGCACCTTGATTAGGAATCTTTTTCTTTCAGTTTTATCGAGATATAATTGACATTTAATGTTGTGTATGTTTAAGGGATACAGCGTGATGATTTGATACATGCATATATGGTGAACTGGTTACCACAATATGGTTAGTTAACATCTCCATCATCTCACAGTTACCTTTTTTTTTCTACTCTCTTAGCAACATTCACATATATATAGTATTGTTAACTATAGTCACCACACTGTACGTTAGATCTTAGAACTTATTCATTTTCTAACTGGAAGTTTGTACTCTTTGACCAATATCTCCCCATTTTCCCCACCCACAGCCCCTGGTAACCATCATTCTACTCTCTGTTTCTATGAGTTCGGCTTTTTTAGATTCCACATGTAAGTGAGATCACACAGTATTTGTCTTTCTCTACCTGACTTGTTTAGCATAGCATAATGCCCTCAAGGTCCATCCATATTGTTGCAAATGGCAGGATTTCCTTCCTTTTCGTGGCTGAATAATATTCCATTGTGTAGATAGATAGATAACATCTTCTTTATCCATTTATCCATTCACAGACACTTAGATTTTTCCATATCTTGGCTATTGTGAATAATGCTGCATTGAACACTGGAGTGCAGATATCACGACAAGATCCTGATTTCATTTCCTTTGCATATACACACAGAAGTGGAATTGCTCGATCATATGGTAGTTCTATTTTTAATTTTTTTGAGGAACCTCCATACTGTTTTCCACAGTGGCTACACCAATTTACATTCCCACCAACAGTGCACAAAGTTCCCTTTTCTCTGCATCCTCACCAACACTTGTTATCTCTTATTTTTTTGGTAATAACCATTCTAACAGGTGTGAGGTGATATCTCACTGTAGTTTTTTTAAATTAATTAATTAATTAATTTTATTTGTTTATTATTTTTGGTTGCCTTGGGTCTTCATTGCTGTGCACAGGCTTTCTCTAGTTGCGGCGAGTGGGGGCTACTCTTCATTGCGGTGCACGGGCTTCTCATTGTGGTGGCTTCTCTTGTTGTGGAGCATGGGCTCTAGGCACATGGGCTTTATTTGTTGTGGTACGTGGGCTCAGTAGTTGTGGCTCGTGGGCTCTAGAGCGCAGGCTCAGTAGCTATGGTGCACGGGCTTAGTTGCTCCGCGGCATGTGGGATCTTCCCAGACCAGGGCTCGAACCCATGTCCCCTGCATTGGCAGGCGGATTCTTAACCACTGCACCACCAGGGAAGCCCCTCACTGTAGTTTTGATTTGCATTTCCTTGATGATTTGTGATGCTGAGCATCTTCATGTACCTGTTGGCCACTTGTATGTCTTCTTTGGAAAAATGTGTATTTAGGTCCTCTGCCTATCTTTTAATTGGATTGTTTGTTTCTTTTGTTATTGAGTTGTATGAGTTCTTTGTATAATTTGGATATTAATCCCTTATCAGATACATGACTTGTAAATATTTTCTTCTATTCCTTAAGTTGCCTTTTCACTTTGTTGATTGTTTCTTCTGCTGTGCAGAAGCTTTTTAGTTTGATGTAATCCCACTTATTTATTTTTGCTTTTGCTGCTTGTGCTTTTGGTGTCTTAGCGGATATAGCATATTTCAAAAACACTGCTTTAACTTATTCAAACATTTGGTTTGATAGTGTAGTCAGATTCTTGGAGCTTTGATTTTCACTGCTCGGCTCAAATAGGCTATCCATATAAAGAAACAGGAACTAATGTTAACATTCATTTCAGATGGCCGTACATTTATTTACTGATTCATAGACCTGGGAAGGAACTTGATGGAATATTTATTTAGCCCGTCTCTAAGCAGACTTATGCTAGACAGGCAGAAAACAGGCCTTTTAAAGGAACTAGCAGAATTATTTTAAAGAAACTATGGCACAGTGGTTAAGAGCACAGGCCTGGCTTTAAGTGTGGGCTCTACCATGAATTTTAATACTTTCGTAAAGTGGGCATAATGATAGCACCTATCTCACTATCTCAGTCTTGTAATGAAAACTAAATGACTTAATGCATACAAAGGACATAGTAAACACTCAGTAAATATTGGGTTGGCCAAAAAGTTCGTTCGGGTTTTTCCATACGATTACAGGAAAACTTGAACGAACTTTTTGGCCAACCCAATATATACTATATTAGTAAATCACTCCAGTGTTTAATCACATCTTCAATATCAAAAGCTTCCTTCTACTTTTCAATGTGTGTTTCTAAACTCATATTAAAGCAAATTCAAAAAGAAGAACTCTAGCCATAGAGATAATAGTCTGTTTTCATTCAACAAATAGGTATTGAGCACCTAGAATGTGCCAGGCTCTGTGTGGGGTGAATAAAACGATATTGTTGATCTCAGATCTTGCATTTTAGAGTAATGGGAGACACAAAACGCATAAATAAGCCAAACCAAGATGGCAATAGACTGTGAAATTTGCTGAGAAAGAATTAAACAGGGCACTGTAATAGAAAGTAACTGGCAAGAGTAGTGTGCATTTAGATAGGGTCGTCAGAAAAGGTCTCTTTGTGAGGATGACATGTAAACTGAAACTTGGTAGATGAGAAAAAAGCAGACACAAGGGACAGGCAAAGAAATGAGTGGTAAGGCATTTCAAGGAAAGGGAACAGCATGTGCAAAGTCCTAGATGCAAGCCCTGAAACAGGGAAAACATATCCTCTAGTATTTCTCTACAGCTTAACACAGTAAAAGTTCTCTCTTGCTGGAGGGACAGAAAACTGCTACCCAGAGGTATCCATCTTTTCCACTAACACTCTTATCTCATTCATGAGCAGGTAACACTGTTCCATGGTTACAGCAAACTATAAAGACTGTGCATGCAAGGGCAAGAGTTGAGAACTGTAACAGAGGTTAATCTGAATGCATTTAATGATATGATCTGGGAAAATTGACCATCAGCCCATCTCTTCGCACTCGTCTTCCAAATGATGTCACCAATCTCTTCACTGCTCAAGTCAGAGCCAGGGGACCCATTCAATCACCAAGTCTGGTCACTTCTCCCAAGTCAGTCTCTCATCCATCCTCACTGTCATTAATTTGGTTTGGTTCTTATCATTTATTTCCTTCTGAATTACAAAAAGTTACCTCCCAGCTGTTGTAGTGGATTGCAGAAATGGCCACAAATAATTGCAGCTCCTTCCATCAAGAGATGGAATCTCTTTCTCCAGTCCTTGGCTCTGGGCTGGCCCTGACACTTGCTTTGCAGTTGAAGCAATATTGTGTGAATTTCAAGTGAGAGGCTAATGGAAACTTGTGTGCTTCCACTCTTGCTCTGGGAACCCCTACCACTACTGCCATGTGGGCAAACCCAGAATAGCCTGCTGGAGGCTGAGAGACCATGTGGAACAGAGATGAGCCATCCCATCTCAGCTATCCTGGACCAGCCAGCCCCCAGTTGACCCAGCCACTCACAGCAAATGCATGAGCCCAACCAGGTTCAGCCAAGCTTGGCCCAGATCAGCAGAACTTCCCATCTGAGCCCAGCCCAAATTGCCTAAGCACAAAATAGTGAGATAAATAAATATGGGGTTTTTTTTTAAGCTATTAAGTTTGGGCTTAAGTTCCTGCCACAGCAACAAATAAAAAAAATTTTAAAAGCTAACTGATACAACTCATTTCCTGGCTTCTGGTTTTGGTCCCACCACAATCAGTGGTCTTTCAAAAATACGACCCAATCATGATGCTCCCCAACATTTTCCCATCACCTTCGTGTAAAACCCAAACTTCTCAGTTGTGCCTCATCATTCACCACTCAGTCACAGGCTATACCAACTTCCTGCAATTGCCCAAGCACACAATGCATCCTTTCACCTCCATGACTTTGTGAACACCTGTCATGGGCTGCAAATTGTGTTCCCTCTCCAAACTCATATGTTAAAGTCCTCAGGACCTCAGAATGTGACTTATTTGGAGACAGAGCCTTTAAAGAGGCAACTGATGTAAAATGAGGTCATATAAGTGGGCGTTGACCATGTGAGGATGCAGTGCGTAGGCAGCCACCTGAGAGCCAAGGAGAGAGGCCTCGGGAGAAGCCAGCTCTGCCGACACCTTGATCTTGGACTTCCAGCCTCCAGAACTGTGAGATAATAAATGTCTGTTGTTAAACCATCCAGTTTGTGGTATTCTATTATGGGAGCCCTAGCAAACTAATACAATGCTATTCCTTCTACTAGGAATTCCTTCAAACCTCAGTACACCCACACCTGCTACTTCTTCACCTGGCTAATTCTGACTTGTCTTTCACATCGAGCCCACCACCTTGGGGAAGCCTTCCCTAATTCCCTTGAAGCTGGTTAAGTGACCCTGGTCTGTGATTCTTCCCCTGTATGGTGCACTTATCCTGGTGTATTAAAAATTTTTTGTGTGTGGTAAGAACATTTAACATGAGATCTACATTCTTAACACAATTTTAAGTCTATGATACAGTAATTTTAACCATAGGCACTATGTTGTAAAACAGATCTCTATAACTTAATCAGCTTACATGATTGAAACTTTATACCCACTGAACAGCAACTCCCCATTTCTCCCTTCCCCCGGCCCCTGGCAACCACCATTCTACTCTCTGTTTCTATATGTTTGACTATTTTAGATACCGCATGTAAGTGGTATCGTGCAGTATTCGTCCTTCTGTTATTGGCTTTTTTTCACTTAGCATAATGTTCAGGTTCATCCATGTTGTCACATATGGCAGGCTTTAATTCCTTTCTAAGGCTGAATAATATTACATTGTATGTTTGTATTACATTCTCTTTATCCATTCATCTGTTGATGGACATTTAGGTTGTTTTCACATCTTGGCTAATGCTGCAATGAATGTGGGAATGCAGATATACCTCTGAGATCCTGATTTCAATTCTTCTCGATAAATACCCAGAAGTGGGATAGCTGGATCATATGGTAGTTCTATTTTTAATTTTTTGAGGAACCTCCATACCATTTTCCATAGTGGCTGCACCATTTTACATTCGCACCAACAGGGTACAAATGTTCCAGTTTCTCCACATCCTTGCCAATACTTATCTTTTTATTGCTGTTGTTAATAACCATCCTAACAGGTATAAAGTGATATCTCCTTATTATTTTGATTTGCATTTCCCCAATAATTAGTGATTTTGAGCATCTTTTCATATACCTGTTGGCTATTTTGTATGTCTTTTTTCAGAGAAATGTCTATTTAAGTCCTTTGCCCATTTTAAAATTGGATTATTTGTTATTTTGCTGTTGAGTTGGAGTTCTTTATACATTTTGGATATTAACTCCTTATCAGATAGATAGTTTGAAAATATTTTATCCCACTCCATAAGTTGCCTTTTCACTTTGTTGATGGTTTCTTTTGCTGTACAGAAGTCTTTTAGTTTGATGTGGTCTCTGCCCACTAGACTGTGAACACCTAAGGGCAAAGAGTGTGCCTTTCACGTCTTAGTCTCCAGTGCTAAACAGAGTGCCTGGCACACATCATATGTTTAATAAATGCTTGTTGGAATAAAATCCTGTCATTTCCTGCCTCCACATTTTCCCAACTCTGTGATTTATTTTCTCACGCTGCCGCCTCACTTGTAATGTTCTTCTCCACATCTTCCCAAGTCCAAATCATACCGTCCTATAAAATTCACCTTAAAAATCATCTTTTGGAGAAATTTTTCTCTGATTGCACCAGCTAGAAGTGATCTTATCTTTCATTTGAATGCCCATTGTACTTTATATGTAGCTCATTTAACGTATTTTTCATTGTTATGTTGCCCAATATCTGAACCCCCTACCTCTGCTGCTCATCCTATAAATTTTTTTTCATAAATTTATTTATTTATTTTTAGCTGTGTTGGGTCTTCGTTGCTTCGCACAGGCTTTCTCTAGTTACGGCGAGCGGGGGCTACTCTTCGTTGCGGTGCGCGGGCTTCTCATGGCGGTGGCTTCTCTTTGTTGGGGAGCATGGGCTCTAGGTGCAGGCTCAGTAGTTCTAGGCTCAGGGCTTCAGTAGTTGTGGCTCGCGGGCTCTAGAGCACAGGCTCAGTAGTTGGGGCGCACGGGCTTAGTTGCTCTGTGGCACGTGGGATCTTCCCGGACCAGAGCTCGAAAAGCTGGTGCTTGCTTTACCTGCCTTCCTTGCAGCTAGGGGGCTGGCACATGATCTAGGCTGAGCCAATGAAACACATCCACCTGGTACTTTGTATCGAAAGCGGGAGAGATGAAGAATTAGCAACAGTGAGGAATGTGTCCCATGGTGGTGGCAATGGCAACAGCGACGCCCAATCTCCAGGGCAGTGTGCCACTGAGATGCCAGGACCCCAGGGTCACAGTCTACACTCCAGCCTCCAGGAGTCACAGGAAGCAGCAGGGGTGCTTCTGTTGGAATGGTTTGGGGGCACAGTTTGGTCTGTTCTGGCTGCCTTGCTTACCTTGGTCTCTGCTCATTTTCTGAGTGTGATATTCCAGCCTTGCCATTAGCTCTATGAAAAGCCTACATCTGTGGCTGGAGCAGAAGAGCCTTGACTTGTAAAGAATGATAAGGTCCTTACTAGAGAATGGACTTGAGGATATGGGGAGGGGGAAGGGTAAGCTGGGACAAAGTGAGAGTGGCATGGACATATATACACTACCAAATATAAAATAGATAGCTAGTGGGAAGCAGCCACATAGCACAGGGAGATCAGCTCGGTGCTTTGTGACCACCTAGAGGGGTGGGATAGGGAGGGTGGGAGGGAGATGCAAGAGGGAGGGGATATGGGGACATACGTATATGTATAACTGATTCACTTTGTTATAAAGCAGAAACTAACACACCATTGTAAAGCAATTATACTCCAATAAAGATGTTAAAAAAAAAAAGCCTCACCCTGAAAAAAAAAAAAAAAAGAATGATAAGGTCTTTGACGGCAGGGCTCTGACTTGGTGAATTCACTAACTTGATTGCAGAGCTTTGTACACAGGAGGAATTCATTAAATATTTCCTAAGTCAATGAAAAAATAATTAGTGATTATTAGATATAGGGAAACCAATTGTTTATAGCTTTCTTTTCCAGTTGTTAGCTTCTGGCAGTTTTCATCAATGTCACTTTTCCTTGATATATGGACACTTACCTTCAACATACTCCATATTTAGAGAAAAGACTTTAATTCCTGAAGTTGATTCCATTAAGCTATAATGCCTGCTATAAATTATAGTGCTTATATATGATTGACCCCAGATATTTCACTATTTGGTGAAATGAAGGGTTGAGAGAAGTACTTTAATAACAGTTCTATGATCTGTATGGCTGAATATGGGGAAGGAGGAAACTTGGGCAGAAGACATAGTCGCATGCTTGCTCATGTATATCTTTTTGTATTATTGTTAATAGCCATCCTAACAGGTGAGGTGGACAAACACCCATGCATAAGCAAGTAGAAGGCTGCACATGAAGAAGTGATGATGAATGTGAACCTGTGTGCCTGCATTTGATTGTAAACCTGGCTTTGTCCCACCTGGAGAATAGACATTGACTTTAATGCACAGATGGTAGAAGAGGTAGTTTATCTCAGTCAATTTAATCAAAACTGAAAGAAGGAAAGATTCAAACAAATATAACTTGGATATGAGATTTTCTGTTTTGTTCTTGACTTTATTTATTTATTTTTACAATATTGTAATAAGAAAAAAACTTTTAGATGACACCCATAACAATGCAAAGCTACAGCAGTTAATTGTGTCAGCCTTCTGCCTATTATGTAGAAACCCCTCTGAGGCCGCTAGGCTATAAAAATCCTCTTCCATTACCTGGTTTCACCTGAAATCCAGTGGGTCTGAAAGCCCATTATATGCCGTTCAAGGATGGCTATTAGAAAACAGAATAGAGATCATCTCTATTTTGTTCTGGCTCATTCTTTTCTGTTTTTTACTTGCATCTCTTCAGCATTTCCCTGTTTCCATTTCTGCCTATTGCTTCAAATCATTGCAGAAACATTTTTTTCCTCCTGGCTTTGAGAGATCATGGAACATGATTGGTTTGGGAGGATAGCATGATTTTATTCTCACTGTTTTTGGCAAAAAGAGGGACCAAATAAAACCCTGTAGCTTCAGTTTTAGTCAGAAACAAACCTAGCCTTTGTAGGGAAGCGCACATGATTTCGCCTTTGGAAGATGATTTTAAAACCACTCTTTCCTTTTCTGAGCTCCCTTCAAAACACACTGTATCCGTTAGGGATGCTTTAGGTCAGCACTGTCAAGTAGAGCTTTCTTGATGATGAAAATGTTCTAAAATTCTGGCTGTTCAATACATTAGCCACTAGCTCCATGTAGCTATTGAGGATTTGAAATTTGTCGTGTGATTGAGGGACTGAACATTTAATTTTATTGACTTTTAATTAATTAAAATTTAAACAGTCAAATGTGGCTACAACATCATATAAATAGTAGCCAGCCCAGACTGATAAAACCATCTGGTAGGATTAGCAAGAAGCAATCCTCAGATTTCTGCCCTGGTATCCTTAATATGCAGGCCTCCATCCTCATGTCCCTTGACTTGTGGCTGCAAATGACTGCTGTACCTCTAACCATCATATCTGTATTCCATCAGGAAAAAGGAGGAAGAGGAAGAAGAGAAACTAGGAATCATCTGTACTTGTCACAGGGCTTAACTGTAATGGAGATTGGGAAATGGAGTTTTTAGTTTTTATAGCCTTGATAGCAGAGGTAGGCAAGGAGAAAAAAGAGTTTGAGTCAGCCAATCTATAATGCCTGTCTCAACACCAAAATTTATTAGGCCCTCATGGATTACTGAGAAACTACACATGTGCTTAAAGAAAAATAGCTGATTAGGTAGCTGCCTGGCAAGGGGGCAGGCAGACAGCTAGAATCACCCAGTGTAAAAGTGGTGATGCTCATTTTCAGTTGATGAAATCCAAGAGACTTAAGTGCAGAAAGGTTAAGTGATCTAAGATAATACAATAATACCTTAAAGAGTAGGGATTCTCAAGCTTGGTTGAGGAATGGAATTACCTGGGGAGGTTTTAAAAATCCCAATGCCCAGGCTGTACCCCTGACCAATTCATTCATTCTCAAGGGGGGGATGTTCGGAGTGTAGCTAAGCTTGAGGACTGTGCTGTCTGTTGTGGAATAATAAAGTACCCCAAGACTTTCTGCCTTAAAACAACAATCATTTCTTGGACTTCCCTGGCAGTCCAGTGGTTAAGACTCTGCACTTCCACTGCAGGGCACACAAGTTCAGGGAACTAAGATCCTGCATGCCACATGGTGCGGCCAAAAAAAAAAAACCAACCCAACAATCATTTCTTATGGTTTATTGTGGTGATTCTTCTCTTCCACGTGGTATTGACAGCAATCATTCTATGATGTGCAGCAAGCAGATGGGCTGGAGGGTCTAAGATAGATCTACTCATGTGCCTGATACCTTGACAGAAATGGTTCTTCAGAGGCTGGGCTCAGCTGGGACTGTTAACTAGAGCATCTACATGTGGCCTCTCTAGCACTGGGGCCTCAAGATAGGGACTTCTTACATGGCTGCTCAGGGGTCTAAGAGAGAATATTACCATGAATAAGGTAGACCATGACTTAGCCTCGGAAGTAACACAGCATCACTTGTGCCATACTCTATTGGTTAAAGCAGTCACTGGCTCACCCAGCATCAATGGGAGGGGCATAGATCCCTCCTATCTTAGTCCATTCAGGCTGTTATAACAAAATATCACAGATTGGATTTTCTTATAAACAAAAGAAAATTTTATTTCTCACAGTTCTGGAGACTGGGAAGTCCAAGATCAAGGCACCAGCATAGTCACATTCTGGTAAGGGCCAGCTTTCTGGTTCATAGCTGGCACCTTCTGTAGTATCCTCATGTGGTGGAAGGGGTGAGGGAGCTCTCTGGGGTCTCTTCTGTAAGGCACTAATTCCATTCATGAAGGCTCCACCCTCATGACTTAAGCATCTCTCAAAGCCCCCACCTCCTAAGCACCTCCCAAAGCCCCCACCTCCCACATCCTAATAGCATTTTGGGGCATTAGGATTTCAACATATGAGCTTTGGGGGGAGGACACAAACATTCAGACCATAGCAACTCCCCAACTCTCAATGGGAGGAAAGTCAAATAATTTGGGGCCATGTTTTAAAACCACCACAGAAGGTTACAGAGCAGTGGTTCTCAAACTTTAATATGCATTTGAATCCTCTGGGATTCCTGTTGAAATGCACATTCTGATTCAGGTCTGGGATAGAGCCCAAGATTCTATAGCGGGATCCAATGCTGCCGTTCCTCGGACCACACTTTGAGTAGCAAGGGTGTAAGAAAATTCAAACTTCAATCTGGTCAGCTGTGTCTTTCTGATCGCCCCCCACCAAGCACAGTCACTCGGAATCCAATCCTTGTTGCCTTGGTGAGTGTGTGTGTAATAAATGTTGTTAGGAAGGAAGCTCTTGCCCCCTTCAATGAAAGGATTAAAATATCAAATCAGGCTCAAGTGGTGAGCAAAGAAACAGCAGTTGAGTTTTCAGCAAGAATCTATGGTTTTCTTAAGCAGAATCTATCATTTAGCTGAATGCTTTTCCAGGCCATTCTGGGACCTGGATCACACAGTGAGACCTGGGTTCTCATTCTTGCTTTGCCACCAATTACCTGTGCAGGCATAGGTCAGTTGCATTTATCCCTCAGTTTTCTCATCTGTACAATTAGGTAAATACAGATCTTCCTTAAGGTCTCTTCTGACTCCAACTAGCTCCACAACCCAGTTTCAAAGAGTGGTTACACTTGTTTCACTGAAAATGTAAGTTTGTCTCAAAAATGTAACCAAAGAGACAATATAGCATATTCTGAGGGAATATGGCCTGATTTACCCTCTTGGTCTAGGTGTGTCCTTTGCCTTGGTTAGAAGCACCTGCCCTAGCCTTAGTCCTGGTCAGAACACTTCAAAGTCAGCCTTAATCCTCCCCCACCACAGCCTCTCACCAGGACAGTATAGCCATAGGTCTCACAGACACTAAATTAGGACACTGAATTTTGATAAGGACAACCACTTCTCCAATGGAAACATTTAACCTCTGTGACAGAATGGATCTAATGGGGAATTAGGTTTCTGCTGTGATAATGCTGTGTAACAAACAATCCTAAAGTTCAGTGTCTTACACAAGCATTTATTTCTCACTCATGGGCCTCAGGGTTAGTTTGGGCAGTTCTGCCTCAGGCTGCAGCTCAAGTTCAGATCTGATAACAGCAGCGACATGGGTCATGTTCTTTTCATGGTGATGGTAGAGGCACAAGATGCCAGGCTAAGCCAAGTAAACACATTTAGAGCCTCTGCTCATGCTGTATTTGCTATTGTCTCATTGGCCAAAGTAAGTCACATGACCAAGGATGAAGCCCATAGGGCAAGGAAATCTACTCTACCTACTTTACTGGGAGTCCCTGCAAAGTCACATAGCAAAGGGTGTGGTGATATAATGTTAATAAGGGGACAGAGTAAAGAGTGGGTACAATAATCCAATCTGCTACTGTGGGGCATAGCTTTTTTCTCCCCAATATTTTATTATGAAAAATTTCAAGCACAGAAAATTTGAAAGAATTTTACAGTGAACACCCATATACTCTCCATCTACATTCTATAATTAATATTTCATTATATTTGATTTATCACATTATCTATCTCTTCATCATCCATCAATCTTATTTTTGATGCATTGCATATATCAGTACATCTCCTCTTAAGTACTTAAGTATGCATAAAGTTAACTGGAGTTTAATATTGTTTGTGGTTAATTTTTTCCTTTGAGATAACAACTACATACATTAAAATGCATGCATCTTAAGTGGACCATTTCATGAGTTTTGAAAAAAGCATACACCTGTGTAACCCAAACTACATTCAAGATATAGAATATTGTTATCACCCCAGAAAGTTCCCTTGGGACATAGCTTTTCAGTAGTTTTCTTTTTCATCTCACAAATTTATCAATGGTAGATCCACATAATGCAGTCTAAAAATTGTTCCAACACTAAGTGAAACACATAGGAATGAGCAGAAACACAACAATGGGAAGCCCCATGCTGCCCTTCCTGGGGCCAGCTGGGGCTGTGGCCAGAATTACAAAGTGCTCATAGAAGGAGGGCATTTATTTATTTAAAAGTTATTTGTATTTTATTTTATTTTTTAAAAAATTTAAGTTTTTAATACAATTTTAAAGGTTACGTTCCAGTTCCAGTTATTACAAAATATTGGCTATATTCCCCGTGTTATACAATACATCCTTGAGCCTATCTTACACCCAATAGTTTGTACCTCCCACTCCCCCACCCTTATATTGCCCCCCCCCCACTGGTAACCACTAGTTTGTTCTCTGTGTCTGTGAGTCTGCTTCTTTTCTGTTATATTCACTAGTTTGCTTTATTTTTTAGATTCCACACATAAATGATATCATACAGTACTTGTCTTTCTCTGACTTATTTCCCTTAGCATATCAAAATTATTTTTGAGAGCCACCAGAGCTGCTGCCACTCCACAAGAAACCTCTGTGTGAATTACAAAAATGCTCACTTTCTGGGCAGGTGTAGCTCTTCTCACTTAGCTTGGGGAGCCCAGAGGACCTTTGTGCAAGTTAGGAAAACCCTCATTTTCCCAATTGGAAGCAGCCCCACCAGGGTGCAGGTTTGGTGAGCAGGGAGGGCTGGATTTTAGTCCTGGCTAATGTGCTATCCTCTTGGCACACACTCTAGGAAACAACCTGCAAAACCATACACGAAGCCCTAGGTGACTGCTATGCACCGGGCCCTGTGTGCTAGGTGCTGGGGAGACTGCAGTGAGGAAAGCAGACATGATTTCTGGCCTCAAAGAACTTACATTCAAGTAGGACCAACTTACATTCCAGAGTTGAGCGATCTATTCAGCAGCAACTATTCAGCAGTAGTTAGCAGTCTGGACACGTAGTTGATATGTGAACTGCCTGCAGTTGATAAAGACAGACTGAAAATCTTTGAAGTCCAGATACAAGAAAACAATCTCTGACACTGGTGGGATTGAAGTTCAACAGGACTAAGACAGAAATGCTCCCCTAATCACATCCTAAGGCTTTCTCTTCATGGAGAGAAATTTGAAATTAACATTGGAGCCATGGGGTATATTTTGTATTGTCTGCTATCAATACATTCAGACTTCAGTTCATTGTTAGTGAATCATTTCAAGCTGAGACATTCTTGACTAATTCTCACCACTTCCTTTATTTCTTGAGCACCAAGTTGAATGAATCATTTCCAGGGATAGTTCTCATTAATGCCTTCAGGAGCCCAGTAGGTTCTGTACAGACGTGAAGCACTCAGCTTGAGAAAATACAGTGAGGGGATTATGGGAAACTGGAGAGCACATGCCCCCTTACCATATTCAAGTATAATTCAAAAATAATAAAAAAATAATAACAGTATTAATAATAAAATAAACAAATGTGATGGCCAAACAAAATGTACTTACGGAATGGGTTTGGCCAACCTGTGACCTCTGAGGTATATTGATAGAAATGTACACTTAGTGTTCTTATCAGACAGACCAGGTAAGTGGCAGCAGTGCCTGTTATGGAACAGGGTATAGCCCTGTAGGCAGGTCCATTCTTACCTTGGAGTGGAGTATGTTACTCATGCTCTGGGCTGTATGATCTTATTTTTTCTTTAATAAATTTATTTACTTATTTATTTAATTTTTGGCTGCATTGGGTCTTCATTGCTGCGCATGGGCTTTCTCTAGTTGGGTTACTCTTCTTTGTGGTGCGTGGGCTTCTCATGGCAGTGGCTTCTCTTGTTGCGGAGCACGGGCTCTATGCGCCCAGGTTTCAGTAGTTGTGGTGCGTGGGCTCAGTAGTTGTGGCTCGTGGGCTCTAGAGCGCAGACTCAGTAGTTGTGGTGCACGGGCTTAGTTGCTCCACGGCATGTGGGATCTTCCTGGACCAGGGCTTGAACCCATGTCCCCTGCATTGGCAGGCGGATTCTTAACCACTGAGCCACCAGGGAAGCCCTGGGCTGTATGATCTTAAATGAATTAGAGAATGAAGGATTGTCTGAAGGAGGTTATGCTGCTGTATCATTTACAATTAAGTTTGCTTGTAAACAACAACCCCTTCCCCCTAACAAATAATAGGATAGAACTTTCTCTCCCATTTCTCTCAGGTAAAGGAAATCTGGAAGTAGGCTGTCCACGAATGGTATAATATCTTCAGTCTCTTCTCTTTTTCCCCTACCATACTCAGAGCACAGCTTCCATCTTCAAGGTCACTTCACGGTCCAAGTTGGCAGGTGATGCTTCAGCCATCAAGTCTGTTTTGCAGGCTGGAAGACAGAAAAAAAAAAAGGTAGGACAAATGGTCATACACTGTTAAGGATCCTACCTGGGAGACCCACCCAATGCTTCCATTCACATTTCACTGAACAGAACTTAGTCCCATAGCCATACCTTGCTGCAAGGGAAGCTGGGAAATTATAGCTTTCTGTTTTTGCTTTTTTGCTGGGCACATTGACTAGGTTTCCGTTACTAAGGAGCAAAGGATAGAAGAAGGGGATATTGGAGGCTGACTAGTTATCTCTGCCTCGGTTGCAAATCAGTGGCTCTTATTGAAACTACTACTGCTAAAATGAGTTTGTAGGAGCTGAAGAATAAATGTTATACAAAGATTATTTGCATAAAGCTGGTCTTCATTTTTTCAGTAGAAGGCAACAGAATCCCCTTTTTTATTGAGTGAAATTCACAAAACATAAAATTAACCATTTAAAGTGAACAATTCAGTGGCATTTAGCGCATTCACAGTGTTGTGCAAACATCATCTCTCTAGTTCCAAAACATTTTCATCACCTCAGTGGAACCTGAACCCATTAAGCAGTTGTTGTCATTCCCCCTTCTCCCCCACCCCTGGTAACCACCAACCTGCATTCAGTCTCTATGGATTTACCTATTCTGGATATTTCATATGAATGGAATCATACAGTATGTGACTTTTTGTGTCTGGCTTCCTTTACTTAGCATGTTTTCAAAGTTCATGCATCTTGTAGCATGTGTCAGTACTTTGTTTCTTTCTCATAGCTGAACACGAAAGGAGCATCCTTTTAGCAGGTACGGTACCTGCCACACTCCATGCCACATTCTAAACAAAGGCCTTTTAATTGGGTATAATATTCCTGAACAGTCTTGCTGAGGCAGACATTGGTACAAGTCCCGAGACCTTGGTGTAAGTATCCTCTTTGTAGCTAATGAATGGATCCTTGATTTTCTATGAAGCAGCAGCCTCACAACTGCACTAAGCCAATTGTGACAATCCCGCTCCTTGTTTTGTCAGCCTCTCTTGCAGCCAGAGGTGGTAACTTAAGCTCCGGGTGATGAGACCCAAGCTGAAGTATGCTGGGACTCAGAGAGATAGGTCTAGAAAATCTTTTGCCTTCTTGACAAAAGGAGAGAGGCTGCAGGGGCCCTTCCCCTATCTTCCTGCTCTGAACCTAGACCCTATGGTTGGAGCTGTTTTACCAAACTGAACTTGGGTCCACTTGCCTGCTGTACAGCACAGCCAATTTACTGACACCAGGTTGAGGTGAAGGAAAGTACAAGCATTTATTGCAGGGTACCAAGCAAGGAGAACAGGCAGCTCATGCTCAAAAGGCCTGAACTCCCTGATGGCTTTCAGGGAAGGGGTTTTAAAGGCAACATTTGGGGTGAGGGTTGCAGCTTGTGGACTTTCTTCTGATTGGTTGGTGGTGAGGTAACAGGGTGATGTTTCAGGAATGCCAATTATCAACCTTCTGGTTCCAATCAGTCTGGGGTCTACGTGCTTGTGCTCAGCACGTAGTCATAATCCTCCACCTGGGTAGGAGGTCTTAGTTCCTGCAGAGCAACTCAAAGATGTGTGTCAGATTGTTATGTATATTCCTTGAGGAGGAACTAGGACTTTGTTTTATTGCTGACTATTGTTTAAATTATCATTACTTTTCTTTTTAAACTGCTTTTTCTTTGTTTCTGCATTCCCTCATTTCCTTAATTAGTAACTGCTTAAGTCTGCTCTTTGGAACTTGGGGAAGACCTAGGAGACTAAAGCCTTTTTCCTACAAACAAGAAATAGGGGATACAGAGGGGCTTTTGTTCCCGGAAAGGCCCTGAAGGGTCCTGCTCAGTTTCAATCCCCCTTTTTCTTTGATACTCCTCAATCCTAAGGGGAACAGGGACG
Organism: Balaenoptera borealis; assembly: GCF_965194805.1. Taxonomy (NCBI): domain Eukaryota; kingdom Metazoa; phylum Chordata; class Mammalia; order Artiodactyla; family Balaenopteridae; genus Balaenoptera; species Balaenoptera borealis. The sequence continues at coordinate 41,619,326 of NC_138881.1, read as the reverse complement.
GGACAAGAAAGGGAATAAAGTTTTGGATAGAGAAGTTAATCATAAAATTGGCAGGGGAACTCAGTTTTAGGGGGGACTCGGTTTTAGCTGCAGTATTTGTCTCTCAATCATAAAGGCTGGGCTGTGTGAAGATGCGGTCCTTATATCCTTGAGGCACTGAACCTGTACTAGCAGCTTCCTACAGAGAGAATTCCTGTTATATGAGTAAGATAAACTCCTATTTGCTTTAGCCATTGGGAGACAGGTTTTCTGCTACTTATAGCAGAAGTATTTCTAATAAACCTGATGAGTTCCTTTTAACTGATGAGTTTTCCTGTACATGTCAGAGGCAAAAGTTTACAGCCACCATGGGAAGAAGGATGACGTCTGTGGAGGGGACTCCTAAGGTATACTGTGGCTAACCTCTGACTACAGTCTGAGGCAGCACTTTTCTAATATGGCTACCGAATCATAAACATGTAGTCTGTGTGGTTTCATGCAGGCATGCAGGTAATGGTACCTGGGTCTTCCCTGTGTCTTCTTGGCCATCTTGCATTACGAAAAGGATAATCTATTTATATTTGTGGTAGTCAACACATCCACAGGATCATCTGTTTATACTTGTGATAGTCAACACATCCACAGAAGTTCCCCAGGGGCTATTCGACCTTAGCTGCAGCCATCCCTGGGTGGAAGCCCAAATTTGGAGGATGCTAAAAGGAGCTTAAAAAATGCAATACCAACATTTTGCTTAATGTAGTGAGACAGGAGCAGGCAGATAGAAGGGACAAACTTGAACTGTTAATAAAAGCTTTGAGGAGTATCTTTAGCTCATAATAGGCTCTTTTTAAAAATTTTAAAACGTCTTGATAATAAGGTCATTCTCTCCAGCATTTGCTTAACTATCTTCAGATTACTTTAAGATAATTAAAACGAATCTGGAGGTTTCCCAAGGCTTTGCTTAAATGATTCACATTTAGAGGAATTTCAGTGTGTTTAATAAGAAACATAAAACTATGAGTGTCTAGAAATGACTTTGCCTTTTTTCAAGAGAATCTGAACTGAGACTGAATTTGAATTGAGAGGGATTTTCGGCCTTTGGAAATAGAAGAAAAAATGGAGCACTGTGATTTGGGGATGATAAAATAGCTGAAAAAAAACCCCCAAACCTTTTCTTTTATATTTAAAAGTAACTTTAATTTGGAATATGTTACAAGGGTATTATAGCATTAAATACATAAAATATATTTAAATCCTTTCAGTTTTCCAAGACTGCACTGAATTTTAACTATACATATTTACTGACACAGATCAAGTAAGTGGATTCCATAGAAATAGATCAATGAAAGTAAGAAGAGGGCAGAAAATATATTAGACAAAAACAAGTGATAACTAAAAAGATATGAATTCTAAATAAAGTAGATGATCAAAAAGCCACATGAGGTACCTTGGAAAAATATAGAACTCACAAAATGACTTCCAGTTTAATTGTATTATATGTATATAGCTAAACATTTTTTTAAAATATCCTCTGCTCTATTTATATATGTTTAATCATTTATTCAGCAAATGTTTTTGAACATCTACTATGTACCAGGCATTGTGCTCAATGCATTATTTAGCTAGAGATAAATATAAAAAGCAACAATAAAAAATACAACAACAACAACAAAAAGACTCAATTTCTGCCTCTAAAGAGCTTAATGTAAAGTGGGATATCAACAGATAATTAGATAATGTGATACAACACGGGAAGGGTCATATTACAATTAACCACAAGGTATTAGGGGAAAATATAGGAAACAGACCTAACCCAGATTAAGGAGGCTTCCTGGAATAGGTAGCATCTGAACTGGGCTTTCAACTACTGGCAGCAGGTGTCAGATCAAAATGATTATAAGGCAGACAGAGGAGCATATGCAGCAGCCCAGAGGCATTAAGCTTTCTTGATGCTCTTAGGGAAGAGTGAGAGAGTAGGGGCCACAGCTAGAGATGAATCTAGAGAGGTGGGCAGGGGACAAATCACAAATGTATTAGTCAGTATAGGCTAGATTTTACTGTGGTAATTTATTTTATTCTGTTTTATTTTTAAAATTTAGTATTTATTTTTTAATTTACTTTTGGCTGCGTCGGACTTAGTTGCGGCATGCAGGATCTTCCTTGAGGCACGCGGGATCTTTCATTGAGGCACGCGGGCTCTTCACTGTGGCACGTGGGCTTCTCTCTAGTTGTGGAGTGCGGGCTTTCTCTCTCTAGTTGTGGTGCGGAGGCTCCAGGGTGCATGGGCTCTGTAGTTGTGGCATGCGGGTTCCAGAGTGTGTGGGCTCTGTAGTTTGCAGCATGTAGGCTCTCTAGTTGAGGTGTGCGAGCTCAATAGTTGTGGCTCAGGCTTAGCTGTCCCATGGCATGTGGTATCTTAGTTCCCTGATCAGGGATCAAACCCACATCCCCTGCATTGTAAGGCAGATTCTTTACCACCGGACCACCAGGGAAGTCCCCTGTGGTAATGTTATTGAGTGCAAGTTTGTGTGTCTGATGCACAGCGAGGCCAAACAAACCAAAAGGTCGGAGTTTGGAGTAGTGAAAGATTTATTGCAGGGCCAAGCAAGGAGAATGGGTGACTCATGCTCAAAAACCCCCAAACTCCCTGATGGTTTTCAGGGAGCAGCTTTTATAGGCAAAATTTGGGGTGAGGGCTGCAGGGTGTGTGACTTTCTCCTGATTGGTTGGTGGTGAGGAAACAGGGTGGTGCTCCAGGAATCTCGTGCTCAGCCTGAAGTTACCATCCTCTACCAGATTGGGGTCCTTAGTTGAAAATATTCAAAGTGGTTTTTTCTTTTTAATTAAAGCCTCAGTAAATTAGTAACTCTCCAGCTTATCTGTGAAAACCTATCAGAGAGTTAATTTTGGACACTTGATTTCCAGTTCTAGAAAACAGGTCCCTCACCATGATGCTAAGATTTATACCCTTAGACTTCATAGTACCCTATGGATGTGCCTGGACTTAAGGGTTCAGCTTTCCTTTCCTGCCACATCCTGCCACATTTCAGGGTAACTGAACTTAGGACATATCTCTAGGGGACTTTTTTTTTTTCCAAATCATGGTTTTTATTTTACTTTTTATTTGTTTCCAGTTTCATTGAGATCTAATTGACATACATCACTGAGTTTCAAGTGTACAGCATAAAGGTTTGACTTATATTATGAAATGTTTAGGGGCCTTCTTGAAGCCTTAACGACCTCCTTAAACCAATATAAAATTGGAGAATGTCCAAGGGTAACAAAAGGGTTTGTTAACACATGATGTGGAGGAATTATTTAGATCAACACACAGTAAAATGTATTTTTTAATATACACTTGTATGAATTTAACATGTGTACAGATTCATATAACCACTACAACAATCAGGATACAGAGCAATTCTGTCACCCCAAAAACCTCCCTTGTGCTATCTGTTTATAATTACACTCTTCCTCTCCTACTAACTCCTGGCAACTACTGATCTGTTCTCCGTAACTATGGTTTTGTCTTTTCAAGAATGTCCTAAAAACTATGTGAAGGGTTGGAGGTGGTAGCTAACACTATGGTGATAATCATTTTGTAATTTATAAATGTATCAAATCAACACATTGTACACTTCAACTTACAATGTTATGTGTTGATTATATCTCAATAAAGCTGGGAAAAAAAGAGAATGTCATAAAAATGGATTCATATAGTATGCAACCTTTGAGACTGCCACTCATCATAATGCCTCTGAGATTCATTCAAGTTATTAGGTATATCAATTGTTTAGTCCTTTTTATTGTTGAGTAGTATTCCATTGTGTGCCGTACTAGAGTTTATTCACGCATTGAAGGACATATGGGTTGTTTCCAGTTTGGGGGGTATTACAAATAAAGTGGTGATTAACTATATATATATATAGGTTTTTTTAAGAACATAAGTTTCATTCCTCTTGGATATATACCTAGGAGTAGGATTGCTTGCTTTTATGGGTAAATATATATTAATTTTATAAGGAACTGCCAAACTATTTTCCAGAGTGGTTATACCAGTTTGCATTTCCACCTGCAGTGTACAAGAGTTCTAGGTACTTTGCTTTCTCACCTTTATTTGGTATTGTCAGCATTTTTTACTTAAGCCATTCTAATAGGTAGTAATCATGGCATTAATTTTCATTTCTCTAATGGCTACAGATGTTAAACATCTTTTCATGTCATTATTTGTCCTCCACATATCCTCTTTTGTTAAGTGTCAAAGTCTTTTGCCCATTTTTAAATTGAGTTCATTTTTTTGGGCATATGAATATCCAATTATTTCAAACCATTTGTTGAAAAGAATGTACTTTCTCCATTGAATTGCTTATGTACTTTTGTCAAAAATCAATTCACCATATTTGTGTGTAGACCTACGTCTGGACTCTATTCTATTCCATTGATCTACATATCTATTCTTTCGCCAATAATACCTTGCCTTGATTGCTTTATGCCTTATTACTTAATATAGTAGCTTTATAATAAGTCTTAAATTGGGTAGTATGGGGTCTCCAGTTTTATTCTTCTTTTAAAAATTTGTTTTGGCTATTCTAGGTACTTTGATGTTCCTATTAATTTTAGATTTTCCTTGTCTATATTTACAAAAATTTCTTCAGAGACGTTGGCTGGAATTGCATTAAATCTGTACATCAGTTTGGAGGGAATTAACATCTTTGCTAGGTTTCTGATAAATAAACATGGTATGTCTCTCCATTTATTGAGGCCTTCTTTCATTTCTTTCATCAGCGTTTTGTAGTTTTCAGCATATAGATCCTGAACATGTTTTGTTAAATTTATATCTAAGTATTTTCTTTTATTTTCTACTATTGTGAATGATATATTTTAAAAATTGTTACCTCAAATTGCACATGGCTAGTACATAGCAATAGTTCTAGGATTTTATGGATTCCTTGGGATCTTCTAAGTAGACGATGATGTCCATCTGTGAATAAGAGAAATTTTCTAATATCCTTTGAGAACTCCTTTTATCCCCCTTCCTTTTCATTTTGTTTCTTCTGGGTTTTTTGTTCCTCTGTTTCCTCAGTATTCGATTTAAATTTATATATTGTGATTTTTGCAATATCTGTATGCCTTTTGTTCTTTTGTTATTTTTTTCTGCCTTATTGCACTGACTAAGAGCTTCACTCCACTGTTGAATAGGAGTGGTGATAGTGGACCTTCCTGCCTCTTTCCTCATCTTAGGGGGAAATAATTCAGTCTTTAACCTTAAGAATGATGTTAGCTGTAGTGGTTTTTTGTTTGTTTTTTGTTTTTGTTTTTATACATGGTCTTTATCAAGTTGAGGCAGTTCCCTTTTATTCCTGTTTTGCTGAAAGTTGTTGTTATCATGAATGGACAAGTCAACAATTTTGTCAAATACTTTCTCTGCACCAATATGATCATGTGGTTTTTCTTTAGATAGTTAATATGGTAGATTTCATTGATTAATTGTCTCATGTTAAACCAGCCTTGCAATCCCAGGAAAAACACCACTTGGTTATGATGTATACTTCTTTTTTTTGTTAGATTCAATTTGCTAATACTTTGTTGGGGAGTTTTATGTCTAAGTTCATGAGAGATAGTGTTCTGCAGCTTTCTTTTCTTGAACTGTCTGTAGGTTTTGGTATCAGGGTAATGTTGGCCTCATAAAATGAGAAGTGTTCATTTCTCTCATATTTTCTCTGAGGGATTGTGTAGTATTGGTGTTATTTCTTCTTAAAAATTTTCAGTGAAATTTACCAGTGAAACCACCTGGGCCTGTAGAATTCTTCTTTGGAATGTTTTTTACTACGAGTTCAATTTATTCAACAAGTGTATGTGGTATGCTGAATTATGGCCTCCTATACCTATGTCCTAATTTCCAGAACCTGTGGATATATTACCCTACTGGCAAAAGAGACCCTGTAAACGTGATCAAGTTAAAGATCTAGAGATGGGGAGATTACCTGGATTGTCTGAATGGGCCCCAAATGTACTCACAAGAGTCCTTTAAAAAGGGAGGCAAGAAAGTCAAAGGAGGAAGTAGGAGATGTGGCAATGGAAGTAAGACGCTACACTGCTGATTTTGAAGATGGAGGAAAGGACCATGAGGCAGGTAATGCAGCTCCATTAGCTGGAAGAGGCAAGGAAATGGATTTTCCCCTTGAGCCTCCAAAAGGAACCAGCCTTGCTGAATTTAGCCCAGTGAATTTAGCCCAGTGAAACTGATTGCAGACTTTTGTTCCATGTGCACTTAAAGACAATGTGTATTCTGCTGTTGTTGGGTGGAGTGTTCCATAAATGTCAATTACATCCAGTTGGTTGATTGTGTTGTTCAGATCTTCTATATCCTTGCAGATTTTCTGTCTATTAGTTCTATCTATTTCAGAGAGAGGAGTATTGAAATCTCCAACTCTAATTGTGGACATGTTTACTTCTCCTTTCAGTTCTGTCGTCTTTTGCCTCGTGTGTTTTAAAGCTCTGGTATTTGATGCACACACATAGCTAGAACTGTGTGGTAGGCAGTCCCTAAGAAGGTGTGTCCAAATGAACTAACCTCTTGATGTTCATGCCTTTGTAATACCCTCCCATTGAGCAGGGGCAGGACCAGGGACTTGCTTCTAATGGGTAGAATATGGCAAAGGTTATGGGATGTCACCCTCTTGATTGTCATGTCATATGGCAAAGATGATGAAATGTCGCTCCCATAATTATTTCACATTATGTAAGACTCCATCTTAGCAAACTGGAGTGAGAGATTATCTTTGTTGGATTGATGAAGTAAGCAGCCATGTTGAGGAAACCCACATGGCAAGGAGCTTCAGCCAGCCTCTAGGAACTGCAGGTGACCTCTCATATCTGAGGGTGGCTTCCAAAGGACAGCCAAGAAAAATCTAGGGCCCTTAGTTACTTATACTGCTGCAGGGAAATGAATTCTGCCCCAAACCTGGATGAGTTTGGAAGGGGATTTTTCCCCAGTCAAGCTTATGATGAGACTGCATCCTTAGCTGATACCTAGATTGCAGGCACCTGAAGCAGAGAACCTAGTTAAGCTGTGCCCTGATTTCTGACCTACAAAAACTGTCAGATAACAGATGTGCATTGTTTTAAGTCACTCAGTTTGTGGGTAATTTGTTACACAGCCATAGAAAACTAGTGCAGACTGTAATGTCTTCTTGGTGGATAGATCAGTTATTGTTATGTAATGTCCCTCTTCGTTCCTAGTCATTTTCTTTGCTGGGAAGTCTAAGTCTGATATTAATAAAGTCACTCCAGCTTTCTGTTATTCATGTTTACATGGTATATATGTTTCCATCCTTTTACTTTAAACCTACCTATGTCAGGATATTTGAAGTGAACTTCTTCCTTTCTTTTTTGAATGACAAAGTCAGGTTTATTGCCCTGGGTCAAACCAGTGGAGAAAGGATGTGGGGAGGGGGAAGGTGGACACAGGAAGTGGCTGAAGGCATCCTCCTGGCCTTGGCCTGTGTGGCGTCCTCAGCACTCTGCGAAGCCAACTAGTGTACTTCGGACCTGCTGATCACTTGCTCACGGGCCAGGCCCCCACTAAAGTTCAAGGCGCAACCCAAGGCTCTGCAGAGCAAGCCCCCTTCTCCGTATGGAGTTACCTGCATAGGTCCGAGCACAGAGGAGGGGGCTGCGGTGATGGCCTCTACTGGGGCAGCATCCTTAGGAAGGTGTCTTGGTGGAGGAGAAGGCTGCTGCCTTCTTGGTGAGGGTCTTCAACAGTGCCAGGTTCTCGGGCAGCCTGGTGCTGGCTTTCATCACATCACGTTTGATGTTCTTCCGGATCCTGACCGCTAGTTTTATCTCAAGCTTTTGCTGCTGCACCATGCTTGCCTTCTTGGATGTGATAAACCAATGGCCCTTCCTCGGGCTCGATTCCACTCCAAGGCCGCCGCTGTCTTGCTCTTCGCTGGCTTCTGCACTTGAAGTGAATTTCTACGCACTTATTTTGGGGTCTTGTTTTTATCCATTATGACATTCTCTCTTAATTGATTTGTATAGACCATTTACCTTTAATGTAGTTATTGATATGTTTGGATTTACGTCTACCATTTTATTATTTGTTTTCTTTTGTTCTCTCTGGTTTTTGTTCCTCCATTTCCCCTTTCCCGCCTATTTTTGGGTTCCTTTGAACACGTTTTAGTATTCCATTTAATTCATATATTGTTATTAAAATTCTTATCTCTTTGTATATTCTAGGGAATACAACATACATACTTAAGTTTTTACAATCTACCTAGAATCAATATTTTACCAATTCAAGTGGAATATAGAAACCATACTAACATATAGGTCCCTTTATCCCCCTACCCCTTTATGTTATGGTTGTTTGTGTATTACATCTACATATATTGAAAATCCCATTAGATCATGTTATAATTTTTGTTTTCAAAAAGCCTATTTTAAAGAGAAGAACTTCTCTTAGCCATCCTTTTATAGCAGGTCTGCTGTCAATGGATTTTCTCAGTTTTCCTTCTTTGGAGAATGTTTTTATTTCACTGTTATTCCTGAAAGCTATTTTTGCTGGATATATTATTTGGGGTTGACAGTTCTTTCGGCACTTTAAAAATGTTGTGCACTTCCTTATGACCACCTTGGTTTCTGATGAGAAATCCATAGTCATTTGAATTGTCATTATTCTAAATGTAATTTGTTATTTTTCTGCTTTCAATGTATTTTCTTTGCCTTTCTTTTCAACAGTTTGAATATAATACGTGTGGACATTGATTCTTTTGAGTTTGCCCTGTTTGGACTTTGCTGGGGTTCTTGAATCTGCAGGTTTATTTCTTTTGCTAACTTTGGAATGTTTTTAGTTATTATATGCTCACATATTTTTTTTTTCTGTATCACACTCTTTCTCCTGTCCTGGGACTCCATACACGTGAATGTTAGACCTTTTGTTATTATCCTATAGGTCTTTGTGGCTATATTAATTTATTTCTCAATTTTTCCTCTCTGTTGTTCAAGTTGGATAATTTCTTTCTTTTTTTTTTAAAATTTATTTATTTATTTATTCATGGCTGTGTTGGGTCTTCGTTTCTGTGCGAGGGCTTTCTCCAGTTGCGGCGAGCGGGGGCCACTCTTCATCGCGGTGCGTGGGCCTCTCACTGTCGCGGCCTCTCCCATTGCGGAGCACAGGCTCCAGACACGCAGGCTCAGTAGTTGCGGCTCACGGGCTTAGTTGCTCCGTGGCATGTGGGATCTTCCCAGACCAGGGCTCGAACCCGTGTCCCCTGCATTGGCAGGCAGATTCTTAACCACTGCGCCACCAGGGAAGCCCAAGTTGGATAATTTCTATTGATCTGTCTTCAAATTTACTGACTCATCTTCATTCTGCTACTGAGCCCATTTAGTCACCTTTAAAATTTCAATTATTATATTTTTCAGTTATAACATTTCAGTTTGGTTCTTCCTTTATTGTTTACTCCTTTGCTGAGACTTTCTGTCTTTATATTCATTTCAAGACTGTTTGCTTTAAATTGTTGGAGCATTTTTACACTTGATCTTAGCCAAAAAGTGGAGAAGCGATTGTTGGAGCATTTTTATAATAGCTGCTTTAAAGTCTTTTTTAGATAATTCCAACAGCTATGTCATGTGTCATCTCAGCACTGGTGTCTATTGATTGCCTTTTCAATAGACAATCAACAGTTGAGATTCTTACGGTTCTTCATGTGCTAAATAATTTTGGGCTGTAGTCTGGACATTTTAAATATTATGTTATGGGGCTTTATATCTTGTTTTAATCCCATGGAGGAATATTCATATTTTTGTTTTAGCTTGTAGTCAACTTGGTTGGGTCCAGATCATAAGTTCTGACCTGCCTTTTGTGGATCATGGCTCCAAAGTCAATTCAGTTTTCAAAAGTTTTACAGTGCTATTTAGATCTGTCCCACATGTGTTTTAACCAGTGGCTAGTCTAGGATCTGGGTGGTGATCTGCTTCTTAGTTCAGTTACCACAGTCTTTGGTATGCTATGTAAGACCAGATCCACATGCAGGTTGGGGTGAATCTAGGAGCTCATAAAACAATGGGATAGAGTTGTTTTCCCAAGCATCTCCCTCTGCATAATCTCCCTGTTACTTTGCTACTCCTTGGAGTTCCCCTTTTCAATTCTTTGGCAAGAAATCTGAGTCTTTATTTACTCCTCTCTGCCGTGCACTTCCTGCAACTTCACCCATGTCTGGGGCCAAGTAGTAGGAGGGCAGAGAGAGAAAAATATATATAAATAGGGGGTTGCCCCACTGGCTTGGGACCATAGCTACTCCAATCAGAGGAAAGATCTCCCCTCCCTTGTCATTTTAGGCACTTGAGAGCACTGCTCCCTCCATTGTCATGGTTGACTCAGCGGTCATAGGGGGGTTGCCTATTGGCTAGGGTGTGAGAGATTGGAGAAAAGACAAAATGGTACTTCCCTATTGTCTCTGAACATTAGGAGATCTATTTCTTGCTCGTCCTGTTATGCTTTCTGTCCATGTCAATGCCCCCTACTGGGTTTTGGGCTGCCTTGAGTCCAGTCCAGTGGCTACCGGAGGGAAAAAAATTGTAAACTCGCTGCCATTTGTTTTACTTCAAATTCGGGTGTTTTTCCTCAAATCACCTGGTACAATGTATTTTTTAGAGTCCTCAAATAGCTGCTCCATGCATTCTGTTCAGGTTTTATAGCTGCATTCAGTGGGAGAGAATGGGTTGAGTGTGATTATTCTGTGTTAACTGGAATCAGAACCTTTGTATCATATACATTAGTTTTCATATATAAATATATATAGATCATGGAGTGTTTTCTTTGGTGTATATTTGTGAATAGCTGGGACTAATCTTTTCATACTCTACCTGAGGCAACCACTTTATACTATAAATACTCTTCTGGTTATCTATTGCTATGGGAGAAATCACCCTCAAACTTAGTAGCTTAAAATAACATAAATTATGTTATTATTATCTCATAGATTCAGGTATTGATTAGGCTCAGCTAGGTGGTTCTTCCTTGGGGGGGGCGGTCTCTCATATGTTTACAGTAAAATGGTATCTGGGAATGAAATATCTGAAGGCTCACTCATTCATGTGTGTGGCATTTGGTCTGGGAACATTCAAAAAGTTTGGCTTCTGTGGTGTCTGTCTCTACTGCTATGTGGTCTCTCCATGGTTTCTCCAGCGTGGAACCTTCAAGATAGATAGGTTTCTTTTTTTTCCAGCTTTACTGAGGTATGATTGACATATAACATTGTGTAAGTTTAAGGAATACAACATGTTGATTTGATACACATATATATTGCAATATGATTACCACCATAGCATTAGCTAATGCCTCCATCCTGTCACATAATTACCATTTCATTTTTTGTGGTGAGAACATTTAAGCTCTACTCTTTTAGCAACTTTCAAGTATATAGTACAGTATTATTATCTATAATCACCATGCTGTACATTAGATTCCCAGAACTTGTTCATCTTATAACTGGAAGTATGTACTCTTTGACCAACATCTCTCCATCTCTTCCACCCCCCAGACCCTGGTAACCACCCCTCTACTCTCTGTTTCTATCAATTTGGTTTTTTTAGATTCTACATATAAGTAAGATCATACAGTATTTGTTTTTCTCTGACTTATTTCAGTTAGCATAACACCCTCAGGGTCCATCCATGTTGTTGCAAATGGCAGGATTTCCTTCTTTCTCATGGCTGAGTAATATTCCATGGTGTATGCATATATCACATCTTCTTTATCCATTCATCTGTTGACAGACACCTAAGTTGTTTCCATATCTTGGCTATTGTGAGTAATGCTGCAATGAACATGGGAGCACAGATATCTCGATGAGATCCTGATTTCAATTTCTTTGGATATATACCCAGGAGTGGGATTGCTGGATCGTATGATAGTCCTATTTTTAGTTTTTTGAGGACCCTCAGTACTGTTTTTCATAGTAGCAGCACCAATTTACATTCCCACCAACAGTGCACAAGGGTTCCCTTTTCTCCACATCCTCACCAGCATTTATTATCTCTTGTCTTTTTGATAATAGCCATTCTGACAGGTGTGAGGTGATATCTCATTATGGTCTAGATTTCTTACATGGAAGCTCAGGGCTCCAAAGTGAGTGGAGAGCAAGAGCGTTAAGAGTGAGCCAGGCAGGAACCCGATTGCCTTTTCTGACGTAGCTTTACAAGTTACCACATTCTATTCTTTGAGGCAGTCGTAAGGGTCTACCGAGGTTCAAGGGGGTTGAACATAGATGCCACCTCTTAATGCGGGAGTGGCAAAGTTCTGGAAGAACATGTGGGATTGGAAACACGGTTTCTGGCGCTTTTGGAAAACACGATCTGCCATAAGTACTAAGAAATCTGTACTTTTAAAGTAGCTCTTGAGTTGTCCTCAGTGTTACCTATAGAGAGAAGCTTTTCCCTTGACTTTTGTGAATCCAAGAGGCTGTGATATTAAATATTATGCTCAGTGAACATGGCTTTCAGTGACTCTCCAGAAATTAGATTTTCAGCAAACATGGCTTTTAGTGAGTCTCCAGAACTTAGATCAAGTTTTCCCATTGGTTAACTTTCTCTGTGACTATCCACATTTTTAGTGTTTGCAGTTTCATTGGGAACCTGCATGGAACTTCAAGGTATATGGATTTTGTAGGGGCTGTGTGACAGTCTGGAGGAACAGGGAGAGATGCTAGCTAAAATCTAGATGAAGAGATTCCCCTGCTGCACAGAAGGTACTGGGCAGCCTGGGAAGCGTGCTCACCTAGAGGGGAACCAGGAAGTCTGCAGTGCTCCACATATCTTTCCTACCTAATACCATCTCTACCCTATTACTACTCCTTTTAGTTAAGCATTGCCCTCTTCAATGAATCCTCTTAAAAATGCAGACTCCTCTGGGAGACAAAATTTGGACAGTTGGTACGGATTTCAGAGTGGTTCAATAAACGCTCATGAGCACAGTGCTAGGCGCTGGGAATTCAGTGATTAATTAACTCAATCTCTCTTTTCTTCCTTGACCAGAGGAACAAGGTAGATTGAAAATTCTTCTTCCTGAGGATTTGTTCCAAGAGGCTTTATCATTTAGAGTCCACTTTACGATTTTTTTTCCAGACCTGGGCCCAGTCTTAAGAATCATCCAAAACTCCCTGGGCTACCAGCAGGTCAACATAAAAGGGCCACTAGGGTAACTGCCCCTCCCCAACCACCTGCTGCTCATCTACCTGGAATGGCAAGTGTCCAGTTCCTTCTGGTTCAACCCGCTTCCCCCTGAGAGTTAGTTACACAGTCCAGAATAAGAAGTCAGTCTACTTGCCAAGTGGTAAAGGTGCTATTTTAACGCTCTTCCCTCATTTCAACCCCTTATCGTTCCTCACTTTGGGTCAGGCTAGAGCCGAGGTTTGAATGAAGCCTGGCGGATTCTGGGAAGCCCGGAATGCTGGAAGGCACTCTGAGAGACGTGGGAAGAGAGGTGTAGGGGGTAACGTGGCTTCGAGGCTCCTCGGCTCCTCCAGAGTCCCCACTTTACTGGGCCCAGGGCGGCTACACACTGGCCGGAGATCAAATATTTCGAGTGGTCCCAGACACAGGACTCGAGACCGCACATCCAAGAGGATGCTCCTGCCAGGCACGGGCGACCTCTGGCGTCCCGTTTACGAAGCGCGGCGGCGAGTGCCCAGGAAGTGGCCCCGCGAGCCCAGACGGCCTGGCCAGGTACGCCGGGACCGGGCGAGGAGCTCAGAAGGCAAGCGGCCAGCGGCCCCGCCCGCAGGCTGCAGGGCGACAGGCGACCCCGCTGGGGAGGCGGCGCGGCGGGCGCGCGGCACGGCGGGCGCGCGGCACGGCCGGGGGCCGGACAGGTGCGCGGGCGGGGGGCGGTGCTTGGGGATCCTGCGCACTGCGCGCGCCCCTCCCCCAGCGCGGCTCCCGGCGCGGCCCCGGCCCCGGCGCGAGCGGGAGGAGGAGCTGCGGCTGCAGCGGCCGCTCGGGCAGGTCGGGGGCGCCACGGGAAGCCGCCGACGGCGCGGGCTGCCGGTCCCAGCGCGCAGGAGGCGCGCGGGCGGCGCTGGGGCCATGGAGCCTGCTGACGCGGCACGCCTCGGCCCGGAGCGGGTGGTTCGGGCGCTGCCACCGCGGCTGCTGCTGCTGCCGCTGCTCCCGCTGCTGCTGGGTCGGGGGCTGCGCGCGGCGGCCTCGGCCTCCTCCTCTGGGGCGGCGGCCGAGGACAGCAGCGCCATGGAGGAGCTCGCCACGGAGAAGGAGGCGGAGGAGAGCCACCGGCAGGACAGCGTGAGCCTGCTCACCTTCATCCTGCTGCTCACGCTCACCATCCTCACCATCTGGCTCTTCAAGCACCGCCGGGTGCGCTTCCTGCACGAGACCGGGCTGGCCATGATCTACGGTGAGCACCCCGCACCCGCGCCCACCGTCCCCGACTCCCCTCGGCCGCCCGGGCTGCTGCGCTCCCCCCCGCCCCCCCCCCCCGCCGCCTTGTGCTCCCCCTTCACTTGCCGACGTGTTTCGTTTCTTTTCCGTTTCCCGCTGCGACGGTCTTGGTTCCCAAGGTCAACTGTCTGCATTTTCGGGCTCCTTATTACCATGAAAAAGAATTCCACCCCATTTCGACGTTTCTTCAAGGGGAACCGGGAAAATGAAAGGCACCGGGGTGGCCTGGTTCCGTCCGGTCGGTTCTGTCTCAGCTTCGCCCCCTCTCGCGCCCCCGTCCCCCGCCCCAGTTCAGCTCCACAGGGTGTGTGCGGTGGCGGGAGGTGGGTGACCTCCCAGGGACCGCACCGCCCCAGGAAGCAGGCCACCGTGAGGGTGGGGCGAGGGCTGAGCGTTCCTCGGCTTGGGTAGCGGCTGATGGGGCTTGGTGGATGCCGCCGCGTCCATGGTCAACCTGGGTGGGCGCCCACTTCTGACATCTGTGTTCCCGGATCTCTTGTGAATAAAGTCGAAGCTTGAAGCACTGTGAAAGGTGAGCGTGGTCCAGGACTTAGACTGGTGCACCGCCATGGCGGGCCTAATCGGGGAGATGGGCGCGCCTCCCACCCTTATGTCCAGGTGGGAAGTTACACCCGGTTACTTGCCTTCTCTAAGCTAAGAGGAGCTTTCCTATTCCTTAGATTGTAAGAAGGACGCGACTTCGAAGGTACATTTAAGGGTGTATGAAGAGGAAAAGTAGTGGTTTTAATTCTGGAGTCAGCCTTCTTTTGTTGTGAAAGGTGGGCTAATGCCACCATCCTTTTCTGGATTTAATGGCACACGGTGTTTTACATGCACAGTGGTCAGCACAAATCTTACATTACAACATGGATGTCAGCCACAATCTGAATCATCCCTCTTCCCCCGCCATGCCCCCCCCCTTCCGCCCCCACCCCCGCCCACCATGACATGACTCCAAACTGGAACCAAGTATTCTCTTTTTGAATTTAACTCAGTGGAGTGAAGGCCCGCGTTGGCATCCTCATGTGAAATAGATGAGCCCACTTCACGACTGTTCCCAGTAGGGAACATTTGACTTCATCACTTATACTGGAGGGATCTCTCCACTCAATTTCCATTCAGGGTTCCCTGATAGAGAATGGAAAGCAGACACCTTAATCTTTAATGTGACAATTACCCTTGGCCCTGGGCCTTGCTTCTCATGGTTCTTGATTGTTGACAGCCCAGGCTCATGGCCACCCAAGGGTATGAAGAGCTGTCGGGGAGCCCTCTAGTTTTAAAGAGGGAGTGGCCTAAACAGGTCTTGAATTGAAACAGGACCAGATCTAAAACTGAGTTTGGTTATTGCAAATTATAGGTGTGAACACAAGTCTGGCCATTCTTTAGCTTTGTGGTTTGTGTCAGTCGGTGATGACTGATGCATGCCCAGGCTGCAGGTAAGCTCGAAGGTTTCCTGAGCAGGTAGCAGAGTGGGGAGTTGAAGCATGTTGTCATTTCAGGCGATTGACTCTGCCATAGCGCAAATGAACATTGCCTTTATATGTATATAGATAGCCATGAAAATATTTTTATTTTATAGCCCTTAGATCCAATTCATTAAAGTACAGTGTGAAATACTTTTAGAAGGTAGATTTGACAGGCTCATAAATACATGCTCAAGTGCATGGAAATGGGATTTAAAAATGGATTTTCTGAGGAGTACTCCATGTTCTTAGCAGCTCAGTCACCTTTATTTTAAGGCTTGAAAACAACAGTGGAATTTTCCTTTGTGGATATGTACTTTTTAAACTCATCTCAATCTTTTAGTCATTGGGATTGTGCTACCAGTGTACTGTTTCATGTTGTCTTGCGGAAATCTGGTTTAATTGATGGTGCTCAGAAAACGCCACATCCTCCCATAGCATTCTCTGTAATTTTGTTCTGTGTCTTTGGGTTTTTTAATCTTACTTTGAAATGCATTAAGAAATTTGTTTGTCAGAGTGAGATGTCCTAGGTTCTGCCAAATATTAATATTTTGATGTGGGTAGCCTATAATTGAGAGAAAATATTTCTCTTTTTCTCAGGGATATTTAGTCTTCTGTTTCAAGTGCCCCCCGCCCCCAAATCTGAATTCTAATGTCATTTGATAAGCTAACTAGCCAATATATACTTAGACTATTGGGATAGGGATTCTGATTAAAACTCGGTATGAAAATCTTCGAATACTTATGTGAATGCAGTACAGATTTCAGGACCCCTCTTTCTTAATAGTAAGAAATCAGATTTCATTTCTCGATATCAATAGAGGAAATGAGTAACTGTCCTGTTGCCTCTGAGTAATAAAGGACAAAAAGATCTAAGGAAACATTTGTTAAGTATCTGCTGTGTGCTGGGTGCCCAACTTAATTTATGGAGGTAACCAATTTAACTTTTAAATGTTGGTAAGTTTTCATGAGTGAAAAGAGTTCAGCTGTGAATTTCAACTCCTTACTTTGAAATTTAAAAAAATCTAATTCCTGCCACTTTAAAAATATTTAAGTGGTACTTTGAGAGGGAAGGCTTTAATATTTAAAATAAGTTGTGATATATACATATATATGACACAATGTATTAATATATAGTAATATATTAAAATGTGATAATATATGTATTTGCTGGTGTAGTTGTAAAATATCTCTGGAAGGCCATGCAATAGACTAGTACCATTGGTTTCCTTGTTGGGGAGCAACTAGGTGGGTGGGACGTAGGGGTGGGAGGGAGACATCACGTTAGACCCTTTTGTGCTTTCTTTTTAACTTTGGAAGTGCAATCACCTAATAGCATGTCCATGCCTCCATTCTGTGGCATTGTTGTGGCATTTTAAGATGCTCCTCAAATCATCCAGTTTGATGCCCGCTTCTCCCTATTCAAATCACATTGTTATCAATTTTCTGTGATCTTTCAGTTGTTGACTGTACCCATGAAACTTTTGGAACCCTCTGTTTGGAAGGGAGACAAAACAGGGAAAGGGGAAGATATTTTCCCTCCTCTTCCTCGCTCCTTTTATCCCACTATCCCCCCAAAAGAGTTGATGTTACTTTAGGAGCGGTGTGTACAGATAGATCCCAAAGGACCTAAGGACAATAAGAGACACGCTGTGAATGCTTAGCATTTAAATTGAAAGGAATTCCCCTACTCTCCAAGGGACAGTTAGAAGCACTCCTCCTCCTTGGCCACTGGTCCAGGCAGCTACAAGGGAAGGTGACCAAAGACTAGACTCTCCAGGGACGTTGAAGGCAGCCCCCCAGACCCTGCGATGGGAGCTGCAGGGCAGTGGGTAAGGTGCTTGCCTGGCACCAGTCTAACCTGTTTTGTCAGGGCAGGGAGCTCCCAGCTGTCTGGCTCGGTACGTGATTAAGTGCCATCCTGAACTTACCGAGCCCCGCATGTCTGTGCAGCAGAAACAGCGAGTGTTTGAGGCAGGGAAAGGTGTCATAAACAGACTGTGTCAGTTAATTGTGGTTCTCTCTCGTGTGTACAGTGGTTCCACTTCCCCCATAATGTTTTTGTGACAACTGATAAAAGGGGCCAGAATATCTAACTTTGCCATGCTAGCCCACCACCTGCTTCTGGCTTCCCCCTCCTCCACGCCCGCCAACTTTCCAAGTACATGTTGGTCACCCCTCCAGGTTCTGTGGACCGTGGGCTCATTGTTGTTTTGTTGAAGCTGGATTCCTAAGCACAGGCTGAGGGTGGGTTCAAAGCCAAAATCTGAAAGAGGAAATACGGCTTTTTGCAGTAGCATGAAATTAACATTTGAGCCTGTGAGCAAACATTTCAGAACCACCCTCTTCCTGGTTAATCCGGAGCCCTTATTTATTTATTTATTTTTAAGAGCCCTTCACTTTGGCCCTAGTTGGGGGAAGCTCTGTATAGTCTCTGTTTGGTACCAGATCCCCTGGGTTCAAATGTTGGCCCTGTTACTTATAAAGCTGTGTAACATTGGGCAAGCTCTCTGAGCCTTAGATTCCTCTTTTCAAAAATGGAGACAGTGCCACTCACCTCACAGAATTTTTGTATTATTGTGATATTGTAAAGGTCAAGTGCAGTGTCTGGTACTTACTTGGTAAATATTAGTTCTCATTTTCAATTTAGATTTGTGATTCTTTGGCCAGCATTGCTACTTGAGCAGAGACCTGCTGTAATTTTAAAATGCATTAGGATACAGTTAGTGGGAGTGATGAGAATCGTAATTTTTGGTGGGCTATTTGTTAATACTTAGAAAACAATTTACAGGGTAGCTATTCTACTCTTTGATCCAGCAGTCTCCATTCTTGGACTTTATTTTTCAGAAATACATGCACTAGTATGTTACGTTATATAGATGGCAATATTTGTTGCAGCAGAAACAAGTTGCAATACTCATTAAGAAGGAACTGGTTAAACTACAGCACATTCCCACTAAGGAATACTATGCAGCTGGGAAAAAGAGGTGTTTTGAGATGTCCTTTTAGGGCAGCTGCCCACACATAGTGTTGTGGGAAAAAACAAGGCACAGAGCAGTGTGTATAGTATCTCATTTATTTTTTGAAAGTCATATGATGTATATACATAAACATGATGCATATACATTTATATATGATATGTGTGCTCGGGAAGGATGCACAAACTTAGCAGTGGTTATCCTTTGACAGTGGGACCTGTTGTTGAGAGGGAGAGAGGGGAGATGTTACTTTTCCTTTTGTACTCTTCTGAATGGCCTGAAATTTCTATAACACTGACACATTACTTTTGCAATTGAAACGTTTAAAAATAAAGCAAACAAAGAATAGATACATGTATATGTATAACTGAATCACTTTGCTGTACACCCGAAACTAACACAACATTGTTAATCAACTATACTCCAGTATAAAATAAAAATTAAAAAAATAAAGCAAACACCTTTTTTTGTAGCAAAAATGCATTAGAAATAGATTATAAGTTGTGTGGTTCGGTAACATTAGTTATTTAAAAGTTAGAAATGGAAGTAAAATGTGTCTTAAAATTAGAAAAATGACATTTCCTGAAAGCATTTCTTAGAACCTTTTTGGAATGATGTAATTAGAAATCACCATTTCACAGCCCCCAAGGACAGTTGATTTAAACAAGGATTTTCAGTGAATTCCAGAGCCATAGGTGAGGGGTTGCTGGGGAACACGGTACTTGCGTGGTGCTGAGTATCACCCCACAGATTGCTTACCTATCACAAAGGAAAGAAGGTACCTTTACAGTGGAGAGGTCTGGCAGTCACCATCTTATACTCAAGTC
The DNA here is from genome assembly GCF_965194805.1 of Balaenoptera borealis. Classification (NCBI taxonomy): domain Eukaryota; kingdom Metazoa; phylum Chordata; class Mammalia; order Artiodactyla; family Balaenopteridae; genus Balaenoptera; species Balaenoptera borealis. The sequence goes on along the minus strand of NC_138881.1, from coordinate 41,599,613 downwards.
ATCAAATTTATCCTTGGTCCTTGTGGAACTATCTGGTATTATGTGCCTCCTGATGTGTTGCAAGAGGAAGCATACAGCTTTACCTATGTAGTATTCGTCCTCAAAATGTTTCATGTGAATCTAATCGAGGTTTAGGCACATATTCCAGTTTATAGGAAATATAGGGGATAGAGAAATAAGTTATAAAATACCGTGTGAAAACGGGCATATCCAAAATATGGGACAGTCTACAAGACAGTTGGTCTTGGTTTCTTCAAAAAGTCTATGTCAAGGGAAACAGAAAGGCAAGATAAGTGACTGAACTGTGTCCTCTCAAGATTCATATGTTGAAGTCCCAATCCCCAACGTGATGGTCTTTGAAAGTGGGGCCTTTGGGAGGAGATGAGGTTTAGATGGGGTCATGAGGGTGGAGTCTCCATGATGGGATCAGTGCCCTCTCTCTTCTACCATGTGAGGATACAGCAAGAAGGCAGCAACCCACAAGCCAGGAAGAGCATCCTAACCAGACACCGAATCTGCCAGCACCTTGATCTTGGACTTCCCAGCCTCCAGAACTGTGAGAAATAAATGCTGTTTAAACCACCCAGTCTATGGTATTTTGTTCTAGCAGCCTGAGCAGACTAAGACAGTGTTCTGAGTTAATGGAGACCAAAGAGACATAACCAAATGTAGCACAGGACAGTTGATTGGCTCCTGGTTTATGAAAATGAGCTATAAAAATGTGTTGGGCTGGGACTTCCCTGGCGGTCCAGTGGTTGAGACTTTGCCTTCCATTGCAGGGGGTGCGGGTTTGATCCCTGGTTGGGGAGCTAGGATCCCACATGCCTTGTGGCCAAAAAAAAAAACAAAAAAAAAAACCCAAAACATAAAACAGAAGCAATATTGTAACAAATTCAATAAAGACTTTAAAAAAAAGTGCACATTAAAAAAATCTTTAAAAAAAAAATGTGTTGGGGACAGTTGGGGATATTTGAATGTGGACTTGGTATTAGATGATATTAGGAAATTACTGTTATTTTCTTAGGTGTGATAACTGAGGTTATCTATATAGGAGAATGTACTTATTTGGAGATGTAGGCTGAAGTATTTAGGGGTGAAGTGTATGAGTCCTAATGTATGCAACTTTCAAAGAGTTCAGTCGAAAAAAATTCACCACATACATAGAGGAAAAAATATGGCAAAATACTAGCAATTGTTAAATCTAGGTGGTGGATGAAAAGGTGTGCTTTATATTCTTTCAACTTTTTTTATGTTTTGAAATTTTCATTACAATAGAAGATTGGGGGAGATGTTAACCTCCCTGTAACTTCTTAGCTGGTAACTTTGTTAACTGTCCTGTTTAAAATGTTGTACAGGTGAGGCTGTCTACAACCCATCTGTTACTCTCATTAAACTCTTTCTGACATTGTGTAACACTAACTTTAGGTTGCATGAGATGATGTTAGGCTGACATGACTTAAGAATCAGTAACTTCTTTTTCATTTCAGTTTTTTGGTTTGATTTTTAGGTTCACTTGTCTTTTGAAAAACTGCCTCTGTTCCACTTAGAAGAGAGTATATGTTAGGAGACTTTTCTCTTTTGGTTAAATCATGCTCCCTCTCTTAATCATTGTGGATATTTGTATTAGGGTAATGCTAGCTGTTATAATAGACCAACCCCAAATTTCTGTGGCCTAACCAGAGAAGAGTTCATTTTTTACCTATGTAATGGGCCAGTGCAAGGGTCTGGCAGGTGGCTCTCCATGTGGTGATTCAGGGACCAGGTGTCTTCCATCTTGTGGCTTCCCCATCCCTTGGGGCTTTGGAATCCTCTCCCTCCAGCCAACGAATGAGGCAAGAAAAAGAAGATCATATGGGGAAGCCTTACACACTAAGCCTGGAAGTGTTGCACATTGCTTTGCTGCTTCTGTTGGACAGAATTTGGTCATGAGGCCACATCTAACTGGAAGGGAGGCAGGGAAATATCGTCTAATTGGAGTAAGAGGGACAGGTTTGGAAAGCAGCTAGCCAATCTCTGATGAAGTATTTGATGAGTACTTTGTAATACATAATCCAGAAAAGAGAAGTAGTAGGATTTGCATGCATATTTCTTGTTGTTGTCAGCTGTTGATAAACTAAATTTTGTATTTTAAGTGATCCAGTTTGAAGAGGGCATTCATCTTGAGTTTATGAAGTTGTTTCAATAGACCTATCAGCATTACCTGGGAGCTTGTTAAAAATAGCATGTCTGGCCCCAGACTGACTGAGAATATCTCAGTGGGGCCCAAAAATCTGTGATTCAATACACTACCAAGGTATTTTTCTTTTAAATACTGAAGTTTGAAACTCACTGCTATAGAATATTTAAGTTTTCACCCTTTAAATACATTCACTATGTTGCTTGTAATTAAATAAATGCAGGAAAGAAATAGCAACTGTTTATTGAGCACCTGCTATAATAGTCAAGCACCATATTAAGTATTTTGCATACTTTAAGCCATTTAACCTTCACATCAAATGTGTGAAGACTGTATTATTGGCCCCATTCTGCGAGATGAAGAAATTGAAAGTTAGGCTTAGTACCTCATTTGTTTAGAGTCACATGTTTGAGATTGGTAAATGGGGATCTATTAAAGGATGAGATCAATAGGTTGAGGATGTGTTTAGTCAGGATAGAGCAGAACCTGAATCGTGCCCTGATTACCTGGTTCCAGGAGATCTTTGAGGGAAATCCATGCCCAGAGTATAAAACAAAGCAAAGTGATCCTTTATTATTAGCTGGGGCTTTGTCTCCAAACTCCAGTGTACAGCGGCAAGGGGTGAGGCTGGCCAGTTTGGAAGAATCAATTTTCCTATGCTAGATCTGTCTGGGGCCCTTGAATCCAAGTAAAGCCAAGATACCTGCTCATTTGTACCCCAAAGGCCACATTCCAGGTGTTACTCCATTGATATGTGTTATGGACTGAACATTTGTGGCCTCTCAAAAATCATATGTTGAAGTCCTAACTCCCGGGGTGATGATGGTATTGGGACATTTGGCCTTTGGGAAATAATTAGGTCATGAAGGTGGAGCCCTCATGAATGGGATTAGTGCCCTTAAAAAGAGGCCCCAGAGAACTCTCCACCATGTGAGGATACAACAAGAAGTCGTCAGTGTACAACCCAGAAGAGGACTCTCACCAGAACCCGAACATACTGGTACCCTGATCTTGGACTTCAGCCTCCAGAACTGGGAGAAATAAATTTCTCTGGTTTATAGGCTGCACAGCCTATGGTACTTTGTTATAGCAGCCCGAACTAAGACAGTATGACAGAAGGCTCCCAGTGTTATGGAGGAATGTAGTCAAGCGATGATCAGAGTGGCTGCACTAGCCCTTCTCAGGTGGGAGCAGTTGCTTAAAAGTTTTCTCATCTCTAGACATCACTATCACAGAGGTGGGGAAGCGGGTAGAACTGGGTCTGTCAAGCGCTCGGGTCTCTCTGCTCTTACTGTGCTAGTTGTCACAGGCATATCATAGTCTCCTGGAAAGATTTTCCAAAACACAATACGTGAGAAAGAAGCCTGGTGCAGGCAGGAATGTCTCTTTTGTTTGCTCTGTCTCTGCCCCTAGAACAGTGCCTAACCCATAGTAGGTGCTATGGGAATATTTGTTTAATGGATTCTACTTTGTCTAACAAAAAATGAGATGCTGTAATACTGCTTAGCATTAAAGGTCCTTCCTTCAAGTTGTTGTGCCCCGGATTCACACTGAGAGTGAAGCTTCTGAGAAGGAAACCTTTGTTTGTGAAAACATCTGCTTGAATCCCAGCGAACTGTTTAAGAAAGGAGAATGAAGGGATAGGTGAGTATGTGTTTGCAGAAAATTGTATATTTAGCTAATAAGCCACATGGTGGGTTTTTCTTTCTTTTTTTATTGTGGTGAAATATATATAACAAACATAAAATGTCATTTAAATTATTTTAACTGTATAATTCACTAGCATTAATAACATTTATAAAATTGTGTGACCATCACCACTATTTCCAAAATTTTTTCATCACCCCAGATAGAAACCTTGTACTCATTAAGTAATAATGCCCCATTCCTCCCTCACCCTAGCCCCTGATAACCTTTAATCTACTTTCTGTCTCTATGAATTTGCCTGTTCTAGAGATTTCATATAAGTGTATTCATACAATATTTGATCTGTTTCACTTAAAATAATATTTTCAAGGTTCATCCATGTTGTAGCAGGTACATGAACTTCATTCCTTTCTGTGGCTGAATAGTATCCCATTGTATATATATGCTACATTTTGTGTATCCATCCATCAGTTCAGGGACACTTGGGTTGTTTCCACCTTTTGGCTATTGGTGGTATAATACTGCTATGAACATTTGCGTACAAGTGTCTGTTTGAGTTTCTATTTTCAATTCTTTTGAGTATATACCTAGAAGTGGAATTCCTGGGTTGTAGGGTAAGTCTGTGTTTAAATTTTTGAGGAACCACTGAACTGTTTTCCAAAGTGGCTGCAGTATTTTACATTCCCACCACAACGCACAAGGGTTCCAATATCGCCACATCCTTTCCTACTTATTTTCTGTTTTTTTTTAATAGTCACCCTAGTAGTTGTGAAGTGGTAGTTTATTATGGGTTTGATTGATGCTTCCCTAAGGACTAATGATATTGAGCATCTTTTCATGTGCTCGTTGGCCATTTGTATGTCTTCTTTGGAGAAATGTTCATTCAAGCCTCTGTCTATTTTAAAAATTTGGTTATATTTTGTTGTTGAGTTGTAGTTCTCTACATATTCTGGATATTATTCTCTTATCAGATATATGATTTGCAAATATTTTCTCCTATCCATTGGGTTGCCTTTTCACTCTATGATAGTGTCCTTTGATGTGCAAAAGTTTTAATTTTGATGAAGTTCAGTTTATCTATTTTTTCTTTTGTTCCTTGTGCTTTTGGTATCGTATTCATTGTAAAATCCAATGCCATGAAGCTTTCCTCCTATATTTTCTTCCAAGAGTTTTATAGTTTATAGCTTTTATTTATTTATTTATTTATTTGGCCACACCACGCGGCTTACAAGATCTTAGTTCACCGACCAGGGATCAAACCCGGCCCTGGCAGTGAAAGCGCCGAGCCCTAACCACTGGACAGCCAGGGAATTCTCTGTTTTAGCTTTTAAATTTAGATCTTTGATCTGTTTTTAGTTAATTTTTGTATATGGTGCTGTTTTCTTAATTTCCTTTTTGGATTGTTCATTACTAATATATAGAAGTATGACTGATTTTTTGTTTTTGGTATTGATTTTATATCCTGCAGCTTTGTTGAATTTGTTTGTTATCTCTAACAGTGTGTGTATGTGTGTGTGTGTGTGTGTGTGTGTGTGTGTGTGTGTGTATTCTTTAGGGTTTTATGTGTGTAAGATCATGTCATCTGCCAGTGGAGATAGTTTTACTTCTTCCTTTCCAGTTTGGATGCCTTTTATTTCCCTTTCTCGCCTAATTGCTCTGGTCAGAACATCCAGTACTACGTTGAATAGAAGTGGTGAAAGCAGGCATCTTTGTCTTGTTCTTGATTTTAGGGGAAAAGGTTTCAGTCTTTCATCATTGAGTATGATGTTAGATGTGTTGTTTTTCACATATGACCTTTATCATATTGAAAATTCCTTTTTATTTCTAGATTATTGGGTGTTTTATAATGAAAAGGTGTTAGATTTGTCAAATGCTTTTTCTGCATGAATTGAGGTGATGATGTGGGTTTTTCCCTTCATTCTATTAATGTGGTATATTACATTGATTGACTTTAATATATTGAGCCACCTTTGCATTCCTGGGATAAATTACATTGGGTCATGGTGTATAATTCTTTTAATATGCTGCTGAATTCTGTTTGCTAGTATTTTGTTGAGGATTTTTGCATCTATGTCTGTAGTTTTCTGTTCTTGTCATGTGTTTGTCTGGCTTTGGTATCAGGGTAATGCTGGCCTCCTAGAGTCAGGAAATGTTCACTCTTTTTCAACTTTTGGGAAGTTTGAAAAGGATTAATGTTAGTTTTTCTTTAAATGTTTGGTAGAATTCAACAGTGAAGCCATGTGGTTCTGAGCTTTTCTTATTTGGGAGGTTTTTGATTATTGATTCAATCTCCTTGTTATAGATCTATTCAGATTTTCTATTTCTTTTTGAGTCAGTTTTGATAGTTTGTGTCTTTCTAGGAATGTGTTCATTTCCTCCTGAGGGGCTCAACAGTATATTTGAGCAGGCAGAAGAAAGAAGTAGCAGTTTAGGTTTATACTCAACAAATCTTTTCTTATCACTCTTCTCCATATCTACCTCTGTAACACATTTTAGGTAAAGACACACTGACCTCAAATTATCTTAGGGTATTAAAACAGTTGATTCACAGATTACTTTGTGTTGAGTGTAGAACTAACTAGGTGTAGCAGAGACTCCAGTTACCTCCCAATATCCATTCTCCCTTTCATCTTTCTAATGGAACCCTGATTTTTAGCTCAGCATATTTCTGTGCAATGAAAGCACTGCATTTCCTTACCTCTCTTGCAGTTAGGTATGGTCATATGACCAAGTTCTGGCTTAAAGACTAGAAGAAGTGTTGTGTGGGATTAGTGCAAAGTATCCTTAAAAGGAAGGGAGCATGCCCTTCTTCTGCCATGCCTTCTGTCATCTTGAATGTGGATGTTATGGCTAGATCTCCAGCAGCCATTTTGGATCAAGAGGTAACCTTGGGAATGGAAGGCATTTCTGGCAATACAGTTAGATGGAGCTGAGGTCTCTGATAGCATAGAGCTGCCATGCCAGGCTTGGACTACATACTTTTGGACTCCTTGTAAGTGAGAGAGAAATGGGTCTTTGTTGTTTGCTGCTGAACCTAATTGTAACATTTACACCAGGCTCTGAGTTCCACTTGGAACTCGGGTGTCACATATGAGGCTCTTTCAAGGGCCTAATGCAGATGTTCAAGACTACAATGGATATGGCACTTCTTGGGATTCTAGGAGAGGCTAAAGAGTAGGCAGTACAGATCCAAAAAAAGGGTTTGAGGAAAGGGTTAAGATTTAAAGTACCACTTATATTTTGGAACTGTTTTGGGCATTTGACTATCACCCACACATTTGGTGATTTGCTAGAAAGACTCATGGGATTTAGAGACATTTGTAGTCACAGCTATGGTTTGTTACAGTGAAAGGATACACAGCAGGATCAGCAAGGGAAAAAGACATAATGGGTGGAGTCTGGAAGAGTCTAGATGTGGGCTTCCAAAGGGGTGGGGTTTCACAGAACAAGCTGCTTCCTCCAGCAATTAAATACAGCAGTGCCTGCACAGTGTTTCTGCCTAGGGAAGCTTGCTCAAGACTCGGAGTTTTTTTTCTTTTAATTGGGGACTGATTAGGTACTGTTACTGAAATTTCTGATTCCCAGAAGAAAGCAGGTGTTCTCTATGAATTACATTTGCAGAAACTATCTAGCAAGACTGGTATGGCCATATTCAGCATTCCAGGCACATAAAACAACCTTATCAATTAGTAGCATAGGGGATATTTTATCCTGGCCAAGTTCCCAGGAGCTATTGCACGGATCAATCATACAAGCAGGGCCTCCTAGAAATAGCAACATCAGGCCTATTATGTTAACCTTTCCCTGTGTTATCAGTTGACTGTTAGCTTTTTGTGTTCCTGAGGGTTCTTTGGTTTCAAGACACTTTTTTTTTTTTTTTTGGCTGCACCTCGTGGCATGCAGGATCTTAGTTTCCCGAACAAGAATCAAACCCTTGCCCCTTGCACTGGAAGCACGGAGTCTTAATCACTGGACCGCCAGGGAAGTCCCACTTTTATTTTTAAAATCATTACTTTTTTAGATTTATTAATTTTATTTTAAAAATTATCATAAGTAATATTGACTTTTGGCATACAGTTTTATGAATTTTACAATATATATAGATATGTGTAACCATCACCACAATTGAGGTGAATATTAGTTCCTTCACCCTAAAAAACCCATGTTACCACCCTACTCTGCCAACCACTGATCTGTTCTCCATCACTGTTGTTTTGTCTTTTCAAATGTCAACATAAATGGAATCTTTCAGTATGTAACCTTTTGGGATTAGCTTTTTTACTCAGCATAAGACCTTTGAGATTTATCCATGTTGTTGCATGTGTCTATAATTAGTTCATTTTTATTGCTTCCATTTTATGGATATACCATAGTTTATTTGTTTGCAAGTTGAGGGACATTTAGGTTGTTTCCAGTTTTTTTGTGATTATGAATAGAGCTACTATAAATATTAGCATACAGGTTTTTGTGTGAATGTAAGTTTCCATTTTTCTATGGTAAATACCCAGGAGTGGGATTGATGGGTCATAGGGTAAGCATATGTTTAACTTTATAAGGAAACTGCCAAACTGTTTTCTAGAGTAGCTGTACATTCCAACTAGCAATGTGTAAGCGTTCCAGTTGCTCCACAGTCTCTTCAGCACTTAGTATTGTTAGTATTTTTAATTTTAGCCATTCTAATAAATGTGTAGTAGTATCTCATCGTGGTTTTAATTTGCATTTCCCTGATGCTGAACATCTTTTCATCTGCTTATTTGCCATTCACGTATTCTTTTTGGTCAAGTGACTGTTCAAGTCTTTTGCCCATTTTCTAATTGTATTGTTTTCTTTGAATTTTGAGAGTTTTTTATATATTCTGGAATCAAGTTTTTTGTTGGATATGTAATATGAAATACATATATATATACACACACACACACATATATATATATATATTTTTTTTTTTTGGCCACGCCACGCAGCTTGCAGGATCTTAGTTCCCCGACCAGGGATTGAACCCGGGCCCTTGGTAGTGAAAGTGCAGAGTTCTAACCACTGGACCGCCAGGGAATTCCCTCAATTGCCCATATCTGTATGGATGTTTTTCTGGACTTTCTCCTGTGTTCCACTGATATCTGTGTCTAGCTTTGTGCCAGTTCCATACTGTCTTGCTTGCTGCAGCTTTGTAGTGCATCTTAAAATTGGGTAGTGTGAGTCCTCCAATTTTATTCTTTTACAAAATTGTTTTAGTTCAAATCTTCTATATTCTTAATGATTTCCTATGTAGATCTATCAATTATTCACCACAATTTTAGGGCATTTTTATCACTCCCCCCTCAAAGAAACCCTGTATCCATAATCCTTTCAGGTTATTCTTTCTCCTCATATGCATATGTTGATCTCTTCTGAATACCTGAGGTAGAGACCCCTTGTGGATCTCCAGGATTCTTTCTCTGTTTAGGTCTCCTTTCTGGTGCTCAGTCCTAGGAACTTTAGCTGCTTTTGTATCCAGAATCCCAGCTTTGTCAGTTTCAGGAGTTGGCTAGACTTTGTCTCTGTTTTCCCTCCCTATTTTGTGGCTTGGAAACGCTCTTAAGGCAGTAAGCTGGAGCAATCAAGGGCTTACCTCATTTCCCCCCATCTCTCAGGGTTCACTCTTCTTCATTGCCTCATGTCCAGTGTCTTGAAAACCATTATTTCATGTATTTATGTTTGTTTTTGTTTCAGGCATGAAGATAATTCCAGTCCCTCTTTCTCTTTCTTGTCTGGAAGTGGAAGCCTTAATTCCATGAAGGAGTTTTGGTCTTTTTTTTTTTTGCCATTGTAACCCCCATACAGACTCTTTTTGTTTTATTTTTCTTGAACTGTGGACTTCATGTGTGTGTCTGTGTTTTTATGCAGTTATGCATTTTTATATACACATGGACACACATTTAAAACAAGCCTACCGTGGATGATCTTATTCTAGTCTAGGAATCTGTTGGCTACTGTACATTTTTGCTGTTGAGAGAACTGGGGAAGGAAACAATTGCATTCATTAACAGAGTAGGCTATGAATGGGCCAGAGTGATTCTCTTCAGTGACATGAATGAGAGAGTTGTCTCTTTTCAATGGCGGTGTTGTGCAGAGTGTTTATGATGGCACTGGAGAGAGACACAGACAAGATGGTGATACCGTAGTGTCGCCTGAAAGAAAAATGCACGACGTGAAAGTTGTGAGTTAAGTTTTATTCGGGGACCTTAGCCTGAGAGACAGCCTCTCAGATAGTTCTGAGGAACTGCTCCTAAGAGGTAATGGAGGAGCTAGAATATGTATGAACTGGTGGGCGACTGCAGTGGCTAATGGCTTGATCCTTGCAGAACTGGAATGGCAGGCAACATTTTTTTTTTCTTTACAGTAGTGATTTTTATTCATTGTGGGGAAATCTGGTAAAGAGTGAAGCTCTGATGTGGCAGATGAAGTCCCAATCCCAGTCCACTCAGGAAAAAAGAGGCAAGTAGTACAGTAGGAGACAACTGTGAACCAAGGCATTGGAAGAGCTGAGAAGCCAACCAGCGTGCATTGAAGCGACCTAGAGATAAGGAACAGCAGGAAGCCACTGTCACCCCTGGGGTGGGCATAGGGAGAAGGTGGTGCTACCAGAGCCCGGGAGTGAGGTCGCCTGAGATACCCTGACTTCTTTCCTCTCACCCTCTAGTCTCTTATCAGTGCCACCCATTGGATTAATTTAGCTAGAAGCCACTTGCAAGGGGGCCTGGAAAAGTAGTTTACAGGAGTCCCCCCTCTTTTCCCATCCCCTGCAACACATAGCAGAGCAGCAAAGGGCAGAAAGTGGATCTGAGGGCACATCAGCCCAGGACTGGTGTGAAGGTCCTTCCTCAAATCGAATGCCCATTCTGATTTGCAGTATGTCCAATACCTAGATATGGTCCAGAAGGGAGGAGGAAAGCTGCATGGTCAGGGTCAAAAGAGCCAGTATTCCTATCAGCAGTCTGGGGGAAAGGAAGCTAGGTGTTGAGGCACAAGCTACATTTGCTATGATAATATCTGCTTAAAGGATGAGATGAGGTAATTATGATAAACAGTTGTTCACATTTGAAATGTTAAGTTTATGCATTAACAAACCCCACATCAGCTATTTTTTAAGCTTATCTACTGATGCTGTTTGATTGAGTTATTATATATTATTTAGGGAGAGGAAGTGGTGGTAGATATGAGGAGAGACGGGAGGACCCTTTTTATTTTTATTTTATTTTTATTTTTTATTTGGCCGTGCCACGCGGCTTGCAGGATCTTAGTTCCCTGACCAGGGATTGAACCTGGGCCACGGCAGTGAAAGTGCCAAGTCCTAACCACTGAACTACCAGGGAATTCCCAATAAGTTCTTTTTTTAATGGAAATTATTGCAACCCAGGCAAGAATATCAGTTATTTCAAACTGATCAGAATCCTTGATTAGATATTAACACTATAAGAATATCCAGTCTGTTTGCTGGATTAACAAAATGTTCAGCAAATTGTTAGTACATTATACTTTGCTTGACACAGTCTTTTAATATTTTAAATATCTAGACTTTGTGGGAAAAGGCTGCATATAAGATATAACTACACTTGAAAAACTAATCAACAGCCTTCTGGTTTCAGCTCAGAGATGTGGACTGTAGAGTTCCCATCCTTACAACAAGAAAAAAGAGGGACAAATTGCAAATTAATGACTTTTCTTGAACCCAATGCAAAACTAAGGTTTCCGGGCTTACACCTAACCCCAAATCAGGAGAGATGCAGGTGCCACTGCAGGGAGAAATAGCACATGAGCATTTGCTTACCTGGGATAGACACTGCCAATGTCATATAAGCCAATAAGATTAAATTGTTAATGAATTACTAAAGGTTGGGGGCCATAGGTATAGAAGGTTCTGTCTTGCAGACTTTTCCTTCAGGATCCCCACCAGGTGCTCACAGGGAAGATCAGGGAGACTCCTGAGAAAGTGTCTCCCATGTGCTGGCTAGGATAGCAGAACAACAGCCACTGCCAAACTCTGCCCAGACATGTCTCCTCATCTCCCAAAGGAACAAAAGTCTTAATCTTCAGGAAGAAGGGGAACAAAAACTGGTGGAAACCCACTGCAGCTGGGAAAGGAGAACAGGAAAAACAGAGGAGCTCTACTCTTAGGGAAGGAAAGGAATACCGTAATTCTGGGCACAGAATTTTGCTTGGAAGAGGATCACATGCTTATGGAGGCCACAACCCCAAGACCCGGGGCCACAGTACCTATCTAATATTGATGATTGACCGGAACAGAAGAGACTGCCCCCATCTCCCACCTCCCCACTACCAAGCTAACAAGCATTAAGTAAACAGCAATAGAACTGATAAAATGGAATCATAAAAAATACTAAATAAGACCTAGAGAAAGCAGAAAGACAGGGAAAAAAATGAAGAACAAACGGAACAAATAAAAAACAGCTAACAAGATAGATTTTAACCCCACCATATCAGTAATCACTTTAAATGTGAAAATGTGAATGGTCTAAAAGAGATTGTCAGATTGGATTTAAAAAAAAAGACATAACATGTATGCATGTTACAAGAAACCCACTTTAATTAGTTAATTAATTAATTAATTTTGGCTGCACAGGGTCTTAGTTGCGGCACTCAGGATCTTTGTTGTGGCATGCGGGATCTTTTTTTAGTTGCAGCATGTGAACTCCTTAGTTGCTGCATGCATGCAGGATCTAGTTCCCCGACTAGGGATCAAACCCAGGCTTCCCCTGCATTGAGAGCTTGGAGTCTTACCCACTGGACCACTAGGGAAGTCCTGAAACCCACTTTAAATATAAAGACATAGATTCAAAGTAAAAGGAAGGATAAAGATACACCATGCAAATGCTAAACAAAAGAAAGCTGAAGTAGCTATGTTAATTTCAAATAAAGTAGACTTCGTAACAAGGAAGATTAAGGACTTGAATTTTATCTGAAAAATCATTTCACCTTTTTCATATAATGTAACGTAATTGCAGGAATGATATCCCATCACCTTTGCCATATTCTTTTGGTTAGAAGCAAGGTAGAAGTCCTACCCACCCAAAACATAGGTAGTCCTCACTTTGCATCAGTCTGATATGTATGAATTTCAGTTACCATGGTTTAGTTAAATAACATCAGTCCCCTAACAACACAGTTCAAATTTCTGGTACCATAGTATATTAACTGTGAGTAACTGCACAAAGTTCAGACTTTCCTGCTAGCTCTTTGTATTACATAAATAACAAATGGACATCAAGATGAGTGACCAGTCTTTCAAAGTCTGTCCATGCTCACTGCCCACCTGTTATTCAGTTTCACACACAGACAGCAAAGCATGCAGTTGGGTTGCCTCCTTGTCTCCCAGTGATAAATCCATGTGACATTTTACAAAAATGGGTAGCTGAAAGAGGGAATTGGCCAACAAAGATGAAAGTGCAGCAGAGAAATGAAAAATGACGACACTGGAAGAGAAATTTGTATCAAACATAAATGGAATAATAGAAGAACGGGCTGATAGCAGAAATGTCGACACTGCCACCATTCGAGAAACTCTAAATATACAGCCAGGTGAACTTAGTGAAGAACTTACTGATGTAAATGAGCAAAGTGGTTGTGATGAAAAGCATGATGATCCAGAAGAAGTGATGCCAGCAAAAAAACTTCATATTGAAGGGGCTGTTGGAGAGATTTCAAGACATGGAGAGTGCTAAGGTTATAATGTGAAAGCTGATCCTGACCTAGAAAGGAGTGTGACAGTTCACCAAGGCATAGAGAAGACGCTTGCTCTGTATCCCTCTGTGTTGTACAATAAGTTATACAGTGAGAGAAAGCAAGCAAGCACTGTTCAGACTACTTTTGATAAGTTTTCTACAAAGAAATAACCCCTTTTAAAAAATATTTATTTATTTATTTTGGCTACACCAGGTCTTAGTTGCGGCATGCGGACCCTTAGTTGCGGCATGCGGACTCTTAGTTGCGACATGCATGTGGGATCTAGTTTCCCGACCAGGGATCGAACCCGGGCCCCCTGCATTGGGAGCGTGGAGTCTTACCCACTGGACCACCAGGGAAGTCCCAAGAAAAAACCCTTTAATTCTTAATATTTTTGGTGTTTTAAATTACAGGGTACTAAATAAATATAAGTTTTACTATCTTTTCATTTCTCTTTACATTTATAGCCAAGAGTAAGAGTCTTTAATGTTTTGATGACATTTTTTAAAGATCATTGAGCAATTATATTTTCCCCATTGATTATTAAGATTGCTTTTCTTGCTTTCAGCTTGCATAGTCATTTTTGCAGTTCCCACTACCATGCAGGACTGTTTATACTATTTAGAGATTAAAAAGAATGAAGTAGTGATTCATGCTAAAACATGAATGAACCTCAACATTATGCTAAATGGAAGAAGTCATGCACAAAGGTTGCCTACTGTGTGATTCCATTTACATGAAATGTTTAGAAAAGGCAAATGTATAGAAACAGAAAATACTGGGCTGGCCAAAAAGTTCCTTCGGTTGTAAAGTAAAAATAAAAGACATTTTTCATTTTCACCAAGAACTTTATTGAACAATGTATTCACCATTTTGTTCCACTACCTTCTGCCGTTTTTCAGGCAACTTCATAATTCCATCTTCCCAAAACTTTTTATCTTTTTGAGCAAAGAACTGTTCCAGGTGCCTTTTACAGTCTTCCAGGGAAATGAAATTTTTCCCATTAAGAGAATTTTGTAAAGAATTTTGTAAATAATAAATGGAAATCTGAAGGTACAATGTCTGGTGAATACGGCAGATGAATCAGGACTTCCCAGCTAAGCTGTAACAGTTTTTGTCTGGTCATCAAAGAAACATGCGGTCTTGCGTTATCCTGATGGAAGATTATACGTTTTCTTTTGACTAATTCCGGATGCTTTTTGTCGAGTGCTGCTTTCAGTTGGTCTAAATGGGAGCAGTACTTGTAGAATTAATCATCTTGTTTTCCGGAAGGAACTCATAATAGAGGACTCCCTTCCAATCCCACCATATACACCTTACCTTCTTTGGATGAAGACCGGCGTTTGGTGTGGTTGGTGGTGGTTCATTTCGTTTGCCACATGATCTCTTCTGTTCCACATTATCGTACAGTATCCACTTTTCATTGCCCATCACAATTTGTTTTAAAAATGGAATGTTTTCATTACGTTTCCGTAGAGAATCACATGGAAATGGAGCTACAATCAAAGTTTCAATATTTTATTGGAATTAAATTAGCATCACACTGAAGTAGATTGCGATCAAGATGACTATTGTAATCCCTGGAACACCCACTATGGAAATAAAAAATAATTCAAAAATATAGTAAAAAAAAGGAATTGAAATTCCACATACGCACAAATTATATATATATATAGAGAGAGAGACAGACAGAGAAAGCATGTGCATGCACACAAGAAAGCAGTGAGAAAGTAAGAAAGAACCAAAATGGCATGAAACATAGAAAATAAATAGCAAATGTGGCAGTCATAAGTCCAACTATTAAATGTGACTAGACTAAACACTGCAATCAAAAGGCAGACATTGTCACACTAGGAAAAAAAACTGAGATTCAACTCTATGCTGTCTAAAAGACATACTTTAGATGAGGTTTATCAGCCTTGTACCACTGAAGTTTTGGACTGGATAATTCTTGGTTATGGGGGCTATCCTGTGCATTGTAGGGTATTTAGTAGCATCCCTGGTCTTTATCCATTACATGTCAGTAGTAGCCATGCAGTTGTGATAAACATAAATTTCTCCAGCTATTGCCAGATGTCACTTGGGGGACAAAATTGCTCCCTGCTGAGAGCTGTGCTTTAGATTCACACACACACGCACATGCATGCAGAGGTTGAAAGTAAAAGGATGGAAAAATACATGCCAGCTAACGCTAATCATAAAAGCACTGGAGTAGCTATGTTATCAGACAAGATAGACTTTAAGGTAAGAAATATTATTGTAGATAAAGAGGGACACTTCATAATGCCATCAGGAAGATATAAAAATTATGAATGTGTACATACCTAAAAACAGCTCCAAAACACATGAAGCAAAAATTGACAGACTTGAAAAGAGAGATGCAATTCAACAATAATGGGTAGGGACTTCTATACCTTTCTCTCAATAATTGAAAGAGCACCTGCATAAAAAGTTAGCAAGGTTACAGAAGATTTAAACAACACCATCAACCTACTTGACCTAACTGGCATTTATAAAACAGTTTACCCAGCAACAGTAAAATACACATCCTTTTTAAGAAGACATGGAACGTTCTACAGAATAGATCATATGCTTGGCCATAAAACAAGTCTTATTAAATTTTAAAAGATTGAAATCATAAAGAATGTTCTCTGACCAAAAAGTAATTGAAGTTGGACTCAACAACAACAAAAGAAATTTAGTAATTTAAATAGTCTATATAGTTTATAACAAGTGTATGTAGCTCTTAATAATTTTATTGTTATTATTTTTTGCCCTTCTTGAGTCTCTTTTGCAAATATCTAAAAATTTTTGAATAGGTAATACATTTACATGTCCAAATAGAAAAGAAATTTAAAGGAGACACATTGAAAATGTATGCCCCAGTGGGACCTTCAAGATGGCGGAGGAGTAAGACGTGGAGATCACCTTCCTCCCCACAAATACATGAAAAATAAATCTACATGTGGAACAACTCCTACAGAACAGCTGCTGAATGCTGGTGGAAGACCGCAGACTTCCCAAAAGGCAAGAAAATTCCCATGTACCTGGGTAGGGCAAAAGAAAAAAGAAAAACAGAGACAAAAGAATAGGGATGGGACCTGCACCTCTGGGAGGGAGCTGTGAAAGAGGAAAAGTTTCCACAGACTAGGAAGCCCCTTCACTGGTGGAGATGGGGGATGGGCAGGTGGAAGCTTCAGAGCCAAGAAGGAGAGTGCAGCAACAGGGGTGCAGAGGACAAAGTGGAGACATTCCTGCACAAAGGATTGGTGCTGACCAGCACTCACCAGCCTGAGAGGCTTGTCTGCTCACCCGCAGGGATGGGTGGGGGCTGGGAGCTGAGGCTCGGGCTTCGGAGGTCAGATCCCAGGGAGAGGACTGGGGTTGGCTGCGTGAACACAGCCTGAAGGGGGCTCGTGCGCCACAGCTAGCCGGGAGGGAGTCTGGGAAAAAGTCTGGACCTTCCTAAGAGGCAAGAGACCATTGTTTCAGGGTGCGTGAGGAGAGGGGATTCAGAGCACCACCTAAGTGAGCTCCAGAGATGGGCGCGAGCTGCGGCTATCAGCACGGACCCCAGAGACAGGCATGAGACGCTACGGCTGCTGCTGCAGCCACCAAGAAGCCTGTGTGCAAGCACAGGTCACTATCCACACCTCCCCTACTGGGAGCCTGTGCAGCCCGCCACTGCTGGGGTCCCGTGATCCAGGGACAACTTCCCTGGGAGAATACATGGCATGCCTCAGGCTGTTGCAACGTCACGCTGGTCTCTGCCACTGCAGGCTCGCCCCGCATTCCAATTATGACTACAATACCCCTCCCTCCCCCAGGCCTGAATGAGCAAGAGCCCCCTAATCAGCCACTGTTTTAACCCCCTCCTGTCTGGGCAGGGAACAGATACCTAACCTTATACCTAAAACAATTAGAGAAAGAAGAACAAAAATAACCCTGAGGTTAGGAGAAGGAAAGAAATCTTAAAGATCAGATCAGAAATAAATGAAAAAGAAATGAAGGAAACAATAGCAAATATCAATAAAACTAAAAGCTGGTTCTTGGAAAAGATAAACAAAATTGATAAACCATTAGCCAGACTCATCAAGAAAAAAAGGGAGAAGACTCAAATCAACAGAATTAGAAATGAAAAAGGAGAAGTAACCACTGACACTGCAGAAATACAAACGATCATGAGAGATTACTGCAAGCAACTATATGCCAATAAAATGGACAACCTGGAAGAAATGGACAAATTCTTAGAAAAGCACAACCTTCCGAGACAGAACTAGGAAGAAATAGAAAATATAAACAGACCAATCACAAGCACTGAAATTGAGACTGTGATTAAAAATCTTCCAACAAACAAAAGCCCAGGACCAGATGGCTTCTCGGGAAAATTCTATCAAACATTTAGAGAAGAGCTAACACCTATCCTTCTCAAACTCTTTCAAAATATAGCAGAGGGAGGAACACTCCCAAACTCATTCTACGAGGCCACCATCACCCTGATACCAAAACCAGACAAAGATGTCGCAAAGAAGGAAAACTACAGGCCAATATCACTGATGAACATAGCTGCAAAAATCCTCAACAAAATACTAGCAAACAGAATCCAACAGCACATTAAAAGGATCATACACCATGATCAAGTGGGTTTATCCCAGGAATGCAAGGATTCTTCAATATACGCAAATCAATCAATGTGATACACCGTATTAACAAATTGAAGGATAAAAACCATATGATAATCTCAGTAGATGCAGAAAAAGCTTTTGACAAAATTCAACACCCATTTATGATAAAAACTCTCCAGAAAATAGGCACAGAGGGAACCTACGTCAACATAATAAAGACCATATATGACAAACCCACAGCTAACATCGTTCTCAATGGTGAAAAACTGAAACCATTTTCTCTAAGATCAGGAACAAGACAAGGTTGCCCACTTTCCCTGCTATTACTCAACATACTTTTGGAAGTTTTAGCCACAGCAATCAGAGAAGAAAATAAATAAAAGGAATCCAAATCGGAAAAGAAGTAAAACTGTCACTGTTTGCAGATGACATGATACTATACATAGAGAATCCTAAAGATGCTACCAGAAAACTATTACAACTAATCAATGAATTTGGTAAAGTAGCAGGATACAAAATTAATGCAGAAAAATCTCTTGCATTTCTATACACTAATGATATAAAATCTGAAAGAGAAATTAAGGAAATACTCCCATTTACCACTGCAACAAAAAGAATAAAATACTTAGGAATAAACCTACCTAAGGAGACAAAAGACCTGTACGTGGAAAACTATAAGACACTGATGAAAGAAATTAAAGATGATACCAACAGATCGAGAGATATACCGTGTTCTTGGATTGGAAGAATCAACATTGTGAAAATGACTGTACTACCCAAAGCTATCTACAGATTCAGTGGCATTTTTCACAGAACTAGAACAAAAAAATTCACAATTTGTATGGAAACACAAAAGACCCCAAATAGCCAAAGCAATCTTGAGAAAGAAAAACGGAGCTGGAGGAATCAGGCTCCCTGACTTCAGACTATACTACAAAGCTGCAGTAATCAAGACAGTATGGTACTGGCACAAAACAGAAATATAGATCAATGGAACAGGATAGAGCGCCCAGAGATAAACCCACGCACATATGGTCACCTTATCTTTGCTAATGGAGGCAAGAATATACAAGGGAGAAATGGCAGCCTCTTCAGTAAGTGGTGCTGGGAGAACTGGACAGCTACATGTAAAAGAATGAAATTAGAACACTTCCTAATGCCATACACAAAAATAAACTCAAAATGGATTAAGGCCTAAATGTAAGGGCAGACACTATAAAACTCTTAGAGGAAAACATAGGCAGAACACTCTATGACATAAATCACAGCAAGATCCTTTTTGACCCACCTCCTAGAGAAATGGAAATAAAAACAAAAATAAACAAATGGGACCTAGTGAAACTTAAAAGCTTTTGCATAGCAAAGGAATCCATAAACAAGACGAAAAGACAACCCTCAGAATCGGAGAAGATATTTGCAAATGAAGCAACTGACAAAGGATTAATCTCCAAAATATACAAGCAGCTCAATAGCAAAAAACAAGCAATCCAATCCAAAAATGGGCAGAAGACCTAAATAGACATTTCTGCAAGGAAGATATACAGATTGCCAACAAACACATAAAAGGATGCTGAACATCACTAATCATTAGAGAAATGAAATCAAAACTACAATGAGGTATCACCTCACACTTGTCAGAATGGCCATCATCAAAAAATCTACAAACAGTAAATGCTGGAGAGGGCGTGGAGAAAAGGGAACCCTCTTGCACTGTTGGTGGGAATGTAAATTGATAACAGCCGCTATGGAGAACAGTGTGGAAGTTCCTTAAAAAACTAAAAATAGAACTACCATATGACCCAGCAATCCCACTACTGGGCATATACCCTGAGAAAACCATAATTCAAAAAGAGTCATGTACCCCAATGTTCATCGCAGCACTATTTACAATAGCCAGGACATGGAAGCAACCTAAGTGTCCATCGACAGATGAAAGGATAAAGATGTGGCACATATATACAATGGAATATTACTCAGCCATAAAAGGAAATGAAACTGAGTTATTTGTAGTGAGGTGCAAGGACCTAGAGTCTGTCATACAGAGTGAAGTAAGTCAGAAATAGAAAAACAAATACCATATGCTAGCACGTATATATGGAATCTAAAAAAAAAAAAAAGTTGGTTCTGATAAACCTAGGGGCAGGACAAGAATAAAGACGCAGACTTAGAGAATGGGCTTGAGGACACGGGGAGGGGGAAGGGTAAACTGGGACGAAGTGAGAGAGTGGCATGGACTTATATATACTACCAAATGTAAAATAAATAGCTAGTGGGAAGCAGCCACATAGCACAGGGAGATCAGCTTGGTGCTTAGTGACCACCTAGAGGGGTGGGATAAGGAAGCTGGGAGGGAGATGCAAGAAGGAGGAGATATGGGGATATATGTATATGTATAGCTGATTCACTTTGTTATACAGCAGAAACCAATACAACATTGTAAAGCAGTTACGCTCCAATAAAGATGTTAAAAAAAACAGAAAATGTATGCCGCATCCCACTGTATTCATTTCTCCTTGACATTGTAGTAACCACTTTTGTCTTTCCTGTATTTCTTCACATAAATATAAGCAAATAACAAATATATGTTCTAATTTCCACCCTTCCTCTGTAAAAGGTAGTATATACCATGTGTCCTGTAGTGCATCTTGTGTTTTTCATTTAAATTATCCTAGAGATGTTGCCATATTAAAACAAAGAAGTCTTCCCCATTCTTTGCTTTTATAGCTGCAAGGTATTCTATTGTGTGGATGTACCAGAATTTAGTCCTTTGGTGGTGGACGCTAGGATGGTTTCCAGTCTTACTGTAACCAAGCAATACTGCACTGGATAACCTTGAACATCTTGTACATGTGTGGTTGTATCTGTGGGATAGATTCCTAGGAGTAAGATTGCTGGCTCAAAAGGTAAATACATTTTCAATTTTGGGTGATATTGCCAGATTCTTTTCATTAGAAGTTGTACTATTTTTCACTCTTACCAGCAATGAAAGTGCCCATTTTCCCAGTCTTGCCAAAAGAATGTGTTGTCAAACTTTTGGATTTTTGTCAATTTGAGAGATAAGAATGGTATCTCAGTGTCATTTAATTTGCATTTCTCTTAAAAATAATGATGAATATCTTTTCAAAAGGTTAAGAGCCATTTATATTTTTTTCTTGTAAATTGCCTATTTATATTATTTACCTATTTTTTCCTATGGACTTGACTGTTTCTTGATTCTAGGACTTTTTTGTTTCACGTCTTTATTGGAGTATAATTGCTTTATAATGGTGTGTTAGTTTCTGCTTTATAACAAACTGAATCATCTATACATATACATATAACCCCATATCTCCTCCCTCTCGCGTCTCCCTCCCACCCTCCCTATCCTGCCCCTCTAGGTGGTCACAAAGCACGGAGCTGATCTCCCTGTGCTATGCGGCTGCTTCCCACTAGCTAGCTATTTTACATTTGGTACTGTATATATGTCCATGCCATTCTCTCACTTCGTCCCAGCTTACCCTTCTGACTCCCCATGTCCTCAAGTCCATTCTCTATGTCTGTGTCTTTATTCCTGTCCTGCCTCTAGGTTCTTCAGACCTTTTTTTTTTTAGATTCCACGTATATGTGTTAGCATACCGTATTTGTTTTTCTCTTTCTGACTTACTTCACTCTGTATGACAGACTCTAGGTCCATCCACCTCACTACAAATAACTCAATTTCATTTCTTTTTATGGCTGAGTAATATTCCATTGTATATATGTGCCACATCTTCTTTATCCATTCATCTGTCAATGGACACTTAGGTTGCTTCCATGTAGGACCTTTTTATATATTAGGGAGATGAGCCCCTTTATCTGTGATGGGTTGCAAATATTTTTTTCAGTTTATCTTTTTTTTAAACCTTGATTATGTGTTTTCCTCCTCTTAGAAGGTTGTTGTTTTTGCTATCAAGTAGTCAAAGTTTTCAGTTTTTACTCTTAAGATGTCTGGACTTCATCATTAGAAAGATGCTCCCCAAATATCTACTTAGTTGTCCCATCACCAGTTACTAAAAAGTTCATATCGACCCTGCTGATTTGAGATGCCTTCTCTATCATATCCTAAATTTCTTTTCTGGTCCATTGGTATGATTCTATTCATGGATTAATGCCAGCAATATTATTACTGTACCAGTATTAAATAGTTCCAATGGTTTTGGCCCTTAGAATATTTTAAAATCTGTTAGGGCTAATGTCCCTCATTACTCATTTTTCCCCTTGAGTTTTCCTGGTTCTTGTCTGTTTAGTTTTGCATATGACTCTAGAATTCTCTAGTTCCTACCCAAATGCCTATTGGTATTTTTATTGGGATAGCATTGAATTTATGAATCAGTGTGGGAAGAATAATTTTTACAGTGTTGATTCTTCCTATTCAAGGACCTCCCATGCCTTTCTATTTTTCAAGACTCTTGTGTTCTTCAGGAGTATTTTTGAGTTTTCCTCTTAAGTTTTGCACCTTTCTTGTTAACCTTAAACCTAGATATTTTATATTTTTGTTAATATTATAAATGAGGTCTTCTTGTCCATTATATCTTTAAACTGTATTGTTGTTCTGGAATATTTTTCGTTTAAATTTGCTTAGCCACATTATTTTTCATTTTCTTTACTCTCATTTTCACAGCCCAGGATATTTCCTGAAAATTGCCAAATGCTTTTTACTATCTTTCTGCCTTGAAATGAAGTATCTTGAAAATTAATGTAAAAAAATCAAAGTACTGAAAATGGCTTAGGGTTTCTAGTGTAGATGTTAGCATAAGTGCTTGAAGGCAGAGAAGGCAAAACCCAGGGTGTATTTTGATATTGGTTTGGTGGAGGCTGGCTTGTCATGAACCAAAAACTTGGCATCCTGAAAGTTAACAGATTGATCACTTGTATTAGAGATAGCGCTGAATAAGTATTTTGGCTAATTGTTGAATGGCAAGTGTTGAAAATTCGTATTTGGCCAAGACCAAACCAAAGTATCACCAACTTAGAATGAATCTCTGAGTTTACTGAATCTATATTTTATTCAGGGATGCATTATTATTGCAATTTTATTAAAAATGTCAGTTGTCATGTTTTCAAAGTTTGACATTACAGAGTGTAATTTCTCAGCACTCTCAGCTGCTAGATTGCATGGGGGAGTTCATTAGGTCGTATTTGTGTGATACCAAAGAGATAACTAGAAATTAAATGCAACTCTAGAAGTTTGTTTCGTGATGTTAATGGTACCAAACAATTCTACAAAGATTAGAATTATAACCTAATGTCTATTATTGTATCTTGTGTTGTTACTTAAACTTTTAGATATTTTTTTACTTAACCAGATATATTGTTTTTCCTTAAGTTATTTAGTGATTGTACTGTTCATTCAACCTTCACTGTTTACCTGTTTATTTCTTAATATATTCCTTTTTAAAAGTCAGGTTTATTGAGATATACTTTCATACCATAAGATTCATTCTTCTTATGTATACAGTTTGGTGAGTCTTCCCATACACATACACTTGTGTGACCACCACCAAAATCAAGATGTAGAACATCTGTCCCCCCAGAAAGTCCTTGTGCATCTTGGCAGAGCATGCCCTCATCCTACCCCAGCCCTCGGCAACTACTGGTCTGTTTTCTGTCCCTATAGTTTAGCCTTTTCTAAAACTTCAAGTGAATGAAGTCATATATTAGGTACCCTTTTGTGTCTAGCTTCTTTTACTTAGCAAAATACTTTGGCAATCCATCCATGTTGTTGTGTGTATCAGTAGTCTGTTTCTTTGTTATTACTGAGCAGTATTCCATTGCATGGATGCGTCATGGTTTACTTGCACATTTACCATTCGTTGAACATTTGGGTTGTTTTCAGTTCTGGGTATTATAAATAAAGCTGCTCTGAACATTTGCCTACACGTCTTTGTGTGGGCATGTGTTTTCCTTTCTGTTGGATAAACACCCAAGAGTGAGATTTCTGGGTTGTATGGTAAGTGTGTGTTTAACTTTAGAAAAACCTGGCAACCTTTTTCAAAGGGACTGAACATTTTGCATTCCCAGCAGCAGTGTGGAAGATTGCTCCACAGCCTTACCAATTTTTCTTATTTAGGAATTTTTAATTTTAGCCATTCTAGTGTGAAGTGGTATCTTATTGTTGTTTTAATTTGCATCTCCCTAATGATCAATGATGTGGAACTTCTTTTCTTGTGCTTATTTGCCATCTGTATACCTTGTTGTGCTCTGTTCATATTTTTTGGCCCATTTTTAATCTGCTTTTTTCTTTTGGTCTTCTTGAGTTGTGCTTTTATATTTTTTGGGTACAAATTCTTTATCAGATAAGGGGTTTGCAGTATTTTCTCCCTGTCTGTGGCTTGTTTTTTCATTTCCTTAGCAGTGTCTTTTGAAGAGTAGAAGTTTTAGATTTTGATAAAGTCCAGTTTGTCAGTTTTTCCCTTTAAGGTTTGTACTTTTTGTGTCCATCTTAATGCATTATTAATAAGTTAAATGTTTTGTATATAAAATCAACAGCTCTCCTAGTCATTTATCAACATTTATTTTTACAATAGTAAAGATGAATATATCACTCAAGAGACTGGTAGAATTTCTACATGTAAAACACATAAGGCAATCTGTACTACAAATTACAAATAGACTTTATAATAAATACAAAAGGCATGCCTTGTTTATATTACTCATGTTGATATGCTGGTCACATGTGATGACATTCTATATCTTGCTATCGCATGGTCGTTGATCACTAACAGTTAAGGAATACCCAAAATGCCATTGAGGGAGACGTTCAGTTACTTCTGAAGACTGAAGCTGATTTTTGCCTGAGTCAAACTTTGGGACATCCCTCATTTATATTGATTAGTTCTTCGTGTTTGTTTTGGTATTGTTTATTAATTACAGATTTCAATCTTTCCATAAAGAGACCCAAGTAAGCCCAACCATGATTTTCACAAAATTAAGTCGTATGTTGACTACCCAAGTATTTGTGGCTATTTATTGTACAGGGACACAGACCCTTCTCACAAGGACTGCTATGGGAGTGCTATGTGGAGGAGGTTATTAAGAAATTAGCTTTATGATCCCTCTGGAGCTGCTTCTTCCAGCAAGAGAAATAGAAAAATCGAGAGAGTGGTTTGGATTAGGCTTTCGGTCTTTAACATTTCATGTGTGTCCTCACTGTCATCCAGACACTGAGACTTTTAAAATGACGTAGCATTCCTTCACTGTAGCAGAATAATTGTGACCCAGCTTTATTTTATTTATTTATTTATTTATTTGAGTTTTATTTTATACAGCAGGTTCTTATTAGTTATCTATTTTATACATATTGGTATATAAATGTCAATCCCAATCTTCCAATTCATCCCACCACCACCACCCTGCCCTTGCTTTCCCTCCTTGGTGTCCATACATTTGTTCTCTACATCTGTGTCTCTATTTCTGCCTTGCAAACTGGTTCATCTGTACCATTTTTCTAGATTACACAAATATGTGTTAATATACGATATTTGTTTTTCTCTTTCTGACTTACTTCACTCTGTATGACAGTCTCTAGGTCCATCCACGTCTCTACAAATGACCCAATTTCGCTCCTTTTTATGGCTGAGTAATATTCCATTGTATATATGTACCACATCTTCTTTATCCATTCCTCTGCTGATGGACACTTAGGTTGCTTCCATGTCCTGGCTACTGTAAATAGAGCTGCAATGAACATTTTGGTACGTGACTCTTTTTGAATTATGGTTTTCTCTGGATATATGCCCAGTAGTGGGACTGCTGGGTCATATGGTAGTTCTATTTTTAGTTTTTTAAGGAACCTCCATACTGTTCTCCAGTTGATACAGATAGTGGCTGTATCAATTTACATTCCCACCAACAGTGCAAGAGGGTTCCCTTTTCTCCACACCCTCTCCCACATTTGTTGCTTGTAGGTTTCTTGATGATGCCCATTCTAGCCGGTATGAGGTGATACTTCATTGTAGTTTTGATTTGCATTTCTCTAATAATTAGTGATGTTGAGCAGCTTTTCATGTGCCTCTTGGCCATCTGTATGTCTTCTTTGGATGACCTAGCTTTATTAGTTGCTTAATAATGTTTTGCTGAGTTTTTCAGGTTTAAGAGACTATGCTGCGGTGCCAGGTACTGGGAAGAGGAAATAAAGAAAAGGTTCTGCACCCAAGGAGTTGACACTGAATGGAACACAACTGTCTATGGTGCACCGAAAGCCAGGTCAGGCTGTGTGGCTGAGGTTAGGGCATGTGGGGATCACTGTAGGGCATAACACAGGAAACATAGGATTCAGGAAACAGACTGTGGACCTCATTTGCCCTTTTGGAGTTTTGAGGCTCTGTTCTGTTAAAAGATGGGTTGGCATTTGTAAGCAAAGGTTTGGGTTGATTTAGACCTGCCTTAAGAATGATCTTGGTCTCCCATACTCTGTGTCTTTGGAAACAGTCGAGTTAAGATAATTGGGGGATATTGTGTCTGCCTCGGTTGTTGTATGGAGCTGCACCTGGCTTGGGGAGGTGTCAGTTGGAGTGTGGACCTTTGTCCTGCAGAGGATGGTATAAAAGACTGATGGGAAAAGGGGCTGTGGTGTCTCAACAAGACCCCCAAACGTCTTGGCTCCCACTGTGGCAGTCATTCACCACCGGTGTGGGTGAGGGGACAGAAGAACTGTGTACTGGGGTGGCTTCTGGGCTTCCCATGGAGATGAAGCTGTTGTCCCTGATGTATTTCCTGTCCGTATACTACTCTAAAGCGAAGTAAATGTTGTATTAACTGAAAACCTGTTTGGGTCTTGGGAGTCTGATTGCAAGCTTGAACCCATCACTGCGACTGCACTGCTGCCTGGGAATGAGAGGTTAGTGACACGAGCTGGGGAGATGCCTTTAGAGTGGTTGTGTTGGGGATGAGGAGGACCTGAATCAGGGTTATAGCAACGAGATGGTGAGAATAGTGAATATCTGTACCCATCATGGGCACTGAGACTCCCGTTAGCAGTTCTGTTAAGTGGTCTGGGGCAGAAGGGAGAACAGAACTCCAACTACAGCTCTGATGAGAGGTCTGAATGGGGTCAGGGGTTCTTCCTAGCTGTGTAAACATGTATATTTTATTTCATTATTTTATTTTATTTTACTTTTTAAAAATTTAATAAACAGTGCTCTCGATATGTGCCAAGTACGATTCCGGGCACTTTATAAATATGAACTCAATTCCTCATAACAACACAATACCATTTACCATTTACTGATGAGAAAATTGAGGCAAAAAGAAGTAAAGTAACTTGGCTGAGGCCATCCAGCTTAGTAAACGGTGAAGCTGAGATTTTTTTTAAAATATTTATTTATTTATTTATTTGGCTGCATCGGGTCTTAGTTGCGGCACAGAGGATCTTCTTTGCAGCATGCGGGATCTTTTGTTGTGGTGCACGGGCTTCTCTCTCTAGTTGTGGCTCATGGGCTCAGTAGTTAACAGCGCATAGACTTAGTTGCCCCAAGGCATGTGGGATTCCAGTTCCCTGACCAGGGATTGAACCCACGTCCCCTGCATTGGAAGGCAGATTCTTAACCACTGGACCACCAGGGAAGTCCCTTAAGCTGAGATTTGAACCCGGGCAGTCTGACTCCAGAATCCCTGCTTTGAACCATTCCAATTCCTCTAGCTTCTCTTCTGCATTCTTCATCATAGCAAAAGAATGGAATTAGTAGTTGTTGTTTTTAAGTTCATCGTTGATGACTGAGTCAGAACGGTCATGCAGGTTACAGCTGTATAGAGTTATGTCATTGGGCACTTTCTGGGGAGCACGGATTCCTTACATGGGTGAGGAGAGCACCTACCCCTTGGCTTGTACCCCTGTACAAGCCAAGGGAAGGCTTATGCTACAGTTGTAGGGCCTCACTTCACATCTGTTGCCACCCTCTGCTATTGAGGCAGCCCCTTTCCTCAAAGTTCCTCTTGGCATCTTTTGCAGGGCTCATGGCTGTGATGCTTCTGCAGTCTCCTGCTTCACCTCTTCATAGGAGAGTGAGTGAGTTTGCTTTGGGAGGAAACCCAGGCAAGGTCTGAGCAATGGGTGTGCAGTTGGGGCTGGCTCAGGGCATCAAACATTGCTCTGTTGAGGTTTTTTGCCTTTTCTTGTGAGAAATCTCATTGTTAATACATGGACTGCCCAACCCAGGCCCTTTAGTCACACCAAAGAAAGCAAATTGTTCCTTTTCCAAGATGAGCCTTATAATACCACATTATATTATTTTATTGGGTTGGCCAAAAAGTTCGTTTGGGTTTTTCTGTAAGATGCTACCAAAAACCTGAACGAACTTTTTGGCTAACCCAATGTAATATATTACTTCTCATATCAAGTCCTCCAGTTACGTGTGGTAGTGATTTATGTATTTTATTCATCTTTCTTTTGCTAGGTGGGTAGATTGAATGTGGCTTTTGTATCATGATTTTTATTCTTTGCTACAAAGCAGTGATTTGGTTTCTAGGTCGACATTGCAAGCAGCCTGATGTTTTATCACAGCACTTCAGCTTCCTCTCACTGCTGGCTGACCAGGGGTTGCTGAAATATATTGTCAACTGAAAAAAAACCCCACAGAACCTAAGAGTTGAGAGTTATGTTTTATTTCGAGACCTTACTGGGAGACAGCCTCTCACAGGCTCTCTGAAGAACTGATCCAAAGAGGTAAGGGAGGAGCCAGGATATATATATATATAGGAGTTTTTGCTAAAAAAACAAAAACCAAAAAAACCCAAACAAACCAACCAAAAAAGCCCAAACAAACCAACCAAAAAAACCATGTAGTCAAACATCAAAAGATTACTGCTGATCACAAAAAGCAGACATCTCAAGTTAATGGTTTTAGTGTGCTTTTCTATGTGTGGAAAGATGCCGGAGTCTATGCTTATTGATCATATCAAATTATTCCTTTGATATGTGTCTTAACTATTTAGGGCCAGTATCCTGTTTTTCCCCCATCCTGAATTCCCCTCAGGGTGGCCGGCAACATTTGGGTACCTGAACGGCAGGCAACATTCTTTGTTTACTGGAATGGCAGGCCACATTTTTTTGTCCACAGTATTGATCAAGTTATTGGTATTTTCATTGTCCTATTTTGTACCGAATGAAGCATGATACGTCCCACTCTGTGACTGAAGCTGTGAGTGACAGTTATTTCTGTGTGGTGGCCTGAAATGACAGAAGGTTACTGCTTACTGTGGAAGAATCTTCTGGAGGTACCCCCCCATACCTCTGCTTTGAGCCCGCAGCAGAACTTGTGAATGGCATCTAGTAAATTGCAGTCTCATTGTTACAATGACCCACAGACACAAAGGAATAACTTTGTATATAAAGTTTTGGAGCGCTCAGATCACTTATTTAATGCTATTTTTCATGGTTTTATTGGTATATGTGCCTGTGAAAAGACTTTGTGATCAGCATCTGTCTCTTTTTTGGTTACTTTCTTTAATACTCCAATTCTTTGTGTGAAATGCTTAAATTAAATGTCATAAGTGGGGTTGATAAAACTCTTTTCTTGCCTCACTGAACTTTAGTTTTTACAAATAATCTTAGAATAATTCAGGTAACTAAGATTTGGGGAGGAAACAGTTTCTACTTGTACATGAAAAACCTCTATTACTCTCTCTTATGTTCCATTTTCTGCAAACAACTCTTATTAGCTAGATTAACTAAAAAACCAGGGGCAATCTTTCATAGAGCACAGGATCATCAAAATAGATTTTTGGTTTATCAACCCTTAGACTAGAATAGAAAATCCATGTTTGTTCTAGTGTTTGTGCAACTAATAGTCCAAACCATGAAGTTATATGTTCATTGAGAATGTAGGAAGCAAAATGGAAAAAAAAATGCCCCTTGTTGGTGCATGTCACCAACTGCTTTCACTGACTGCACTTAGCACAATACATAATCATCTCTTCTCTTGATTTACTTTTTTATTGGCTACTCCTCCCTACCCGCACTAGACCACAAGGTCCGTAAAGGCAAGGCCCATGATGGCTCCAATACTGGCTGACTGAGAGTCTCCATAGTCTTTTCGCAATCCTGGCCCTTCACTTTGGAATCCAAGCTGTGTTGTGATACTTATAATAATTTAAAACTGTGAGGGCTTCCCTGGTGGCGCAGTGGTTGAGAGTCTGCCTGCCGATGCAGGGGACACGGGTTCGAGCCCTGGTC
Source organism: Balaenoptera borealis (assembly GCF_965194805.1). Taxonomy (NCBI): domain Eukaryota; kingdom Metazoa; phylum Chordata; class Mammalia; order Artiodactyla; family Balaenopteridae; genus Balaenoptera; species Balaenoptera borealis. The sequence goes on along the minus strand of NC_138881.1, from coordinate 41,569,258 downwards.
TGGGAGGATCCCACATGCCGCGGAGCAACTGGGCCCGTGTGCCACAATTACTGAGCCTGCGCGTCTGGAGCCTGTGCTCCGCAACGGGAGAGGCCAAGATAGTGAGAGGCCCGCGCACCGCGATGAAGAGCGGTCCCCGCACCGCGATGGGGAGTGGCCCCCCGCTTGCCGCGGCTGGAGAGGGCCCTCGCACGAACCGGGGACCGAACACAGCCAAGGATAAATAAATAAATAAAGTAGCTATAAAAAAAAAATTAAAAAAAAAAAAAACTGTGAAGCATCTGAAGATGACTTCACAGGAAACTGAATTTCAAAACTAACTTACTTATTTCTTGGAAGCTTAATGGATGAATTTAAAGAAAGAGGACCATTTGCTCTAGCTTTGTAAGCCAGAGAAACCAGAGGCTGAGGGATGTGCTCTTTTCCCTCAGTCTCCTATTCTCTCGCAGCTCTGATTTCTATCCAGGGTAACATGACCTAGGTGAACTATTTGCATCTTTGAAAATTCCACTCTTCTGCTAGCTGATTAGAGTGGTAAAATGGAAACATATCTTGTGTGTTCTCTATCATTCTGGAGAATTATTAATAAAGTCTCTTTCTGGCAGTTCTCATTGAGTAATTTAATTTTAGAAGTGAAAAGAACATTATCTGTTGGAGCACTTGAACCTAAGCAGGCTGTTATATTAAACTCATTTAAGAATAAAAATATTTACTAGAATTTTGTAAGATCAACTCAAAGTTAAATCAAATTATATCTTCAAATAGGATCAGTAAGATAATCAACACAGGAAATATATTTTAAAAGCACTATTAATATCATCGTATGTATTTGGACCAGAGCTAATCATCTTGTGGGAATGCGATTTGAAGTCCTTTCTTCAATCTGTTTGTTCCTAAGTTTGGGTTTTCGTGTATCAGGAGACTTCATCTTTAACATCCACTCATATGATGCTTTATCACTTTTTGGAGAGATTTTGCTCTGGGAATTCAGGATATAGTCTTGGCAGTCTGTATGTGTAGATGGTTTTGCTTTGATACATCATCTCAGAGATCCCCAGGGTTTATTTGGATGAGAGGCCCCCTTAGCTGAGATTCCCTTCTTCTCTATTTTTCTTGTCTTCCTTTTTTTCTCTCTCTCTTTGTTTTTTCCTTTTCTCCTCTCTGCCAATGCTGTGAGGAAGGTCTAGGAGGACATCATTGCCAGGGTGATAGCAAGGTGAGTGAGGGGCACTCTGAGGTGTTTTTTTTGTTTTTGTTTTTTATTTTATTTTATTTTTTAGCCACGCTGCGTGGCATGTGGGATCTTAGTTCCCCGACCAGGGATCAAACCTGCGTCCCCTGCATTGGAAGTGCAGAGTCTTAACCACTGGACAGCCAGGGAAGTCTGTCTCTGAGGTGTTGAATAGGACGAGTGTTTATGTGTGAGGGGCAGACGGTGGTAGAAAGTGAAACTGGAGAGGTGGCAGATGCCAGGTCTTTGTGGGCCTTGAACTTGGATTTCTTTTCCATGGGCGATGAAGTCACTGAAGAATTTTAAGCAGGGCTATGGCGTGACTAGCCTTATTTGTGATTCAGAGAAGTTAGTCTGGTGGTGGTTGGAGAATGGATGATTAGGGAACCAGGTTAGAAGCGGAGAGGAAAGTTAAGAAATTATTGTGGAAAGTCCAGGCAGGAGACTGAACCAAAGTAATGTTGGTAAGTTGAACTGCTAACTCGCTATGATTGAGCAGGAAGGGTGAGTACTTAAGAAGCAGGGTTGGCAGGACTGGGAAAGGATAGGATGTGGAGGTGATGCGGTGCCCCTCAGTGGTACCAAGCTTTTGTGCTTGAATCAAGTGCTTGAACCAGAGTTGCTTTCTGAGGAAATCTTGTTTGTGATTTTAGAAGCTTTCTTTAGCAGGCAAGAAGATACACTTGGAAACTGTAGCTTATAGAGCTTTTAAATAAACAGCTATTGAGGTCCTCAGTAATGATCTTAGTCATGTTGGTCATTCATCCTGCTTGTGTCAGAAGCCTGGCTGAAAATTTTAGAATTTGAGAATGTTCTTAAGGAAAATATTATATTACTTATTAATTGTTTAAAAAATAATTTCAGCCTAAAACACCAGGAAATGAAAGGTTGGACCATAGTATTTTGCCCTCCAGTGTTCCACCCCCAGAGCTGTCCTTATAGAATCAAACTGACATCATGTCTTTAGTTTTCTCTGAGGGCTACTTATATATGGGATACCTTTGCGTTTTGGAGAAAAATGTTATTAAGGCTATTGTTGACCTTAGTGGTCCTCTTCCCCTCAATTTCCACAAAGACCCTGAGACGGATTCTTCTTAGAGCACAGGACCAACAAAATAATTTTTTAAATTTAATCAACCCTTAGTATCTATGGCTGAGTTGCTTTACTGTGCACCTGAAACTATCACAACATTGTTAATCGGCTATACTCCAATATAAAATAAAAAATTAAAAAAAAAGAAACGAAAACTAGAACTACCATATGATCCAGCAGTTCCATTCCTGGGTATATATCTGAAGAAAACGAAAACACTAATTTAAAAAGATACATGCACCCCAACGTTCATGGCAGCATTATTTACAATAGCCAAGATATGGAAGCAACCTAGGTGTCCATCAACACTGACATTAGCAGCAACATGTGTGGACTTGGAGGGTATAATGCTTAGTGAAATAAGTCATACACAGAAAGACAAATACTGTATGATATCACTTATATGTGGAATCTAAAAAATAAAAAAAGTTAGTAACTATAACAACAACAATAAAAAAATTTATTAACCCTTAGGGTAGAAAACGAAACTCATGTTTATTCTTGTGTTTTCACTTTGCTCTTGTCAGCAAAAAGCACAGAATTTTAAGCTTATTTTCTATGGTTTTCCTCAGATAACTTTCTCTTTTTTTCGATTATGGATTTTTTTCTGTTCTTTTTCTTACTGTATTCATTAATCTTTTAACTAGATTTGTGTTTTTACTTTAAGTCATTTTAATCAGTTGGGTATATATTAAAGTGTGTTTCTAAGGAGAATGAAGATTTTGGATGACCCTACGTCAGTATTTATTAGGATATTTAAGAAGAGGACTGCTTAGACTTCCTTGAACAGTATTTTTTTCTCAGTGACTTTAACACTTTATTACACAAACATGATATAAATTAACAAGAGAAATATTAGGGCAATTTTTGTGGTACTAAGTGGGATTTCTAGTCACTTGACCCTTTGTATAATTAATGTCTATACTATATATGACCATTTTATATTACTTGGAGCACCTTTGGAGTATTTTCCAGGAATATAGACTGTAGCTGCAACTTTGCTTTTTATGACATAGCTCCTGTCTGCAATGCTCAAGAATGTGACACCCCCTTCCTAATTATTTCATTATTTTGGGGGAAAATGCAATTAGGTTATTCTAGTGACTGCTTTGGCATAACTCATGTGACCAATGTCCAGGATGGAGAACCAGGACTAGGTTTTTTTAAGTTATCATTTGTTTATTTTATAATTACATAAAGAGTTAAATATTACATCTACATTAAGTGTCTTTAAAGTTTATTCTCTTTTTTTGTTGCTTTAAGCTCTTTTTTTTCTTCCAGTTTTACTGAGAGAAAATTGATACACAACGCTATATAAGTTTAAGGAGTACAGCATAATGATTTGACTTATATACATCATGAAATGATTAGTGAACATTTGTCATCTCATACAGATACAAAATTGAAGAAATAGAAAAACTTTTTTTTCCTTGTAATGAGAACTCTTGGGATTTACTCTCTTAATAACGTTCATATATAACATACAGCAGTGTTAATTACATTTATCATGTTGTACATTATATCCCTGGTACTTATTTATCTTATACCTGGAAATTTGTACCTTTTGACTACTTTCATCCAGTTCCTCCTCCTCCCCCCCGACCCCGCCCTCCTCTGGTAACCACAAATCTGATCTCTTTCTCTATGAGTTTGTTTGTTTTTGAAGTGTAATTGACCTACACCACTATATTAGTTCTTGTTATACAGTGTAGCGATTTGATATTTTTGTACATTTTGAAATGATCACCAGGTTAAGTCTAGTTACCATCTGTCACCCTATGGAGATATTGTATAATTATTGATGGATAGAGAAGATGTGGTATATGTATGAGGGTGAGGGGAGAAGAGAAATACGTGAGGGAGATTAAGAGGTACAGATTTCCAGTTGCAAAATAAATGAGCCACACGGATGAAATGTACAGTGTAGGGAATACAGACCTAGGGTTTTTGTTTTGTTTTTGTCCTGGGCAGCCCATATCTTTTTGGTCAGACTTCTGGCTTTATCTGGAAGCCAACTGACTTCAGGGCGGGGTGGTCCCCCCTTTCCCAAACAGCAAGGAACTGGAATGAGAAACAGAAAAAAGAAAAGAAAAAAGAAAAAAAGAAAAAAATTAAGAAAAACTAAAGCATGATCAGAACAGCTTCAAATAGGGTTTGAAAGTCATTTGGGAATTATTTGCCTGTTGATATCAGAGTCATCCCTTCCTGTTTGGGTGTAAATCAGTTAGACCTCCAATTTCCTGCTGCTGAGTATTTTGAATGAGAAGAATTAGTGCCTTCACAATAGGCTTAGATCTCTTACAGTTCAATATTTCAAGTGTTTTTCAGGGTGAGTCAGTGGGGAGTTTGAGAGCAGGTTTGGGAAAGGTATTTACTTGCCCTCCTCTATGCTTCCTTAGCACTTGCCTGTACTGCCGAGCTCCTGCTCTGTGCTAGGCTTCTTGTCTTACTGAGTAGGATCCTGCCTTAGTCATCTCAGGGCTTTCAGCATCTAGTGGCTGAGTAATGCAGGCAACAGGGAGGGAGTCCTTTCTTGACTGATTTCCATTTGTTATGAGCTTAAGTACTCTAAAAATAAGCATATGTTACCAGAAGTTACTGGAAGGCAGAGCCCTTTAAGGCCCTGCAAATGTTCACGTAACCAGTTAGCCACTTGGAGATGTATCGTGCATCCAGTTCTATGCATATGAGCACTGGCTTAGGAGTCAGAAGTCTTGGGTCTGAGTCATTGCTTCACTCTTCAATACCCACCTGTACTTGAGCAGACCACTTAACGATTTGTAGATTCCAGCATCTTGATTTACAAAATAAGGCTAATACATGCACTGCCTACCTTGGGGGGCTTTTGCCAGGAATAATATTAAGTAATGTATATGTAAAGACTTCTCAAGACTGAAAACTAGACCATATGTGGCATTTATCATTCTTAACTAACCAGGGATGATGGTACCCTCACAGAAATTTGATTAGATCCACAACTTATATTAATGGACTCATATTTTAATTTTAGGCTCAATGAACCACAGTACAGTTATTAACAATATTGCGGCCATTTCCAGGAGCTAACTGCACTTGAGCCATTATAGAGAAGAAGCTGTTCAGTCAAGTCACACGGTGGCAAGGATCTCTCTGGAACCTCTTCTAGAAAACACTAATCTGATTCATGAGGGTTCTACCCTTACGAGTTAAGCACCTTCCAAAACCCTCATCTACTATATCACCTTTGGGGGTTAGGATTTCAACATATGAATTGTGGGAGCAAAGGAGAGGAACACACACATTCAGACCATAGAAATCAGTATTTTAAAATCTAATTTAGCCATCATTTTTTCTGCATTCTTTCTTCCATTGGCTGAATATACTGATCTTTCCTTTCCTCCTTGAAACCAGCTTTTTACCGTTCTGCCTGTTCCCTAATTAAGCAGTTAAATATTTTTGACATTTGTTCACTATGCATTTTAATGAGAATCTTGTTTTTAACTCTTTGAAGTTCATACTTTGACAAAAATGAGAACCTAGAAATAATATATACTGTGGTTAATCCCCAGCCATCCTCCAGATAGATTTAGTCCACGATGTAGCTGATAGAATATACAATTAAACTTTAGAAAATTAGACAGTTGTAATGACAGTAATTTAAAGATAATATTAAGGAATTTTATCTTAATTGACTTTTTTTTTTTTGCCTGTGTCAGGTTGTTGAGGCACGCGGGCTCTTCCTTGTGGCGTGCAGGCTTCTCTCTAGCTGTGGCGCGCAGGCTCCAGAACGGGCGGGCTCTCTCGTTGAGGTGCGTGAGCTCAGTAGTTGTGGCTCACGGTCCTAGTTGCCCCATGGCATGTGGGGTCTTAGTTCCCTGACCAAGGCCAAACCCACATCCCCTGCATTGGAAGGCAGATTCTTTACCACTGGACCACCAGGGAAGTCCCTTAATTGACTTTTTGATGACAAGTAGATTTGATTAGAGGATGAGAAGAAAGTAGATGGCAGGAGGCATTTATAGTTAATTATTCTGATAGGACAGTTTACAGGCGCTCAATACTTTTAGACATTTGATCCCACTGGTTCTTTATTGTCCACACTTAGAGCTTCTAGTGTTGTTTCCTTGATATGAGTGTATTCTGAGCGCAATTCTTACATTTTCCAGTCACAGACAGTGTCCTTGGGTACAAATATTACCTCAACATTATGAGGCAGGTACTGTTATTAACACATCTACTTTACAAATGAGGAAGCCAAGGTATGATAAGTAGTTTACCCAAAACCATCAATTGAGAAGTAATTGAGAAGCAGAGATTTGAACTCAGTCAGGTTGAGGCCAAAATTCACCTACTTAACCTTGCTTAAGCAGAGCTGCCTGTCAGTTCTGGCTTTGCAAATAGAGCTCACTTAACCTTGGCTGCCAGGAGGGAAAATTGAGGCCCAGGAGGGTTCAGGCAATATGGCCAAGGTTAACTAGCTAAATAGTAGTGATTGGACAGTCAAGTGTTTATTGAATGCCTACTGTATGTACTGTGCTGTTCCATGTGGGAGATGTAAAAGAAATCTTATCCGTAGAACTAATCCTTAATGAGTTTACAGTCTAGTTAGGGATATGGAATAATTTAAGAACTGGTCTGATCTGTGATACAAATAAATTTTTTTTGTTTTAGCTGTGTCGTGCAGCTTGCGGGATATTAGTTTCCTGACCAGGGATCGAACCCACACCCCCTGCAGTGGAAGCACGGAGTCCTACCCACTGGACCGCCAGGGAATTCCCAAATATTTATTATTTTAAAATGATAGGTAGAGTAATTGTTTAGAGAAATAAAATATCAACATGAACAAGAAACTTGAGTAGACTTTAGAAAGTTGAGGTTTAACCTGGGAATGTAATCCAGGTGAAAAGAAAGTTTGTGAAGGTATAAAGGTGGAGTAATTGCATCTAGCACAATGTCTGATATATGGTAGATGTTCAAAAAATATTAATTTGCTTGATGAATGAATCTCTTTCAACACATTTATCTTCCAGTTTGCCAGTTCTCTCTGCCACTGTGTCTAATCTGCTGTTGAACTTGAAAATGAAACAAAAATTCTAAGATGATGTTTTTCTCTTCTGGAGTTTCTCTTGGTTCTTTCTAAAATTGCAATCTTCCACCCCACACTACTCTCTTTAACCCTTTCTCTGCTTTATTTTTTGCTATAGCACTTACCATGTTCTTTACTTATGTAATTTACTAAGTTTGTTTCTTGTGTTTCTCCCTCTACTAGAAGTAACGTTCCATGAGAGCAGGACTTTCTCTTTGTTTTGTTCACTGATATGTGTCCCCAAAGACTAGAACAGTGCATAGGACATAGTAGAAGCTCAAAAAATATTTGCTGAATGAATGTGTGGTCTGTAAATGCGGAGGCAATGATGAAACCTGTCAGGTCAGATTGAGGGAAGAGATCCGTGTAGAGCATAGTAGGAAATAAGATTGGGGGGGGGGCCAGTCATTATGGCCAGATTATAGAGAGTAGCCTGTGTTGAGGGGAGGTTTAGGGGTTCAATAAAATAGGTAATATATTATTTATAAAGTTGAGCAAAATTTTTCCTACAATTCATTTGTCATCTGGGAGGCATCAGGAAATAGCAGAAAGAATTCTGGCTTTGGAATTGAAGTATATGAGTTTAAATCCTAGTTCTATAGTTTTTGTGACCAGACCAGCTTTGTGACCTTAGGCAAATTATTTACTCTTGAAGATCTAGTTTTCTTAACTGTAAAGTAGTGTTAATGATCCCTACTTCATAAAGTTATGGTGAAAATTAAGAGAGAATGTTGTTAAGTAAAATCCTTAGTACAAAGTGGGTATTCAGTAAGTATTTCTTATCCTGCACTAATTGATTTGAAACTGTTTTAACATACTAAAATGTACCTTTTCTGTTTGGGGCAAATTAGAGTAATAAGGAGAAGCAAACAACGTTGGGGTAGTGTATTGTAACTGGTTTAGAAAAAGTAACTACTTAATATGAGTAAAAATGAAAAGGAAGATACTATATTTGGGTGTTTTACAGTCATGAAAAAAACACACAGAAATAACCAGTATCCTTTCACTTCTCCAAAATGGTTTGAAACCTTGAGTAAATTACAGGAGAGAGAAAGTCCCCTAAAAAATTATACCAGCGTCACTAATAGTATGATCTCCAAAAGTACCAAACCACAGGGAAGCCACCAGGCTCTGGGGGAGAATTGGCCTTTCCTGAGTGGTCAGGTCCTCATGGATGTCCCCCTCCAGGCAGGAATCTCATGTTGAACCTGGGGCACTACCCTGACCCTCTGCGGAAAAAATTTTAATGTTAAGTCTTCTGTTAAGGGTCAACCAAGGAAACATTCTCCTGGAGAAACCTTGTGCATTTTTTTGTATAACTGGTTGTGAAAGACATTATCCTTTCATGCTATTTGAGCCTTGGATGAGGGCTCTTGTGACAGATTTGTTTTAGAATTAGGATTAAACAAACATCTGTTTTACTTAACTGGTTTATTTCCTTTTATCAGATGATGTGAATCAAACAGAACACAAGTTTCCTTTTTGTTTCAGTTGTCAAGAAACCCAGAAACCATGTAATGCTTGACTACAGCAACAGAAAGTCAAGGAAGACCATACGTTTAATTCCTCCTCTTATGTACAGTGTAGTTAATGTTATCGGTTTCTATTTTAATTGGCTTGCTGTAGGGTACCTTAAAGGCTTTAGAAGCAATCAGAGTGTACTTGAGTACATACTCAAGTACTATACTCCATATAGTTTAGCATTTAACTGACTTAACATTTCCCCTGATGTGATCCAAACACTGTAATTTAAGTGTTTAAAAGACCCAGGTGCTTAACAATAGGGGAAAAGTTTAATAAATGTGGTGTATTCATAAATCCTAATTTAGGATTCATAGTTTCTAAATTGTAAAGCAGATCTGTCACATGAGCCCTTATAAGGTGCACGACATACAACTGAACAGCAGTGAATGTGCATGAACTTATATGTTTCGAACATGGGTAACTCTCAAAAACATCAAAGAAACGTCATATTTGAGCGAAAAAAGGGAGATGCAGCAGAATCCATCCAGTAACTATGGTAGAGAATGCTACTTGTCCCCAAGTATCTGCTTTCTATTTCTTCCATATACATGGAATTTTAGAAGGAGAAATGGCTTCCCAGAAAGAAGACTTTCTTTTCTTACCTCTCTTACAGCCAGATGTGACCATGTGACCAGGTCCTGGCCAGCGGGGTGTGAGGGTGTGAGTGGAAGTAGTGTGTGCAATTTAGAGGCTGTCCCCATAAAGAGAAAGGGAGAGCCTTTCCTTGTCCTGGTCTCAGTTCTCTCTCCCTGAAATGTGGGCCTGATGGTGAGGGCAACACCCTGTGGATGGTAGAGCAGTAACACTGGGGAGCCACTATTTTATCCCAGAAATATTGATACTCTGACTCTTATGTGAGAGAAAAATAAACTCTTGTCTCAATTAAGCCGCTATTATTTGGGTCTTTGCTCCAGCAGCTGAACCTGTTTCCTAATTCTATATGATACTATTTATGTAAGTTAAAAGAAGCAGAAGAATATTATGTATTTATGGATATTTAGTAAACCTTGGACCGGACATAAACTAACATGAGCGATGGTTGTCTTGGAGGCAGAAAGGAGAGAATGGCACTTGGGCGGGGAATACAGCCTGCTTGCTCTGTGTACACTAAGCCGTAAGGGGTTCCCTCTCTTCTGTGTGAGCTGCTCAGTCAGCCATGTCCGAGTAGGACAGTTAATTCAGTAATGAAGGGTGAAGAGTCTGTATATTTGAGATTTTTGCGATTGCTTTATGCCAAGCTGTCTTCTGATGGCTTTTAACAGTGACTTTTACCCCTGTATAAAGTGACAGGGTTAGCAGAAAATATTGGTGTTATCTAATCACCCTTAAAACAGACATGGAGAACACAGCTGTCATTGTCATGAGAGGAGTGAGCTGCGAAATAGAACTGGGAGAATAGACGCTTTTGCAGTTTGATGTTAAGGCCTGTGGCACAGATGTTGCTAGGAGAAGGCTGGCAGGCTGCAAGAAGTCACACGGGTAGCGTGTACCTTGGTCCAGACTCTAGATAAGGACGTTGCCTGCTCAAAAGCTGCAATCATCAGCAGCCTGAGTGACTCTGTCTCTCAGGGCCAGGCTTATGTTGGTCAGGCTCAGAGAGCCTGTACCTAAACCAGAGTGCCAGTTTATTAATTTATGGTAAGGGAGTTCACTGTCCAGCATAGCAGAATGTACATTCAGGCAGAGCGGAGCGTTTTCTCTGCGTAGACCAGCAGCAGGGGACCCTCGGTTGTCGTCGGAAGGTTGTTTAGGACAGAATAAGAACAGAGGCATTATGCTATGTTTATATACAGACTAGAAAAGGCTAATGAACCCATCTCCTTGCTAGGGATAGACTTGTCGCCTACGCCCTGACCCCACTGCCAGTCCAGTGCAGGCACTGTATCCTTTCCATCAGCCACTGGTTGCATGGATGGTCTCACCATCTGACTTTTGGAGGTTTGCTTTTCTTCTTTTTTTCCCATGTCATTTTTCCATACTAGATACCACATGATGGACTGGATTTCCCTCCAGTGAATCTCAGATTAGGTCACCTTGTGGTTTGGGGATTCCCAGGCTCTTCAGGGCACATGAACAGCTAATCTGGTTTACTCCCACAATTTGCTAGTCATATCCGATGTATGGCAGTTGTGGGCTAACTCTCAGGAAAGCCTTCATTCTCTTACCTTTACATCTGTGGGGGCCCTCACTTCTGCTCCCCTATTCCAGGTACATTCATGATGCTTTCAGTAGTATTTTTGAATGAGGTTCTTCCCGTCACAGAGGAGGATCTTCTGTCTGCCCAGTTGTCCCTCCTTTCACTCTGTTTGCCTAAATGTGGAGGTGCCCAAGGGCCAGTCCTTGTTCTGATAACTTTCTTTCATTCTCTGATCTGTGGCTTCAGATGTCATTTTTGCATATCTGCCTTACAAGTCTTTGTATTCAGTCCACATGTTAACAGAGGTTATTTTGGAAGGTGGAGTACATAGGATTTTGCTTTCTGTTTTTTACGATTTTATATTGCTGTCTTTTAAAAACGTGTGTATGTATATGTATGTGTATTACTTTACACATACATATAGGAAAACCGATTTATATAATAATAATAAATCAGGAAAAAATGTAATTCCTACAATACAGTCCTGAAACTCACCACTTTAAAAAAATTTTTTTTTATTTTTGGCTACATTGGGTCTTCGTTGCTGTGCACGGGCTTTCTCTAGTTGTGGTGAGCGGGGGCTACTCTTCGTTGCGGTGCGTGGGCTTCTCATTGCGGTGGCTTCTCTTTGTTGCGGAGCACGGGCTCTAGGCACACGGGCTTCAGTAGTTGCAGCACACGGGCTCAGTAGTTGTGGCTCGTGGACTCTAGAGCGCAGGCTCAGTAGTTGTGGCGCATGGGCTTAGTTGCTCCGCGGCGTGTGGGATCTTCCCAGACCAGGGCTCGAACCCATGTCCCCTGCATTGGCAGGAGGATTCTTAACCACTGTGCCACCAGGGGAGTCCCACTCACCACTCTTTAAAATTAATTTTTCATAAGGTAATACATATCATAGTACAAAATTCAAAAGTTCCAAGAGAAGACAGCTGAAAAATAGGCCTCCCTTTGTTGCTGGACAGAAGTGTATCCCATTCTCTTCCTTGGAAGCAAATGCTCTCCTCATTTGGGCCATTACCCCCTGAATGTGCCATGCTCTGAAATCAGTGTATGTGATGACAGAGTTGGCACCTTCCATTTTTTTTTTAATTTTTGAATTTTATTTAATTTATTTTTTTATACAGCAGGTCCTTATTAGTCATCAATTTTATACACATCAGTGTATACATGTCAATCCCAATCTTCCAATTCATCCCACCACCACCACCCTGCCCTCGCTTTCCCCCCTTGGTGTCCATACGTTTGTTCTCTGCATCTGTGTCTCAATTTCTGCCCTGCAAACCGGTTCACCTGTACCATTTTTCTAGGCTCCACATATATGCGTTAATATACGATATTTGTTTTTCTCTTTCTGACTTACTTCACTCTGTATGACAGTCTCTAGGTCCATCCACGTCTCAACAAATGACCCAATTTCGTTCCTTTTTATGGCTGAGTAATATTCCATTGTATATATGTACCACTTCTTCTTTATCCATTCGTCTGTCGATGGGCATTTAGGTTGCTTCCATGACCTGGCTATTGTAAATAGTGCTGCAGTGAACATTGGGGTGCATGTGTCTTTTTGAATTATGGTTTTCTCTGGGTATATGCCCAGTAGTGGGATTGCTGGATCATACGGTAATTCTATTTTTAGTTTTTTAAGGAAACTCCATACTGTTCTCCATAGTGGCTGTATCAATTTACATTCCCATCAACAGTGCAAGAGGGTTCCCTTTTCTCCACACCCTCTCCAGCATTTGTTGTTTGTAGATTTTCTGATGATGCCCATTCTACCTGGTGTAAGGTGATACCTCACTGTAGTTTTGAGTTGCATTTCTCTAATAATTAGTGATGTTGAGCAGCTTTTCATATGCTTCTTGACCATCTGTATGTCTTCTTTGGAGAAATGTCTATTTAGGTCTTCTGCCCATTTTTGGATTGGGCTGTTTGTTTTTTTAATATTGAACTGCATGAGCTGTTTATATATTTTGGAGATTAATCCTTTGTCTGTTGATTCGTTTGCAAATATTTTCTCCCATTCTGAGGGTTGTCTTTTCGTCTTGTTTATGGTTTCCTTTGCTGTGCAAAAGCTTTGAAGTTTCATTAGGTCCCATTTGTTTATTTTTGTTTTTATTTCCATTACTCTAGGAGGTGGATCAAAAAAGATCTTGCTGTGATTTATGTCAAAGAATGTTCTTCCGATGTTTTCCTCTAAGAGTTTTATAGTGTCTGGTCTTACATTTAGGTCTGTAATTCATTTTGCGTTTATTTTTGTGTATGGTGTTAGGGAGTGTTCTAATTTCATTCTTTTACATGTAGCTGTCCAGTTTTCGCAGCACCACTTATTGAAGAGACTGTCTTTTCTCCATTGTATATCCTTGCCTCCTTTGTCATACATTAGTTGACCACAGGTGCATGGATTTATCTCTAGGCTTTCTATCTTGTTCCATTGATCTATGTTTCTGTTTTTGTGCCAGTACCATATTGTCTTGATTACTGTAGCTTTGTAGTATAGTCTGAAGTCAGGGAGTCTGATTCCTCCAGCTCTGTTTTTTTCCCTCAAGACTGCTTTGGCTATTCGGGGTCTTTTGTGTCTCCATACAAATTTTAAGATTTTTTGTTCTAGTTCCATAAAAAAATGCCATTGGTAATTTGATAGGGATTGCTTTGAATCTGTAGATTGCTTTGGGTAGTATAGTCATTTTCACAATATTGATTCTTCCAATCCAAGAACATGGTATACCTCTCCATCTGTTGGTATCATCTTTAATTTCTTTCATCAGTGTCTTATAGTTTTCTTCATACAGGTCTTTTGTCTCCCTAGGTAGGTTTATTCCTAGGTATTTTATTCTTATTGTTGCAGTGGTAAAGGGGAGTGTTTCTTTAATTTCTCTTTCAGATTTTTCATCATTAGTGTATAGGAATGCAAGAGATTTCTGTGCATTAATTTTGTATCCTGCAACTTTACCAAATTCATTGATTAGCTCTAGGAGTTTTCTGGTGGCATCTTTAGGATTCTCTATGTACAGTATCATGTCATCTGCAAACAGTGACGGTTTTACTTCTTCTTTTCCAATTTGTATTCCTTTTATTTCTTTTTCTTCTCTGATTGCCATGGCTAGGACTTCCAAAACTATGTTGAATAATAGTGGCGAGAGTGGGCATCCTTGTTTTGTCCCTGATCTTAGAGGAAATGTTTTCAGTTTTTCACCATTGAGAATGATGTTTGCTGTGGGTTTGTCATATATGGCCTTTATTATGTTGAGGTAGGTTCCCTCTATGCCCACTTTCTGGAGAGTTTTTATCATAAATGGGTGTTGAATTTTGTCAAAAGCTTTTTCTGTATCTATTGAGATGATCATATGGTTTTTATCCTTCAGTTTGTTAATATGGTGTATCAAATTGATTGATTTGCATATTTTGAAAAATCCTTACATCCCTGGGATAAATCCCACTTGATCATGGTGTATGATCGTTTTAATGTGTTGTTGGATTCTGTTTGCTAGTATTTTGTTGAGGCTTTTTGCATCTGTATTCATCAGTGATATTGGTCTGTAATTTTCTTTTTTTGTAGTATCTTTGTCTGGTTTTGGTATCAGGGTGATGGTGGCCTCATAGAATGAGTTTGGGAGTGTTCCTTCCTCCACAGTTTTTTGGAAGCGTTTGAGAAGGATGGGCACCTTTCATTTTTTAATACCAGCTTTCCCACTGAACATTCTCATTTCTATAAATGGTATCCACATCTTACCAGCCACCTAAGCTCAAAGCCTTGGTGTTTTCTTTTATTTCTCTTTTGTCCTTTTGCCTCAGTCATATCTTCTTAATCATCATATTCCATTGACTTATTCTTCACGGTGTATTTTGTAGCAGGCCTTTCCTTTCTGTTACACTAGGCTGCCATCTACACCCTGATAGACAGTGAGGAGACCTCCCTGCCCGCACAGCATTTGACTGCTTCATGATTTTTCTGAGAACCATGAGCGTCCACTGCTGGAATATAACTAGAAGGATGATAGATGCATTCTCTCTCCAGTGCTTTTTTTCTTTTCTGCAATTTGCCTTCAATTGGATTATGGACTCTCAGAGGGCAGGAGTCATCGTGTACTATTTCTGGTCTGTCCCCTTTAGTGCTTTTCAGTCTTATACATAGAGTGGGTTCTCAATATGTGTTTGTCAAATGATGAGATGAACACTGTTTTTTTTTTTGTTAGTTTCAGTAATTAAGATACGGGCATTTTGTTTTTAAAAACATGGACAAACATAACTGGTGGAGAATATAATGGCAAGGAGAAGAGCAGATAACCTGCTGTATTTAGGATGGTTTATCACCTCTTCTTTGCTCTGTAATATTGCATCACTGTCTTACCCCAGGACCACCCACAACACCACCTGTGCTCCTTCCCTCCTTTATTTCCTCCCTAGTACTTACAATGTACTATTTAACTTATTTACCTTGTTTTTAAAACATTCTTTCCCCCAGTAGACTGTAAGCCCTACGAGGGCAGGATTTTTGTCACTCTTGTTGAATGCTGTACTCCCAGTGCCTGGCATGTGGTAAGCTACTCAATGAATATTTGTTGAATGTATAATCCGGAGAGGTACCAATTGTGTGTGTTGTCATTAAATTGATTATTGTCACCAATCGTAGATTTCACTTCATTCTGTTCAGTGTTACTTAGTATCAATGCTTTGAGGCTAGGGAGACATTTTTCATCTCTCTGCAAAAAAAAAAAGCTATAGTTTGGGGCTGAGTGACTGAGAGGCACATGGAAAGAAGAAATAGACAACATAGTGGATGGTATTGGAAAAAGACATCTTGGGCTCTGCTCTCCAGTGGCTGGCATATTCTCCAAACACTCTCCACTTGAATTTTGCTAACCTATTTTGAGTGCTTTTTATAAAGGTGATTCATACATCTATTTGTTATTCTTACCAGAAAGTATATCCTTTTTCGTGGCTTAATTTCTCCTCCTTTTATGGTTAATATCTGGATTCCTTTGCTTAGGAGCTGTCACTCTGATATTAAGGAGGAGGACAGTTGATTGGGTTTGAGTTTGCACCTTAAATAGATCATTTAGTCACACAGAGCAAAATTCTGTTTTGTGGCCACATTTGGCCTATCTAGTCAGCCAGCGGCTGTGAATATATGAGCCTTGGGTCCCATCTCTCGTGGGGGCAGTCGGGGGGGCCATGGCATGACTATAGAACTGGGGGGTTGCTGGCTGAATGGTGACACTGGCTTTCTGGTAAGGGCTGCCTGGCCACCCCGCCTCAGGAGATCCCTCGTTGTGACTGTGGCTGTCAGAGGTGAACTGGCTGTGCCACTCACTAGTCAGATAATGAGCTCTAAAATGGGTTTCGTGTCCTTTGTGAGAACTGGATTCACTAAGATGGTATCAGGAAAACCTCAGGACCTGATAAACACAAAGAAATCAACAGAGTGTGCTTCGCTCAGAAGTGGAGACTTTTGTCCTATAGATGGCAAGGAGCCATCAGAAGGCTCAAAGCTTGGCAGAGATGTTTATTTTAGAATTGCCATCCTTGCAGTGGTTTTGAGGTGGACTGCTGAGGAGCATGAGATGGGTGCAGGGAGGCGAGGAGGTTGTCAAAAAAAAAGTTTATGTGAGAAGAATTGTTGCTACTTGTGCAGAACTAGATGACTGCCTTGTGAATGAATGAGGTGAGGATGACTTGAAGGTATCTAGTCTCACAGGGACAAGGAATGGGGGCGAGAAGCGATGTTTACAGGGAGGAGTGAGAATTACCTCTCGGACCTGTTGAGTTAGAGGTGTTAGGGAGATGTGGAGCAGAAATTTGGATAAGGTTCTGGAGCATGGGGGAGAAGACTGTCTTAGAACTATAGTTGCTAGAGTCATTGCTTTAAAGCTTCAAGTTGGGTGGATGACTTTTTTCAGTTTTTATTATGGAAAATTTCAAACACGTAAATGTCAAGACAGTAAACCACAATATAACAAAAAATTATGATAGTGTGATTTATAATAAGAAATATATATTTGGTTTCTGGCACCGAGCCTAAAAGCCTTGGAATTTCCTAAGTAATAAGAGCTAGAATGGCACCTTGATATTCATAACAAGCCCCTTTCAACCACACCTCAGTTTATGTTAATGAGGTGACTTTTGGAAAGCACCTTAGGGTGGGCGCTGGTTGCCAAGGAAACCAACTAGTGATTATAGGGGTGGGACTTTCATTCCCACCCCCCTGACTTCTGAGGAGGCGGAGTGGGGCTGGAGATTGAGTTCAGTCACCAATGGCCAATGATTTAGTCAATCATGCCTATATAATGAAGCTTCCATTAAAAACCCAAAAGGACAAGGTTGTAGAGCTTCTGGTTTGGTGAACATGTGGAGGTGCTGGGAGGGTGTTGTGCTCAGAGAGGGCATGGAAGCTCTGCAGCCCTTCCCACATACCTTGCCCTAAGCATCCCTTCCGTCTGGCTATTTCTGAGTTATATCCTTTTATGATAAGCCAGTAACTTAGTAAGTAAAATGTTCCTCTGAGTTCTGTGAGTCTCTCTAGCAAATTAATCCAACCCAGAGAGGGTGTTGTGGAGGCCACTGATCTATAGCCAGTTGGTCAGAAGCACAGGTGAATAACCTGGACTTGTGATTGGCACCTGAAGTGGGGTTGGGGGAGTATCGTGGGACTGAGCCCTTAACCTGTGGGATCTGATACTATCTCTAGGTAGATAGTGTCAGAATTGAGTTGAATTATAGGAAACCCAGCTGGTATTGGAGAGTTGCTTGGTGGTATGCAAAACACACACATACAGAGAAGTATAATAAACCAAACCCCATGTCCCCATTACCCAGCGTTGTTAATTACCAGCTCATAGTCAATCATGTTTCATCTGTATCCCCCACGGCTACCCCTCCCCACGTCACTGACACAAAATTCCAAATTTTGTTTGTAAATATTTTTGCATTCATCTCCAAAAGATAAGGAATCTTTAAACAACATAGCCACAATACATTATCACCCTTCAAAAATAACAGTAATTTCATAATATTGGCCAAATATCCGGTGAGTTCACATTTCCCCAATTGACTCTTTTTTTTTTGCAGTTTGATTTAAGATGCAAATAAGGTCCCTACAACTACATTTGGTTGGTTTGTCTCTGTAACTCCTAAGTCTGTCTTAATCTGTAGGTTTGGGTGGGTAACTTTTCAGAGCATTCTGGGTCCTATTTGTGTGAACCCGAATGATAACCAGCACTTGAACAAAAGAAAGAGGTAGAGGCCGATGGGATGATGTAGGGATCTTCTTAATTGGAGGCATGATTTTGATCTTTTTCCCCTGAGAGGCAGATGTTTTTAGGAAAGCCTGACGAAGTTCTTGTTCTTGTAGCCTCTCTCTCCAGCAGTTAATTCTCTGTATTGCTACTAAGGTATCTTCCAAAAGTCAGGCCCGATCATGCCCCTTCTTCACCCAGAAGTCTCTGTGGCCCTGTGGGCTAAAGTCTTGTCTTGTGAGCTTGGCTTAAGGAGATGGCTCACCGTCTTCCTCACTCCTTGATGCTCAGTCTCCACCTTCCCCCTTCTCCCCAGCCTTGCTGCTCTAGTCAGTGTTCACTTTCCCACCTCATGCTGAGGGCTTTCTCTGAAATATAGTTCACACCCCCCTCTTCTTTCATCAAAATAAGTCTGACTCATCTTGAAAGGCCCAACTGAGAAGTCACCTTTTCTGTGAAGTTTTCCTGAACTATTTTTTCACCTGAAAGAATTATTCATTCTGTTCCTCACTGTGCCGCCTTTTTATGCCTCTGAATTCATTTTTAATTATGTGGTCCCCAGGGTGGGCTGGTGTGTGTGTGTGTGGGGGGGGTGCTGGTGGGGGGCTGAGGGGGGGAGGTGCTGTGTCCCAGCCAGCTCAAAGTCTCCTCAGCACCCAGCCCAGAGCCCTCCCCTCTTGGAATGCAGAGTATATCTGTTTGGTACCAACTCTTAGAAGGATGAACAACAGATTTTCTGTCAGAGAAAATCGGATAGAAAATCAGATTTTCTTCTCTACTCTGTGTTTTTTTTTAAAATAATTTTATCAAGTAGGCTGTTAAATAATGTATAGTTTTCAGCTGGACTGAATTAAACCCAGTGAGTAATTACATTTTATTCTGCTCACATAAACACATAAAGGATTTTGCTGGGTATATGGTGTGAAGTGTTTCTTGTTGTGTCATTAGTGTTGACTTTGATACTTCCCAGACACCAATTTCATGACTCAAGAATTTGCAACAAAAATACAAAAATCTAATCTTTCCAGATACTGTTTCATTGCCTGCCAAAACCCAGACATAAATTGCAAGGGGAAAAAGGCATTATCTTCATAATTTAGGGAACTGATGCTTCCCTATGTGTATAATCTGTTAATATTATTTGTAGTCAAATTATAGTTTTTGATTTCCATTATCTCATTCTTTCATCAAACATTTATTGAGTGATGACCGTGTTCCTGACTTTGTGAGGGGGTCAGACGTTATCTAGCCATTACCCTTTGGAGGAGACATGTAGGCCTTTTATAATAATGTGTTGTTATCCATTCCATGGCGTAGATTGGAATAAGTGAGCAGCAGCCACAGGGTGCAGAGCTGAGGATTGTAGATACTGTTTTCAACTCTTAGTCCAGGTTCTGTTAACACACAGAAGGTCAGGTGTATTTGGTAAAGAACCAAATAGAATTTCAAGAAATTGAAAATCGTCATTGAAACTACAAACCCAATGGAGAGGGTAAAGAACTGAAGAGAGAACTGGTGAACCAGACAATGTATCTGAAGCATTATCCAGGAAGGGGCACAGAGAGGCAGAAGGAAAATGTACCCATATGCTGAAATACTACATAGCAGTGAGACCACATGAACCAGAACCACATGTCAATATGGATGACGCTTACAAGCATATTGAGGGGTGAAAAAAAGCAAGTTCCAGGATAACTCATACCATACATAATTCAAAGACATGCAAAATTAAACAATATATATATCTGTAATTTAAACTCTAAGGGCATAATAAACACCAGATTGAGGTTAGTGGTTTCCAGACAGTGGAGTGGGAGGAAGTGGGGGGATTGATTGGGAAGGGTACGAAGGGTTCTTAGCTGTCTTGGTAATGCACTGTTGATTAAGCTGAGTGAAAGCCATGTAGATGACTCGCAGACCATTCTTGTCCTAATAAATTCTTGTGAAATATAGTAAATATTTGAAATACTATATATAACTTATGTACAGATAAAAAATGGAATAAACACCTGTGTTTACGGTCCAGCTTATGAAACAGAAAACTACCTGTACCTTTGAACCCCCTTGTATATTCTTTCCCAATTGTATTATTCTTTATCCCTTATATATACTATACCTCTACTTTTAGGCATCTGATATAATTCATAATAAAAATTTTTTAAAGGATGCCCTATAGTCTTCTTATAGTTATCTTACTAGTATCTGTAATTAATCAATTTGAACTTAAACCTTTATTTCCCCCCCCCCCCCCGCCTTTTCTTTATTTATTTTTAGCTTCATTGGGTCTTTGTTGCTGTGCGCAGGCTTTCTCTAGTTGTGGTGGGCAGGGGCTACTCTTCGTTGCGGTGCGCGGGCTTCTCATTGCGGTGGCTTCTCTTGTTGCGGAACATGGGCTCTAGGTGCACGGGCTTCAGTAGTTGCAGCTCACGGGCTCAGTAGTTACAGCACGTGGGCCCTAGAGCATGCGGGCTTCAGTAGTTGTGGCTCGTGGACTCTAGAGCGCAGGCTCAGTAGTTGTGGCGCACGGACTTAGTTGCTCCGCGGCATGTGGGATCTTCCTGGACCAGGGATCGAACCCGTGTCCCCTGCATTGGCAGGCGGATTCTTAACCACTGCGCCACCAGGGAAGTCCTGTCCCCCTTTTCTGAATTGTTGTATTGGTCACCTAAGTAAAAAATTATGTATTGTGTGACTATGACTAAATTTCTAAACATTTTCAGGATCTTCCCAAGTGTGTGATGTTTTAAAAGCATTAATGAAAATTAAACGTGGGTCTGGCCCTATCAGGTTTGATCAGGGAAAACAGAGGTGTGGTAATTTCTTGGTTAGTGCCGTAGGATAATACTTTCTACAAAAGTGGGACTTCATGTCAGGAGGTCAACATGGTGTAAGTCTCCTTTGGAAGATTAAGAAAACTCATGATGGTGGTATGGGAAAAGCAAAACAAATAAGCAAAAGACATTTCTGGAGTAGGGTTTAGGGACCCTGTATTACAGCAGTGAGAGCTTAACTTCTCATCTGTAAAAGAAATGTTTCCTGGTTGGGAGGTGGGATGTGAGTTAGCTGTAGAGGTATTGCTGATGGTCCAGAGAAGCCACCTACAGTTTCTCAAAAAGATAGTATACTAGTCTGTATGGGCTACCATAACAAAATACCACAGACTATGTGGCTTAAACAGTAGAAATTTATTTTCTCACAGGCTGGAAGTCTGAGATCTGGGTGCCACCAGGGTTGGGTTCTGGTGAGGCCTTTCTTCCTGGCTTGTTGGATAAGCCACCTTTTCACTGTGTGCTCACTTGGCTTTTCCTCTGTGCGTGTGCACAGAGAGAGAGATCTCTCTTCCTCTTCTTATAAGGCCACTAATTCTATTGGATTAAGACCCCGCCCATATGACCTCCTCTAACCTTAATTACCTCCTAAAAGCCTGATCTCCAAATACAGTCACTTTGGGGGTTAGGGCTTCAGCATATATTTGAGAGTTTGAGTTTGAGTTTGAGAGGACACAGTCAGTCCATTGCAGATAGTTTATTTTGGTTGATAGTCTTTGAATTCAGGTGAATTCTTAAATAGTTTTTTTTTTAAATATACCATCAAAAATTGAGGTAAGTACACACAAGCTCTGTTTTGTTTGTTTATTTTACCATGTGTTCTCCAAACCCGCCCTTTTCAGTTGTGTATATCTATATATTTGCATGTATTTCAGTTTAAGACTCAACCATCCCTTAGTAATTGGAGTAACTAGAGCAGCAAATGTAGTTACTATCGTGTGTTCCAGTTTCATGGCTCTCTAAGATAACTGTGATTAGTGCATTTGTTTATTTGCAGTGTTGTTTAAATTCAGGGCTTCTAGGAAGTAGATTCTGTAATATGCCTCAAAATTATTGGAAGTTTTTTAACCTATGAGAGTACTTGAATTTTATTCATTAATTTGGGCCAAATTATAAAGGCTGATAAAGGTGGGCATCCTTGATTTTAATGGCAGGTAAGAGGCTGAAAATATGTAGTTGCTTCCTTAGGCGTCAGAACTAAGGCTCTTTTCTTATAACTCAAATGGGGTAATTCCTTGTTAACACATGGCTACTGGCTAATGTCTCCATAGTCTATTGTCATTTACTGAGTGGTTGTGGTAGTCAGATGCAGGGATGGGTGGTGAGTACTCATTGAGCGTTGCCTTCAGGAAAATTAGCCCTGGGGATGAGGGACAGGCACTTAAATGGCAGTCACAGTGCAGTGCAATCATTGTTCTGATAACGTAGTCACTATCGGAGACTGTTCCGGAAATGCATGATGAGATGGGTTGCCACATATGGTTGTGTACATTGTGCCCTGAACAATTCCAGGGAGCCTCTTTCATGTTGAAGTCTGTGAGGGCAGCCCTGATTGTGGAGAATCCAACCCAGTCCTGAGGTATCAGGAAGGGCTTCCCTGCCTGGAAGAAGTGATATCTACATTGTGACTTGAAGGACGAGTAGAAGTTAACCCAGTGAAGATGGTTAGGGAGCAGAGAGTGGGAAGAGAGTTCCAGGCAGAGGCTCAGAGGAAAGATTGATTAATTTATTTCAAAAGGTAGCTGATGTTTAGCTGAAAGTCTTGTCCTGGACCTTTAAAGAGTGGCAAACGGGTCAGGAAAATGTGTGATAATCTCCTGTAGTAACATTTGTAGTCCTTTGGCAGTTGACTTGGAACTTGATTAGTGTGTTTTAATTAAAATGTGTTGAGTGATGATTCAGCCACAAGTACACTGTCCTTGATTTTGGGAAATGTCAGAGTATGAGGCAGAATCAAATATTCAAATACCTGACTTAAGGTCCTTAGACGTTATCCAGGAATCTGCTAGCCTCTCATTATCTTCTCAAAATCTGTGAATTTTATTTTGAAAGCATTTTAAAGAAAATATGTTTAAGAATTTGAGTGGTCATCCATATTGCTTGGGATTTGAGGGGTTAAATTAGTGATACTCTCTCTGTTATCAAAATTTGGAACCAATTGGGAGAAAAAGGAGCCAGGTGGATAGAGCTTGGAGAGTGCGGTTTGGGTGTGTGGCAACAATGGCCTCCTGAGACTGTAGCCCTGGATTAGACAGAAATAATCTCTCCAGGCCCTGGAGGTGTTGAGCCAGCAGAGGCCCCTCCTAGAATGAGGCAAGTGTAATCAGTTTATACTTGGGTACCATACTGGACTCTAGTTAAAAGTTCAGTCATCCAGATGAATGGATAAAGAAGATGTGGCATGTATATACAATGGAATATTACTGAGCCATAAAAAGAAACGAACTTGAGTTATTTGTAGTGAGGTGGATGGATCTAGAGTCTGTCATACAGAGTGAAGTAAATCAGAAAGAGGAAAGACAAATACCGTATGCTAACACATATATATGGAATCTAAAAAAAAAATGGTACTGATGAACCTAGTGGCAGGCAGGAATAAAGAGGTAGACATAGAGAATGGACTTGAGGACACGGGGGCGGGGAGGGAGAAGCTGGGGCCAAGTGAGAATAGCATCGACATATATACACTACCAAATGTAAAATAGTTAGCTAGTGGGAAGCAGCAGTATAGCACAGGGAGATCAGCTCAGTGCTTTGCGATGACCTAGAGGGGTGGGATAGGGAGGGTGGGAGGGAGGCTCAAGAGGGAGAGGATGTGGGGATATATATATGCATATGGCTGATTCACTTTGTTGTACAACAGAAACTAAGACAGTATTGTGAAGCAATTATAATCTAATAAAGATCTATTAAAAAAAAGTTCAGTCATTGAGTGCAAGTCTGCCTCCTTGGTTCCTAGTTTTCAATGAAAGACTCTCCCACTCTTCCATTATATACTAGAATGGGCATCTCCATTTTGTAAAGACTGTCAGAAGGTATGTGGTATCTGGTCACCCATAGAGAAATGCTGTGCAGCACAGCAACGATGAGAAGATGTTCCTGGTGTCCCAAGAACTTCATGGGACAATATAATGATTTTTCCATATCTTGTTTTCCCAAGTAGATATCTAAGACCTAAAGTCATTTTCTTCCTCTTATTCTTAACTGTGACATTCCATATTTGGGGAAACTACTTAGAAATGATGGTGTTTTTTGACTCACATAAACTTGTTCCATGTTGGTTTTAATCAAATCTTTGGAATTTTAGCTGTTGAAGAAGAGAACATTGGATTGGAGGTTGAACTCTTGGCTGATGGGCCTGATTTTCACTATTTTAGTATCTCATATACTGATGGAAGCAAGACAGAACATTTGTCTTGAAGGGCTACAGACTCAGTTTATTTCTTTAAAGTCAACCTTTATCAGAATAGCATTGGGTGGCTGATTGGCGATTCACAGATTTTCTGTTGTATTGTCAGGAGTTATCAGATTCGAAGCAACTAGAACTCTCATACATTGCTTGGTGGTGGGTAGATTGTTGCAAAATGGTATAGTAACTCTGGGAAATGACTTGACCAATTCTTATAAATTTAAACATACACTTGCCCAATGACTGAGCAGTCCCACTCTGGGTACTTGCCCTAGAGAATTGAAAACATGTTCACATAAAACCCTGTTTTATGGATGTTCATAGCAGCCTTATTTGTGATAGCCAAAAGCTGAAAACAAACCTGTTGAGATGTCCCTCAACAGGTGAGTGGATAAACAAACGGTAGTGTATTCTCACAATGGAATACTACTCAACAGTAAAAAGGAATGAAGTGTTAATTTATATTTGGGTGAATCTCAAAGGTGTTTGGCTGAGCAAGGGAAGCCAGTCTCAAAAGGTCACATACTATATGACTCTTTTTAACCTTGAAAAGACAAAACTCTAGTAATAGGTAACAAATCAGTGGTTCCTGGCATTATAGATAGGGTGAAGGTGTAACTGTCAAAGGATATAGTACAAGGGAGTTTTCTTGGAAGTGATAGAACTGTTTGGTATCCTGATCGTGGTGGTGCTTAAATGAATCTATGCCGTAGTGTATACAGAAGTAGAAATATAATGTTGTGCCCATGGAACTTTTATATGATGTTATTAACCAACGTTACCTCAATAAAAAATAAAATCTAAAAATTCAAAGACTTTTTCCCAAAGGAAAAAGGAAAAAGTCCATTTTATTGTTAAGACAATTTAAAAAGTAAGAAAAAATTTAAGAAGACAGCATCAAGGAAGTTTAAAAAAAGAAAGAAAAGAAAAAACAAGCCACAGACTGGAAGAAAATATTTTCAAATCATATATTCAATAAGGAACTTGTATCAGAATACATCAAGATCTCTTACAATTCAATAAGACAGTCCAATTTAAACATGGCAAAAGATTTGAATTAATGGACATTTCACCAAAGAAGATATACAAATGATTCATAAGCACATAAAAGTATGCTTGACATCATTAGGCATTAGGGAAATGCAAATTAAAACTACAGTGAGATATCACTTAACACTCTCTAAAATAGATACAATCAAGAGACAATAACAAGTGTTGTAGAGCATGTAAACAAACTGTAACTCTCATACTTTGCTGGTGGGGATATAAATTGTATAAAATGGTATACAGTTTCCCAAATGGAAAACAGTTGGACAGTTCTTAAAGTAGTAAACATAGATTTACCATATGACACAGCAGTTCTGCTCCTAGGTTTCAACTCTAGAGAAATGAAAACATATGTCCATACAGACTTGTATGCAAATGTTCATTATTCATAATAGCAGAAAAGTGGAACCAATGCAAATGCTCATCAACTGGTGAATGGATAAACAAAATATGGTATATCCATACAATGGAATACTATTCAACAATAAAAAGTAATGAAGTACTAATACCTTTCTTCCACACTGGGTGAGCCTTGAAAACAGTATGCTAAGACAAAGAAGCCAGACACAAAAGAGTACATATTGTATGATTCCATTTATATGAAATGTCCAGAAAAGGCAAATCTATAGAGACAGAAAATAGATCAGTTGCCTGGGGCTGGGAGTGGGAAACAGAGAGTGACTGCAAAAGGAAATGTTCCAAATTAGATTGTGATAATTGCACAACTCTGCGAATATAATAATAAAATCATTGAATTGTACACTTAAAACGGGGAATTTTATGGTATGTAAATTGTACCTCAATAAAATTGTTTTTAAAAAGTATTTCATTACATATTCAAAACAAGTAACAAAAATATTTTAAATGAATTCTCCTTGAAACGAATATATCAATGAATAGCACAGCTGCATAATAAGTAATAGAACAAGTAGAAGAGGATATTGAAAAGGCTGTAACATACATTCTTAAAACCAGAGTCGCTTAAATGACCCCCAAACCTGAAAAATCATTGTCACTGCTGGCATCCATTGCATTCTCTTTATTCGCTCAATTAGAAATAGTTATCACTCTCTTCCAACACTGTGTAATGGGATGTGGAATGGGACGCTTTCTTTTCTCAGAATTTCAGATGAAACTTTAGAACTCAGAACAACTCCCGCAGTGCTGTAAAAATCCCCATAGCGGTGGCCAAACCGGACTGATGATCATCTGCTCCCAGTAGCTCATATAAGGGAAGGTGGAGTCTCGTTAGAGAATAGTACATCCATGCACCTGTTCCCAACTCCTTAACAAAGGCTTATTAATAGAGACATTTAAATATTGCAGCAGGTGGATAGCTGTCTAGAATTACAGCTGAGTGTCGATTTGTTCAACTGTCTTCCCAACAACCTGAGTCACAAAAACTGGCACCAGACTAGTGGGGGCTAGTTCCTTTAATGGCCTCATAGCATTTTTGAACCATGCTTTGTCCATAATTAAGTTCCTTCCTCATACCACCAATGGGCACATGCATAAATTGTATATAGGGTTCTTTTTTTGGTTATGTGTTTCTTTTTTTTTTTTAATTAATTTATTTATTTTTGGCTGTGTTGGGTCTTTGTTTCTGTGCGAGGGCTTCCTCTAGTTGTGGCAAGCGGGGGCCACTCTTCATCGCGGTGCACAGGCCTCTCACTATCGCGGCCTCTCTTGTTGCGGAGCACAGGCTCCAGACGCGCAGGCTCAGCAATTGTGGCTCACGGGCCTAGTTGCTCCGCGGCATGTGGGATCTTCCCAGACCAGGGCTCAAACCCGTGTCCCCTGCATTGGCAGGCAGATTCTCAACCGCTGCACCACCAGGGAAGCCCTATGTGTTTCTTTTAAACATTAGAAAAGTTGGCAGTTGTATACCATCAGCACAATATGCAAATACAGGAGTTCTTTCATACTCAAAAGTTGAAACAGTCTTGAGTTTTTTCTACTGAAAAAGTCTTGAATTTTTGCACCTTTGGAGTTCACCATGTTGCTTTAAGCCACATCAGATGTCAAAGGAATTTCATGTATATTTGCTTTCTGTAAAAGTTCAAAACTGAATTCTTTCCTAGCATTAGTCATATACCTGTGAAATCAGTGAGTCTCTTCATCAGCTGACATGTGATATTTTTCTGGCCCACACACAGTAGATGATTGCTCTTTGTAATCTGGAACACTATGATGTTGATCAAGTAAGTCCTTAATGCCTCTATTGCTCTCCATCATTTTTTTGGGAATACTGAAGTTTCTGAGCTTTGAAAAATACCTAATGTCAAATTCTAATTCCTTGTAGTTATGACCTCTTTATAGTTCCCTGTCAGAGGATGTCTTCCACATCTAGAAGATGAAAATGTGCCATTCATGTTTTTTCCAAGTCTTTGTTATATTCTCACTAAAATACCCCTCTGCCGTCCTAATGTCTTATTTTTTCTTGAAGTGGAAGATGCCACACGTGAACTTAATATAGCAATGACTGTCCTTTTGTGCCATGGGCTACAGTGGTAATAAATATGAATCTAAATGTCTGAGGAGCTACTCAAACTCTACCTTGAATTAGCAGCAAATCCTGTTGCTTGGTATATTTTTGGTCAAAACTATCAATCAGGACGTTTTAACCTGTATCTTTGCTGTGACGGGGCTTTGTTGCCATATTTTAACACAAGGGGGCAGCAACATCACCTTCACTGTCTCCATCACATCTTTAGCATGGGCACATTGGACCCGGGTAGGGAGGGAAAGATTTTATAAGTATGTATTATTATTTTTAATGTTCGTCATCTAATAATGGTTCTAGGTATGATGGTGATGATTACGGAGAGAGACTGCGAGGGTATTTCCTGTAGTTGAGGAATTTGTCTGCAAATAAAAGCCTCCTGTAAGGAAAAATCTCCTGTTTCCCTTCTGCTCTCAATACTCTCACTGGACATTTCTTTGACCACATGTGTGGGAGTTTTCTCACACCAAAGCAATTCTCCAGCTCTCTAGTGGATACCGACTGAGTATCCCACAATTTAACTCAACTCTGACACTATCTACTTGGAAATAGCATCAGATCCCACAGGCCTCATTAAGACCCCTGCCCCTCTCACTTCAGAGGTTAGTCACAAGTCCAGGTTATCACCTGAACTTCTGACCAACTGGCTATAAATCAGAGGTTCTCATATTCCCCTCCTTAGCTTTGATCATTTGCTAAAATAGCTCAAAGAACTCAGGAAGCCCATTTACTTACTATATTACTGGTTTATTATCAAAGGATATAACTCAGGAACCGCCAGATGGAAGAGATGTATAAGGTAAGGTATGTGGAAAGGGACATGGAGCTTCCATGCCCTCTTCAGGTGAGCTACCCTCTCTGGTGCTCCACGTGTGCACCAACCCAGAACCTCTCTGAACCTGTGTACTTTGGGGATTTTTATTGAGGCTTCATTACATAGGTATGATTAATTAAATCATTGGCCATTAGTGATCCACTTAACCTCTAGCTCCTCTTCCCTGCATGGAGGTCAGGGGGTGGGGTGGAATTAAAAGTTCCAACTCTCGGGACTTCCCTGGTCATCCAGTGGGTAAGACTCCGTGCTCCCAGTGCAGGGGGCTCAGGATCGATCCCTGGTTGGGGAACTAGATCCCGCATACATGCTGCAACTAAGAGTTCGCATGCCACAACTAAGAGTCTGCATGCCGCAACTAGGAAGTCCTCATGCCGCAACTAAAAAGATCCCGCATGCCACAATGAAGACCCTGCGCAGCCTAAATAAATAAATAAATAATTTAAAAAGTTCCAACTCTCTAATCACCCGGTTGGTTCCCCTGGCAACCAGCCCTCATTCTGAGGCTAATCCAGGAACCCCCAGCCACCAGTCATCTCATTAGCATACAAAAAGACACTTAGCACTTCAGAGATTCCGGGGGTTTTAGGAGCTCTGTACCAGGAAACTGGGACAAAGACCAAATATATATTTCTTATTATAAATCACAGTATCACAACTCCTCTATTGTTAGAATAGTTGTCATTGTGAAGACCCTGTGCTATTGTGGTTTATTTTTTTAGTTAGCTCTGCAAATAATGAGGCTAGTACAGAAAAGAAACAGTGAATTATGTAAAGCAGCTATTGATTTGGGAGAAAGGATAGCCTTTTGTAAATGACTTATTTTGGTTTCCTGATGAAGACACTGTTAACTGAAGAAAACCGTGTTTTATTCAGGGACCTTACTGAGTACTATACAGCCCAGGAAACAGCCTCTCAGATAGCTCGGAGGATCTGTTCCAAAGAGGTAAGGGAGGAGCCAGGATATATAGGAGTTTTTGCAGGAAAAAAAACCCAAATGTGTAGTCGAACATCAAAAGATTACCGCTAATCACAAAAACCAGCCCTGTCAAGTTAATGAATTTAGCACTTTTCTATGTCTGCCAAGATGCAAGAGTCTGGCTCATTGAAATTATTCCTTTGATATGCATTTTAACTATCTATGTGCATATCATGTTTTTCTCCATCTGAATTCTCCCCAGGGCACACCTTGGGTTGGGAGGTGTGGTTACATTGGCAGCTGATGGCCGGCAATATTCTTTGTTTACTGGAATGGCAGGCAACATTTTTTTTTCCACAGCGCCTCCTCTTGGTCGTAAATTAGACCAAGGTTTGGGAAGCATTTCTTGACCAATTTGTCCCAAGGTGCTAAGAAGGCTCATTCCTAGGTCAGATGAGGATTGTGTTGATAGGCCACTCAGTGTGCTAAATTTTGGATTAGGCCCTGTTAATAACCTAAAATTCTCTGGATCTTCTGTTTTACTAGTCTGTTATGATCCAGGGGATGTTTTCCCTTGTTGCTTCTTCCCACATTTAGAGTTGCACTATTACAGTTAATTCTATATAGAGTTAAATGTATGACCTACTATCTCAAGATGTTTAGCCATCATTAATTTTGTCAAGAGGCCTGGTTACACATTGGGTAAAAATTGGGTTACAGTTGGGTAAAAAGCATATATATATTTAACTGGGGTAAATGGAGTGGACTTGTTTGGGGACCTTTAATGTTGGGGACCATAGGGGGTCCCTTTGGCCCATCCAACCTTAGGTAGTGTTGTATCAAAACCTTTTGTTTTAATCCCATTAACATCTGTTTTATTTATCCCATTTCTTAATAACCATCTAAAGATTTTTATCCTTTTGGGACGAGTCCCTTTAAAATTTTCACCTTTTTGGAAAGAAATCTATAGACTTTCTCTCAGGTTCTTATCTTCCTGTTAATCAACCTAACAATTAATCTCCTGTTCGTTAGCATCTGTAAGACCCATTGAGGGTAGGTTGAGACCACAAATGAGGCTTCCCAAACTGGTTTTTTTGTTTTGTTTTGTTTTGTTTTAAACTGAGGGAGTTCTTAGGTTAGCTATTTTTTTTTACCATCTTCTAATTTGTTTTTTCATAGGTACCAATAAAATGGCTGTTTATGAGAGCACTCTAAAAATTCACCAATTTCGACGTTTCCCCAATTTAAAGGATCCATCGTCTGGCCCTTGATGAGATATATGTTAATAGTGACACAAATCAATAACACGCTAGAGGCGTCCCCACAAGAGAGTGCAAAGGATGCAGCCTTCACAAGATCTAGAAAGTTTACTCCCCAAAATAGTCTAAGAGAATAAAGGACCTTCATTGTACAGGTTGACACAACGAAGGTGAGGATGACAAAGGCCCCTTATGGGCACCTCGTATGACAAATTTCCCTGAGAGTTGGCACAGCCAAGCCAGAAAAAGAGACTGCTCAGGACCCCAGTCTATTTGATTGGCTGCCAAATGTAAACCATGTGTGTACCTTCCAGAGGGCAGAGACCAAGCTCTCAAATTGAGATTATCAAGAACCTCATTTTTAATTTGTAGTAAAATTTTACAACTTTATTTTTCACAAAAGTCAACAAAGTTCAAGTATGTTAGTACAGGTCTTTAACAACAACAACCACCACAACAATAATAAAGCAATACAGACACAGAGCACAGAGTTTGGCTTAAAAAACTATATTTTTCTGGATTTTATATATTATTTGTTCTTCAACAATGTCTTGTGAGTTCTCATATGTCTTGGTGATAAGAGACATTGTAGAACATTATACATAGGATATAATAAACATTTTCTTTCTTTTTCTCATATAACTTTCTCCATTAATGGCAAAATGAGATGGGGGAGCATTTTACCATTCTCTCTCTTAATATTGCTAGCAAAGAACTGAATATAGAGAGAAGCCTGAAGTTTTCCACCTAAGAGAGAATTGTGGAAAGTGTCTGGTGGTTATTTATGTTTTCTTTTTTTTCCACATTTCACTCACTTTTACTTGGGCGTGTGACTCATGTCCAGGACCAGGGGAGCAACATTTCTTCATAACTCATGGAATTAAATGCTTACACCCAATTTTGCTGGTTTTTTCCTCCTAAAGGGAAAACCCTGCTAAGAACAGAATGAGACGGAAAGACTTGCAGCTAATTATGCTAGCTGTGTCAATGGCATAGCCCCAAGAAGCCAGCTCTCCAGTCCCTGAATCATGACTGCGAAAATTGGCACTGTGCTGTTTAGCTCCCTAAGGGATGTAATTATTTTCTCCATGATACCCAATACTTGAAATGACCTCAGCAAAAGCATTTCTTTTCTTTTTTTCCCTTCCTCTAGTGTGTGGCAAAACAAATTGCATTTGTAACAACTAGAAATTCCCGAGGCCTTGTCCTCGCTGGCGGATGGCCTGAGGGATGCTGCTGGTGCAAATCAAAGAGCTCAGTGGTTCTGCTTTGCGCTGTGCTAGGCAGAAAAAAACTTTGCCTCTTATCACCCCATCTTCCTCCAGCAAAAACCTGAGAAATGAGACATGCTCAGTGGTTCAGAGTACTCGGAGTACTGTCATAATCCCGAAAGGTACTGTCCTACCTTGTCCTCTCGGTGGCTGAGGGACTCAAGCCAGAATAGATGGATTCTTAACCCTTTTGAAGGACTGTGTAGTTGTCCCTAAAATACACATCATCTACCTGGTCTCTAAGATTACTTCAGAGTTTCTTAGTCGTTGCCATTGTTCCCACGCTCTCTGTGTCCTTCCACAGGCCTGATGTTTTCTTCCACTGTGTTTCAGGGCTCATCGTCGGGGTGATCCTGAGGTACGGCACCACTGCCACCAGTGGTCACGACAAGTCACTCAGCTGCACTCAGGAAGACAGGGCCTTCAGCACCTTATTAGTGAATGTCAGTGGGAAGTTCTTCGAATACACCCTGAAAGGAGAAATCAGCCCTGGCAAGGTCAACAGTGTAGAGCAGAACGACATGCTGAGGAAGGTGAGCTCGGGCCACTCAGCCACTTTGGTCCTGACGTGGTTTTTGATTTTCCGATTCTGTCTCAACTTTGTGAACAGAAATCTTTTCACACTCCTGGAACATCAGTAACATTCCTGGCTGTCAGTTTGGCTAGGAAGCTTTTGGACTGTGATGAGGAGAAGGAACCAGATTTGAACTTGGGCCTTGTAACTTTGTCAGACTGATGTGGGCCACCAATGGTGCAGTGGGTTCGTACATCCCACTCAGCTCCTCTCTCCAACTCCCATCTCTTTTTGATTATGTCTCTTACTCTCGTTATGGTTTAGGGATGAGATTGTTTCTTTCTTAAATTAAGATCGGTTTCTTATTTTTCTTTTAGCTTGTTAATAATCAGTGTTCAGAAGTGTTATTCTTACTTATTCGTGGTTATTTTACCATATTCTACAAACATTTATTGAGTTTCCCACTCTCATTGGTGATTGATGCCAAAGGCTTAATGAATCTTCAGAGGAAAAATCTCTTGTTGTCTTAGAATTTGAGTCCACATGTTGTTTTTCATTTAATGTTGGGGGTAGCT
The DNA here is from genome assembly GCF_965194805.1 of Balaenoptera borealis. Lineage (NCBI taxonomy): Eukaryota > Metazoa > Chordata > Mammalia > Artiodactyla > Balaenopteridae > Balaenoptera > Balaenoptera borealis. Next base: position 41,535,822 of record NC_138881.1, on the reverse strand, counting down.
AAAATACTCCACAGGAAAAGGGATTATATATCTCTTCACTTCACTTGGGTGATTTCCAGAATAAGCACAAGATCTGTATTTATCCACATACATTCTAGTACCTTATACACCCGGGCTTATCAGCAGGAGGGCTTCCATATAAAGTCTGGGGATCCAAGTTGTGGGAGACCCCTTTAATATGTGAAGGCTTGCAGTCAAAGAGTGTAGCCTGTGCTCCAAAAATTAAATTATTATTGTTCTCAGGATCTGCCATAATCCTTAAAGAAAATTATTCTCAACCTGGAGCGTTCAACATGCCCATCTCCTCTCTGTCCCTAAGGACGAGTCCTAGTGAACTCTTGGCTCTCAACCCTTCATAAGAATGCATGGGATTTCCATAAACATTTGTGAAATTAAATGCAACTGAGAAAGATACCCAGTGTAATACCACACTAATGACTGTTTACATTTAATAATTAGAATGGAGATTTCAAATAATTAATTGAAATAAGAGCCAGTTAATCTACCAACGTGAACAAACCTTTAAAAAGGTTAGGAGGCTTTGTAGAATGTTTAATTCTTTTCTGGATGTGATAGGGCTTTGCTGATAGTTTCAGAGTGATTTCCCTGATTGCCTACAGGTAGTTTTAGTCCCCTTAGAGTTGATGAACTTATGTTGATATTCAGGAAATCACTAGCACCACTGGAGACTTTGATCTAGTCCACATTACGTATCACAAATGGCTGGTCACTCAAAAGAGACTTAAATTCAGTAAGATTATGTCTATAAATCATTATGTGGTAGGATACAGGAAATTAATAAAGAATCATGACTGCATCTTTTATTGTAGTTGAACCTTTATAAAGGTTTGATAAAAATCAAGATGTTTTCATTTCTTGTTGAAGAACATTGACCAGAAGCTTTCTGTGAGTTCTCAAAATTGCACTGAATTGTTGTGTCTTAATACATATTCAACAACACACCAAGAGTAGAAGGCAGAAGTGCCGTGTGGAGAAGAACAGGCCAGTGCTCATGGGAGCTGTGGCTTCTCTACTGTGCTGAGTCTGTGATTTTTTCACATTGATGTCATTTGTTTTAAATATTCAAACTTTAGTCAGTGGCTTAAAATATTAAGCAAATATTATGGCACCAATTGGTATTCAACAAAAAATTGGCTTTTTTTCTTTTTAAACGTTTAGGTAACATTTGATCCAGAGGTCTTTTTCAACATTCTGCTGCCTCCAATTATTTTCCATGCTGGATATAGTTTAAAGAAGGTAAGGAATTTTTGCCAGTATTTCTTAAAGCATGGGAATCTCTGCTTTAATTTTCCTGCACAATATTCTAGTTTTTTTCCTTCTCTCAGATTGCTTATTACTGTGTTCTGTACCCACTCAAGAGACTACAGTTGACTCATCATCAGTGACTCATTTCTGTTTTAAAGTCTGGAACTCTCATCCATTGCTGGTGGGAATGTAAAATGGTATGGCCACTCTGGAAAACATGTTTGCAGTTTCTTATAAAACTAAAGTTGAAATTACCATATGACCCAGCGATTTTATTTCTGAGGATTTATCCCAGAGAAATGAAAACTTCTGTTTATACAAAAAACTGTACATGGTTGTTCATAACAACTTTATTTGTAATAGCCCCAAACTGGAAACAAACAAAATGTCCTACAATAGGTGAATGGTTAAACAAGCATCCATACCATGGATACTACTCAGCAATAAAATGGAACAAACTATTGATACACAAAACAGCCTGGATGGATCTCAAAGGCATTATGCTGAGTGAAAAAAATCCAGTCTCAAAAGGTCACATACTATATGGTTTCATTTATATAGCATTCTAAAAATGACAAAATTATAGGGATGGAGAACAAATTATTGGTTGCCAGGGGTTAGGGATGGTGGGGATGAGAAGGGGAGGGGGTGGCTGTGACTATAAAGTGGGTAGCATGAGGGAAATCTTCATGGCAGTGGAACAGTTCTGCATCTTGATTGCAGTGGTGGTTACAAGAATCTACACATGTGATAAAATGACATAGAACTATGCACACACATTGTACCAATGTCAGTTTCCTGGTTTTGATATTGCACTACAATTATGTGAGATATAACCAGTGGAGGAAAATGTGTGAAGGTACCATGGGACCTCTCTGCACTATTTTTGCAGCTTCTGTAAATCTATAATTACTCCAAAGTAAAAAGTTTAAAAAAAATCTATCATTATTGAGGGAGGGTCATTGTGTTCAGCAGCAAGGTTGGGCCTAAGCCCCTAGATATTTAAAATACCAAATACCTTTATAAATACTGTGAGTGGCTCCCTTCCTCCCCATTGTGGGACTATTCTGTGAAAATTTAGCCTCCAAAAAAGCCTACTTCAGATAACAGCCAAGGACCTTGTTTCAGCTGTCTTTCTGAAAGGGGACTAAAGGAAACCTTTTCAGTGAGCCTCGAGAAGAGAGATCTTGGCTGCCAATAAAACTCAGTAACATCCTTAGGAAGTAGAGAATGCCTTCAAAGTTGATAAACCTCTAGATAGATCAATCAAGGTAAAAAAAAGAGGAAAGAAACAAATTACCTATATCAGGAATGAGAGAGGGGACATCAGTATAGACCCTTCATACATTAAAAGGACAATAAGAGAATAATATGAACAACTTTGTACCAATAAATTTGACAACCCAGGTGAAATAGACAAATTTCTCGAAAGGCACAAATTACCAAAACTGACCCAAGAAGAGATGGAAAACTTCAACAGCCCTATATTAATGAAATAAACAGAGTTCATAGTTAAAAACCTTTATATAAGCCCAGATGGCTTCACTGGTGAATTCTATCTAGCATTTAAGGAAGAAATAATGAGTCCTACACAAAATCTTTCAGAACATAGAGGAGAGAACAGTCCCAACTCATTTTATGAGAGGGTACCTGCCCATCAGGCTGGTTCTTCTGTCAAAGCAACTCTTCAGTTTTCAGAAGGTTTTTAAACTCTTCACAACCCACACAAATATAGTTATTTATGGAGCATATGATATAAAGAACTTTGCATATATCCTTTATTTCGGTTTTTACATACATTATTTCTGATCATCACAGAAACTCTAAGAATGTGAGGGTGGTAGATAACCTCACACCCCTCTCCCCCAGGTTTCCAACTCATTTATAAACAGACACAAGGAGCTAACTGGCAACTGAATGATCAATTTATGACCCAAAGTCCCTGGTGACGCATCTTGGATGATATAGTTTAGCCCTTGGTAATGGGACTCCTTACTGCCGACCTCATGAATTGAAGACAGATGCCCTTTAGCCACCAAGTCGGTCACAGTCACAGATAGGGAGGCTGAAATGGAGAGATCCTAGAAATTGCTGGGCCTGCCAAAGGCTGCCTCTTTTGCTCATAGCATGGAGGCCATAGGAGCAAGAGCACTCCCCCACTTTTCGTAAGAGAGTCAAGGCTACAAGTCAGGGTCAAGCCAATCTCCCCCTTCAGAGATCACATGGCCCCTTCTTACTGCATCACCTTCAAGGGAGGAGGGATGGAACTTAAGTCCCCTCTCCACAATGGATACTTGAGGAGCAGGAGGCTGTGTTTCTGCACACCAGCCCAACGCACATCTGGACAGTCACAGACATGTAGAGAATGTCCTGCATTTTACTGATGATGAAGCCAAATTGAGAACGATTAAGTGACGTTTGAGGTTATGTAGGTGGTGCAGGACTGAGTCAAGGTTATGCCTGTCTGTCTGACTGGAGGACCTAGGGTTGTTCCTCTGTGTTGCATTCTTTCCAGATATAGGTTTTCTGTACCAAAAAAGTATCCTTTTTCTGACTTATTTATGAGGTTGCCAAAGTAATCTGAATCTATATGTCAGCTATTGACATGTAACAAATGGTAGATGATCTTACAGGCATAAATAATGTTATTCTTTATCTAAATAAAGAGTTTGGGAGCTGCTCTTAAGATCAAATGGGTGATGAATAATTTGGTATTTTAAATAAGTAATCTTAATGTATAATCAATGTCATAGTTGCTTTAAAATGAAACCAAACCATTGGTTGTGAAAGCCACTCTAATGGCTAAAAAAAAACCTTAGTGTTTGCAGAGCCTTCCCTTTGTCAGCTTCATTTTCTCAGAAGAAAAACAAATAACAGGCTTTGCCAGTTAACCAATTTAAGTTGTTTTTGAAATGCTAGTCTTAAAGGTTATTATTAGCTCTTAGTTTAGTCTCTTTCCTTTTTAATCAGGCACCTAAATAGTTGGTACTTATGTGGTTGCCATCTCTGATTAAATGTTCCCAATTAAATGTGTAATAAGTGTTTCACCATTTAACCTCTGGTATGTAAACAGATTCATACCCTTTGACCTATGTACATGTAGTTGTCATTCAGACATGGACCTTCTTTTTTCTAACTTGAAAAATGTACCATGGCCTTAGCTTTGATTTTGTGCTACCACTCAGTTTGCTTAGAGGGCATTGGCAGGGAAAGAATTCACCTATAGAAGCTTTCATGTTTTGTGAATTTCCCCCAATACACACACACATACACACACACACCATGTTCAAATTTGTCAGGGGAATGGGCGATGATAAGGTTTCCCAAGGAGTAGGAATGTAAGGCTTAGAATGGTACAACTAGGAATTGGGATGCCAGGTGGATTTTCATTGAATGCAAACCTTCTCATCCTGATCTGTTTTAGGTTTATATTCTCAAAGGCTTTACCAGGGCATGTCATCTCCTTTTGTTTCTTTTTGCCATTCTATAATGGAAAGGGAAAAGAAGGGAGAGACTGAACCAGTCATGGCCATGTGAACCACACGTGACTGTGAACTGTTAAGGCCAAATAAGAAGATGATGAAAGATACAGGATTCCACTAGACACCTCCCGTCCTTCTTCCCTAAAAGGATGTGGTGGGAATCAAGAAGGGCATCTTGTGCGGTGAGAGTGCAATGCCTTGGGGTCAGAAGACCTGCTTTCCAGTTCTGGTGCTGCGGTTTGGTAGACATGTGACTTCAGGCAGCTCACATCACACTTTTGAGCCTTAGTTGTCTCTCATATAAAATGGTCCAAAAAACACCTTCACGATGAGGTTGTTGTGAGAATTGGATGAGCTAATATGCGAAAGTACTTTGTAAACTCTGAAGTATATGATGAAATACTAGGTGTAATAATATACAAATAAGTGGCATGTTATACCTTTTCAAGGTGCAATAAAATTCCAGTTCATATCAACAGATACGAATGGGATGGGTAATTTGTGTGTGTGTGTGTGTGTGTGTGTGTGTGTGTGTGATTTTAGAATATATCATGAATGCATTTTTGGTGGTAGATTTACATTTCTAATTTTCTGCTTTGGCTAATATCATAAATACAAATTTACTTAATATATTCAAACCAACCATAGGAATGATTACCCAAAAGAAAGCCGAGTGGCAAGGGAAAGCACATCTAGGATTAAAATTTTGCTCCTGGATACTTCGCATGGGTTTCATTGGTCTCATGTCTTGTCCTTGATGCACTCCCTCCCTGGTTTAAGCACTTGGTGGAGCTTTTAAAGGCAAGTAGGTCACAGTTGTTGGTTTTTTTTTTTTGAAGTCTAATTTTTTTTTTCAAAACAGTGGCATATAAATGCATTAGCATTCAAAAAAGGCTGAGGACAATGACTGATTTAGGAGGCAAACCTAATGTGTCTATAATATGTACAGGCGGTACCTTCATTTGATGACTGTCAGTGTGGGAAGCCCTTGAAGGATTCTGTTCTGAGCAGGTGGTTTAGGGGCACTAGGGATTCTTTGATGCCTTCTTCACAGCCTCAGAGAGGGGCAGGCATTGGGGAAGGCTGAAGCCAAGGTCTTAGGTCCTCTGTCTGGAATGCAGGCCAGTGGTCGCCTGCAGCCCTTTGTCTGATCAGACTTCGTGATGGCTGCTTGATCCAGGCTGAGTGCTTCTTCTGTGCCCTCTCTTTCCCTGATGGTGCTTGGCTCACATGCTGGGGCACTCCTGCCTTTTAAAATTTCTAGATAAAGTGTTCCTGGTTCCTGTTTAATTAGGGTGTTTAGGGGATTTTGTTTGTCTGTTTTTGTTAAATAGTTATGATTGTCCAGCGTGAACAGCTTTATGCCTTGAGAAGTAAGGATCATGTCTCAGGGTCCCAAGAACAGGGATTTTCCCCATCAGAATATCCACAGGCCCAATGATTTATGAGAAGTAAATTCATGTGTGTGTGTGTGTGTGTGTGTGTGTGTGTGTGTACATACTTATAAATTTGCCCATCTTAGATGAACTACCTGTTTCTTGTTTCTCCACACCTATCTCTATTTTCCCTCTTTCCCAGGCTCCAAAGATTAATTCAGATGAATATCAGAAGACGCCTCTGATGCTGAGTTAACCAGAAAGCTCCTTAGCACTTTCATAGCTTATTAGTTTCAAACTTACATCTGCAATGTTCTTCTAAGGTACCACCAGAACTGGAAGTGACTAGTTGAATCACTAGGGTAAAATAGTTTGGGTTAAATCTGTGAAAATGATTGGTCTGCTTACACACACATACTCACACACACACACACACACACACACACACACACACACACACACACAAAATGTAATTTAATATAATCAGCCAGAGTAGTTTTTTCTGAAATTTACTAAGGCCTTGCTTGCTTGCTCACTGATTGGTAGGACAAAGGAGATCTTAAAACCATGATTTTCTAAGGCTAAATAGCATTATTCAGGAGTAACTTCAGTTGTTAATTAACGTAATGGAAGCAGTAAGTAAAGTTTCACTTTCTAGAGACTTGTAGTGTTTCTGATGTCCACTGTCAAAATTCACAATGTGATTCCTGCTTTTTTGTTTTATTCAGAGACACTTTTTCAGAAACCTTGGGTCTATTCTGGCCTATGCGTTCTTGGGGACTGCCGTTTCCTGCTTCATTATCGGGTAAGTGACTCTTTGTCATATAACCAAATTACCACACTTCCAAAGAGATGAGATCCACATGGGTCCACAGAATCCAATATTTTCCCCAGCTTTATTGAGATATAATTGACACATAACATTGTGTAAGTGTAGGGTATACAGTGTGTTGATTTGACACATTTATAAATTGCAAAATGATTACCACCATAGTATTAGCTACCACCTTCATCCGGTCACATGGTTACCATTTCTTTTTTTGTGGTGAGAACATGTTAGCAACATTCAAGTATGTGGTACAGTATCATTAGCTATAATCACTGTGTTGTACATTAGATCCCCAAACTTATTAATCTTGTTACTGGAAGTTTGTACCCTTTGAGCAGCACCTCCCCATTTCCCCCGCCCCCCCAGCACCTGTCAACGGCCAGAGTCCAGTATTTTGATGTTTATGATGATTGTAATTAAGATCTAGAGTTACGTAGTCCAGTGTGGTAGCTGTGAGCCACATGTGGCTATTTAAATTGAAATTAAGATTCATTAACATTGAAATAAAATAAAACCTAGTCCCCAGATCTTAGTTTCTAATAGCATTCTTCAATGAAAAGAACCAGGGCCCCTTGCAGAAATGGCTGATTCTAGGACTGGGGCAACAAATATGCAAAATGACAATGGAGCATCTTATAGTGTCAGAGAGTAAGGAAGTGCTCAAAACAAACAAAAAGGATATGGAGCATGTCAAAGGGACACAGAGCCAACCTGAAAACCCCCCCTCTCTAATGGCTAAATAACAACATAAGAAATAACATTGTTTTGGATCATCACCCACAGTATAAAACAAATATATTTGAGTCTATACTGATATAAATAAATGATTGGATGAATAAATAAATGGGGGAGAAGTGACATATCTGTGCAGAAGAATTCCAAATAATTTATGCAGATACAGTCCCCCTCAAGGAGATGAAGCTTGAGCCTTCCCCCCTTTGATTGTGGGCTGTGCATAGTGACTTCCTTCCAAAGAGTACAGCATGCAAAGGAAGAAGAAAGAGTAGCTTTACAGAGGAGAAACCTGGCAAACACTACCTCAGCCAGATGATCAAGATTAACACCAAAATTGGTAAATCATGTTGATACACTGTACCTTTGATATCTGTGATGAGAATGGCACTTACCACTGTGTCTTCTTCCCAAAATCACATTACCTCAGTCTAATCATGAGAAAAAAAAATCAGACAAGTCCCACATTCTGCAAAATACCTGACCAGTACTCCTCCCCAACTGCCAAGGTCATCAAAAACAAGCAAAGTCTGAGAAACTGTCACAGCCAAGAGGAGACAAAAGAGATATGATGACTAAATGTAATGTGGTATCCTGGATGGAATCCTGGAACAGAAAAGGGATATTAGGTAAAAAACTAAGGAAATCTGAATGAAATGTGAACTTTAGTTAATTTAAAGAAATTAGCTGGAAAGCTGGAGATAAAAGCAGGAGGATTTTATGCCACCAAAACAGGAGGGGCTTGGACTTTGTCCTTTAAGAGGGACAAGCCATTGAAGAGTGACAGGTTAGATAACTGGTATTGGTGACTATAGGGAAAACGCTACCACGGAGAAGTCTATTGCTCAGATCTAAGCTTATGATAGAAGGAAATGGAGAGGAAGGTCTAGTTTCAAGAAATATTTAAAGGGTAGGTGAAAGAAGCCTTTGATAAGCAACAAAGAGCAAATCAACTCTGTATCATAGAATTCCTGTGAATTGAAATATAGCTGTTTTAAGTGTCTGGAACAGTGTCAATGTCTGGCACACAGTAGGCAAACACTAAGTTATAGCTATTTAGTCTCAAAAGGATTCAATTCTGCAAATAGTTCTTGAATTTCTAGCTTCGTCAATCTACTGTTCTAGACACCTAAGGTACAAAGATGAGCAATGATATGGTCTTGACCTTTAAGAATCTTATTATTGGGGGTTGGCTGTAGGGTACAATGAGTCTATTCTGTGGCTATTTATTTTTGGCATTTTATTCTTTTCGATGCTGTTGTAAATGGGATTTTCTTAATTTCTCTTTATTCTGTGGTTGTTTTTATTCCCCTAATCCCTACAGCTGCTACCAACACACACACACACACACACACACACACACACACATCCTTAATAACATGTACTAGGCCTTTTAACACTCTTCACTCCTCCCAATTTGTCAGCTGTCCTGTAGGAAATGTGCTCTGGCCAAGTTGAAATATTAACTTGGTGCTCCTTCTTGGGCCATATCACATTCTGCACAGTATAAGGAGGGCTGCTGCTGGCCTGCCTAACCCATGCAAAGAGTGAGAAGCCAGATATGTCAATGGGTACGCTGATATTTTAATGGGATGTTCAAAGAGTTTTTCCTCTCTTCCCTTCTTTGAAATAATTATTGGCAGAGAAGGTTGACCAGTTGGATCTTTGTGGCCAACCCATTTTTTTTCTCTCCAGCTTCATCCAGTCTACTCATTTACATGACTTTAAATGCATTGTCTTAGAATCCTGGGAGTTTTGTAGCAATTCATTACCCATTTTGCAGGGTTCTTTCTCTTCCTTTCTTCCCTACTACCCATTTGCTTAAAATGCCCTAACTGTTGCTAATTGAGGATCATACTTTATAGTTGTAAATAAGCACAGTTTTTTAAAATGGAGTGTTCAGATATTTCAGCAAGATGACATTAACTGCAGACCATTACTTGGTGCCAAAGTCTTATTTGCACATGTTCCTGGTAAGTGTCCAACCACAGCAGCTGCCCGACGTTTTCACAAACCTCTCTGGAAGTGCAGTATTCTAGTACTCCTCTGCTTGCTCATTTGCCAGGTTACTCAATTAGGTGGGTTTTCTTTTCTTTTTTTTTTTTTCCTTCTGACATAGTTTACCTTCCCTTCTTACAGAAATCTCATGTATGGTGTGGTGAAGCTCATGAAGATTGTGGGGCAGCTCTCGGATAAATTTTACTACACGGATTGTCTCTTTTTTGGAGCAGTTATCTCTGCTACTGACCCAGGTATTTGCATATTTGGCCTTACCATTATGATGTTTTATTATTTAAATCTTAAAAAGTTCAGAGCAATCATTAACTTTCATTACAGTAAGGAGACTGTAGTGTTAACATGGAACAGTGGAGGAAGAGACCAGTAAGTGGTCTAACAGACTTAGATGGCTTTTCTAAGAAGGGCCTGCATTTCCCTTTTCTTCTTCTTCTTCTTATTGTAAAAAAAAACCAACAACATAAAATTTACCATCTTAATCATCTTCAGGTGTATAGTTCAGCAGTGTTGAGTATATTCACATTGTTGTGCAACCAATCTCCAGAATTTTTTCATCTTGCGAAACTGAAACTCTATACGCATTAAGCAACATCTCCCCACTCTCCCCCCACCCCACCCCCCAGTCCTGGACAACCACCATTCTACTTTCTGTCTCTATGAGTTTGACTACTTGTAGATACCTCATATAAGTGGAATCATCAGAAGTTGTCTTTTTGTGTCTGGCTTATTTCATTAGCATAATGTCCTCAAGATTCATCTATGTTGTAACATGTGTCAGAATTTCCTTCCTTTTAAACCTGAATAATATTCCATTGTATGAATGTACCGCATCTTGTTTATCCATCCATCTGCCAACAAGCACTTGGGTTGCTTCCACCTGTATTTCTCTTTTTGTCTTTCATTTTAGAATGTCTAATTTAGTCATAATTTTTACACTTAGACTGTCTTTTTTCTCAGTGTTGTGCTTTTGCATTCTTTTAGGAAACCTATCATTTGGTTTAAATAATACCTTTGCTTAGTAGAAATGCACACCAGTACCTGTAGTGAATGTAATTTAATTTGTAAAGTCCTTTTGTGCAATGTTCCTGCACACTGTGATGTGGTTCCTATTCATAAATCTCTTACCTTGTATTTTTCAAGTGTTAGTTGAACCAGTTCTTAAAAGTGGAATTATTATATACCCTTCCTCCCCTGCAGCTCAAAACAAACAAACAAACAAGCTCTCCTCTCCAAGTTGGAACCCATAATTGAATCGGTTCACATAAAGTAGTTATGGCTATTCTTTCCTCTAGTGTTAACCACTGAGAGTGCCATTGCAGGGAAAGAATTTATGGAGAAAGCTGATCTTGTTCTTACAGTACAGATGGAAAGGCCTTTTCATTGTCTATGATGTCCTCTAACATTCTGGGCAGTAATGATCTCTAAGATATGCAGATTCCCACCATGCCCCACCTCCACTTCACCATGCCTCTTGGGGGGGTCCTCTAGATCAGCGCTACCCAATAGACCTTTCTGTGGTGATAGAAATATTCTATAGTCTTCCCAATCCTTTATGGTAGCCAGTAGCTACGTGTGGCTGTTGAGCACTTGAAATGTGTGATAGTGCAACCGAAGAACTGAGTTTTGAATTTTATGCCCAGTAATTTAAGTTTAAATGGCTACATGTGGCTAATGGCTACCGCATTGGATAGCACAGCTCTAGACAGTTGTGTGGCTCTGAAAACTCTTGATGATTAAAAACCGTTGATCTCTCTCACCCCCCCCCCCATTTTTTTTTAAATTTTTTTTTTCTTTTTTTTTTTGGCCGCACCACGAGGCATGTGGGATCTTAGTTCCCTGACCAGGGATCGAACCCATGCCCCCTGCAGTGGAAGCGTGAAGTCCTAACCACTGGGCCACCAGGGAAGTCCCTCTCACCCCCCTGTTTTCTTACAAACACTCTAAGTAAATTGATACTGAAGACTTGGCTGGTTGAAGCACCCTTGTTTGTGAAAAGAATGTGGGATGTGGAGTTGCAGGTGGTGGTTTGAGTTCTAGCCCTGCCAGTCACTAACCGGGTGGCCTGGGCACACTTTATCTCCTGAGCATCAGTTTCCTCATTTATGAAGTAGGAATAATGGTACCTGTTTCCTATTGTGAAGGGCTATTGTGAAGATTAAATGAGATAATGCATGTAAAGTGTTGAGCATATCATCTGCTGATTATGTTGGTCTCTATCAACATCTTCTGACTCAGGCAGAGATTTCTCTGTTTTACGTGTGTGTGTGTGTGTGTGTGTATGTGTGTGTTTAATAACAGGTTACCACTTAACCTAAGCACTGTGAAAAGTAGCTTTATTATTCTAACACTACAATGTCTGTGACATCTCCAAATGTGTGTCTGTTGAGAAATGATTCTATATAAGTTTAAGAAAGGTGTTTAGTGTCTCTGAAAATATATTACTAACTATACTCATCTATAACTTTATTACTAACATCTTACTAGTACCACCAATAAGCAAAGGGAAGTTAGTGTAACATAAAGATTACTGATACTGTTTTCTGAGCCATTAGTGTCGCTTCATTTAATTGGATAGAAAGGCTTATTTTTCCAGATTATCTTTGTAATTGTTTACTTCACTTTAATGTGTCCATGCTGTGGTAGAAAATAATGGAAGGCATTACCATGACACACCATTTTTATTTGTCCTGTGAAGATTGGCACAGTAAGGGTTTTATAGAAATGAAAGTTCTAGAAAATTGAAACTTTAAACTTATTAAACATCAGGACATTAACTTTAACTGCTTTTTAATGGAAGTCTTTCTGAAATGTAGAATGTTTTTGTAAATTAAAAGTGTTTTACCAGCTTCCTAAAAATCTGTTGTTTGAGAACTTGGGCCATAAAAGAAATAAAAACTTTAAGTGCAGAGTTAGAGGGGAACCATAAGACCAAATTGACTTCTTGTGCCTGGTGCATCAAACAGAAATTCTGGTATTGGGATGAAAGAGTAAGAGTCCTTGTCCCTGATTTCACTGTACTTGGCTCTTGTGTTTGGTCTTCCTGTTGATGGGGGCAGCCTGTGCGTGGTGTGCCATAGGCTGCTCTGTGACCAGGAGCCCTCTCCGTTCCGTGGTTGTGTGTCATGGGTGCCACGTGCCATCTTTGTGGACTGTTACTTAAATGGATCCACAATTCAGGAAAGAAAATATAAGTTTCCAACCTGTAGTACTGCTACATTAGTAAGCAGCTACCAGAGAAAATGAGCGCCCTTCCTTCCTGTGAACCATTATGCAGTGATTCCTCTCACTGTAATCCTGTCACTTTTACACCCCTCGAGTCAATCAGACCCACTCACAGGTTTCAAAAGCTGCGATCTGTGCTGTCAGAGAGTAATTCTCTAGTTGCACCACCCAGGCTGGTCAGTCTTTTGCTTAGTCTTCGAGACTGAGGTCAAATCTGCCACCTGCCTGGTTATTCTTCCTTTACTGCTTCAGTCAGTAGCTCCCACAGCTCCTGAGTCAGGTCTATTTTCTACATAACATTACTTGCCGCTTTGTGCTGAGCGTTCGCAAGTGCTAAGTACTCCTTAGTACACAGGTGGAGTGTTCAGAGAAAGTTAGTTGAAGGAACAAAGTCAGGTTCTTGATTTTTCCTTCTTTCTCTTTCCACTATTGTTTCATTTTTCCCACCGCTTTTTAGATACCTGTACCAGTTGTCTTCAGTCAGTGAATTGTAATTTCTCAGTCCATGTCCAGTTGGAAACAGCTGTTGTGACCTTGTTCTCTCTGATTGCAAGGGTCCAGCTGTGGGGGGAGCCACTCACCCAGTCTGTCATCCCCTTCCTACCCCCACCCCCGCATCACCTTCTGGTTGTCCGCACCCGTAGTCCTCATCTTGGTTGGGCACAGGCTTGCCCAGGAGGGACATGGCCGACTTCCTGCCTTGCTTTTTAAGGTGATGGGCAGGGAGAATGAGAAATTGAAATTCAGAACAGCCAAATTCAGACCAGTACAAAGTGTTAATTATTATTTATGCAGAGCTAGTGTTTATTGTCATAAATAAATGAGTTAACTACACATTATTATTATTTTTTACTACTGGTACAGTCGTATTTTAGGAAAATAGTGTTTAAAAGTTAAAGGAGCTTTTGAAAATCATGTACTCAAGGCTTCGCTTTACTCTGTCTTTGGACTTTGCTGTGCACTATTGGACGGCTTCTGTTTGCCCCTCCACATTTCCACACCACCCTTCCCCACTCTCTTCTTGGCACTGGGAGGCTGACTGGTATGGAAGATTGCAAAGGTTCCTTTGCCTTCTACTTTCCCATTGGATTTGTCCACAGGGGGAGCACCAGTGGGAGACTGGGAGGAGGCTGGACATGCAGGGTCCCTGTGGGCTGGCTGTGTCCCTTGAACAAAGGTCACGGCTCCTGTTGGGTGACCCTCTCCACACAGCTCCTGGTTCTGGCAACCACTCCTTCCCTGGACCCTTTGAGCCTAGGGATGGTATAAAAGCTCCCTGTTTTCAGCCACAGGTACTGCCCTCCCCCTCTCCCGTGCTCTCTACACACTTCTATAAATAATGCCTTTATAAACATTCCTCAAATTACTCATCTGTTTCCTGCCAGAACCCTCGCTGATAAAGTCCTGGGACCCAGGTGTCCTGGGCTGCCAGCCCCGTGCTCTGTTCGTTGAGATTAGCCTCCGCCAGTCCTGAGTCCCTGAGTGACTGACTGACTGATGTGAATAGAGGCCTCTGGTGCAAACCCCCAGTGGACGTACTGTATGAGTAATAGATAAAATTTCTCTCGCGTTTGACCACTGAGATTTTGGGAAGTTTGTTACCGCAGCAGAAAGCAGCCCACCACACACGGCCTGTTTTCTCATCTCTAAATTGGGAGATATGATACTACTACCTTCCTAGGGTTTTTATGAGGACTAAATGAGATTGTAAAATGTTTAGCATAGTGCCTGCTTCCCGGTAAGACCTTAATAATTGTTATTATTATCATTGTTAATTTTTCTTCAGCATTGGGTTCAAAACAAGACAATTCTTGTGTCACATAATGATAAACAAAGAGTAGAGGTTTTGTATTAGTCAGGTTTCTTCAAAGAAACAGAATAAATAGGAGACATATGTGTGTGTGAGTGGGAGAGGGAAAGGGACATATTGATTGACTGCTTGATTGTAAGGAATTGGCTCATGTGATTATGGAGGCTAAGAAGTCTCAAGATCTGCAGTGCAAAGGCTTGAGAACCAGGAGAGCCAATGCTGTAGTTCCAGTCTGGGTCCAAAGACAGGCAGAGAAAGTGAATTCTCCCTTACTCTGCCTTTTTGTTCTAGTGAAACCTTCAACAGACCACATGAGTCCCACCCTCATTGAGGGGGGCCATCTGCTTTACTCAGTCTACTGATTCAAATGTGAATCTCATCCAGAACCTCACAGACACATCCAGAATAATGTTTAATCGAATATCTGGGCACCCCATGGTCCAGTCAAGTTGACGAGTAAAATTAACCGTCACAGGTTTTATGTAAGGAGCCACACATATCGTTCATGTAATAAATAATCGAGAAAACAGGAACTTTTTTTAGTCTAATCCCTAAAGATTTTTCCTATTGTGTAACTTGATAAACTGTTTTCAAGGGTGGAAGAAAGAGAGTGACCTTGTTTGCGTCTTGTTTTATACAGATGACATGTCTGTCCTTTAGGAAGTATGCCTGCTGGTGATGCCCCCTGTTGATGTCTGGTTAGCATCTGAAAGCTTAGAGTAGTGGTTTTATTGCCTAGATTTACGATTATCTGGAGCAGCCTCATGATATAGTTGACATTTTTCAAATCCAAATTATTTTTTGTTTACTCTCAGTAAATGAGTTAAACTTTTTGAAAAGAAAGGCGTGATGGGAAGTAGTTTCAGAATCTCCCTTAATCCCTAACAAAAATAGAGAAAGCAAGACAGCAAAAAAGAAAACACAGACTCAACTAGCAACAGAGTATCTCCATGAATCCCCAGTTATCAACTGGTGGGGTCAAACTACCGGTAGCAGTGAGACTTAGGGATAAGAACAGCAGCTGCGCTGGAGGAAGCAAAGGAAAGAGGGGGCTGCTGGTCATTTTGATTGTCAGGGAACCTAGAAATTTCCCACAAGTATTCACACTCAAAAGGAGGGATCCCCACTGGGAGTAAAGAATTTTATGGTCGTATTGGATAACAGCAGTTAATACTGGGAGGAGGCTTTTCAGGCTCTAATTTGTGGGTGAGGGCAAGGAGACTGGAGGAGGTGTGAGGCTGCTGGAGTGACCTGGGCCCTCAGACCTCTCAGGAAATCCCTTGTAGAAGATCTCTCTGCAAGGACAGAGCCACTCCCTAAAAATGACCTGCTAGGACCACAGACCTTGATTGATGGGGCATTAAAGGAGAAAGAAAGCTCAGATAGTAATGGTGGAGAAGGCCAGAGGAAGTAGATCTGAGTATTGGCTACACCTCCGGGTGGCTACGCCTCTGGGCCGTATTTTTAATACTTCAATGTAAAACCAGAAGAGGGAGCCCTAGAGCCATGAAACTGGAAAAGCTCTTCTGGGCCTTCTACCCTCTACCCACCTCACTTAATATGGGCAGCAGAAACGGATTGAGGTTGAACTTCATGTAAATATAAGAAAAAATGGGGATAACCCCTATGAATAATAAAGTTACAGATAATGAAGTCATACCAGAAGAAGAGGGTCCCAAAGCAGATGAAACTTTATTAACATTCCAACAGAAGCTAAAGGAAGTTAAGAAAATGATAGAAGTTATACAAGAACTGTATACATCAGGATTGGAAAATTCAGAAATGAGAGGACTACACAATAGAACGTTATGAAAAGAGAGCTGACAGAAAGGAATGGAGGGGGAACCTGTGGAGAAAAAGAGATGTAAAGTATTAAAACAATCAATTTGAAAATGGGTAAACCCCGAATGATAGTGTCAAGGAATATACATTGGTGGTCAAACTATAAGGAAATGCAAGGAAATGATTCCTATAAATCAGGTTACTGGTTACTTTTGAGTGAAGGAAGGGGCTTGAGATTGGGATGGTACATATTGTGGGGGGCTTCTGTGGGGGCTGGCAAAGTTCCATTTCTTGAACTGGATGATGGTTACAAGAGTGGTTGGCTTATAATAGTGCTAAATATTTGTTTGGTTTTGTTTTCTAATAGTATCAGTTAGTAATGCGTTTGGCTGCAAATAACAGAAAAATCTGGCTAATACTAGCTTAAACAGAGAGCTATTTATCTTGGCTAACGGCTCCGAGCTGGTGCCATGGCTGCCACTACAATCAGGCATCCAGACACTCAGTCTTTCTAGGGCATTACCCTTGGGTTTCAGACACACCTTAGTTGCCCCATGGAGGCAAGATGACTGCACTGCGTCCAGTCTCCACCCTCTTCCAGGCAGCAAAAGTGGCACTCGCCACAAGGGAAGCTGAAGAAGTGAGTTTAGTTTTTCAGGTCCTTATGGCAGAAACTAACAAAGCAGAAGGTAGTTGGGTGTGAGTGTTGAAAGAGAACCCCGCCTGCATGTATACATTTAGAGCAGTGGTTCTCAACCGGGGGTGATTCTGCGCCACACCCCTCCCCCCACCCCCCCGCCCAGCAGACATTTGGCAATGTCTGGAGACATTTTTGGTTGTCACAACTTGGCAGGGGAGAATGTGCAGTGCTACTGGTATCTTGTGGGTAGAGGTCAGGGATGCTGCTAAACTGTCTTACGATGCACAGGACAGCCCCCACGACAGAGTTATATGGCCCCGAATATCAGTAGAACTGAAGTTGAGAAACTCCAAAGCCCTTTCAGGTGGGTCCATAAAGTCAAAACTGATTTAATAATAATAGTAGTACATCATTTGTCTTTTTAACTTACGTTCTTTCACAAGTGTACCATTGACTGGAGTTTTCCAGGGACTGTATAATGTGTGATACTGACTCTCTGTTGATCGAATGCAGAAACAGATATGAGAACCATCTATCTTCCATTACTTCAGATGTTAAAGAGATCTGAAAATGTAAAACAGTGGCTCTCTTCTCACTATTTTTTTTTTGGAAAATATATTTTTCATTAAAAATATGTCAACATATAATGGTTTTACTAGTAATTTAAATGAATAAATATTGAATTTTTTGTTTTATTCAATACAGTAAATATTGATACCTATAGCCCACAAAACTAAAGCTCTTTGGAGCCTCAAAATTTTCTAAGGGTTTAAAGGAGTCCTGAGATCAAAAGTATGAGAGCTGCTGGTCTGGAAAATAGCTGATTTTTAAAAAAAATTTTTAATTTAATTTAATTTTTTTTATACAGCAGGTCCTTATTAGTCATCAATTTTATACACATCAGTGTATACATGTCAATCCCAATTGCCCAATTCATCACACCACCATCCCCACCCCCCTGCCGCTTTCCCCCCTTTGTGTCCATACATTTGTTCTCTACATCTGTGTCTCAATTTCTGTCCTGCAAACCAGTTCATCTGTACCATTTTCTAGGTTCCACATATATGCATTAATATACGATATTTGTTTTTCTCTTTCTGACTTACTTCACTCTGTATGACAGTCTCTAGATCCATCCACGTCTCTGCAAATGACCCAATTTCGTTCCTTTTTATGGCTGAGTAATATTCCATTGTACATATATACCACATCTTCTTTATCCATTTGTCTGTCGATGGGCATTTAGGTTGCTTCCATGACCTGGCTATTGTAAGTAGTGCTGCAATGAACATTGGGGTGCATGTGTCTTTTTGAATTATGGTTTTCTCTGGGTACATGCCCAATAGTGGGATTGCTGGATCATACGGTAATTCTATTTTTACGTTTTTAAGGAACCTCCATACTGTTCTCCATAGTGGCTGTATCAACTTACATTCCCACCAACAGTGCAAGAGGGTTCCCTTTTCTCCACACCCTCTCCAGCATTTGTTGTTTGTAGATTTTCTGATGATGCCCATTTTAACTGGGGTGAGGTGATACCTCATTGTAGTTTTGATTTGCATTTCTCTAATGATTAGTGATGTTGAGCAGCTTTTCATGTGCTTCTTGACCATCTGTATGTCTTCTTTGGAGAAATGTCTATTTAGGTCTTCTGTCCATTTTTGAATTGGGTTGTTTGTTGTTTTCATATTGAGCTGCATGAGCTGTTTATGTATTTTGGAGATTAATCCTTTGTCCGTTGATTCGTCTGCAAATATTTTCTCCCATTCTGAGGGTTGTCTTTTCAGCTTGTTTATGGTTTCCTTTGCTGTGCAAAAGCTTTTAAGATTCATTAGGTCCCATTTGTTTACTTTTATTTTTATTTCCATTTCTCTAGGAGGTGGGTCAAAAGAGATCTTGCTGTGATTTATGTCAAAGAGTGTTCTTCCTATGTTTTCCTCTAAGAGTTTTATAGTGTCTGGTCTTACATTTAGGTCTCTAATCCATTTTGAGTTTATTTTTGTGTATGGTCTTAGGGAGTGTTCTGATTTCATTCTTTTACGCGTAGCTGTCCAGTTTTCCCAGCACCACTTATTGAAGAGACTGTCTTTTCTCCATTGTATATCCTTGCCTCCTTTGTCATAGATTAGTTGACATTAGGTGCGTAGGTTTATCTCTGGGCTTTCTATCTTGTTCCATTGATCTATGTTTCTGTTTTTCTGTCAGTACCATAGTGTCTTGATTACTGTAGCTTTGTAGTATAGTCTGAAATCAGGGAGTCTGATTCCTCCAGCTCCCTTTTTTTCCCTCAAGACTGCTTTGGCTATTCGGGGTCTTCTGTGTTTCCATACAAATTTTAAGATTTTTTTGTTCTAGTTCCGTAAAAAAATGCCATTGGTAATTTGATAGGGATTGCATTTAATCTGTAGATTGCTTTGGGTAGTTTAGTCATTTTCACAATATTGATTCTTCCAATCCAAGAACATGGTATACCTTTCCATCTGTTGGTATCATCTTTAATTTCTTTCATCAGTGTCTTACAGTTTTCTGCATACAGGTCTTTTGTCTCCCTAGGTAGGTTTATTCCTAGGTATTTTATTCTTTTTGTTGCAGTGGTAGAGGGGAGTGTTTCTTTAATTTCTCTTTCAGATTTTTCATCATTAGTGTATGGGAATGCAAGAGATTTCTGTGCATTAATTTTGTATCCTGCAGCTTTACCAAATTGATTGATTAGCTCTAGTAGTTTTCTGGTGGCATCTTTAGGATTCTCTATGTACAGTATCATGTCATCTGCAAACAGTGACAGTTTTACTTCTTCTTTTCCAATTTGTATTCCTTTTATTTCTTTTTCTTCTCTGATTGCCGTGGCTAGGACTTCCAAAACTATGTTGAATAATAGTGGCGAGAGTGGGCATCCTTGTCTTGTCCCTGATCTTAGAGGTAATGTTTCAGTTTTTCACCATTGAGAATGATGTTTGCTGTGGGTTTGTCATATATGGCCTTTATTATGTTGAGGTAGGTTCCCTCTATACCCACTTTCTGGAGAGTTTTTATCATACATAAATGGGTGTTGAATTTTGTCAAAAGCTTTTTCTGCATCTATTGAGATGATCATATGGTTTTTATTCTTCAATTTGTTAATATGGTGTATCACATTGATTGATTTGCGTATATTGAAGAATCCTTGCATCCCTGGGATAAATCCCACTTGATCATGGTGTATGATCGTTTTAATGTGTTGTTGGATTCTGTTTGCTAGTATTTTGTTGAGACTTTTTGCATCTATATTCATCAGTGATATTGGTCTGTAGTTTTCTTTCTTTGTGACATCTTTGTCTGGTTTTGGTATCAGGGTGAAGGTGGCCTCATAGAATGAGTTTGGGAGTGTTCCTTCCTCTGCAATTTTTTGGAAGAGTTTGAGAAGGATGGGTGTTAACTCTTCTCTAAATGTTTGATAGAATTCACCTGTGAAACCATCCAGTCCTGGACTTTTGTTTTTTGGAACATTTTTAATCACAGTTTCAATTTCATTACTTGTGATTGGTCTCTTCATATTTTCTATTTCTTCCTGGTTCAGTCTTGGAAGGTTATACCTTTCTAAGAATTTGTCCATTTCTTCCAGGTTGTCCATTTTATTGGCATAGAGTTGCTTGTAGTAGTCTCTTAGGATGCTTTGTATTTCTGCCGTGTCTGTTGTAACTTCTCCTTTTTCATTTCTAATTTTATTGATTTGAGTCCTCTCCCTCTTTTTCTTGATGAGTCTGACTAATGGTTTATCAGTTTTGTTTATCTTCTCAAAGAACCAGCTTTTAGTTTTATTGATCTTTGCTATTGTTTTCTTTGTTTCTATTTCATTTATTTCTGCTCTGATCTTTATGATTTCTTTCCTTCTACTAACTTTGGGTTTTGTTTGTTCTTCTTTCTCTAGTTCCTTTAGGTGTAAGGTTAGATTGTTTATTTGAGATTTTTCTTGTTTCTTGAGATAGGCTTGTATAGCTATAAACTTCCCTCTTAGAACTGCTTTTGCTGTATCCCATAGGTTTTGGATTGTCGTGTTTTCATTGTCATTAGTCTCCAGGTATTTTTTGATTTCCTCTTTGATTTCTTCAGTGATCTCTTGGTTATTTAGTAACGTATTGTTTAGCCTCCATGTGTTTGTGTTTTTTACGTTTTTTTCCCTGTAATTCATTTCTAATCTCATAGTGTTGTGGTCAGAAAAGATGCTTGATATGATTTCAATTTTCTTAAATTTACTGTGGCTTGATTTGTGACTCAAGATGTGATTTATCCTGGAGAATGTTCCGTGCACACTTGAGAAGAAAGTGTAATCTGCAGTTTTTATCAATTAAATCTATCTGGTCTGTTATGTCATTTAAAGCTTCTGTTTCCTTATTTATTTTCATTTTGGATGATCTGTCCATTGGTGTAAGTGAGGTGTTAAAGTCCCCCACTATTATTGTGTTACTGTCGATTTCCTCTTTTATAGCTGTTAGCAGTTACCTTATGTATTGAGGTGCTCCTATGTTGGGTGCATATATATTTATAATTGTATATCTTCTTCTTGGATTGATCCTTTGATCATTATGTAGTGTCCTTCCTTGTCTCTTGTAACATTCTTTATTTTAAAGTCTATTTTATCTGATATGAGTATTGCTACTCCAGCTTTCTTTTGATTGCCATTTACATGGAATATCTTTTCCCATCCCCTCACTTTCAGTCTGTATGTGTCCCTAGGTCTGAAGTGGGTCCCTTGTAGACAGCATGTATAGGGGTCTTATTTTTGTATCCATTCAGCAAGCCTGTGTCTTTTGGTTGGAGCATTTAATCCATTCACGTTTAAGGTAATTATCGATATGTATGTTCCTATTACCATTTTCTTAATTGTTTTGGGTTTGTTTTTGTAGGTCCTTTTGTTCTCTTGTGTTTCCCACTTAGAGAAGTTCCTTTAGCATTTGTTGTAGAGCTGGTTTGGTGGTGCTGAATTCTCTTAGCTTTTGCTTGTCTGTAAAGCTTTTGATTTCTCCATCGAAGCTGAATGAGGTCCTTGCCGGGTAGAGTAATCTTGGTTGTAGGTTCTTCCCTTTCATCACTTTAAGTATATCATGCCACTCCCTTCTGGCTTGTAGAGTTTCTGCTGAGAAATCAGCTGTTAACCTTATGGGCGTTCCCTTGTATGTTATTTGTCGTTTTTCCCTTGCTGCTTTCAGTGGTTTTTCTTTGTCTTTAATTTTTGTCAGTTTGATTACTGTGTGCCTCAGTATGTTTCTTCTTGGGTTTATCCTGCCTGGGACTCTCTGCGCTTCCTGGTCTTGGGTGGCTATTTCCTTTCCCATGTTAGGGAAGTTTTCGACTATAATCTCTTCAAATATTTTCTCGGGTCCTTTCTCTCTCTCTTCTCCTTCTGGGACCCCTATCATGCGAATTTTGCTGCATTTAATGTTGTCCCAGAGGTCTCTTAGGCTGTCTTCATCTCTTTTCATTCTTTTTTCTTTATTCTGTTCTGCAGCAGTGAATTCCACCATTCTGTCTTCCAGGTCACTTATCCGTTCTTCTGCCTCAGTTATTCTGCTATTGATTCCTTCTAGTGTATTTTTCATTTCAATTATTGTATTGTTCAAGTCTGTTTGTTTGTTCTTTGATTCTTCTAAGTGTTTGTTCTTTAATTATTCTAGGTCTTTGTTAAACATTTCTTGCATCTTCTCGATCTTTGCCTCCATTGTTTTTCCGAGGCCCTAGATCATCTTCACTACCATTATTCTGAATTCTTTTACTGGAAGATTGCCTATCTCCACTTCATTTAGTTGTTTTTCTGGGGTTTTATCTTGTTCCTTCATCTGGTACATAGCCCTCTGCCTTTTCATCTTGTCTGTCTTTCTGTAAATGTGGTTTTTGTTCCACAGGCTGCAGGATTGTAGTTCTTCTTGCTTATGCTGTCTGCCCTCTGGTGGATAAGGCTATCTAAGAGGCTTGTGCAAGTTTCCTGATGGGAGGGACTGGTGGTGGGTAGAGCTGGCTGTTGCTCTGGTGCGCAGAGCTCAGTAAAACTTTAATCTGCTTGTCTGCTGATGGGTGGGGCTGGGTTCCCTCCCTGTTGGTTGTTTTGCCTGAGGCGAGCCAACACTGGAGCCTATCTGGGCTCTTTGGTGGGGCTAATGGCAGACTCTGGGAGGGCTCACACTAAGGAGTACTTCCCAAAACTTCTGCTGCCAGTGTCCTTGTCCTCACAGTGAGCCACAGACACCCCCCGCCTCTGCAGGAGACCTCCAACACTAGCAGGTGGGTCTGGTTCAGTCTCCCCTGGGGTCACTGCTCCTTCCCCTGGGTCCCGATGCACACACTACTTTGTGTGTGCCCTCCAAGAGTGCAGTCTCTGTTTCCCCCAATCCTGCCAAAGTCCTGCAATCAAATCCCGCTAGCATTCAAAGTCTGATTCTCTATGAATTCCTCCTCCCGTTGCCAGACCCCCAGGTTGGGAAGCCTGATGTGGGGCTTAGAACCTTCACTCTAGTGGGTGGACTTCTGTGGTATAAGTGTTCTCCAGTTTGTGAGTCACCCACCCAGCAGTTATGGGATTTGATTTTATTGTGATTGCACCCCTCCTACCATCTCATTGTGGCTTCTCCTTTGTCTTTGGATGTGGGGTATCTTTTTTGGTGAGTTCCAGTGTCTTTCTGTGGATGATTGTCCAGCAGCCAGTTGTGATTCCGGTGTTCTCGCAAGAGGGAGTGAGAGCACGTCCTTCTACTTCGCCATCTTGGTTCCTAATCAAAAATAGCTGATTTTTAAATGTTTATGAAATGTGAAAACTGTGAGAAGTGTAATTATGTATACTCTTTTATAAGTGAAGACTTCCATTATTTCATAATCCTTTATTAAACCTTCACTGTGCCCCGACCCTATGCTGGAGCACAGTGATCAATAAAATAGGGTTTCTTTGCAGCAACATGGATGGACCTAGAGACTACCATACTAAGTGAAGTGAGTCAGAAAGAGAAAGACAAATACCATATGATATCACTTATATGTGGAATCTAAAATATGACGCGAACGAACGTATCTATGAAACAGAAAGAGACTCACAGACATAGAGAACAGACTTGTGGTTGCCAAAGGAGAGGAGGGTGGGCGAGGGATGGAGTGGGAGTTTTGGATTAGCAGATGCAGACTGTTATATGTATCAATAGAATGGATAAACAACAGGGTCCTACTGTATAGCACAGGGAACTATATTCAATATCCTGTGATAAACCATAATGGAAAAGAATACGAAAAAGAATGTGTATGTGTGTGTGTGTGTATTCAGATATATATATATATATATATATCTGAATCACTTTGCTGTAATCTGAAACTAACATAACTTTGTAAATCAACTATACTTCAATAAGATAAAAAATAAAATAGGGTTTCTGCCTTCAAAGAGATTTCAACCCACCAGTAGAGCCAAGTCACATTAATTGTGATTATTTTTTAAGTTCTGTAATAGAAGTGTTTTCAAAGTGTGACGGGATTACAGTGGAGAGCACAGTGTCATTAGAATCAAGCATCATATCATTAAGATTAGGAAGATTGCCATTTTCATTTCTGCCATAGACAGACGACCCATCTTTGACTCCCTTACTGTCTCCCAAACCACCCTGTCCCACCAAAGATAAGAATTGCTTCTATGAATTTGTTATCAATGGCTTAAAGTCAGAAACCGCAACTAATGTGTATGCTTTTGGCCCATGTTTTAGTGACTGTACTGGCGATATTTAATGAATTGCATGCAGATGTGGACCTTTATGCACTTCTGTTTGGAGAAAGTGTCCTAAATGATGCTGTTGCCATTGTACTGTCCTCGTAAGTAACAATATTTCTGCCTGGGAAGAGAGACTCTGGCTTCCTGAATGCTCTGGGCTAAAATCAGAGGCCCATCTTAAAAGTGTTAAATTTTGAATTGGGTGCTTTTCTAAATGAGGTTTATCAACTTAGTTGATAAAGTTATGTCGCTTTGTCCAGTCGGCAGCGATTGGAATGCCGATACCATCATAACGTGGTGACTGAAGATTAAATTAAACGAATGCACCATGGGGAGTCCTCTGCAGAGTGTAGATACCTATGTTTGTCGATATTTGTAAGTACCATGGTGTAAAACCAGCTTAGTGTTTTTTAACTCTCTCTTTAAACTCCAGGTCTATTGTTGCCTACCAGCCAGCGGGGCTGAACACTCACGCCTTTGATGCTGCTGCCTTTTTTAAGTCAGTTGGCATTTTTCTAGGTATATTTAGTGGCTCTTTTACCATGGGAGCTGTGACTGGTGTTGTGACTGCTCTAATATCCTTTTTGTAGTTTCTGCCCCTGCCTAAGTATGACTATGTGGCATTGCACTTGGGAAAAGAAAGTTCTCAGTTCTTCCTTTCAGAAATGAATCTTAAATTAATTGTTCCACGGGGGGCTGGGGGCTCCTGAAATGTCACCCTTTGGTGAAACATGACAGTCGATGGCCTAGCTAAGAGTTTGAGAAAATGTGTGAGAGTGTAGCTCTTGGCTTAGCTCTGTCCTCACCTTTGTGTTTTCTGTCCTTCCTATAAACCTGTTGGAGATAGGAGCTTGGGGGAAGCGTCAGTTTTTTTGGGGGGATGGGGTGGGGCGGAAAGAGTGGAAGAGCCAGGAGGAGGCTGGGAATCAGGGACCACCTCTCAGGAGGCTGGGAGGAAGCAGGCTGTGAAGTACTTTAGCCCCAGCCTGACTGCTGTTGTCCACTGTTCCAGGCCATATGGGGCTAACGTGGCCGTAACTAGCCAGGGACTATCTGGGGGAATTACAACAAGGTGGCCTTCCTTAAGCCAAGGACTGCACAATATTGACTTAAAAACCAACCAACCAACCAACCAACATAAAAGCAAAGTGCAGAATGAGCAGGCGAGACTTCCACAGGTGTGCTCAGTCCTTCATCATATCTTCTTTCAGTGGCATTTAGATCACTAGTGTCCAATACAGCTGTAATGGGAGCCCCATCATTTCAGCCTGGAGTTGATACACAAATTATTAACAAAACTTATACAAATTATTAATGAGATTTTATTCATTCAACTTTTGTACTAAATCTTGGAAATATGGTGTGTATTTTGCTCTTACAGCACATCTTAATTCAGACTAGCCACATTTTAAGTGTCAAGTAGCCACATGTGGCTAGCGGCTACCGTATTGGACTGTACAGATTTAGACTGCTTTCTTCATCAGGGCCCTTTGATGTGCTGGGGATTTATACTGCTCATTGAAACCACTCACGAGATGGTTCTAAGCTGGCCTGCCATGGAATGGCACTGTTAGGAGGGGAATTGCCGATCCCAAAAGGTGACACCAGCACTTTGTAGTTGCCCCTGGCATTGTGCCTTCCTCCCTCCCTCGCTCCCTCATGCATGCATTAGGCACCTGCTGTGGACTCAGGCCTCAGTGGCCCACAGAGGTCAGAGTTGCCGCACCTCATCTTCCCAGGCCTGCCTGAGGCACTCCCAGCACTGCCAGAGCTAACCTGCCAGTCACACCTCAGGCCTTGACTGTGCCTCTCAGAAATGTGGCCATTGCAAGGAGCACAGAAAGCCCATTTCCAGTTTCTGTAGAAAGCTTAATTTTAAAAAACAGCTTTATTGAGATGAAATTCACATACCATACAATTCACCCATTTGAAGTGTACGATTCGTTGGTTTTTGTTATGTTACATTATTATTTTTTTAAAATTTTGGTAAAATATACATAAACATAAAATTTGCCATTTTAACCATTTTAAGTGTACAATTCAGCGGCCTTAGGTGCATCCACAATGTTGTGTAACCATCCCCGCTATTTCCCGAACCTTCTTCGTCATCCCCAACAGAAAGTGTGTGCCCGTTAAACAATATGATCCCTATATCCTGCCCTCTACCAGCCCTTGGAAACCTCTATTCTACTGGGAAGCTTCATTTTCTTTACTTTAAAAACCAAGCAGCAGCTCTGGGGCCCCAAAGGAAGAGCTGAAGGGAAAGGGTAGCCCTTAGGGAGGGGTCCTGCGCTAAGAGAGTGTGGTTCTCGGTGACCCTGATGCTTGTTGCTGGAGACAGTTCCTTGACAGGGGCTGACGTGACCAAGTTTACCAAGCTGCACTGCTTCCCCCTGCTGGAGACGGCCCTCTTCTTCCTGATGTCGTGGAGCACCTTCCTCTTGGCAGAAGCCTGTGGGTTTACCGGTGGGTTTCCTCTGCCCTTGGCCACCCTTCCCCTCACTGTGGCGGAGGCTGTGGGAGCTTGAGGGGAGCGAAGAATTCTTAAGTAGCTGCTGCCCAGAGTTGATAAACCACTCACGGAGTGTCCATATGGAGGACTGCTGAGCAAGGCTGGTGTTCTGCCTTATGAATAATTTAGTTTCCCAGAGCTACATATTTTTTAAAGGATAAGCTTTATTGTTTCAAACTTAGTTACATCTTTGAGTACTCATTCTAACTATAAGTAGATACTTAGCTGCAAAAGTTACTGAATATATTAACACCTTTTTTGTATCCTCCCCTGGATTGCTTCGTTATTTTACAAACAGTATCACTTCGTTATTTTACAAACCCATATCAGCAATAACAAGCAAAATACAGATCCTTTTAAAGGTAATTTTGCTTCTACTCAGATGAGTGTGAGCACGATTTTTCCTTGTTTTGTTTCTGGTCTGTTTAATCATTGCTTTTCAATACTATGTTTTTATGGTGCCCGTTTCATAGATTATTAGTGTGAGTGATCATGTGGTTTTAGTTCCTCACATTCCCTCATTAAAAAAAATAAATCATTGGATTTTTCTATTAGAAAACTCAAGTACAGTTACTATACATAATCCAGGTACTTCGGAAGTCCTTTTTATCGTCTTTTCAAAATATCGCAGCATATCTTTATATGCCTCACTTCCTTTAAAACTTGACAATCATCTGTAAATATATAGGCAAAGTCCCAGGTGTGTTAATTGTCTTACACAACAAAATAGTCACCGTTAACCAGAAATCTAGATTATCAGGGCCAGGATAATTGGACTAGTACCTTGGATCCATTTTGTCTGAAGCCTTGGACCATGCAAAAATATAAAGCATTGGTTTGAAATTAAATTCATTCATTCAGTGAACAGAGAGGAATATGACAAAAGTGTGTGATGGGCGCACACTTCACCGTCTCTTTGAGGGAGTGAATGCTAAATGCCACATAGAGATGGCCAATTCAGTAGGAGTTTAGAAGAGGGGAGAGAATGCTCTTAAAACTGGAACAAGGGGGAAATCAGGGGTCTTGGCTTTGAAGGAGGGCAGGGTTGGGAGAAGCAAAGGTTGATATGAGAAGTGTGGGCAGAGGGAGCTTTCAATAATAGGAAATTTTCAAAAACTTTCAGGAAATTGGATATGCTGGGCTTGCCTACCTTAACTTTTTGTTTCAGGGAGGATTTTTTTCTGCTGCTTTTTTTCCCTCCATTGATTTTTTTTTTAACTCTTTTGCCAGGCGTTGTAGCTGTCCTTTTCTGTGGAATCACACAAGCTCATTACACCTACAACAATCTGTCGGTGGAATCAAGAAGTCGAACGAAGCAGGTGAGGGAGAGGCCTGTGTCCCCACAAGTGACTTGCGAATACAAGGGAGGGGACCCACAGGGTTTACGGCTTCCTTTTCCCTTTTCGTGCAGCTCTTTGAGGTGTTACACTTCCTGGCAGAGAACTTCATCTTCTCCTACATGGGCCTGGCGCTGTTTACCTTCCAGAAGCACGTTTTCAGCCCCGTTTTCATCATTGGAGCTTTTGTATCCTTTTTTTGGTTCCCCCATTTTCTACACGGAAAGACGACCACTGCTGCGGAAGCTGTAACAACAATAATTTCTGGTTTGGTGGGGAGGTGACGAAGCCAGCACAGGTTCATGGTGTTTTTATGATGAGAAAAAGAAGGCTTAAGTGGTAGATATGAAGCTAAGTGTATTTGATTTCAAGGACCAGTGTTGATTCTAGGGTTGCCCTTTCTGCATTTTCTGTGTAAGGTGGCCTTTCTGTTACACTGGTGATTGGCAGGCGGTAGTTTGTTTCTTAAAGCGCCCTTCCTAGCAGAGCTAACAATCGGCAACCCGTATCAGTCCCCCAAATTGTTTTTTTCTCATTGCCACGTGAATTCCAATCCAGGAGGTTCCCCGTTTGGAAGACCTGAAGGTTCTGTGTCTCTTGCTCTCAGCTGCACGTGGCTGCAAGCAGCCCTTCCTCTCGCCGCCCAGGGCAGCCTGCAGGCAGTGTGCACGCTTTCACCCAAGCTTCCGTATGGTGACTCTTTTCTTTAACCCCCCAAAAAAAAAAGAAATGGAGAGGAAGGGAAGATAAAATGGAGAAATACTGGGTTCTTTGATTTAGTCCCATCGTGAGAGCAGTTTTTGGAAGAGAGACACAGTTTTGGGGGTTGGCTCCTCTCAAGTGAGGAGAGATACGAATGCCCAGCAGTGCGTGGACAGCTGAGGGCTTTGCTCAGTTGGCCTCAGATCCTATTGTTTTCGTTAAAGTGAACTCTTCTGGGCCTTGGAACTATAGCAGTTCAGCTCAGCCTGGTGTTCCAAATTCTGAGCAGGAGTCCACTGTTGCTGGTTATTCCCTTTTGCCTTTTCTGAGGTCTCATGGGTATCCTTAGATCTTGGGATGCTGGCCCCCCAAAAAGGAGTATTTTTCTCTTCTGGGCTTCTCATTTATTGTGCAGGTATAAATGCTACTCACCAAGCAGCTAGAGAGCGGCAGTGGCCTAATGCCACGCCAGAATCCTGCCAGTGAGAGTATTATCTGCTTCAACTGGGGCTCATTTCTTAGATTTACACACTCAACAGACCAAGAGCTAAAGATCCAGCGGATCAGTGTTTTTATTCTTAAGAAAGACCTGGCATGTCATTTTGATTTGTATTCTTAGCACGGCATCCTGTGAGAGATAGTGATAGTGCTGCCTTGTTCACAGCGCAGGGGCCTTGTTCAAGGGGGAGCCGGGGCCTCTGTGAATCCTGAAGGCCGCTTCCACTTGCGGACTTATGCGTGGCTCCTGGGATAGAATGTTATAAGCACGACCTCTTTCCTTCTGTTAAAAAGAAGACAAAACAGTAGCAAAAAGGGAAAAAAAAGAGAGCGATAAAAGAAGAAAAGTAGTTAGTATTTTATCCTAGAGAAGGCAGAAGATAGTCCCGCCCTCGCTTCTGTCCGAAACAGCTGCAGCTCCGGCAGCTGGTCGAAACGGAAGCTCCCTGTTCCTCTGGCTCCCACAGTGGTTTCCTCCTATGACCAGGGCAGTGGGCATCTCTCTGCTGGGCTCTGTTCTAAACTCAGCAAGTGACGAATGACTGGTTTCCCTGAATTCTTTGGTTTGCACAGTAAGAGTTCCTCTTCCACACTCCTCCTTTTCCATCTCTTACCTCCCCAAAGATATGTTAGCCACTTAGGCAGAGAAATCTCCCCAGGCTGATCCTTGTGAGGAATATGAATATGTCATCATGGTAGGAATACTGTAAGTTTCCCCACCTCTTATTTGTAGGATCTTCCTGGTCATACAAACCCCTGATGTTTACTTCCAACCAAAGCTTACGAGCTCACTCAGCAAGCTTTCTCTTTATAGTTTGACTCAGGGGTTAGTAATTTTTTCTTCTTGTGATTTTTTTTCTTCCAATAGAGTCTAGCACGCTCTTTGCTTCTCTTAACTCCCCACCCCAGCCACGGCACCTTAGCTTATTTCTGGACTCATTTTTAGGTAGGTCGGAGACTTGGTCCGTATCAGTTTAATCAAATCAAGAAGTACAACAGTGTGTTTAACAGGCCAAAAATTGTCTCTGTGAGCCAGGAGGTTGGGAAAATTGGCCAGTGGAATCCCACTTGCTGCTGAGCCTTGTTTGGCGGGAAATGAGACAGCCTGCCTTCTCTGTGCAACTCTCCTGATCACAGCAAGGTGTCATGGCATTCCTAAAATTCTCTGCTCAGTCACAGGTTGTGTGAAAGTGCCATCCTGGAAACCTGTTGGGCCCTTAACCTCCACCTGGCGGCCAGGTTGCCATCTTCCTGGGCAGAGCTGCACACATCTACCCGCTCTCCTTCTTCCTCAACTTGGGCAGAAGGCACAAGATTGGCTGGAATTTTCAACACATGATGATGTTTTCAGGTAAAAAAAAAATGTAAATAAAATGAGTTTTATTAACTTTCTATGGAGTAAAAGAAATAAAATATACTCACATTAGCCAGATGAACCCCAAACTGGAAGGTAACAGCTGTGATAGTCCTGCTTGACTTACACTGTCTCCCAAATGCTTCCTCTTCACTATAAAGCTGAGAAGAGTGGAGAAGCCACTGAGGGGACAAAGGACAATAAAGAAGTATGTGGAGATAAAGAAAGGAGAGAGCAATTGGCATGAGATAGATGGTGCAGTGAGAGTGGAAAGCATCCGACTTTATAGACGAGACCCAAGTAAGAGCATCTCTGTAGAGCAGAGGGAGGAGATAGGCAAAAGGCCACCGTGACCCTTAAAGGTGCCTCTGTCCGGGAAGGGGGAGGGGCTGTACAAGAGGCAAAGTGAGTAGCAGCCCTTTACTGCCACGCAGTACTTCTTGGAGGCCTCAGAGAGTCATACTGAAATCACACCAGCAGGCACTGCTCAGCAAAGCAGTTGCTTTGTCTAGTCCTTGCTTGCATCTGCACTTAAGTACACAGCCCGCCCTAATGATTTCCTTTCACTCTGACACACGTTTGTTGAGCATCCTCGTTATATAAGTCACGCTTCAAGGTTGTGGAGGATACAGAAACCCACCTCCTTCCAGGAGCTCACAGTCCACAAAGAGCTAAGTTTCTCCCAAGAGAGGCTGGTGAGTTGCACAAAAGAAAAGCAGGGCCCAGGGCCATCTTCGCCAAGGAGTAGCCTTCGAACTGGGCTTCGATGCAGTGGCATTTCAGGAGGTGGCAGGTTGGAAGGGCAGGAAAGCATTGCTTGTGTGTGGCTTTTTCAGGGAAGGGTAGCAGTCTGGTTTAAATGTGAGACACATGGGATAATGCAGAACGAGGATGAGGTTGGAAAGGGAAATTGCATGTAAACTGGCGCAAGCCTTCAGGTTGCATCTGACTCACCTGTTGGGCCGGTTAAAAGCAGATTGCTGGGCCCCACCACCAGAGTGTGATTCTGAGGGTACGGGGTGAGCCCCGAGAATTTGCATCTCTAACATCTTCTCGGCTGCTGCTGCTGCAGCTGGTTTGAGGACCACACTTCGAGAATCATTGCTGGAGTCTAGACCACAGAGAAGCTCCAATGCCATGCCAAAGAGCTGGGCTTTTATCCAAGAGCAGCTGGGAAACATTAGAGGTTTCTGAGGAGGGCAATGACAGACCAGATCGTCCATACATATTAGAAAAATGCCAGTGGAAAAGAGAAAGATGAATTGGAGATAGCTCAGTCACCTAGATAAACCTTTAAGTGTGTTCATTATCTTCTGTGCTAAAAGACTGAGAAGTACACAGAGCTGTTTAAAGATATCTCCTATCAAAATTGTTTTCTGCGGGGAGAAATCTGGCTTTCAAAAGGAACTCATTCTTCAAGGCTGTGAAAGAAATACCTGA
This sequence comes from Balaenoptera borealis, assembly GCF_965194805.1. NCBI lineage: Eukaryota > Metazoa > Chordata > Mammalia > Artiodactyla > Balaenopteridae > Balaenoptera > Balaenoptera borealis. Next base: position 41,503,104 of record NC_138881.1, on the reverse strand, counting down.
GGTTTCACCTTCATATTGCTTACAGTGTTTACCTAATGAAAAATGGAGCACACGTTGTCTCTCTCTGGCCCTCAAGTTTTCTTCTTTGAGACAACATCCATTTAAGGGTTTAAATATTAAGTGGTGTCGTAGCTGGCTGTAGGGTGGTCTAGATGTGTGTCAGTATTTGACTAGGACAGATTAATAGAGAACATCAACTTTGCTCTATTTTTTAATGTACATTTTACTGAATCACTCTTCTTTAGTGAATTGTTGTGAAGTTCTCAGGTTAATGAAATTGTGAAATTATTGGAAAAGGTGGGAAAATATGTGAATAAATATACTATTAATTTTTCATTCTCATAATATACACACAGTCTTACCCATGGTGAATAGGAATTTATACTAGATAGCTATTAAAGACCATGGATTAAGTCTTTACTGTAGAACAAATTAGGAGCATGGCATGGGGAAGGAACAAAAGAGCTTAGAAAGAGAAGCTCTAGAACATAAAAATGTGGCTGTAGATCAGGAGTCAGCAAATTTGGTTGCTGCCTGTTTTCATCTACCCCACGGGCTAAGAATGGCTTTTACAGATGAATATTTGCAACCTATTTGATGATAGGGGACACTAACTTTGAAACCCAATTAACTGAAATCTCCCACCCCTAGAAGAATTCCATTCTTTTCACTAGTAGACCTGGATTACAATAAATTGAACTCATTATTATTATTATTACTTACTATTATAGTTTTATAACATGGTACTTATATATTATACTTATAGTACTTGTTATACTATTGGTTTTTGTCAATAAAATTTTGTGGAAATTTGTTTTCTCTCTTTTATGTAAGTACCTACATAACATCCTTGGTCTTTCCTCTTGGCCCACAAAGCCTAAAATAGTATCTGACACTTTACAGAAAACGTCACCAACTCCTGATATAGATCAGGTTATACTGTTACTTCTCTGCCTGGCTTTGCTAAGGAAGTGCTGGGCTGTTTTGTGCATTTCACATACTCATACCTAGCCTGCTTCTTAAGTTTATAATGACTGTATAGTGCTTGGGTAGTGCTTGGTTCACAGACTTAGAGAGCTTGTATGATTATTTCTTACTTATATTTCTTTTTGGTTCATGTTATTAGCAGGAGAATTATTTCAGTAATAAAAGAGTGTTATTATTCTAAAATGTGCTATACAAAGCGGTACATTGTTTTTCTCATTGCATTTGGGCATTTTGCAAAAGAAAACTTCAAATTGGAGGAAATCCTATTCCTTTAAAGTTCTTTTCTGTATAAAGCAACTCGACTCCTGAAGCATAAGCAGATACAATTTATTAGCCCCAAGTGGCAGCAGTGGATTTGGGGACACACTGTTATTTATCCTTATGACAGGAGAGCTTCCTCTTTGGTCCCTGCAGGCCTCAGGGGAGCGATGGCATTTGCACTGGCCATCCGAGACACGGCATCCTACGCTCGCCAGATGATGTTCACGACCACCCTCCTCATTGTCTTCTTCACCGTCTGGATCATTGGTGGAGGCACGACGCCCATGTTGTCATGGCTTAATATAAGGTCGGTTTGAAACCAAGGCCAGTTTTGTGTCACTATTCCCATGCAGGGTGTGCTACATACAGCTTAGTGCATGGAAGGCTTTTATAGTTTCTTGTTTTGTTTGGAGAAGGATTAAAAATTAAAAAACAATAAATAAAAATTCAGAGTATTAAATTTTCCACGAGAAAAAAAAAAAATCATTAAACTGTTTTTGGGTACAAAAACACAAGGAATTAGAAACGCCTGGACCTTGCTAGTGCCGCGACATTAGGGCAAGAATTCAAAAAGTCTTAAAGCTGCAGGAGAGAGAATAGACATAGCTGCTGGCAATGTCTGGCATTTCACATTCCTCTGAAATCAAACCTAAGGCCTTGAAAAATAAGCTCATCAGCTGGAAATAAAGGGAGGCCATTAGAGTTTTGTTTTAGGAGGAAACTGTATGCTGCGTCTCTTCTTGCTTTAGTGCACAGAAGAGGTGACATTTCCTGCATAACCCTCATTTTTTGCAGCCTCATGGACATCCCCGGCCTGTGGTTTTGTAGCTGTGTCAGGATGGAGGGTCATTGACCCAAGTTTGATTTTCTTTTAAGAGCATTTGAATTGCAAACTGTGCTTGTGAGCTCCAGCAACTTACAGTAAAGAGGACATTGGAACAGGGGTCAGGAGACCCACAGCCTAACTCTGGCCCTGGTTTAAGACAAGCTCCTCATGTCTTTCGGCCTCCGTATTCCTTCACGTTAAATAAAAGCGTGCTGTCACCTTTTCTCCAGGTCCCTGCAGCTCTAAGTGTGCCCTCTGCGTCATCGAAAGTGCTCTTGCCACTTGCCTCAGTTTCAGATCTGCAAAGGGTGAACATGCTGGGAATGAGAAGACTTGGGTGGCGCATAGGTGTGAAGAATTCTCTGAAAAGCCACAAGATGGCAATGTTTTTTTTCCTTTCTCTGCTGGCTGTTAGTTTGCTCAGTGCTGACAACTGCGGAGTACACCTAGCTTGGAGGAGGGAGAAACTGACAAGGATCTTGCAGTCATCCTTGGGGTCAGGGAGGAAACTGGGATTTGAGAGAATAGTCTCCCTCTTCTGGAACTTTTATATTGATGGGAGGCAGGGATTCCTGGGCGTGGCCACTGCCGGCTGCACCATTTCTGGGTTAGTGGGTCTCAGCCTCAGATCTGAGTGGGTCTGCACAACCTGGGTGGGCTTATCAGTAAGAGTCTTACAGTAGCTAACATTTGTGCTGCAGGTGTCGGTTGAGATGCCAACACGTACATTAAGATAATCCTCATAGCATTCCTATAAGGGAGCTACTACTATTATTTTCATTTTAGAGCTGAGGAAACTGAGGCATAGAGCAGTAACTTGCCCAAGGTCACAAAGCTTTAAGTGGGCAAGCTGGGATTTGAACCCAGGCACACTCTTAGCTACTGTGCTATACTGCCCCAAAGGCTTGCTGTGTTAGGGACCGTTTTCATGTTGTAAAATTCAGGATGATTAAAATTTCAGTTTTCTGGCGTGAATCTCAAGAGTCATATTAAGGAAAATAATTCATCTGTGGAAGTAGAAATCTGAAGAAGAAAATGTACAGAGTTTTGGCTTTAAACTTGAGACATAAGATGGTATCATCTTTGTTCTGTGTAGCAGAATAAGAGCAAGAAAGGAGGTTTACCCTGCACAGAGTTGAGAATCTTTGCATTTGGTGACCTCTCTGAGATTACTTCCTGCTCCTATTTATCTGGTTACCCAGTAGGTGCCCTGGATGCTCAGAGCCTGGTTAAATCGTGTTTGTTTTTCAGGCTGTTTCATAAGTTCTTTTCTGACCGCCTCCCCCCAACACATACAGGACCAAATAACTTTCCACTGAGAGTAGACAGTTGACTTGTGACATTTTGCACTTCTCATAACCCTTTTCAAAAAATGGGCCGTTGAAGTAGTCCTACCCAGAGCCGGAAGCGTGGGCTACTTTCCCTGATGCGTGCAAGCTGTATATGTACACATATAATAATTGGATTGTTGTGAAAATATTAATGGGATATATAGATAGCACTTAGAACATAACAGCTAGCACATGGTGAGAGGTCAGGAAATGACTGTGTATGAGGGATCCAGTTTCTCCCATATCCTTGCCGGCATTTGGTGTTGACACTTTTTTATTTCAGTTGTTCTAATAGGCATGTGGGGATACCGCATTGTCTTAATTTGCATTTCTCATGGCTGATGATGTTGAATATCTCTTCATGTGCTTATTTGCCATTCAAATAAGCAATGGTGAAATATCTGTTCAAGGTTTTTGTCCATTTTCTAATTGGATTATTTGTTTTTTTAATTGAGTTTTGTCAATTCTTTATTTGTTCTAGATACTAGTCTGTTATCAGATATGTGGTTTGCAAATGTTTTCTCCTAGTGTGTAGCTTGTCTTTTAACCCTTTTAACAGTCTGTCATAGAGCAGAACTTTTAATTTTAATGAAATGCAACTTATTTATTTATTTATTTATTTTTAACATCATGGTTTTGGTGTTATGTCTAAGGACTCTTCATCAAGCCCTAGGTCCCAAAGATTTTCTTCTATGTTATCTTCTAAAAGTTTTTTAGTTTTATGCTTTACATTTAAATCTGTGATCCATCTTAAGTTAAGTTTTATATTAGACATGAGGTTTAGGTTGAGGTTTTATTTTATTTTATTTGACTATGGCTATCCAGTTGTTCCAGCACAATTTGTAAGAGAGACGGTCCTTACTCCATTGAATTACTTTTTCTCCTTTGCCAGAAATCGGTTGGCTGTAAGCATTCGGGTCTGTTTCTATTCTGCTGTGTTGATTTATGTGTCTGTACCTCCACCAGTACCACACTTTTGATAACTATGGTTATATAATAAGCTTGAGCATCAGGCAGAGTGGGTCCTCCCACTTTATTCTTTTTCAAAATTGTCATAGCTCTTCTAATTCCTTTCTATATACATTTTAGAATAAGCTTGTCTACATTTTAAAAAAAAACTTGTGCTGGGATTTTCATAGGAATTGTGTTAAACCTGTATATCAATTTGGGGAGAATCGACATCTTTACCTTATTCAGTCTTCCAATCCATGAACACGGCACGTTTCTCCATTTATTTACGTCTTCTTTGATTTCTTTTAGCAGTATTTTATAGTTTTCAGCATAGAATGCCTGTGTGTGTTAGAGTTACGTCTTGAGTATTTCTTCTTCGTTTTGAGCTATTTTAAATGTTATTCTATCTTCATTTTCAGGTTCTGTGTGTTCATTGCCAGGATATAGAAATACGGCTGGTTTTTGTAGGTTGACCTTGTATCCTGACACCTTGCCAATTTCACTTATTAGTTCTAGGAGAGTTTGTTTTGTTTGTTTTTATAAATTCTTTCGGACTTTCTATGTAGACCATCAGATCATTTGCAAATAGAGACAGTTTCATTTTTTCCTTTCCAACCAGTGTGCTATTTCCTTCTCTTAACTTATTGCTCTGGCTAGGACCATCAGTACTGTGTTAAATAAGAGTGATGTGAGCAGACATCCTTGCTTTGTTCCCGATCTTAAGGGGAAAGCATTCAGTCTTTCGCCAGTAAGTGTGATGTTAGCTGTAGGGTTTTTGTAGATGTTCATCATCAAGTTGAGGAAGTTCCCATCTATTGCTAGTTTTCTGAGAGTTTTATCATGAACAGATGTTGAATTTTATCAAATGCTTTTGTGTATCAATTGATATGATCATATGATTTTTCTTGTTTAGCCTGTTAATATGATAGGTTACATTGAGTAATTTCAAATATCGAACCACCCTTGCTTGTTAAACCCCACTTGGTTGTGGTGTATACATAAATGTTTTACATATTGCTGAATTCTGTTAACTAATATGTTGTTAAGGATTTGGGATACTGGTCTGTAGTGTTCTTTTTTCATACTGCCTGTGATTTGGTATCAGGGTAATCTGGCCTCTCAAAATGAGTTGGGACATGTTTCCTACTCTTCTGTTTTCTGGAAGAGGTTGTTTAGAATTGGTGTTAGTTCTTCCTGAAGGTTTTATGGAATCCTCCAGTGAAACCGACTGGTCCTGGAGTCTTCTTTTCCAGGAGTTTTATTATATAAATTATGAAGCCAGTTTCTTTAACAGCTATATCTCATATTGGTGAGTTGTGGCAGTTTGTGAAATTGGTCATTTTCATCTAATTGTCATGTTTATGTTGGTCATAGCATAACCTTATTATTGTTTTTATGTCTGTGAGATCTGTAGTGATATCCCATGTTTCATTCATGACACAGTATTGGTAATTTGCATCTTCTCTCTTTTTTTTTTTCTTTCAGTCTTGCTAGAGGTTTGTCAATTTTAATGATCTTTTCAAAGAACTAGCTTTTTATTTCATTGATTTTCTGTATTGTTTCTCTGTTTTCAATTTCAATCTGCTTCTATCTTTATTAGTTCCTTCTTTCTGTCCAACTCTACCCAGATAGTGTAATGAAGCAAAGTGTGCCATTGGTGAAAAATACATATGGTGTCAAGTTCATTGCGTTTTTTTCAGATGTGTATAAATAGTGATATGTTAGAGGTAGAAACTGACATTTATGGACATTACATCAAAAGAAATTCCCTCAGAAATAAGGTAATGAGACTGGTTTTTGTGGCTTGTGCTTGTGGTGTAACTTAATGGCCACGAATCATTTATGTGGACCGGGTTCTTATTCTAAAATGATTCGGAAACCCCCTGAAGTTCAGTGTGGTGTTTTGACATCCGGTGACCTCAGTAAGATCAGTACCTAGTTGTTTCTTACTTCTCCAGGTTGCTGACAGAGGTCCTGATCAGCTGCTAAGTGGCTGCCCAGAAGTCAGAAGCCCAGAGTAGGACTTGGAGTTCCTCCATAAATAATTAGGAGTTAGCTATGACTTTTAACCATGGCTAATTTCTAGTCTGTGTATAATATAAAATGAATGTAACCACAAATCCAAAGCCAGGTCACTGCTTTCCAGAAATCCAACTTGTCTTTTTAAATTGGAATTTTGTGATTGCTATTTTGTTTTTTTATTTTTTTTTAACCATTTAAAAAATTGAAATATAGTTAATTTATTACAATGTTGTGTTAGTTTCAGGAGTACAACAAAGTGGTTCACCATCCATGTTGCTGCAAATGGCATTATTTCATTCTTTTTCGTGGCTGAATAATATTCCATCGTGTGTGTGTGTGTGTGTGTGTGTGTGTATGTATGTGTGTGTGTGTGTGTGTGTACACGTATATCACATCTTCTTTATCCATTCCTCTGTTGATGGACATTTAGGTTGCTTCCATGTCTTGGCTATTGTAAATAGTGCTGCAATGAACATTGGGGTGCATGATGTATCTTTTTTTGTTTTGTTTTTTGGCCACACCACATGGCTTGTGGGATCTCAGTTTCCCAACCAGGGATTGAATCCGGGTCACAGCAGTGAAAGCCCGGAATCCTAACCACGGGGGCCACCAGGAAACTCCCGCATGTATCTTTTCGAATTATAGTTTTCTCCAGATATATGCCCAGGAGTGGGATTGCTAGATCATACAGTAATTCTATTTTTAGTTTTTTAAGGAACCTCCATACTGTTCTCCATAGTGGCTGCACCAATTTACACTCCCACCAACAGTGGAGGAGGGTTCCCTTTTCTCCACACCCTCTCCAGCATTTATTATTTGTAGACTTTTTAATGATGGCCATTCTGACTGGTGTGAGGTAATACCTCATTGTAGTTTTGATTTGCATTTCTCTAATAATTAGTGATGTTGAGCATGTGATTGCTATTTTAAAACATAATGGCAAAATGCTCAAATTGCTTTCTGGTAATATACAAACTTCAAATGGCTTTTTGGTAATATACAAACTACATACTATTTTTCTTAGTCTCTTGAGCAAGTTGTTGTTATTCACAAAGGTTGTAATTTTGGCAACTTGAAAAAACCATCAGATGCGCAGATTCATCAGATAGCCTCATCTATGTCCTGAGCACATTTCGGTGGCATGGTGGCTGTCCTCTTGGGAGGCCCAGCTTCAAGTGACACACCAATGAAGTGGTGGTGATTGTGGGGGGTTAATGGCATACACCCAGGCAGCCAAATGAACAGGATAACCTTCATACCCCAGAGTGCAGCAATACAGTCACTCAAGGACAAGTAAGGTCACTCTGCTAGGTATAATCCTGTCACACTGAGAGTTTAAGATAAAGCTCTTTATAAGATAAATTAAGGAATAAAGGCAGGGAGAAGCCCTGAGATCTTTATGTAATAGCATTTGTTACTGGATATTTTAAAAGAATTTAAAGATGCCACCTTGTAGTCAAAGGCAATATCCTGTAAGGTGTAGAGCTAGGGCTCCAGGATCTAACAGCTTCAGTTGCAATCTTGGTTCCATCATTTTCTACCTTTGTGACCTTGGGCAACTTATTTAACCTCTCTTGCTCTCAGTTTCCTGTCTGGGTAAATGGGGATGACAACAGTGTGAAGATAAAATGTGATACGAGATAAACATGGTAAAGAATTCTGCCATTAAATGTACCATCTAGCACATGGAAAGCATTTAGTGTATTTTAGCTATAACATTATCATTGCTAATCATAACTTTAATACTGCTGCTATTACTATTATTATTACTAGTGAATCTTACATTAATGGAATCCAGCTTGCTTTTCTGGAATTTGTTATAACTTTTCAATACTATAGTCTGGTTTAAGTCACATTCTGAACATATACCTAATTAAAAGTACCACCTTAAGAAGCATCGTGTTCTCACTTGCTTATTTCAGGGCATATTAGTAGCATGAGTATTTGGGCATTGTCTAGCACAGTGTTTCTCAACCTTTTTTTTCCATCATTGCCCCTCTAAATAAGAGCCTTTAAAAATGTTCTTTTTATCTACCTCTTCCACTGAAATTTTAATACCACAGAGCTATATATCTGTTTATGTACTATGGTGCTTTAGAGGGCTACAAACCACTGTAATATCTAAAAAAATTTTTTCTCCCATAAGAACCGATTTTCATGCCCCTGTGGTCTATATCACCCCCCACTGAGAATGCAGGACTTAGAGTAGAGGTTCTCAGCTATGGGCAGTTTTGCCCTCTCGGGACATTTGGCAATGTCTGGAGACATTTTTGGTTGCTCCAGCTGGAGGGGGGTGCTACTGGTGGTATATTGCAGGTAGAGGCCAGGGCCCAAAATGTCAGTCAGTAGTGCTGAGGTTGTGAAACCCTGCTCTTAGTATGATGGTGTAATTCAAATGTAGTCTGAATAACCCAGCAATTATTAAGGGAGGTGGAAATAGACCGTGTCAACTCTTGAAGCCATAAGGTAAAGAGAATAGCAGAAGTTGGGTTCCTGACCTTCGGGTTCAACCCATGGACAGTGTGATTACTTGTCTAGAAAAAAAGGCCATTTTATCTTCTGTTGTTGCTGTTTTCGGTGATACAGTGTTCTTTCTGTCAAATATGTGTAAAACTGCGTGTAAACACTTCAAATATATGTTTAATAACAACTTTCGGTTTTCTAGTTTTTGTGTGGATGTGTCTTGCTTTATGAAACAGATGAATTCCTGAAACATTGTATGAAGTCATTTTCTATGAGTTGCATTTATTACTCTGATTTCATTACGTTATATTTTGAGAGGCTTGTCTTCATTCCTAATCAATCCTCATTTGACCTGGCTGCTAACATTGTTGCTTTTGATGTAACTTTAGCAGCCTCTCTGGGTTTTAGAGAACAGGGGGACAGTTTAAGAGGGGGTGCGGATTTTATTCTTTGATGGACGTGGTCCAGGTCATGTGCCCGGAGCTCCTGGTTCCCCTGCTGTCCCCGTCACACTCACGTTCCCTTCTTCTGCTGCCCAGAGTTGGCGTCGAGGAGCCCTCCGAAGAGGACCAGAACGAACACCGCTGGCAGTACTTCAGGTGACACAGGGCATCCTCAGAAACAAATTAACTGGGCCTGGCTTTTCTCCTCTTTCTAACCTGAGATGTTTCTCTTCATGCTGTTTGTCTCTTTCTTCCTTCCCCGTGTGCGCCAACCGTCTGCCCCTTTTCGAAAAGGGGCAGGAGGTCCGGTTAATCATTATTCTACCCTCCTCTGGGCTGATTGATGTGTTGGTGTTCCTGAGAGTCTGTCCCCCCTCGCCCCATTTTGGACAGTGTGTGGCACCAAAGCTGGAGTTGGCGAGTCTCTCCGTGTACAGCTGAGCTCAGTGTTAAAAGCAGCCCATTTTCAGGGCCACAGACGCTTTCCCCACCAAATTCTGCTTGTGATCTAGTAAACAAGGCTTTTAACTCATAAAGAGAACTCGAATTTTGTATTTCAGCCATGACTGGGGTATGGTTTATACCATTTTAATTAAGCACCAGTGCTGTTTTACTTTTTAAGTATGAATTTGTGTACTTGTACCTTATCATGGTGAATCAGAAGATACAAAAAGCAGATTTTTCTTTAAATCAGAAGATAATGAAAGACTCTTCTAATGCAATTTGTTTCTCAGTGTCCATCCAAGTTTATGATTTGATTATGCCTAAGGGTGGTGATTTTGGGCTATCAGAGTAAAGACTTTAGTGTTTCTTCTTTCCTTTCCGTATCTTTAACTGGCATGCTTTCTTCCTGATCTGATTCTGGGTGCTGGTAGATAAATCAAACACAAAACAGGCTTGAACTCTGTTCTTCTCGTTGTGAAAGTGTTTTACTCTCTGAGGACAGTGGTAAAAGCAGCAGTACCTGTCATGGGGCATGAATCTTGGGCTATTGCCAGGCCCCAATGTAAACTGTAATGACATGCATACAATTAATTGAAGCATTTAAGTTCCCTGGATTCACACTTTTTTCTACTGTTTAAAATACACACACACACACACACACACACACACACACACACACACACACAAATTCATTTTCAGAGACCTGACTGTAACTACCAGTTAAGTAGCAGGGGAAATCCTTTCCTTTGAAATATCCAACCTTCAAGAAGGAAGGTCCCTCAGGCAAAGTGCAAGTTATTACACTTGGGACATGAGAGAATTCAGATTCTGAACTGTTTGTTGTTCAAGGTTTTATATGAACGTGTGTGTCTCATATTCCCCAAATTATTTAGGACCTCAGCCATTCCAGTTAAAAAATAAAAACCTGTTGATTAAATCTAGCTTCTAAAATTTCTGAGATTTCATGGCATTTTATATGGTGGTTGATCAGAATGTACATACTATATCAAAAGGGAAGTGATTCATTTTTTGTATTCATTCCAGAATGAGCACATCAGTGTGATAGCTTTATTTTCTCATTTGGTATGGGATTACCACATTTGTCTTATTCTTAATGAAAGTAAGGATAATTCAGTTCATTCTGGAAGAAAAGACTGTTGTATGTGCTTAGATGAGCTCAACCCTGATGTATCAGGGGAGTGCTAAAATATGATGTAATAAAACAGCACAGAAGTTTTAGATTTATATAGTGGCCTAGATCAAAAGCGTTATAACAGGTCAGGAGGGAAATATATATTGTGGACAGTTTCCTGAAACCAGGAATTTCAGAAAGTTAACGAACCCTAAGTCTTCGGAAGCACTGTACTTAAAATACTGTACCTGGTCTTTCTTGCTGCCCAGCACACCACCACACGCCCTGCCCCAAGGGTGAGGCCCTTCGTAGGGGTCCATTATCATCCTTGGGGATTGGTCCAAGAGGCCCTCAACCCTGCCAGAAAAGTAATCATTCAATTGTCCTGAAGTAAACAGCCTTGAATGGGGAAAGAAATCGCAGAACACCGTCTGTGTCGCAAGTTCCCTGGTCTGTTTTCTTTTGGCATTTAAAACCCGGTAGCAAGCTGGGAAGCAGGTTTACTTTCTCCTGTTCAGCACTTATGTCAGTAGCAGGGACCTCCGAGACCCTCCAAGGGGCCCTCCCAAGTTACTCCACCTGTGGGAGGGCCCCAGAGGTCTTTGGAGGCTCTGAGTGGGCCAGGAGTTGGGCTGCATCTCAGGCAGGTAGTTGGTAGCAAGTGGCTGCAGCAAGGATCAGAACTGCCATGGCAGAGGGAGGGAAAAGCAAAGAACGGGGGCTCTGGGTAGGCCTGTGCTCAGAACTGCAGGTTTCCAGGGGATGTGCACAACCGGATCTGAGGATGGCTGTCTTGGTTGGAATTTAGTTAACCATATGTTTCAGTTAACTAGCGTTTTTCTCCTTGCCCTTCACTTTTAGGAGGAAAACCTCAACAGAATATTCTAAGATTTATCTGGGATTAAAAAACCCGTGTAATTACTAGACTCTGTATCTACCTATTTACCTATTATAGCACCCTATGTCCATGAATCTTTACAATTTGTGATTTTTCAGACCCTGGAGTAATATGAGGCTCCCCAATCATCATTATTAGTAAATTAGATTAAATTATAGAGACAGGAAATTGTACTCACGTATTTGTGAAACATTTTCACCAAAGATATAATTAAATATTGTTTTTAAGTTGTGAAAAATTTTAAATCTGTAAAAAAAGCTGAAAGAATAGAGCAATGAATATCCAAGTTCTAACCTGGATGCGCCAATTGTTAACATTTTGTCATACATTTTTGGGTCATTTTCTCTCTCTCTCTCTCAACCATTTCTGAGTACCTCAGAGTACGTTATAGACATCATGACTTTCTACCCCTAAATACTTCAGCATGTATCCCCTAGGAATCTAGTCTTCTACATAATCACAGTATATTTATCACACCTGAGAAAGTAACATGAATTTTATACACACACACAGGATCCAGGATCCAATCAAAGTTTCCTTTGGTTGTCATTTTTTTTTTTTTTTTTAAATTCAGGCCCATGGTGGCTCCATGCCCCTCCTCCTGCTCCTTGCCACTGTGTGCTCTGACTGACCTGGTTGTCACCTCTTTAGTCTCTTTTAATCTAGAACAATCCTCCCCTCCTCCTTTTTGTCTCTTATGACATTGAGGGTTTTTTTTTTTTTAAGGAGTCAGGATTTTCAGGATAATTGTCTTGCATAATGCCCTACAAAGTAGATTTTTTAAATTTGTTTTCCTCTTGAGTAGAGATAGATAATCATTTTTGGGGGGGGCAAAAATAATGTAAAAGTGATGTTATGCTTTCTTGTTGCATCATATCAGGTGGTGCATGTTGTCAGGCTCTCCTTTTATTAGTGATGTTAAATTTGATCACTTTAGACGCCAGGTCTCTCCATAAAAGCACTGTTTTCCCTTTGTAACTAAAAAGTTACCTGTAGAGTGATCCTTTAACATCATATGAATAGTCAGATTCCCAACAACCTTTTACCCACTGGTAAAATTGTCTCAAAACAATTATTACACTGTGAGGGGGCAAGTGGTGATTTTCTAATCCTGTCATTCCTTTCATGTTTATGACAATTCTCAAAACAATTATTACACTGTGAGGGGCAAGTGGTGATTTTCTAATCCTGTCATTCCTTTCATGTTTATGACAATTATCTGTATAGAAGAGCTTTCAGCGGGTTTTCAATCTTATTTTCTATACCGAGGAAGTGAGAAATCTCTCCGTTGTCTAAGTAATCAGTTCAAGCAAATTTTTACTTAATATCTGTGGGACTACAGAGTTGCGTCTCTGCAGGATCCCAGCAGGAATCTTGGGTATTATCACTGAGAAGGCAGAAGGGAGCAGATAGTTGTCATTTTTGGCAGAGAAAAAAGTGATGCTAGAGAGACATGGCTGGAATTAGTACTTTCTAGAATCTGCACTGTGCAATTTGGTAGCCACTAGACACATGTGGCTGTTTAAATTTAAATTAATTAAAATGAAATAAAACTTAAAATGCAGTTCCTCAGTCATTTTAACTACATTTCAAGTGCACAGTGGCCACACTGGACAGCGCAGATCTAGAATACTGACATCACTGCGGAAAGTTCTGTTGGATGATGTGCATCTAGAATCACTCTCAAGTTCCCCCAAGCAAAATGTCGAACCAGTTTGGGATGAGGTTAGGGTGGCCCTGATTTTGTGAGTTTATCAGGTTGTTCCAATGTTTCATACTCCGTTGTTTGAATTCTGGCCTGGCCATGTGGGCCCAGGATAATAGATGAATTCCTCTTATGTTTCCAGGACTTGAATGAAAATAGTCAAAACCTAGTCTTTATAAACAGTTCTTGTTAAACAGAATTTATTTTAATTCTTGTTAAACAATTTTTTTTTTCTCCTAGCAGAGGTTAGTTGAAAGAATAGAGGGGGCTAGACTTCATTTGGAAGCTTTTATTATGTTTGGCTTTATTTTCTTCATTGTAGGAAAAGGCACACTTAAGCCTTTTCTCTTACCCTTAGGGTTCCTATTTCACCTAGGCTGATAAAATCCATTTGTTTTATCTTCACTGCGTGGAAGCCACTTACAAAGGCAATACACCTGTTTCAAAATTCACAGTAGAGAAAGAAGAGACTGTCCGTGGCAGGTATGAACTGCTGTGCTCTTCGCCATCCTGCCCGCCGTGCCCTTCAGATCACATCGTCTCGTTGCTTCTGCCCCACAGTAGCCTCTCTGTGGTTAGGCAGAAGGCTGTCGTGTCACCAGGCATTCCGGTAGGCTGTCTGGGAGACAGACTGGTAACCAGTGCTCTGCCCCTCTCTCTGAGGCTTTACTGGGGAGCTCATCTATGCAAATTAGTCTGCCACGAGTGGCTCCATGCGGCTGTAGAATCCACAGAACAAGACCTAACGTTGGATTCCTAGCTGTTGGTCTTACAGATCTGACACCATATAGAGGACATTTCTCTATGGAACGTACATTAGAGACTCTCAAAACAGGTGAGAGTTAAAGACCAACAGCTAGGAATTCAGTGTGACCTCTCCTCTACCACTTCAGTACGTTAGACACTTTGGGAGCACTGAGGCTCTCGTGTGACCTCTGTGGGTAGTCCTGGGGCCCCAGAATATTTCATTTCCAAAAAAAATCTATGTGAGGTTTGTTGCTCAGAAGTCCCTGGATAATGTCCAGCTGTGAGGTCAAGCCTCCAGGCCTCAGAAACCCCTGCCAGAAATTGACCTCTAGACACAGCAAAGTCAATCTAATTCACTACAAAGATTCCATCAAACCTCAGGCCTGTGGGGAGGAAATCTGGTGCCAGGTACACTATAGATTTTAACAAAGTGCTCAGAACAGGGCCTGGCTTGGTAGGCATTCAGTTAATATTTGCTGAATGCATGAATTCATCTTGTGGTTTTTAAACTTTGCCTTCAGCAAAATATGGGGTGACTGTTCCCTTTCCTTCTGTATCTCCTCACCCCCATCCAGGGGGCATGCACCTTGGCTTAGTGCTCGGCAAGCCCGGAGTAAAACAGAGTAGAGGCTGCCAGTATGTCTGTGTTGTCTTCTATTCCTCCTCTCCGTTAGTCTCTTTTTCTCAGGATATATCCTGGGCATCACAGGTGGAGAAGCGGGAGGGAGAGGAGGAAAAATAAGGCACACGTGGGGCTTTGCACATCCACTGTCTGCTCATCGGAGTCAACGCCCTGGTGCCAGACAGCAAATAACACACGTGGTCAAGGCCATTCAGCACCTCTCTTCAAGCTCAAATCAGACCTGCTGAAAGCTGTGTTTTCTATTTGGCTTTTATGATACCAGCCACTCTTTGCAGTATCGGAGGGAACAAGGAAAGTAGAGAATTTTCCTGGCATCTTTGTCTCCTCCTCCACTGCCCCATGTTATCCATGTCATCAGTGCCACAGTTCTCTGCCTTAGAATGAGGAAGGTTCAAGGATAAAGAATTAACAGATACATAGGGCAACAGTTGGTATGTCGCTAAGCCAAGTCAGCTTACCCTAGTGCTTTCATGGAATTCGTTATAAGTGGATTGTGCCACCTTGCTTTTTCTTTGTGTCTTCAGTTGCTGATCTCAAACGTGTGAGTTCTCAGGTCATCTGTGCTGCAGGAGGATGCGGGGCCACCAGGATAGAAAGTTAATGATATGCATGCTGAAATATTTAGGGGAAGTGTACAGATGTCTTCGACTTTATTTGAATTCATCCAAAAAATAAGGTGGATGATAGAGAGAGGGCTAGGTATGTAATAAAGAAAATACAGCAAAACGTTAATGGTAGAATCTAGGTGAGGGTTATACAGGTGTTCACTATAAATTCTTTCAAAACTTACCTGGATATATGAAAAATTCCATAACAAAAGGTTAGGAAATAAAAGCAGGTCAGAGGGGAGTAAGGAAGCAGCAGAGAGGAAGAGGCCTGGGGCGGCAGGACCCACCTTTTGCTACCTGGGACCATCTGGTGCAGGAAGGCAGGCGGACAGTTTGCCCGCTGTTGCCGTTCCCCAGAGGTCTTGCTTAAGGTGTCAGCACACAGGTTGATTGCCCGGCCTACCCCTGGGATCTGATGTGGTGTATGACCTCTTTCGCACGACTTTTGCATGACAGCCTTCCCCTTCTTTTAGCTAACCACTCCTTCCACCTCGGCAAGATGGTCAGCCTCTTGGCTACTTTCAGCCAGCCTGGCCACTATGGTCCAAGCTAATAATCTCTGTTTTTCTCCTTGTCTTTCTCTCTGATGACTTACAGAGTTGGTGTTGATCCAGATCAAGACCCACCACCCAACAATGACAGCTTCCAAGTCTTACAAGGGGTAAGTCACAAGAGATGCTTCTTCCCAGGGAGGTGTTATTAAAAATAGCTAAAATTTATTGAACGCTTACTACACGCCAAGCAGTTTATGTGGATTCCCTCATTGTGGTCTTGACAACAACCTTATGAAGTAGGAACTGTTATCCCCAGTTTACAGATTAGAAGCTGAAGTTTGAGAGTTGAAGTGAGTCATCTAAGGTCAGAGAATTAGAAAATGATGGAGGCAGGATTTGACTCCAAAGTCCCTGTTCTTAAACAACATATTAAGGGGCCCAAAAGTGTGTTTAAGCTGACCCTCTACCTTCCAAGAATGGATATATGGATACATTGGTGATTGGCTCACGGTAACTGGTTCTGGGAAGGAGAGGGATGTGATCAACTCTCCAGCCCAGGGAATCTGAGCAAGAGAGGAGGGACGCCGGGTGACGGCGCGGCAGTAGCAGAGCAGCAGCCCTCAGCCCCATAGGCGAGGAAGGTCACAGCAAGGCTAACGGTTAAGGTTTGGGCAGGATCGTGGTGGCAGTGACAGCCTGGAGTGGAAGCTGTAGAAGCAGGTGAGGGCAAGAGCGCTATGGCCGCATCTCGTGTGACAGCAGGGAAGAGTTCCTGCTGCCACAGAGAATCCTGATGGAGACCGGGGTGGGGCGGGGGTGGGGGTGGTGGGGGAAGAGGCGCGTGCTGGTCCTTGGTTTTGCCATCTGCTCTGGTCACTCTTGCAGCGTAATGCACTGCCCCAAACATAGGAAGGAAAGGGAACAACAATTTCGTATCCACATGCATTCTCTAGGTTTGGAAAGGGCATAGTCGGGACAGCTTGCCTTTGCTCCATGAAGAAACCTGGGGGTAACTCAACAGCTGGGAGCTGGAATCATCCAGAGGCTCATTCGCTCATATGTCTGGCGCCTGGGCTGGGAGGACTCAGACTAGGACCGGTGACTAGAATGCCTGTGATGGCTTCTCCGTGGCCTCAGGATTCTTACGTGATGGCTCAGGCTTCCAAAAGCCCGTGTCCCAGCAAGCAGGGTGGAGACTATGTGGCCCTTTCTGGCCTAACCTTGGGAGTCACACAGCATCACTTCCGTGACTTTCTCTTGGTTACAACAAGTTGCTAGGGCCAGCCCAGATTCAGCGGGAGGAGATAGAGACCATCACCTCTGGATGGGAGGAGCATAAGCGAAGCGGCAGCCATGTTCTAAAGCTGCTGTATCAGCCCTGTTGTGGGGCTGGTGGGCTCATTCTGCCTCCAGGTTTTGCTCCTTCCCCAGGCCAGCATTTCCTGGGCAGGCGAGGTGGGGGAAGGGAAAGTCACGATAGGAGCAGAGATTTGTTTCCAAAATGTTATTATTTGGCCTTGGGAGTGAAGAACTATTTTGTCCAGCATAGAATACCCAGTGCTGAGCACAGTGCCTGGTCCATGGGGGGCCTGATCGGTATTTGATGGGAAGATGGGGGAGCGAGAGCAGCACAGGACATGGGAAGCTTCACTGACCGCGTGCATGTGTTGTCCACAAAGCCATGTCGAGTGTTTCTTTTTCTTTCAGTCAGCTTTGCATCACACTCATCATTGCACTTAATCCCAAATCCAGTCTGCATGTCTTAGATTCCCTAGGATCTTCTTTTTTTTTTTTTTTAAACATCTTTATTGGAGTATAACTGCTTTACAATGGTGTGTCAGTTTCTCCTTTATAACAAAGTGAATCAGTTATACATATACATATGTCCCCATGTCTCTTCCCTCTTGCATCTCCCTCCCTCCCACCCCTCTAGGTGGTCACAAAGCACCGAGCTGATCTCCCTGTGCTATGCAGCTGCTTCCCACTAGCTATCTATTTTATGTTTGGTAGTGTATATAGGTCCATGCCACTCTCTCACCCTGTCACATCTTACCCTACCCCCTCCCCATATCCTCAAGTCCATTCTCTAGTAGGTCTGTGTCTTTATTCCCGTCTTGCCACTAGGTTCTTCATGGCCTTTTTTTTTCCCCTTAGATTCCATATATATGTGTTAGCATACTGTATTTGTTTTTCTCTTTCTGACTTAACTTCACTCTGTATGACAGACTCTAACTCCATCCACCTCACTACAAATACCTCCATTTCATTTCTTTTTATGGCTGAGTAATATTCCATTGTATATATGTGCCACATCTTCTTTATCCATTCATCCGATGATGGACACTTAGGTTGCTTCCATGTCCTGGCTATTGTAAATAGAGCTGCAATGAACATTTTGGTACATGACTCTTTTTGAATTATGGTTTTCTCAGGGTATATGCCCAGTAGTGGGATTGCTGGGTCGTATGGTAGTTCTATTTTTAGTTTTTTAAGGAACCTCCATACTGTTCTCCATAGTGGCTGTATCAATTTACATTCCCACCAACAGTGCAAGAGGGTTCCCTTTTCTCCACACCCTCTCCAGCATTTATTGTTTCTAGATTTTTTGATGATGGCCATTCTGACCGGTGTGGGATGATATCTCATTGTAGTTTTGATTTGCATTTCTCTAGTGATTAATGATGTTTCATGTGTCTGTTGGCAATCTGTATATCTTCTTTGGAGAAATGTCTATTTAGGTCTTCTGTCCCTAGGATCTTCTAAATGACTCCAGCTACCAAATCAGATTTAACACATCTCGCAAAATGTGGTGCTGTGTGGGGCCCAGGGGTGCCACCACAGCTTTCTGTGAGGGTGGTCACAGCCTGATGAGCCATTCTTGGGTTGATGCCCCTTAAGGGACACAAAGCCATGACCTCTGAAAGTTCTGGGCATTTTGGGAAGAGCTTTCAGTGAGCTTCACTTGGAGATTTGGTGCCCACTTTAATGGTGCTCCAGAAGACCTTTGCGACTATATTAGAATTGGCCATTGTGCCAGTTGGGAACGTGGTTTCAATGAGAAGCTCTTTTTGAAAAGTTGCTATTTGACTCGAGCTTTGATTAAGGACTTTAGAAAACAGGGGTTCAGGATCTGTGCACCTGGCAGCCAATTTAGAGTCTGACAGTTTGGGTTCCCCCATACTGGGATCTGAGGAAAGCTGGGTGAAATTCATGATGGACATCCTCATTTCACCGAAGGGAAAATAATGGCTCTGGTAGGATACACATCCTCCATAGACCTGTGGCTAGACAAGTTAATTTTGTAAGAAAAACAGATCACTGCCAGGTGGATATCGAGGGTTTGGGGCAATTTCGTCTTGACAGTTCCAAGTTGCTCAACACCGCCCCCCCCCGGCCATTTTGCTGTGATAGCTAAGGTAGCGCCCCCAGCCTCAGGCAGGGTGAACATTGGAAACCGCCCTTTGGGCCAATTTTGACCAGGCGGGTGGCAGCCACTTCCGTTGCACTCCCAGTGGCGCCCCTTTGGCCGGCCCTGGTCAGGAGCTGTGTCACACCTTCCCTTTAACCTCCCTCCTTCCAAACCTTATACGCAGTCTTGCAGAGGGCCCTCAAAGGCAGTTCTGTTGGCATTTTGAAAGTCTTTCAAGATTGCTGTCAGACTGGAGAAAAAAAAGGCGAACTTCAAGTTCAGTTCTTCAGGACACCTTCTGAAAAATGACTCATGCCCTCATGCAGAAAGGGCCTCATTTCTCCAAGTCCTCCTGGCCTGACTTCTTGATCCAGTAAGCCATTAACAACAGGGCTGGGAGCACTCAGTGGTCATGAGAAACCAGTAAAACAGAGAACTAAATGGGCTTCTCAGTTTTGGGTGAAACCCTGGGTTCCTTGCAGCTTCCCCTGAAATGGATCCAGGTCACATGCTCAATGTTGTCATGAAACTGAAATCAGAGGTGGGGGAAGTCCAGATGTTTGTTCCCCATCTTGCTAAAAACAAACAAAGTGATATTTGATGGGAAAGCACAATTTATAAGGAGCACGATTTTCCTCACCACTCCTAGAAGCCCAAGGTTATAAGCAGAGTCATGGCTACAGAGCCACAGAATATTAGCTCATGTGGGCGAAGGAAGGGAGCTGTTGGCCAGAACTTTTGGCTCTATGTGAGGGAAGCATAAGAATATTGTGGATAGACTTCAGCTTCATGTCCCTGGCAAGTTTGACTCATTAGAACAAAACAAAACAAAAAACTCAGCTGCTTTGTTTCTGCGGAGGTCTTGGTGACTTTGCAACCAAAACAAAAACAAGCCCAGCTGGAGGCAAGCTGCCTGGGCCTGGGGGTGGCCTCCCAACCCATTCAAGGGGGGATTTTTCATGCCAGATGCAGCTGAGATTTATGTTGGCCGGACACACAGACACATCATTCACTTCCTTCCCCAAGTTTACAGAAGCGTGCTCATTGATGAGGCCGCTTTGGAGTAGCTAGGAACATGAATCTGAATGTATCCCACCTCTGCCATCTCAGCAGGACAAGGTCACAAGCAGGATATTAGTGGAATGTGGGGGAAGGGAAACCACTGTGCTTGTGGTGTGTGTGTGTGTGTGTGTGTGTCTGTGTGTGTGTACCTGAAAACTGCAGAAACTCAGCTGTTTATAGTTGCATTCACATATACCTTTCTGGGCAAGTTGGATTTGTT
This sequence comes from Balaenoptera borealis, assembly GCF_965194805.1. Lineage (NCBI taxonomy): Eukaryota > Metazoa > Chordata > Mammalia > Artiodactyla > Balaenopteridae > Balaenoptera > Balaenoptera borealis. The sequence goes on along the minus strand of NC_138881.1, from coordinate 41,482,458 downwards.
TGTTCCTTGGTCCTCCCCCAGTTTCCTTGCAGGCTAAAATCTGACATCCAGTCCTTTAAATCTTTAACTTCAAACAGTTGCTGAAGTGCCTTTCCTCAGATTACTACTCTCTGACTGCCTTCCCCACCACACTTTTTTGTTTTTCTGATTGCCTCCCTTAGCCCCTGATTTCCCTTTCTGCTATTCTGGTTTTTTTTTTTGTCTTAGAAGTTCAAAATTAACATTAATTTATTCATTCATTTGACAAGTATTTATGGAGCATCTGTTATATTTCAGACATTCTTGCAGGCTCTGGGAATACATTTGCAAACACAACAGATGAATCTCTGTCCTTAAGGGCTTGGTGACAATGTGATGAAGGATAAGGGTGGAGAGTAGCAGAGGCGAGACGGTGGAGGGCCTTGTCTGCTTCTCCAAGAGGGACCGTGAACCTCCCTCTGCTGTTCCAAGTGTCCCCATGGACAGCAGCCTGGGCATCACCAGAGAGCTCGTTAGAAATGCAGACTCTCAGGCCCCACCTGAACCCACAGAATCAGAACGTTCACTTTAACAGGGTGCCCAGGAGGGTTGTGTGCACTTTACAATTTGAGAAGCCCTGGTGGAGGCAGTGTGGAGCTCTTAATTCCCTGTTTTTTTTTTTTTGTTTTTGTTTTTGTTTTTTAAATTTTTATTTATTTTATTTTATTTATTTATTTATGGCTGTGTTGGGTCTTCGTTGCTGTGCATGGGCTTTCTCTAGTTGCGGCAAGCGGGGGCCACTCCTCATCGCGGTGCGCAGGCCTCTCACTATCGCGGCCTCTCTTCTTGCGGAGCACAGGCTCCAGACGCGCAGGCTCAGCATTTGTGGCTCACGGGCCTAGTTGCTCCGCGGCATGTGGGATCTTCCCAGACCAGGGCTCGAACCCGTGTGCCCTGCATTGGCAGGCAGATTCTCAACCACTGCGCCACCAGGGAAGCCCAATTCCCTGTTTTTAAACCCTGTGTTACCCCCTTCTGAGAAATCTTGGCCCCATCATCCCAGGGACATGAGAAAGACCCAAATCGGGTTGCATCAATTATGTACTCTTTTGCTCTGCATAGTTTCATATCGTTGCTGTAACAAATTGCCACAAACTCAGTGGCTTAAAACAACACAGTCTTAACAGTTCTGTAGGTCAGAAGTCTGGTGGGCTCTATTGGTTTCTCTCTTTTAGGTCTCTTAAGGCCAAAATCAAGGTGTCAGTGGGGTTGGGCTCTGGGAGAGAAGCCACTTCCAGGCTCCTTCAGGTTGTTGGTAGAATTCCCTTCCATGTGCTTGTAGGACTGAGGTCCTGTTTCCTTGCTGGCCATTGGCCGGGAGTCAAGCTCAGGTGCTAGAAGCACCCGCGTTTCCTGGCTCTTGGCCCCCTCCACTTCCAACTATGAAAACTTCATGCTCGGAATCTCTCCTGTCTCTTCTCCCACTGCATCTCTCTGACTCTCTTGCCCCCCTTGTCCACTTCTCAGGGGCCCATGTGATTATACTGGGCCTACCTGGAAAACCTTAAGTCCACCCACAAAGCCCCTTTTGCCATGTAACGTTAAAATCTCCCCAAATCTCCCCCTCCCCCATCCCCCAGCCCCTGGTAACCACCATTCTGCTCTCTGTCCTTATGAGTTACACAAGGGATTTTAAAACTGCCCCTGCTCCCCAGTATTCTGCTCTATCTCTGAAAAAAAAATAAGCTGTTCTCATTATTGTAATGACCTTAACATAAAAAATCCATCTCTTAACAATAAGAACGGAATGAAATATAACTCTACCCAGAAATCATTATTCATTAGTTCTAGAAAAATTATTTCAAAATAGGACCTTTTGCCACTCCCCAGGTCTTTAACCTGCTTTCTTTTTCTTCACCCCATATGTATCTGTCTGTCTGTCTCCCCCCTCTGGAAATATGCTCCTCAAGTGGCAGGTGCTGGGTCTCATTCCTCTTTGTGTTTCCAGCACCCAGCATGGTACCTGGCACACAGTAGGTGCTTAATGAATGCAGGAGAAATAGCCATTCATTGTTTGATGCTCAAAAATTGGTGATAAGCAGAGCTAGTGGTATTTATTTTCCTGAAGGGGCTTCTCTACTAACAATTTCAGGAAAATGTTTTAAAATCCCTTGTGTAACTCATAAGGACAGAGAGCAGAATGGTGGTTACCAGGGGCTGGGGGATGGGGGAGGGGAAGATTTGGGGAGATGTTTAAGGGTACAAACTTGCAACTAGTAGATAAACAAGTTCTGGAGAGCTAACGTACAGCATAGTGAATGTAGTCAACAATACTATATTATAAACTATCAAGTTGCTAAGAGACTAGATCTTAATTGTGCTCACCACAAAATAGAAATGGTAATTATGTGACAGGATAGAGGCATTAGCTAACCTACGGTGGTAATCAAACTGCAATATATAAACATATCAAACCAACACTGGTGTACACCTTAAACATATGCAATGTTATATGTCAATTATGTCTCAATTTAAACTTGCCCAGAGTCACACAGCAGGGCAAAGTCACAGTCAGGAGTAGAGCTAGGACTTGGACCCAGGTAGTCTGTTGAGAAAGCCTGTGATGGTTACACCTACGCCTCTTGGAGCACTCCATTGCCTTTGAAACATTTCTCAGAGATGCCAACCTTGTGCACAGCCTTGAAAGATGAATACGGATCAGCCAGGTAGGTGTTGTGGGTGGGAGAAGGTGAGAGTATGCAAGGGTGTTCTGATTTCTAGAAGCAGCCTGAACTAAAGACATGGGGGTGTGAACCGTCCTGGTGGGGATGGAGGTTTTGAGGAGGACGTGGTGGGAGAGCCAAGTCCCCGCTTTTTCTCTGGGCAGCCCAGGCAGGCGGCCCACCTATCGTAGGATCACCTGCACCCACACCGACCCCTGCTTGGAGCCCGCAGGAAGGGCTGGCCGGCTTGTGAATGGTAGCCGCCCAAATCACGCTAGGAAGCAGTTGTTGGTTGTCTTCCGGGTCAGCTTAAAAAAATCAGTCCTGTTCCACAGACCCTCCCCGAGTTCCCCAAAGCCTCTATATGTGGATTTATCCAAGTTCTTCCTGTACGTAATCATGCTTCTGGCCCCATCTCTTAGAATAAGAAGTTATTTAACACCCCCGTTACAGAGTTGCACTTTTTATTTGCCCTGAATTTGTAACCTTTCAGGGTTGGCTCTTAGTATCTTACATTTCCAAGGTCACTTTATCTTATTTGTGAACTGCAGGCATATCTCTTTGTAGCCTGAGAAGACCTTTTCTTAATTTGCCTTCAAAAAAAAGCCTTTCCCTTGCTTTACTCATTTTCATTGTCCCTCTTGGGGCTTATATAGGTCAGTCTCCTGTAGCTTCCTTAAGGTGAGATGGCAAGAACTTAAGTGTTGCAGATGATGAGAATGCACTGTGATTTGATAATGCAGAGGTTAGGATGACAGAATAGGGGTTTGCCATTTTTATTGTTATTTTAGTGGAAGAGCAGACAAAAGTGACTTTGGGGAACTTGTCTTATGCCCAATGGTTTATAGCGTCCTTCCAGAAGATGTTTATCATCTTGCTAGTTTTTTCTTTAGTAAGATTCTGCATCTAATTTTTTTCGTGAAACGGTCATCTCTCAAAAGAGTCATCTACCACTTCTCCACTCAGTCATGTGGCATTTCGAAATCTCCCTAGAGTTGTCATTGGGCTGGCAATTAATTACCCGAAGGAATGATTGTTATCTGCAAATAGAGACATTTCTGTGCCCCCTTTTCCCTACGTGATTTATTAAAATGGGAAATAAAGTTGGTCTCTGGGGTCTCTCCTTTTTATTTCCTCATCCACAGAAGGGCCCATTTAATTAAGCCATTTGCATATATGTCACTAAACATTCCTCAAATACCGTGGGGGACTCTGTTTTTAAAAGTCATCTTTGCCATTGGAAATATTAGGAATTTAAATAGTGCTTGCTAACTTCCCTCCCTATGCTTGTCTGTATCTTACCTTCTCAGAGACTTCTGACTCCTTCTTGGCATCTCTACTACAGGTAGAATTTACACCCACTGAGATCTGGAACTACATACTTGTAATCGTTGACTCAACTTCTATTTGGTTCCTCTTGATTGCCCCTTACTTGTAGAGCTGCCTCTCCCTAGAACATTCAAGAGGAGGCTGATAAAAATGGCTGCGCTTCACAAGCAGCCTGTACTTTCAGAGCTTGTCCTCCAGCAACGTAGAACCCCAGCAGGGCCCTCAGACTGCTGCCATCAGTCCACTTTTTAATATTAATTGTGCTGCTTATCCTACTTGCACAGAACAGATTTCCTAAACCACAAATGAATGATTGTGCCAGTTACTTTGAAAATGAAATGATGGGGATGTTTGAGTTGGAAAGGCATGAGAGGAGTAGTAAAGGAACGTACTACTTGAGGGCAGAGAAAATAACAGACATGCTGATTCTGGCTCCCTTTCCCCTGCCCACCACCCCCCGCCCCCGCCTTCCTAAAGCTGGGAGGGCAAGTTCCTAACTGCCTGGAACACAATGCAGGTGCCTGGGTAAGGACCACAAAGAGCCCTTGGCTGGTTTGTCAGGAAACTCAACCAAGCGTGATTTCCCCAGGCCAGCTGTGGGGGACCTGGAAAGTTGGTTTTACAGACGCTTTCTTTAATCTTCTCTATAAATCAATTTTGGCCTGTTAGGATCTAGACTACTTCAGGGTAATTAACCTGCTAAAAGGCACTCTGAGGAAAATTACAGTAAAAATGCCAAAAGAAATTTTATACTACATTGAGTTGGTCTACCCTCAGACATAACCAAGCCTGTTTCTTTGGGGATTGATTTGTCTGCTTTTTGGATTTATTTGATTTCTTTTAAAATATTACCTCCCAATAAATCTTTGAAATTTTGGTGATACAGGATGTTTGAGCTCAAAATCTCTAAAGGTTATGGTTAAAAGGGAAGCTTTTCCCCCTATTTCAATCCCTTTTCTGCAACTAAGTATCTTTCTTCTTGTTTGTTCCTAGGATGGTCCAGATACTGCCAGAGGAAACCGGACAAAGCAGGAGAGTGCATGGCTATTCAGGCTGTGGTACAGCTTTGACCACAAGTATCCTTTTAAGAGGATTCCCTGTGTTTGTGAAACATCAATGATGAAATCCTCTTGTTGAGTTGTCAGTGAATGACTTCTGATGAGCAAGGAAAGATGTGTGCTTGCTGCTACAGGTGTAGTCAGTCCTCTCTTGGGACACATGCAATGATCATTCAACCACAGGCAGTCATAATGAGCATCTCTCTGGCCAAGAGGAATGTTTTCACATCATTAGGGTAGCCAGTCCACAGCCTGGTAGACTCACGTGGCTCTTCAGAGCTTTGTGTCCAAGGGAAATATGCCTGTGTAGGTGAATTAGTTAAAATTCCACTTGAACCATGCTGTGGTCAGGAAGGGAAGAGGAGGTTGGCCAGTTAATCCATGTGGAGAGGATGATTCCTATTGGCTGAACCGAGTCTGGCCAAGTCTGATCCTGGCCTTAACTGGACCACATGCAAGGCAGACTCTGTTCTAGTAGATTCACTTGGCCCCAGGTGAAAAATTAAAAACCAAAAAGTTACGCTTTCATGGTTTCTTTAGTTGACATAGCGGTCAAATTGGTAGGTAGCTTATATATGGTCTTTGGAGACTTTGAAAGTGTTTAAAATTTTTTTATTGACATAAAGAATACGTATAGGAAAGTACATAAATCATAAGTGCTCAGCAAGTTATTGCAAAATAAGTACGCTCAATACCAAACAGGTCACGAAACACAAAATTACCAGTTCCCCACATGCCATAACCCAATTACTGCCCCTTTCTCCTCCCCAAACGTAACCACTCTCCTGACTTCTAGCAACACTTAATAATATTACCTGTTTCTGAACTTTGTATAAATGTGATTATAGAGTGTATATATTTTAGTATCTGGTTTGTTTGGCTTGACATTATTTGTGTGATTCATCCATGTTGTAGCTCTAGTTCATCTATTTTCATTGCTGCATAGTATTTCATTGTATGAATATATCATAATTTATTTATCATCCTGTTGATGAACACGTAGATTGTTTCTAATTTGGAGCTACGATGAAAAATACCGCTATGAACATTCTTATACATGTCTTTTGGTGCATGTTTACATACATTTTTGTTGGGAATACACCCAGGAGTGAAATTGCTGAGTCATAGGACATGCAACGGTTCAACTTTAGAAGATGGTGTCAAACAGTTTTATAAAATGGTGGCACCACTTTTCATACTTACCTCTAGCGTATGAGAGTTCCATTTGCTCCACATCCTCACTGACGGTTGGTATTGCCAGTCTTGTTAATTTTAGCCTTTCTAGTGGATTTATAGTGGTATTTCATTGTGGTTTTTTAAAATGGAAGTATAGTTGATTTACATATTATATTAGTTTCAGGTGTACAACACAGTGATTCAATATTTTTATAGATTATACTCCTTTGTGGTTTTAATTTGCATTTACCTAGTGACTAATTAGGTTGAGCACCTTACCATATATTTACTGGCCCTTTGGTGTGTTCCTTTGTGAAGTGCCTGTTCAAGTCTCTTGCCCATTTTTCTCTTGAGTCATTGGCCTTTTTATTACCGATTTTAAGAGTTCCTATGTATTCTAGATATGAGTATTTTGCTAGTTATATGTGATAAAAAATATCTTCTCTACTTGTGACTTGCCTTTTCACTTTTAGATAGAATCTTTTGATGAACAAAAGGTCCAATCCAATTTCTTGAGCTTATCTGTTCTGGCTATTATTGTTTGTGTTCTGTTTTAGAAATCTTTGTCTACTCCAAAGTCATAAAGCCAATTTCCTATGATATCTTCTAGGAGCTTTATTGTTTACCTTCTGTACATCTGTGTTTGTTTGTTTTTTTAAAATAAGTGACAGACATGAGCAATGAAAAAGTATAGAGATAATTTGAGATGCTCTAGATGAGGTTATCATCTTTCATCTTTCAGAGATGATTTACCTTACATCTGGTCAGTGGCAAGGTTAGGGGAATTAGCAATTCCAGATCACTTTAATCCAATCGGGAATAAAGGTGATATGAATCTGGGCTTCAGCTCCTGTGAGGGTTAGTCTGTTTTCTGTGTGCCCTTTCTTCTAGGGTTCCAACCTAGAGCCTAGAATATTTATGTAGACTTCCTCAGAAGACCCTGGACTCCAGTTTTTGTCAGATTCACTCTGTTTTTGTGAGTCTGCCAGATGCTCTGCTTAGCTTCTCAGGTGCTTTTAGGGAAAACATGGCTCACCGTGTGCAGGGCTCACCTCTTGGATTTCCTTTTCCAGACTCTGGCCCTCTTCACTGCCATGGTAGCTTTCTGATGCCATTAAGCAGAAAATGTTGTGTTTTATTTTCCCAGCTTTTCTAGTTAGCCTCAGTGGAAAAAATGGTTCAAATTACCTTGTTTGCTATTAACTAAAATAGAACCCCCAGGGATTTTTTTAAGTCATATGAATTTTGTCTACATTGTAATTCAGAATGCATGTTACTCACTGGGCTTGGAAAGGATGTAGAGAAGATTGGAGAGAGTTCACAGGAGAGTGACAAAATGCTAAAGTGATAGATCATTTGGACAGTAAATGAATAAGGAAACATTGGGCTTGAACTACATTTTAGACTAAATGACATTTAGGCATATACAGAACATTCCATCCAACAACAGAATATACATTCTTCTCAAGTGCACATGGAACATTCTGCAAGATAGATCATATGTTGGGTCACAAAACAAATCTTAGCAAATTTATGAAAATTGAAATCATACCAAGTATCTTTTCTGACCACAATAGTATGAAACTAGAAATCAGTAACAGGAGAAAAACTGGAAAGTTCACAAATATGTGGACATTAAACAACACACTCCTAAACAATCAATGGGTCAATGGAGAAATCAGAAGAGAAATTTAAAAATTATCTTGAGACTAATGAAAATGGAAACACAACACACGAAAACTTATGGGATGCAACAAAAGCAGTTTTGAGAGGGAAGTTCATAGTGATAAGTGATACATTAAGTGATACATTAAGAAAAAAGAAAGATCTCAAACAACCTAACTTTACTCCTCAAGGAACTAGAAAAAGAAAAGAACAAACAAAGCCCAAAATTAGTAGAAGGAAGGAAATAACAAAGGCCAGAGAAGAAATAAATAAAATAGAGACTCAGAAAACAATAGAAAAGATCAACGAAACTAAGAGTTGGTTTTTTGAAAAGATGAACAAAATTGGTAAGCGTTTAGTTAGACTAAGAAAAAGAGAAGACTCAAATAAATAACATCAGAAATGAAAGAGGAGACATTACAACTAATACCACAGAAATATATAGGCTCATAAGAGACTACTGTGAACAATTATTCACCAAAAATCGTATAACCTAAAAGAAATGGATAAATTCCTAGAAACATGCAACTTACCAAGACTGGATCATGAAGAAATAGAAAATCTGAACAGACCAATACAAGTAAAGACATTGAATCAGTAATTAAAAACCTCACAGCAAAGAAAAGCCCAGGACTATATGGCTTCACTGGTGAATTCTACCAACCATTTAAAGAAGAATTAATCCGGGAATTCCCTGGAGGTCCAGTAGTTAGGACTCCAGGCTCTCACTGCCGAGGGCCCAGGTTCAATCCCTGGTGGGGGAACTAAGATCCCACAAGCCGCGCGGTGCAGCCAAAAAAAAAAGAAAGAAAGAAAGAATTAACCCTTCTCAAACTCTTCCAAAAAATTGAAGATGGGGGAATACTCCCAAATTCATTTTTTGAGGCCAGCATGGCCCTGATGTTAAAGCCCACCAAGGACACTACAAGAAAAGAAAATTACAGGCCAGTATCCCTGGTGAACATAGATGTAAAAATCTTCAACAAAATACTAAAAAACTGAATTCTATAGCACATTAAAAGGATCAGACATCATAATCAAGTGGGATTTATCCCTGGGGGATGCCACATAATCAATGTGAACACCAGATTAACAAAATAAAAATCATGTGATCATCTCAATAGATGCAGAAAAAGCATTTGACAAAATCCAGCATTCTTTTATGATAAAACTCTCAACAAATTAGGTATAGATGGAATGTACCTCAACATAATAAAGGCCACATATGACAAACCCACAGCTAACATGATACTCAGTGGTGAAAAGCTGAAAGCTTTTCCTGTCAGATCTGGAGCAAGGCAAGGGTGTGCACTCTTGCCATGTCTATTCAACACAGTACTGGAAATCCTAACCAGAGCAATTAGGCAAGAAAAATAAATAAAAGGCATACAAATCAGAAAGGTAGAAGTAAAATTGTCTCTGCAGATGACATGATCTCACATATAGAAAACCCTGAAGATTCTACCAAGAAATTGTTTGAAGCTTTTAAACTAAATCACTGAAGTTACAGGAGATAATATCAGCATACAAAAATCAGTTGCATTTCTATATACTAACAATGAACTATCCAAAAAAGAAATTAAGAAAACAATTCCATTACAGTAGCATCAAAAACAATAAAATACTTAGGAATAAATTTAACCAAGGAGTGAAGATCTATATGCTGAAAATTAAAGAACATTGACAAAAGAAATTGAAGAAGACACAAGTAAACGGAAAGATACCTGTGTTCATGGATTGGAAGAATTAATATTGTTAAAATGTCCACACTGCCCAAAGCGACCTACAGGTTCAGTACAATCTCTATCAAAACTCTGATGGTATTTTTCACAGAAAAAGAAAAACCATCCTAAAATTTGTATGGAACCACGAAAGAACCTAAATAGCTAAAGCCATCTTGAGGAACAAGAACAAAGCTGGAGGCATCACACTTCCTGATTTCAAATTATATTACAAAGGTACAGTAATCAAAAAAGTATGGCATTGGCATAAAAACACACACAGATCAAAGGAACAGAATACAAAGTCCAGAAATAAACCCTTGCATATAGAGTCAAGACCAACATGCCAAGGAAACACAATGGGGAAAGGGCAGTCTCTTTAATAAATGGTGTTGGGAAAACTGGACAGCCACATGCAAAAGAATGAAACTGGACCTCATCTTATACCACTCATAAAAATCAACTCAAAATGGATTAAAAACTTAAATGTAAGACCTGAAACCATAAAACTCCTAGATGAAAACAAAGGGGAAAAGCTCCTTGATATTGGTCTTGGCACTGATTTGTTCTTGTTGTTGTTGTGTTTGACACCAAAAGCGCAGGCAACAAGAGCAAAAATAAACACGTGTAAAATTTTTTACATCAAACTAAAAAATTTCTGCAAAGCAAAGGAAACCATCAACAAAATGAAAGTCCTAGGATGAAAAAAATTTTTCTGAGCTTAGAATTCTATACCCAAACTGTTAATCAAAAATGAGCAAAAAAAAGGAGGGTGGCTTTCAGACATGCAAGAATTCAGAAAGTTTAGCACCATGCAGACTATAAGAAGGGGGGAAAATAACATAAGGATTAAACAAAACAAAATCCAACTAAGGGGACAGTGATTTGTTATAACCCAGAAGAAGTGAACAAGATCAAAAAGAAATTAAAAGAAGATCTTTTTTTTTTGCAGGATACTCAAATGTTGTCTTCTAACAAAGTTTAAATGACATTGTATTACATTTCCTTTAATAGTATTCCAACCACTCTGCTTGGTTACAGTGAATAATATTCATAAATTACATTATTACAAGTGCTGCTTATTGGTCTTTAACATTAGGCTCAATCCATAGACAAAGCAGATATTTGCTTATTAGTTACAGAATGCAATTGTTATATATCTACAGTACAAAATTAATTATAAATAAAAATTAGAAAGGAAAAAAATTGAAAAGAGGCAGGAATGTAAATGAATTAAATTTACCATCCTTCATAAGAGGGAGCTAAAAGCTGACTACAGTTCATAAATCAGGAAATAGGCGAAAAAAACTGTATTCTATAAAGTTGTAATGGTAAATTACCAGAAAGACTGGGTGGGAGGGAGGCTTGATATTTCATTTTTGCCCTTCCAACAATCTGAATATTTAAAATCTATCTGTAAATATTTTTTCTCTTTTAAAGAAGTTGTTAGAGGGCCTTCTGTATTTGGGAAGAGCAAGCTTGTCTTTGAACTGCCCAAGACAGGGTACTGAAAGGTAGCCTCTGGGTTCCCCGGAACTCTTTTGTATTAGTCATTCTGCAAATGCAGCTGCTGTCAGCTTCTGAGCTGAAGACACAAGAAAACTGATAGACCTGTAGGGGCTGTTTCTAGGAATGAGGACAGCAGTCAGAGGGGGCTTGTTCTGCTTATAGAGTCCCAGCAGAGCCCACACATCCTCCTTTGATGAGTAATTCCCAGTCAGAATTTTACCCAGGGGTCACCCTTCCATCTCCTCCTGTAGAGAAGCCTTTTCTCTCTCGTGCTGCTCTGAATGAAGACAGGAAGTGATGGTGCTCGGAGCAGTCATCCGCTTGGGTACAGACAGCTGTGACTCCTTCTCACCTGCCTTTAAAGTCTCTTGGCCATTCCTGCATTTGAGGTGACCCTGTAGGTCTCCACCTTTTCCACATTGCTTCGGCTCTGGGTATCAGAAACGGTCCCAGCTCCATCGTAATGTGACACAGGGCTGCACATTTGGCAGCACAAATATCTGTAGATTGGCAAACCCTGAGCTGGTCTCCACAGAACAGTTGACCTTCATGTTAGAACGGGGGGCTCAGTTGAGGGCAAGTTTGCTTCTCAGGGGACACTGGGCCATGTCAGGAGACATATTTGTTGTCACACCTGAGGGAAGGATTGGGGGTGCTCTAGTGGGTAGAGGCCAGAGATGCTGCTAGACATCCTACAATGCAGGACAGCCCCCTATGACAAAGGGTGATCTGGCCCACAATGCCACTAGTGTCGAGGTGGAGGAACTGTGTTGGAGAGTCTGGGAGGGAGGCAGCGGCTAGAGGGAAGAATAGTCCTGTATGGGAAGGTGGGAGGTTGAGGTCTGAGTGACCTTCGTGAAACCGTTTTGCCTTTTGCTGAGTCCTCTCAGGTCCTGTCCGCCTCGAACATTTCCACCATGTGACCTCTGGGGAGAGGGGACCCAGGGGCTGTAACATCTCCACTCCAGCTACATGATTTCCTGTTTCCAAAACATGAGCTGGTTGTGTGTCAAAAGCTGGAAGGCTGATCAAAACCAAAATTCTCATTCAGCATAACAAAGAAGGCAGAAGGGTGTTCTAATTAATCAGGTATTCTTTCTAACTGAAAATGAGGAACCGCCAACCTGAAAGTTAACAGTTAACATTTAAGGCTGATGGGGCATAGTTTAATCTTGGATTCAGACTGTTGCAGACTACAGGTACTTCTGTATTGTACTGGTAAAATGGGGGAAAAGAGGCTTTTTGGGGGTAGAATGCCAGATGATTTACTCTTTGGGATTTCTAAACACATTTTGTTGGGTGTGTGTTTTCTTTGCAGGCACTTTTCCTTAATTCTCTTTTTAAAGTTACTTGAAGCCCATCCTCACACACAGTGGCCCCCCATTAACCACCACTCTCCCAGCCTGGTGTGGCTTGCTCGCTCGATGTCTCACCAGTCCCCAGGTGTATGACGTAAGTACAGCATGGCCAGGTTGCCATGGTAACACTGCAGTTCTGCTATGGCCTTTGCTTTGAATTCCACCAAACGTGACAGAGAACAGCATCAATGTCTCCTTCTCTTAAAGACAGTTGAGGCTTCCAGCCTCCCCAGCCCCTCCCCATATACAAATGGAATTCCCATGCCACCTCTGATAAACTGTTTTTAAATTACAAAAAATGGGTCAGATGCCAAGAACACCATTTCCTTAGAACTGCTCCCGGTTTTGTAAAGTGATTTTTAATGCTTATGGTGAGTTTTTAGTGGAATATGAGCCTAGGTAATAATGCTAATTACCTTTCCTTTTATGTTGGAAGGATACAGACCAATAGATTAAAAAGTTAGTTTTATAATTTCCCATCCCATTTTATTTAATAAATCTGTCTTTTTTTGAATGCTGAATAGTTTGCTCAGTTTGGACCTCTGTGTAAAGTGACAGTGTGGGCCATTTGGATGTGTTTTATCATCAGAAACAAAGGGTAGTGACTCGGCATCCTCACTTCTCCCACTAAAGAAGCTCCAACTGATTACACTGTTTGAGTTTGTTTCACTGGGCTTACGTGTTTCTTTGCCTTCTAGCTCTAGTCTCTTTTAACCAATTTCTAAAGCCTTCCTTCTTACTTAGGTTTTACAAGGGTCACTTTTCATGTCTCTGTAATAGTAAAGTAACTAACCCACTATGAAAACTTTATAAAAACCTTACCTAATCGGAAGCTTACCAGCTATTCCTCACACATCAGTTAGGGGTGTCTGGCCTACTTTGAACTCAGCATAAACTCAATATACTTCCAGGGACTTAAATTGAAAGTGCTCCCCTCATTCAACAAAATTTGTTCAAATTCCTAATTGTAGTAAAAGAATGAAGCTAGAACACTCCCTAACACCATGCACAAAAATAAACTCAAAATGGATTAAAGACCTAAATGTAAGGCCAGACACTATCCAACTCTTAGAGGAAAACATAGGAAGAACACTCTTTGACATAAATCACAGCAAGATCTTTTTTGATCCACCTCCTAGAGTAATGGAAATCAAAACAAAAATAAACAAATGGGACCTAGTGAAACTTAAGAACCACCCTCCATTCTGCCGCTACTGCCTTGGGCTGGGGTCCTGACTGGGGTCCCAGCCTCCTCCAGACACAGAGAGGCCTGCTGCTGAGAGAGTGAGAGCAGAGAGTCTTTGGAAGTTTAACTGAGGAAGCCAGAGGTGAGAGAATGGAGGGGGCTCCATGTGGAGTCTAGTGCCGCGTGAGGGCATCAGATGAGCCATTCTCTGGGCTGTTTGACACACTTTTTTTTTTAAACATCTTTATTGGAGTATAACTGCTGTTTAAGCAAGAGATTTCCTTTTCAGTAATTTTTATACATAAGCCATTTGGCTTTACTAAAATGGAATGACTTTCAAAATGCTTTGTTAGGGATTTGGTGATGGCTGCTCATTTCTTTTTGTTTGGATGATTTCCTTAGAAAGAACGCTTTCTGGTTGTTCGTTATTCGTCATTTCCACTAACTCTAAACAAAATTTAGGTTTGAAAACCGCCTAGAAAACAGTGTTCTTCCACTTAATGAAAATGATCTGTGGATATTTAAATGCACACATTCCCACGACAGTCTTGCTTGCAGGTGTTTGCAGGGTTATTTCACTCCATTTCCATAGCAGCCCTCACTGGACAGCTAGTTATGTAATTACACAAACCTTCAGCTGAACAAAACTTTTGTCAATCCTGTCATCTGGAATTCGAGGGTGTGGGATAGTTTTGTTGTCAGCATAGAACATTCCTTAATCTTCCATCTGGAAATCCCTCTCCACTGGGTTTTACTACGTCCTTGTTTCTGAGTGACCTTTCCTGGGGTACTGTTTGTCTGGGCTTGTGAGTTTCATCATGGAACGGGACAATATCCAGTCTTGTTTTCTCCTGTCAGTGAATTTTGGCCCTGCTTCCCACTGCGAGGGGTCAGAGTGGGGCTTGGCTCCATTTGCAGAATTCCCCGCACATGCAGTTGTTCTGTATTCCTCTCTGTCCCCGTGTGGCTCCAAACCTCGAAACAGCAAAATACGTGCCAGGAGAGCCTTCTCCTGAACATTGGGAGCTAAGGAGCCCTGGGAGAGAGATTTTGACAGAGATGAACAAAAACATTACTTAGCACATGTATGCACGGGAGAAATGGAACGTGCTAAAACAGGGAACATGATGTCATCTGTTGTTAAGAAAACCATCATGGAGCAGATGGAGTTTCAGGACTTTCAGAACTACTACTGGGGAGGAGGAAATTGGGGAGTTTGGAGTGAGCTTTAGAATTATGCTCTGCCCGAGTCGAGGATGTTTACTGAACTGTACATTTGCTCCCTGCCTCATTCCGGTGAGGGTTGGAGGCAGCAATCAAGAGGACTTGCGTGCTTGCCTGTTAAAAAAGCCGGAGCCCTGGTTAAGTGGAGTCACACTGTGGAGAGTGGAGAAGCCGATGTCACTGAGAAACAATGCAGAAAACAAGCATGTGCTTGTCACCCTTACGTGCCCAGAGATGGGCCAGGATAGGAGAGGCAAGGTAGGCAGAACCCACGGGTCCTGCCTGGGTCGGTGCATTTAACAGGCGTTCATCTAGCACCTCCTAAGAGGTCAGCAGCACAAGGAAGGGTGCCAGGAAGAGGAGGAGATCACTGCTGTTCTGTGGTTTCTCACGTAGCTGGGGGATCCCCGGCCCGGACCCGGGAAAATCTACCCCAGCCTCGGGCAGCGAGACCGAGTGGGGGCCACGTGGCTGTCAGGGAGGCAGGCTCAGCATCCCACACCAAGGAGACCCTGTCGTGTAGAGGCCGAAGGACCGCAAATGCACTTTGAAGGTAGATGGGAAATAGGAGAGAAAGAACCGTTTACGCGGAGCGGCTTGGAAGCATATGTTTGCCATTCAAGGAAGAAGTTCCCCGTGTTTGACGGCCGTGCAGCGGGGGCGCGGGGAGTGTACCGCCCCTTGCTTT
This sequence comes from Balaenoptera borealis, assembly GCF_965194805.1. Classification (NCBI taxonomy): domain Eukaryota; kingdom Metazoa; phylum Chordata; class Mammalia; order Artiodactyla; family Balaenopteridae; genus Balaenoptera; species Balaenoptera borealis. Next base: position 41,466,863 of record NC_138881.1, on the reverse strand, counting down.
GCTTGTTAAACCATCGGAGGATGAAAGGTTGTGCCTGACCTCACGCTGCTTCGTGACACTCTCCCGATATTCTCGTAGTTTCAAGTGGCTGCCACGTAGCCTGCTTTGCTCAGCCTTGTCTGTTCTGCTACCACCACTGCCTAGCATGAGATGCCCCACCAGTCCTCTTCCCGACGGGGTGATTTTTCACATCTTTTATGTGGGTAGAACCAGTCTAGGGACAGCATAAATCCTAACTCTGCTTCCAAGCAGCTGGACAGCCACGGGCAAATTCCATGGGTTCTCTCAGGTTTTCTTCTCTGTGACCTGAGTGTTTGTGCCCTTCATAGGGAAGGGGTGAGGATCAAATGAGAGCTTCTGTGACGTTCCTGGCAGGCGTATAATAGATGCTTGAGAAAACGTCCCCTCCCTCTCTGTCCCTCGCTTCATCCACCTGAGGGCTTCCTTCCCATCAGGGTGTTTCTGTGGGGACAGGAAGGAAACCCTAATTATGGCTTATCCTCTTCCCTGAATTGCTGACTAGGACAAAGAGTAGTTCAGCTGTAAACCAGGTGGGTTTAGGGTGGTCTGTACAGAGCAGGAGGCCACCTCCACCCCCAGAAGACCTTCCCAAAGAAGAGAGGACCTGAAACCTATTTGTAGGTTTGCCCAGGGACCTTACTCCTTCCTACCTTTGTGGGTTGGGAAGCCGAAAATTGGAGCTGATCTCCCTTCCTTCCCTTTTGTCACTTTTTGTCCCCAAGCTGTCAGGCATTTAAAATCAGAACTGCTTTCTGGTGTTTGAAGTGCTGGTTCAGCACCAGCCTTACATTGACTAGCACTCTACAGTTTACATCCAGTTATCATGCTAGAGGCTCAAGGCAGGCAAGTTTTATGATCCCTCTTTTCAGATGAGGAGCTGAGGTTGGGGTGGGCTTCAGCCCGGGAAAACAGTGGTCTTCCATTTGTCGTTGATGTTCGTGGTGTTTGTTGCACTTTTCAGAACCAAGAGCCGCTGAGAGAGGAAGACTCTGATTTCATCCTGACCGAGGGCGACCTCACCTTGACCTACGGGGACAGCACAGTGACTGCGAACGGCTCCTCAGGCTCCCACACGGCCCCCACGAGCGTCGAGGTCAGTCGGAGAACGAAGGGCAGCTCCGAGGAGGTGCTGGAACGAGACCTGGGAATGGGAGACCAGAAGGTTTCCAGCCGGGGCACCCGCCTGGTGTTTCCCCTGGAGGATAACGCGTGACTCCCCGCCCCGAGCCCTGAGTGACGGGGTAGGCCCACTGGCGGGGTGAGGATGGCTGCGAGCTTGAGGTGGGGCCTTGACTGAATGGAACTAACACTTCTATTTTATTGGGGTCTGAAGATATCTTCACATTTAAATTTTAACCCAAGACGCAGCTGGTGGGGCTGAAGTGTCTCTAAATCAAGACAGATGCAGACCTATTCCCACTTTTTTCACATAGTAGTGCGCTGTTCAGAGTTAAACAAACAAACTAATAGCATGCTTTAATGCTCTCTTCATTCATTCACCTGCAGATCTGAACAAGGTGTGGCAGGTTGACGAACTCCTGGGGGTTCTTTCCAGGAGAGGCTTCATATCCAGACACAGCGATGCAGGTCTAGCTGGTTGTAGGAATAGCAAGGGGGGAACAGGCTAGAAAAAGACCGTGAAGGAAGGCAATTGAGATTGGACCTCCAAGGATTGTGAGAGGCTGGTGTTAAACGGGACAGAAAACATGAAAAAGCAATTTGAGTGGAGGCTCCCGCAGCTAGGCTGCGTGACTGCACCCTCCCATCAGGAATTCCTGCCCTTTTTGGCTACCTGTGTTTCCTCTAGACTGAAGATTGGAAAATCTGTCCATGAACATTTCAACATGGGGGAACGAATTCCAATTCCTTCTCTGGAAATCTCCATAAAGAAGAAGTTACTGAAATGTTTGAAACCAAAGGCAAAATAGTGTTATACTGTTGTTTTTAATTAATCTGAGGACAGGAGAAACTGTTTAGAAACTGATGGTGATATCACTGCAAAAATCAGTCAGTTCTTGAAGGCTCCCATATGAGCTGACTGCCTGGAAAACGATTAATAGGACTGGATTCTATTGTGGGTTTAGAAATAAGACCACAGTTTGTGGGGTGCAATTTTGTCTAGGGAAGAGAAGGCAGTAAGAAGCCTAAGAGGGAACAGGCTAGTATTCAGAGGGAAGAAATCTCACTGCAAACAAAACTAACTGCAAAGAAAGTACAAGATAGTATTCTAATGACTGAGTAGAATTCCAAACTTTGAGCTAATAAATACATGAGATTTCAGTGGCCACATGGGGAATCAGAGGCAAGTCAATGAAAAGTTCAGCATTATTCAACTTGATGGAAGGTTCTGTCTACTATAGACAGATTAGGAATCCAGATGTCTTGACATTGAATGCCATGTAGAGAAGGGCCATTTTCTTGGTATCTGGGGAGGCTTGCACCAGCTTCATGTGTAAGCGTGGTTTCAAATTTAGGTTTTTAGTTTGGTTTCTTTGTGGATGAGCCGCTCCACCTGCCCGCACCTGCAGTAGGTGAAATACTGAGAGAACTCTTGGAAACCAAGTTTGAGATTCTCCCCGTGTCTCTATGCTTCAGTGCTAGTATATTTGAAAACCCAGTTTCTAAAAAATGCTTTCATAAAATGTGGCCATTTTTCTTATTATGGCAGACAAAATAGCGGCCCAGTTCAGTCTAGGACACCCATAATGAAGTCAGTCATTGAATCTTCTTGACTCGCATTTTTAATGGTTAATCTTTAAATAAGACATTACTTGATACTTTGTTTTTGAATTGATAATTTGTGCAAACCAGGAAAATTTTATTATTAGGTTGAGCCATATGAAATTGCTGACATTCAACCATTTAAAAAAAAATAGATATGGCAATTTCATATGGTTCAATATAATATAATTGAATCATTTTTATTCCCCTCTTTCCTTCGTATCTACACTAAAGTCCATTTTGATTTTATGGTCATCCATGGGCTTTGTCCTCTTCACTGCAAACATTTTATTCTAACCTACTTAAATATAAGTAAATGGAGATTTGCTAAGACCAAAAGTGAGCTAGGTTTGTAGTTATGTGGTTGGATTTTTTATTCAGTGGATCAGAGTAAGTCACTGACCCGTGGTCCTAATTTTTGTTTGCAAGATGTGGAGATGAATCCTGACCTTACCAGGGGTCATGGGAAGTGAGTCCGCTCATCAACATGCTTCCACCTCTCAGAAGCATCATGCCTGTGCTGAGTGGCAAAAAAGCAGGGTGCCACGAAGGCCTGAAACCACCTCACTCAAGGCTGAGTATCTGTTGCCAGTCTGGCAGAAATCAGATCGAAACTGCTAAGTAATGGTGCATCCAGCTAAAGAAAGTTCCCCTGAGAGAGTAATCCCAAGTCATCTTATAAACATGTTTGTTCTGGGTTGCGGGGATGACAGTTCAGTAGTCGAATGCTCTAGAGCACAGGTTCTCAACCCTGGCTGCACATTAGGATTACCTGGCCAGTTTTTTAAAATATTGATGCCAGGGCCCTACCCTCAGAGATTCAGATACAGTAGGTTTGGGGTGGGCCCTGGCTGCCATGCTTTGTTCTGGAGCCTCAAGGATTCTAATGCACAGCTAGGGTTGAGAGCCTCTAGTCTAGAACTGGCAGTGGACCCTATCTGGAACCTTAAAGAATGGCCTAGCAAAGAACATTTTATTTTAGTTGTTAGTCATGTGGAACAAACAGTTGTTGATCAGTTGATCAGACCGGGCAGCTGTGAGTTTCATGCTAATCTTTGCAGAAGTCAAGAATGTACCTCTTAAAGTACAACCTAAAATGTCACTTTTGAAAACCTTAGAGCGTGAGAAGGAGAGATGGGCGACTTGAGTGTATGTTTGGCGGGGGGGATTAAAAACCTGTCATCTTTGCCCCCATCTGTGGGAAAAAAGGGGTTTTGTCTTAACTGAGCTGCAGACTAATCAAATGTGAAGCTTTCTGAGATGGTATCTTTGCAGTTTAACCTGAGATTATATTAACAGTCCCCATTGCAGTCAAGTGAACTTTCTTTCTCTTCACACTTTGCTTGTCCCCATGCCTGCATCCACGCTGGACTCCTCAGGATAAGGATGGGCCCATTTATTGCCTGAGCAGAGGCCCCATATTAAGTGGAAAGTTGTGATCACTTTGCTGTCACGTGGCGGTGGTGTCGGTAGCAGGTAATTAAGGAGATGCAAACTTTTGTATAGCACCGACACAGGAAAGACAAAAGCGCCTGCAATTCCTTTTCATACTCTTTTTGGGGACTACAAGGAGAACTGAAGTAAAGAAGGAAATTTGGAATTTAAAGAAATTTTGTATTTCTTCCTAGGAAACAGGTATAGGAAGGGCATATGTGATTAAATGGCCTCTGACCATCAGGAGTCAGAGTGACCAGATGAAGCATTGATGCCCTGCAGCCCAAAATCACACTGCGACATCAAATGTTTCATCAAGCAAACAGCAAGGAGCTCTTCAGGCCGTGTTCTCTAGACCTGAAAATGTCCTTCATGGTTCTAAATCTCTTTAGAAAACCTGAAAAAATGTTATCTCAGCTATCCGCGAACATTTCAGTCTCGGGCAAAGAAGTAATGGTTCTTTCCAAAACAGAAGTCTGTTTCACGCACACCCCCCCACCCCCCATCATAGCTCTCCCTTTCTATGTCCAGAGTGGAAGTTAACGTTATCATGTCAGCTATTTAATGTGAACAAAATGATTGCTAAATGTAGAAACACCGCTGATGCGCTCAGGAGAGGTTGCTGGCAGGGCAAACAAGCAACTCATCAAAGGGGAAAATCATCCGCTTGGAAACCTACCTTGGTACCCATTGCGAGTTCTAAGAGGTAGATCAGAAAGCTGATTTTCCCATCTGCTGTAAAATGCAATCTGGACTGAGAGCATCTGGAAAGTCAGCTTTCTGATTCAGTAAGTATATGACTCCTTATTCCACTTCAGAAATGGGACACTTGACAGGTTTGGTGCCTGCTTTTTGATGTTGCTTCTGTAGGTGAATTAGTGTAGGAGCTAGTCTGTCAAATACAGTAGACTGGTATCATTGAATTCTGATCCCTTCTGTTGTTTTTTTTAAGTGAGAATCTGGCTCACCAGTGTCAATTGCTGCGTTCTGATACAGTAAATTGAGGGCATCTAGTGGCCAAGAGTTAGAGTTTAGAAACGACCCACCTGAATGCTGCTTTCACCATGTGGATACCTCAAAAGACCTTCCCTCTTTCTAAAACCTAATAAGAACAATCTACAGAGAAATATTCTGGAAACCAATGCTAGTGTCTAACGAGGAAAAGCAAGTAGGCTCTTTGACAATCCTTTCAAAACGAGACCTAGAAAGAAACCATTTTTTTTCCAGTTCCAAGTTTCATAAGCAGAGTTTCTATAAATTAACAAACCCATCTTGTCAACCAGTGCTAGCAGAAATTGTAAAGAGCAAAACCAAAGTTTTTGATGTCAGTTTTATTTTTGTAAGCAGGGTATAGTCTAACCATGGCCCACATGGCGCACACAGGCAGCCAGTTTTCTGCCACATGAGCCTGGGAAAAGATGAGAAGGAAGGGCTGCCTGTTCTGCTGCCCTTTGTAAAGGTGTGTAGCAGACATGAGAGTGCTCGGGAGAGGGAGGGAGAGGTTACCTTCTCATCCTGATGGCCACCTTTCCAAATGGGTTCATAGAACTGCCACATGTCATGGTCAGCTCAACTCCTGGCCAGTGGAAAATTATCTGGGCCTGTATGTGTTGGGGGAACTCAGGTGGAAAAGGACTTGGAAACAGCATGAAGAACTACATCTGCTGTCTAAAGCACTTCAAAAAAGTTAAGATCCCAGTGTAACTGGGTGAGTATCTAGCTGCATGGACATTTGGGGGTTGACTTTAGTTGTGATTATTCCAGCTGTGGGCTTTGGAGAAGCAGTGGGATGATTTTCAGTCGTGTGGGTGTTAAGTCTATGGATTTGGAATTTGTCACTGAAATCGCTCATTCCGAAGTATGACTTCATGGTAGGGTCACCTCCTAGGTTTTTTATTTTTTACATAAAATACATCTGGTACTTCTTACTTAGGAAGTTTTACTATGTCCATTAAAATGATTAAATGTGAAGGCCACCAAGATTCATTTAATAGCTGAAAAGCAGTTTTTTAAATAGAATAGGATGAATTTAATATGGGCTGATGTGACCTTCTGGGGAATTTTTTTTATAGAGAGCTTACATACTGTAATTGGGGAAATTTTTGTCTTTTACTTCCATTCAACAGTAGCAAACTGGTGGCTTTATAAAATTAACATAGGATGTTATATAAACATGTTATATAAAATAATATTAAAGTATGTCTAACTGTGAAAAAGTGAAGACTTGGAGTTATCAGCAACCTTTATGTGCAATAAGAAAAACTGGAGTTAGGCCCCCAAAGTGCTCCCTTTCCCTAGCATTTTACTTAACGTTTGCCTTTGTGTATATGTTTAGATTGATACTATAAAGCTAGCTACATGTTTTCCTGCCCTTTACTGATATTTAACACATTTTTCTCAAAGCTTTTTTTTTTTTTAACAAAACTCAAAATAAAAAGATTAACTGGGTGAGCTCATCTTGTTTTGTATTTTTAAAACTATTGTCCGTTAGTAGAAGAATGCAGTATGATCCTGTTCTTAGTCTGTTTCTTTCCCTCACAGAGAGGTTCTGTTCTGGGGGGAAGCTGTTCCTCTCCAACTTCATTTAGAACAGAGATTGACAAATTACGGCAGCCCCTGGACCAAATCCAGCCTACTGCTTGTTTTTGTAAATAAAGTTTTATTGGCACACACTCCACTCACTCATTTGCATACTGTCTGTGACTGCTTTCACGCAGAGCTGAGGAGTTGTAACAGCAGTGAACAACTAGCTGCTCATAAAGCCTGAGCTATTTACTATCAGGGTCTTTACAGAAAAGTTTTTTGCTGACCCCTAATTTAGATGCTTGAAAATTTTTAGTTTTAAAATTAGATCTAAAAATCACAGCAACAGATTTTTTTTTAGATGTTAAAAATGTGCCTTAGGATTAAAAGAAACACTTTAAACCTGGTCTCTGCCTGTGACTTCTCCCGGCCTGCAATCATCTTTAACAGGCTTTGAGTGTTGGCTAGTTGCTAAGATTCTTGAGCTCGCTATAGTTTCCTTCATAGTCTTTGTTTTCTTTTGTATGTAGACTAGCTTTTCCCTAAACCATGCAATTGAACTACATCATAACAAAGCAAAAACAAATCTTGTCATTAACAGTGACTCCAGAGTCATTTAATAATATAATTTACAAAAACATCAGGTAGAACAATTTAAAAGCAAAAATTTCTTTCAGTTCATTAGGGTTCTCCCACCCCAGGGAGAGAAATTACTTTTTAAAAATCCATTCAAGGGTCGGGGTGAGGGGAGCTATTTGAAATTAGAGCTGGATGAGTCAGATTTTAAAAAATACCACCCAGACCTTTTATTTAATATTAAGTAATTTAATCAAGATACACAGGACTGCACTTGACCCTTATTCACATTGATGTTTTGTCCAGACACCTGCTGATGGGAAATGGTACCAAATCACGTCTCTTCTTTGTTCTGAGAACGCCTTGTTGACATGGCTCCAGCAGAGGCAGGGTCAGGCTGAGAACTAAAGCTCTTCCTATTTTATTGCCATAATTATCCACATTGCACTGTCACTTCCTTACTGGAAACTTCATTTCAACCAATGTGTCAGTCATTATTTAACAGCTCATGATATTCCTGCTCCGCAGAATAGCACAGCAGCTGGTACAAAGTCAAGCCCCAGTCTCTGACAGTGTGATAGACTGCCTCCACAGCGTGGCTTCCCCAATGCTGGGACAATGTGCTGAGTGCCCTGGTTCGTGGTGACTGACCTGGAAGGGAAGGAACAAAGGATGTTTGAACTTCAGAACACAGAAATCCACGGAAAGCCTGTTGAACCTTGACGATATAAGGCCTCTTAAATATGAAACCTATAATCTTCCGTACCTAAGCTGCATTATCCAATGCTGTAAACCCATACAGAATCAGTATCTATCATTTCTGCTCGTGACCCAAGAGGTGTTTGGTGAGGATAAAGACGGGGAAAAGATGGGGGCACCTCTCTTAGTGTGACTGTGCTTTCTGCAGCTGCTGCTGTGGGGCGCCTGTTGAGAACTTTCTGAGACCTGCTGGGTAGAGTGGGGTAAGGGCTGGGACTGAAGCTGTACCTTTAGGCACCGACCATGTAACCATCCACCTTTCACTTGTGTACTGGTTCATACGTGCGAAATAAATCATGCCAACAACGATCAGCTGTTCTGTAAAACTGAGGCTGTATATAAGCAACGAGTCCAGCTTCCTACCTCTGTGGGATCTGGGCTTTTTCCATCTTCCATTAAAACACATTGCTGCATCACTTTATGGGAGCGGCAAAGGGTGAACTGACGATGTTCATGCTAGTTCTGCCACCAGTTTCTGGCTTTCTTGTGATCCTTCCTCTGATCCTGGATATGTGCCAAATTTGACATCATTTTCTAATGTAGTGAAACTTGATAGAACTACTGATGCAGCAGAGTTTGGGTAAGGAGCACTTTCAAGATGATTAAAAATGTGCAATAAAGATTCACATTAAGCATTAGGCAAGAACTGATTTCATAAGTGCCTTGAGGCCTGTCTCATGACCTTTAGCATTCTGTTAGTACTGGTTATTTACATAAAGAAAGAGCTAGCATGTCAAATTTCAGTTGAATTTAGTTTAATAAAAACCAATTTCCAGACAGGCTGACTGTGGTTCCAGGTAAGGTAGAATAGATGCATTTCTCCTTATTCCTCCCAAAAAGTGTAACTAAAATTTCCAAATATAATATATTTATAAAATGAAGATAAGACTCTGAAGGATAGGGAGAACAAGCTGGACTGACTAGGGACCTTGGGGGTTGAGGAACAACACAGGCGTGAGTTGCCTGGGTTTTCTTTTTGCCTCCTCAATATCCTAGGATGGATGCTGAAGAATCCAGCAGGCCAGAAATACCAATGGCCATAGACCATAAAAGTCCCATGAAAAGCCTGTTATCTCTAGCCAAAGGGCAGGGAAAGGGTCAGCCTAGAAAGAACCCAAGCACCTCAAAAAAAAAATCCCCCCTCCTGTCAGCAGAGGCCTAGTGGGAAGCCAGGGCTTCTGGACTACCACCCCCACCTGGCAATAACCAGGTGACGTACCCCTTCTTCTACCAGCACAGTGTCAGTGGAGGCCTGCTAAAATAAATAAAATTCAGAGATTCATAATATATGTTCAAATGTATGCCAAATGTTCAGGATACAATAAAAAAAATCACTTGTCAAACCAAGAACCAGGGAGATTTTGACTTGAATGAGAGAAGACACCTGACAGATGCCAACACTGAAACAACACAGATACTGAAATTATCCAAGAAGGATTTTAAGCTACCATCATAAAAATACTTCAATTAGCAGTTACACACTTGAAGCGAAAAAAAAAATTCCTGGCAAAGAAATATAATACAAAAACGAAAGAGGAACCAAATGGAAAATTTAGAACTGTAAAATACAATAACCAAAATTTTAAAAGCTCGCTGGATGGGCCAAATTGCAGAATACAGATGACAGAGTAAAGAATTAGTGAGTTTGAAAATATAACTATAGAAATTACCCAATCTGAACAAAAGAGAGAAAGTAGAGTGAAAAAAGATGAACAAGGGCATCAGGGACCTGTGGTACTACAGTAAATGATCTAGTGTTCATTTGTTTAAAAATCAGAGTTCCAGAAAGAGGGAAAAGTGATTGAGGCTGAAAAAGTACTTGAATAAATACAGCTAAAAATGTCCCACATTTGGCAAAAGACCTACAGATTCAAGAGGTTGGGTGAACCCCAACAAAACCCCAAAGAAATCTACACCAAGATACAGCATAATCAAATTTCGGGAAAGTAAGGACAAAGAAAAAATCTTGAAAGCAACTAGAGAGAAATGATGCATTACTTATGGAAACAATGATTTGAATGTCAGTGGATTTCATATCTGAAACCATGGAGGCCAGAAGGAAGTGGCATGACATTTTTCAAGAGCTGAAAGAAAACTGTCAACTCAGACTTCTATATTCCATGATAATATCCTTCAGGAATGAATGTGAAATAAAGATATTCTCAGATGAAGGAAACTAAGAGAATTTATTGCCAATAGAACTGCTGTAAAAGAACTGCTAAAGGAAGTTCTTCCAGCAGAAAGGAAAGGATAAAAGAAGGAAACTTGAAACATCATGAATGAAGAAAGAACAGAAAGGATAAAATACAAGTAAATTTAATAGACTATTCTCTTGAGTTTAAAAAATTATGTTTGACAGTTGAGGCAAAAATTATAACATTGTATGATGTAGTTCTCAATATACAGAGAGAAAATATTATAAGAGAATTATAAAGGGCACAGGATAATGGAACCTAAATGGACATAAAGTTTCTACACTTCACTTGAGGTGGTAGTAAAACGTTGAGACCAGTAGGTTGTGATTAGTTACATATGTGTAACCTAAAGAAGCCACTTTTTTGTGCAGCAAAAAAACCATAAACAAAACGAAAAGACAACCAACAGAATGGGAGAAAATATTTGCTAATGATGCAACCAACAAGGGATTAATTTCCAAAATATACAAACAGCTCATACAGCTCAATATCAAAAAAAACACAACCCAATCAAAAAAGGGGCTGAAGATCTAAATAGACATTTCTCCAAAGAAGACATACAGTGGCCAACAGGCACATGAAAAAATGTTCAACATTGCTAATTATTAGAGAAATGCAAATCAAAACTACAATGAGGTATCACCTCACTCTGGTCAGAATGGCCATCATCAAAAAGTCTACAAATAATAAATGCTGGAGAGGGTGTGGAGGAAAAGGAACCCTCCTACCCTGTTGGTAGGAATGTAAATTGGTACAGCCACTACGTGGAACAGTAGGGAGGTTCCTTTAAAAACTAAAAATAGAACTACCATAAGACACAGCAATTCCACTACTGGGCATATACCCAGAGAAAACCATAATTCAAAAAGACACATGCACCCCAATGTTCATTGTAGCACTATTTACAATAGCCAGGACATGGAAGCAACCTAAATGTCCATCGACAGAGGAATGCATAAAGAAGATGTGGTACATATATACAATGGAATATTACTCAGCCATAAAAAGGAATGAAATTGGGCCATTTCTAGAGACATGGATGGACCTAGAGACAGTCATACAGAGTGAAGTAAGTCAGAAAGAGAAAGACAAATATTGTATATTAACACATATGTGCAATCTAGAAAAATGGTATAGAAGATCTTATATGCAAAGCAGAAATAGAGACACAGATGTAGAGAACAAACGCATGGACAGCAAGGGTGGAAAGGGGGGATAGGATGAATTGGGAGATTGGGATTGACATATATACACTACTGATACTATGTATAAAATAGGTAACTAATTAGAACCTACTGTATAGTTCAGGAAACTCTACGCAATGCTCTGTGGTGACCTAAATGGGAAGGAAATCCAAAAAAAGAGGGGATATATGTATACGTATAGCTGATTTACTTTGAGGTACAGTAGAAACTAACACAACATTGTAAAGCAACTATACTCCAATAAAAATTAATTTAAAAAATAGTGTTACATTAAATGAATTAGCTGTTAAAAAAAACAAGTCTACAAATAATAAATGCTGGAGAGGGTGTGGAGAAAAAGAACCCTCCTACCCTGTTGGTGGGAATGTAAATTGGTACAGCCACTATGGAGAACAGTATGGAGGTTCCTTAGAAAACTAAAAATAGAGTTACCATATGATCCTGCAATCCCACTCCTGAGCATATATCTGGAGAAAATTATAATTCAAAAAGATTCATGCACCCCAATGTTTACTGAAGCACTATTTACAATAGCCAAGACATAGAAGCAACCTAAATGTCCATCAACAGATGAATGGATAAAGAAGATGTGGTATATATATATATACATACATATATATATATATATATATATATATACACATACATACATGCAATATTGCTCAGCCATAAAAAAGAATGAACTTATGCCATTTGCAGAAACATGGATGGACATAGAGATTATCATACTAAGTGAAGTAAACCAGACAGAGAAAGACAATTATCATATGATATCACTTATATGTGGAATCTAAAAAAAAAAAAATACAAATGAACTTTTTTACAAAACAGAAATAGACCCACAGACATAGAAAACAAACTTACGGTTACCAAAGGGGAAAGGGGTTGGGGAGGACTAAATTAGGAGGTTGGGATTAACATACATATATATATATGTATCTGAATCACTGTGCTGTACACCTGAAACTAACACAACATTGTAAATCAACTATATTTCAATAAGAAAAGAAGCCAGTAAAACAAGCATACAAAGATATATACTTAAAAACACTGCAAATAAATAAAAATAAAATTCTAATAAACATTCAAGTAATGCATAGGAAGGCACAAAAAGGGAAATAGGAACAAAAAATAGAGGGAGAAACTGAAATCAAGTTTTTAAAATGGCAAGCTTAAGCCCTATAATATCAATAATTAAATATAAATGGTCAAAAAACACAAATACAGTACACAAAAAAGACCAGCAGAATGGTTTTGAAAACATGACCCATCTATATGCTCATATAAAACATATAAAATTCATTTCAGATATGATATAGGTAGGTTGAAAGTAAAAGGATGAAAAAGATAACCATACAAATATTAATCAAAAGAAAGCAAGAGTGGTTATATTAATATCAGATAAAATAGACTTTGGAGCAAAGAAAATTACCAGGGACAATGAAGGACAGTACATAATAGTAAAATGTTCAACCCACCAAGAAGACAATAGCAATCCTAAATGTGTATGTGTATAGCAAACAACAGAACTTAAAATTCCTTTAAGCAAAAACTAAAAGAATAGAAAGGAGAAATAGACATGTCCCCATTTAGTTAGAAACTTCAATACCTCTTTCTCAAAAGTTGATAGAATTACTAGACAGAAAATCAACGATAGAGAACTAAACAACACCATCAACCAAACGTTTGAACTGACATTTATACACCATTCCACCTAATAACAGTAGAAACACATTCTTTTTAAGCATGCGTGGAACATTCCCAACATAAACCATATCCTGGTTCATAAAACAAACCTGAACAAATTTAAAGGAATTGAAATAATAATACAGAATGCATTCTCTAACCCTGATAGAATCAAACTAGAAATCTATAACAAAAAGATAGGAGGAAATTCTCCAGCCTCTTGGAAATTAAAGAACATACTTCTAAATAATCCATGGGAAGTTAGACAACAACAATATATTAAATGAAAATGAAAATGCAACACACCAAAATTTGTGACACACAGCCAAAGGAGTACTGAGAGGGAAATTTATAGTATTAGATGCTTACATTAGAAAAGAGGAATGGTCTCAAATCAGTAATCTAAGCACCTACCTCAAGAAACTGACAAAATTTAGCAAATTGACAAAATTTAACACCCATTCATGATAAAAATTCTCAGCAAACTAGGGATAGAGGACAACTTCCTCAATTTAAAAAATCTACATAAACCAGATGAATGGATAAAGATGTGGCACATATATACAATGGAATATTACTCAGCCATAAAAAGAAATGAAATTTGAGTTATTTGTAGTGAGGTGGATGGACCTAGAGTCTGTACAGAGTGAAGTAAGTCAGAAAGAGAAAAACAAAATACTGTATGCTAACACGTACATATGGAATCTAAAAAGAAAAAAAAATGGTTCTGAAGAACCCAGGGGCAGGACAGGAATAAAGACACAGACGTAGAGAATGGACTTGAGGACACGGGGAGGGGGAAGGGTAAGCTGGGACGAAGTGAGAGAGTGGCATGGACTTATATATACTACCAAATGTAAAATAGATAGCTAGTGGGAAGCAGTCGCAAAGCACAGGGAGATCAGCTGGGTGCTTTGTGACCACTTAGAGGGGTGGGATAGGGAGGGTGGGAGGGAGACGCAAGAGGAAGGAGATATGGGGATATATGTATATGTATATGTATATGTATATGTATATGTATAGCTGATTCACTTTGTTATATAGCAGAAACTAACACACCATTGTAAAGCAATTATACTCCAATAAAGATGTTAAAAAAAAATCTACGTAAACCAACATCTAACCTCATTATTTATGGTGAAAGACTGAATACTTCCCCCTTAAGATCAGGAAGAACACAAAGGTGTCTGCATTTACCATTCTTATTCAACACAGTGCTAGAAGTTCTAGCCAACGAAATAAGGCAAGAAAAAGAAAAGCCATATTGATTGGAAAGAAAGAAAGAAAACAGTCCTTATTTGTGATTATATGATTATGTACATAGAAAATCCCAAGGAATACAAAACAAACTCCTAGAACTAATCAGTGAATTCAGCAGATTTGCAGGCTACAAGATCAATATTAAAAAATCAACTTTATATATACTAGAAATGAACATCTTGAAACCAAATTTAAAAACTCATGCTATTTATAATTGCTCAAATTAAATACTTAGGTATAAATCTAACAAAACAATAAAGGACCTGTATGCCAAAAACTACAAAACACCAATAAAAGAAATCAAACAGTCTAAATCAATAGAGAGATATAACTATGTTCATGGATTGGAAGACTCAAGTAAAGATGTCATTTTTCCCCAAATTGATTTATAGTTTTAACAATATTCCTACCAAATTCTATCAATGCCTTTTATACATACAGAGAAGCTTATTCTAAAATTTATATGGAAAGGCAAAAAAACTAGAATAGCTAAAACCTTTCTGGAAAAGAATAAAGTAGGAATAGTCACTCTATTCAATATTAAGCTACATCTAACGACATTAATCACAACAGTGTGATACTGGTGAGGGACAGGCAGTTCTTAGACATGACATCAAATGCACAACCTACAAAAGAAAAAATGATAAATTGGATTTCATCAAAATTTTAAAACTTCTGCTCTGCAAAAGATCTTGTTAAGAGGATGAAAAGACAAGATACAGTCTGAGAGAAAATATCTGCAACCACATGTCTGACAAAGGGCTTTTATCTAGAATATACCAATCACTCTCAAAATTCAAGAGTAAAAAACAATCCAGTTAGTAAATGGGCAAAACACCTGAACCAACATTTCACCAAAGAGGAGATATGGATGGCAAATAAGCACACAAAAAGATGTTCAACATCACTAGCCACTAGGAAAATGCAAATGAAGACTACAATAACATACCACTTCATACCTATTAGAACAGCTAAGATACAACATAGCAACAATACCAAATGCTGGCAAGGCTGCACCGAAATTTCTCTCTCATACATTGCTGGTGGGAATGTAAAATGGTACAGCCACCCTGAAAAACAGTTTGGTAGTTTCTTATAAAACTAAACATACATATACCACACAAACCGGCAATTCCACTCCTGGGCATTCATCTCAGAGGAATGAAACTTTACATCCACACAAAAACCTATACCCAAATATTCATTGCAGCTTTATTTGTAATAGTCCAAAACTGGAAACAGTCCAAATGCCCTTCTAATGGGTTAATGGTTAAACAAATTGTGGTACATCCATACCATGGAAAACTACTCAGCAATGAAAAGGAATGAATTATTGATACATGCAACAACCTGGATGGATATCCAGAGAATTACGCTCAATGAAAACAGACAATCTCAAAAGGTTATATATTGTATGATTCCATTTGTATAACAATCTTGAAATAACACAGTTACAGAGATGGGGTACAGATTAGTGTTTGCCAGGGAAAGGGGCGGGATGAGGTAGTAGGGTATGTGACTATAAAGGGATAGCACAAGAGAGTTTCTTTTTGCTGATGGAACAGTTCTGTATCTTGATTGTGGTGATGTTTACATATATGTGATAAAATCACACAGATCTATGCACACACATACACACAAAATGAGTGCACGTAAAAACTGTTAAATACTGAATAAGGCCTGTAGATTGTACCAATGTCAATTTCATGGTGTTGATATTGATCTATGTGTAAGATGTGTAACACGTTACCTTTGGGAAAAGCTGGGTGAAGGGTACACTGGACCTCTCTGTACTATTTTTGCAACCTCCCATGAGTCTATAGTTATTTCAAAATAAAAAGTTTTCCTCTGTCACTCTTTCTTTGTACAATGCATTCAGCTCTCCATTTGGGTCATTTTAAAGACTTGAGAACAACTTGGCAGTAACTCAGGGTGGCTTTCTGTCAATAACTAACCAAGTGCTAAATGTTGCCTGATCATATCCCATGTCCTGACAGATGTTTATGGAGATACTATCAGCCCAACCTCTGGACCCATAAGCACCCTTTAAGTCCTTTTATTAAAAACCTTCTTTAAAAAAAATTTTAAAATCGACCTGAAAAGCTGCTTTTCATAAGTCCACATTTTTTTTTTTATCAAATCACCCAGCAGTACAAGGTGGGAGGAGAGGAGAAACAGGTGCCCTCAAAGATCTATTACTGCCTCTGGGGTATTTGAAGAACAATTCTGAAGTCCTGCTAAGCCAGGCTGGGCCCAGGCAGCAACCCCACAAGGCCATTTCTTCACATCAGAAATGGATTCCCGTTCTTCTGGTTTGGTCTCAGTTCCTGAATGTCACCGCACCAGGGCAGGGATGCTCAAATACCTTCCAGTTCTGACTTCACCTCCAAGTAGACCCTACAAAAACTGTCAGTTAATTTCCTCCCATTTTTAATTACTTTTGGTTGTGTTTAAAACATTAACATGTCCATGAATTCTTAGTGTGATGATCCCCCAAATTCTCAAGCTCCTTAGATATAGGATTAAGAATTTAATTAACTCCAGACCCCACTCTTCTTAATACTATGGGGCCTGATTCGTTTGGAGCAATGAAGTATTCAAGTTTGCGTGCATAGTTTAAAATTGAATGCTCAAGTTATCAGCCAGCTACAGTTACCAAGTAGCCAGCTTTGCCCTTTTTACAACTGCTAGATGTTTAACAATGTAGAAGTAAATTTTAAGCTACTAAACTTCTTGGTTAAAATGATTTCCGCTTGTCCAGCGTCTGGGGAGAATGTTTACTACTGCCTGAACCACCTGAAATGGTGTAGACCCTTCTGGTCATTCCGAAGTCAAAACTATTTAAAGACCTATCCTGTATGATAATAGAGAATAGATAATTTTAAAAACTGTCTTGGTGCAATTAATTTCCAGAATTACAGAGATTTCTGTATATTGTTTTGTGAAGCCTGTATAAAAGTTTTTTTTTAATATGTGGCATTGAAGTGTGAAGTCATTCCTTAATGGCTTAATTAATACTCAAATTAATTCACAAATTCACTTGCACTTTTAAAAAATGGATTGTTTACTTAAAGATTCAAAGTCATACTCCCATGAGTTGGGTGTATTTTATCTCCTTTGCTACAGTTCCCCTGAGTACTTAAATGACCAGCCGGGCCCTAACTGCAGCTGGTTGACCTACTAATAGCCTCTCTGCCATCAAAGGGAAACGTCATTCCAGGCTGTGATTGCCTGCAGTTGGCTTGGCTGAGGCTCCCCGGGCGGAATAACCCAGGAAGACACACTCTTAGCATTTTAATCAAACTTTTTTCAACGTCTGAAGCTGGGATGGGGGAGGAGGAAGAATCAACTTCCTGCCGGCTTTCAAGGTTGAGAACAGAAGATTCGGCCAAATGAACTTGCCTCTTTCAGTGGCCTTCCTGGCCCATTTCAAGTCAGATACCGATCCCTGGGCGTCCCCGGTGGCTCTGCGAACCGGCATGGGCACCTCCCTCCCCTCCTTGAATTGCACTTGTAGATTTCTACTAGCCCCTCTTTCCTTCCAGTTTTCTTGGTTTCACCTGTCCCTGCCCACACACTTGTGCCAGGTGAGGCGCCCCAGGTTCCCCACCAGAAGCCACTTCACAGATGCTAAAAGTTGGTGCAGGGACCTGGCACTCTGGCTGCGGGAGCTGAGGTTTCCGGGTATTCAGCGGGTCCTGTTATCTCGGGGGAATTACTTTCCAGCCTATTGTAACAGCCTTCCTCCCGGACCCGCTGCAGAACAAATGGGCCGAGGACAGGCATTAGCCTCCTTTTCAAGGGCGATGTGTTTTGGTGGGAGGGGGGTCATCTCCCAATATCCTACTCTGGAACTGCCCCCTGTGAGTGATGTTATCATCTAAGTTTATGTTAACCTTGGTTAAGCTTTCTTCACCTTCCTGTTTTCACCTCAAATTAGTGAAATGCAGTGCCAAGGAAAACGGAAATAACTGACAAAGTTTGTGACAATGGAGCCATTAAGTTGTCTTTTTTTTTTTTTAAGGGAGCTGCCTAGGGATAATGTTAAAATAATACTTGAAATACCAGAAATGTCAAAGTGCAAGCGTTCCCTCCCTGTGACTCTAAAGCAAAATGGAACAGGAAACATGGAGTTTGCTAATACAACCACACCCCCCAAATAGCCTAGAAATGTACTTGAAGCAGCATACATGTTATAAATCGTTTCCAGACTTTCAATCTGAAAAATTAAGTAGCAGTGGCAGGGGGCACCAGTATCTTTGCATTAGTCAATACTAGTTTCAGTCCTATTTAATACATGAAACAACTCTCCCTTTAGGTGAAAACAGAGACTGAGTTTAAAAGAAAAATAAGGGACTTCCCTGGCCGTCCAGTGGTTAAGACTTCGCCTTCCAATGCAGGGGGTGTGGGTTCGATCCCTGGTCCGGGAGCTAAGATCCCACATGCCTTGCCACTCAAAAACGAAAACATAAAACAGAAGCAATACTGTCACAAATTCAATAAAGACTTTAAAAATGGTCCACATTCAAAGTAATCTTTTAAAAAAAACCCACTAACAAACAAAACTCTTGCCTGGGGAGTAAAGGGAGAAACTCGGGGAAAAGCCACTTGCCTGACCCTGGGCAGCCCATGTCTAGAGTTGAACTGCATCCCCATCCCTCCCTGCCCCCAGTGGGAGAAGAGGACTCACTTCTCTGCTCCGGAATTCAGAATAAAACCTCATTCCGTGGGACTCATTAGTCAAGACCCAGAGTCAGCCAGTGTAAAAACGGAATGGCCATTACATTTCCCCAATAGAAGAGAATAAAATAATAACACGTTTCCAATTTTATCATACCCAGCCCCAGCTAAAAATTTCCTAAATTTTTGAGCTCACTTCAGAACCAAAGGAATGCGCTCCAAACCAGTGTTAATAAAACTTGGAAAGACGTGAGTTTGGCTAGTTGACTTTTGTTTTTTCCTTTCATTGAGCTGCTCCAAGATACAATTTTAATTGGTGTACCTACTTGCTTTTGTGAGAAAAGTCGTTCCCAACTCAAATAAAGGAACGGAATCAGTATTTTGTAATATATATTTGACCGCCCACTTGCAGATGTTTGCCATCTACCAAGTAGGGTTGGCAGGAGTTAGTGAGGGCACAGGGTTGGGAAGCTTGGACCTACCCTTCAGGCAGCCCTTTGGCCTCTACAGGGGGCCAAATGGAGTGGGGGGCACTAGGGCCACTCCCGATCAGCTTCAGGATTCACAGGTTAGGATGGCTAGTCAGGGTACAGAGTTTGTGTGTCACCCCAAGTCTAGCCCATCACTTCTGGTTCTCTCTCCCTGCGGAGCGAGGCACTGTGTCTGTGCCACCCTTTCCTAGCGCTGTGCACAGTCTGGCAGGGATGAAATGGCCCCAAGGCCAAGAGCAGGTTCACGTTCTCACAGGACACTGGCGAGCCGTACACCAGTCTTCTCCTGGGCCTGTAGGATTGCCAGAGATTGCCATACTTAGGGGCAGGACATGGATTTTTCCTGAGCTCAGAATGATTTCTCCTTCCTTTTGACTGCTGAGAAATAAAAATGAATCTAAAAGGCATTCGATAATGCTGGGAGTTTTGTTGGTCTTCGGTAGGGCTGTGTGTTTATTTTTAGCCAACCCTCTCCTTTTTGTAAAATAGTCCCCTTGGCAATTCCCAGCTGGGGGGATGGGGTGGGGGAGGGGAGTGCACAGAAAGACAACAAAGTTTAACTTTGTTGTTGTTTGCAGAACCTGAAAAATGTATTGTTTTCCCTTCTCACATCCCTGTTGGCGATATCCTTTATTACAGGAAGAGACAGCATCTATTTTATTGCTTCTAAAATCTGTATATTTAACATACGCCAGCTCTAGTCTGTTTGAAAGGAAGTTCTATTTTTAAAACATTATCTTGGTTTTAGTATTTTTGGCTTACTGTTCCCATAAGCTCTCCGAGGCAGTAATGAGTCCTTTTTGGTAATGTCTGGTCTCAGTCATGGGGAAAGTGACCCTCAAAGCCCTGGGACATTTTTTCCTTGATGTTCACTTGATCTGTATGTATGTCAGGACTGCTTCAGCCAGCCTCCAGTTGCGCTGTTCATAACTTTCCCCAGTTCATCATCTTTACAAAGGAACTCAGAGTCTCGAGTCCCCACCCGCTCCCCATAGCTTACAAACGCTTCTGTAATGTTCTACTTCAGCCTTTCAGTTAGGCTGGTTTCTGTTTCCAGCCTGCTGGTTACTGTGACCAAACCATCTTAATCACACAAGATTAATCTGTCCAAGCTGGCCCTCTAAGCGTTTGGATTTCAGGCCAGATTTGAGGCTTCTTGCTGGCAGGGCCCAGAGACTGCCCTGGATTCTCACAACTCTCCCTGTGCCTTCGGGGCTCCTTCTAACACCTCTGCCTGAAGGTAACACTTAAAAGAAAGGGCTTCCATTCCACGAGTGAAAAACACGAGTCTACCTCAGTGGCTATTTTTAGAATGTGACTCTACAGCCAAGCCCCCTGCTGCATCCATTTCAGGGGAGGAGAAATTTGTTCACTGCGGTCATCATTGAAGTCAAACGTGGTGGTCGTCTTCCACCACCCCTTAACCCCCCAGATTTCAAAACATTCACTGCCAGCTGCCGTTCCAATGTCTTCTCAGCATCCAGCGGACTGACGGCCTCTGGCTTGGTGCCTGTGGGCTGGAGCAGGGCTGAAGGCTTCCCATTCCCATGAAGACATCACTGAGCTCAGCAACTTTGCTCCGACTGAAACTGCTTCCTGTTCAACTCCCCAATAGTTCTCCACTTCCCTGTGTTCTTGAACTTGGGCCAGAGCTGTTTCTTAGTCCCTACTGTTCTTATTTTATACTGCACCTGAGCAGAAATGGTTCTTTCAATAGAGCAAGTTCCTCGGGTTCCATTACGAAGTGAGAGGATGAGGGGCCAGGAGACCTCACAGAGACAGAGGTTCATTTATTCGTCACCTTGTTCGACTGGACACACAAAAGCAAGGCCCGTTTAGCTTTTTTCAGTTTCAGTCTTTTCTGTGCTGCTTAGACAGAGAGCAGGCTGAGAAAAGGCATACTGAGGAATTTTAAGCCAGCTGCTTATAAATGTTTTTTAAAAGCATCACTCCCAATTATTTATATTACATTTGTATTCATGGGAAACAAATCCCTGCCCAGACTACAAAAGCCTCTTTGAAAATCCTCTGAATCCTGCCTCAACAACTGCAAATGGGCACTTCTGCCCTCCACCCCCGCCCCCCCCCCAATAAAGAAGGCTCTCAGGAGTAGAGAGAAACTGTATAGAGTTCAACCTCATTTAAAATCAGCCTCAGTTCCCCACTGATAGTGTCCCGAAATAGCTGAAGTTCAAGTCACTAGGTACAATCCCCTGCAGCAGTAGCAGGAGAAGTTCAGCTTAATAAGAAGCTTGCTACAACCTGATGTCCTGTGTAAGTGTGGTTTTATAAAGGGATGACCACTTTGATTTCAAGATGTGTCCAGTCCTTCAAAAGAACCACAGAAGGGACACTTTGCAAACCCAGGTGCGTCGAAGAAGGACTAAGGAATGAATTTCATCTCGGCATCTGGTTATCACAACCTGAGTTGGGAGGCATTTATTCACCGCCTGAGATGAACTGTAGGGTCAGAGAGGGCCAGGGCGCTGGGAGAAAGGGTTTTCCACCTATCACACTAGCCATGTTGAAAAAAAAAATAGATAAAATGCTTGTTGTTGAAAGTCTAGGAAGCAGACACTCCAAGAAACAGCTGGTGGGGGCAGATGTTGGTGCAACGTTGAACAACTTAACCTCTCAAAATGTAAAAAAGCCTGTATACATTTTGCTCTATACCGTCACCCTACTACAGAAATTTTTCTTACAGATGTACTTACATGTATGCAAAAGATGCTATTAAAAATGCAGCAATGAAGTGTTGGGACTAGGAACTGGTTAAATATGTTACAATACATTCCTACAATGAAATACTAGACAGTCACTGAAAAGAAGACGATATAGGAACTTTTCGTCTTTTTAGGTTTCATTAGTTTTATCTCTGTAACCTTTAAATCATACCTCACAAATTAGATTTCGTCACAACTGGATTTAGAGAAAGCAGAGGACTCGAGTAAACTATTTTCTGAAACACTGACACAAAAAAGGGAAGGGAAGAATTACTTAGAAAAGATTCTTCACAAAAGACCATCAGAAAAATCCCTAAACAAAAGCTAAATACTTAATTATTAAGTTTAATGCTAATCGGTAAAGGATTTTAAATCAATTCGCTGGCATTAAGTTTCTTGTTTAAGTCCACAAATCTTTCTCTAAACATTACTGACCCTTTGCCAAAGGATAAATGGATGAACTGAGCAGTACCTTATGACATAGCTAGCTGTGGGAACATTCCATAAAAAATGGAAAATAATTTTGTAAGAACACAATGGCAACAGTCAGCAGCCAATATTCTCAGAGTTTCCAATTACCAAAAGCATATACAATTTTAGTCTAGAAAAGTAAGTCAATTTTATAAAATTAAGCTTTTTAGATTGAAAAGCATGCCGCTTTAGGGAAATCCCCGGTGGTCCAGTGGTTAAGACTCTGCGCTTCCACTGCAGGGGGCCCAGGTTCGATCCTCGGTGGGGGAATTAAGATCCCGCAAGCCGTGCAGCCAAAAAAAAAAAAAAAAGCATCCCACTTTAACTGGCACAAAGATACTGAAAAATAGTCCCTAAAATTCTCACTAAACAATTTATAGAACGAAAAATATGCCCTTATAGTTATTAAATGTAGTCAGTACTGGGACTCTTCAAAAACAGGTGATAGGGCTTCCCTGGTGGCGCAGTGGTTAAGAATCTGCCTGCCAATGCAGGGGACACGGGTGCGAGCCCTGGTCTGGGAAGATCCCACATGACGTGGAGCAACGAAGCCCGTGCACCACAACTACTGAGTCTGCGCTCTCGAGCCCACGAGCCACAACTACTGAAGCCCATGTGCCACAACTACTGAAGCCCGTGCGCCTAGAGCCCGTGCTCCGCAACAAGAGAAGCCATCGCAACAAGAAGCCTGCGCACCGCAACGAAGAGTAGACCCCCGCTCGCCGCAACTAGAGAAAGCCCACGCGCAGCGACAAAGACCCAACTTAGCCAAAAATAAATAAATTTATTTATTTATTTTAAAAAAAAACAGGTGATATACATGCCCTCAGCTGCTGGCCAGGGACTGGTAGATGGGTGGCTGAGAGCGGTGAACGTGCCCCACGGCCATGTTCTCTCCACAACACAACTTCAAGTACTTATCCAAGATAGTGATTACCTCATCATTTAGAATCTGGGACTTGCGAATTCGAATTCTCTCCACCATCTTCTTCAAAGGCACGGTTTTGATAACCTCATCTTTGCCATCATGTTTCTGGACTTTAAGTAGATGATAGCAGAAATCCAGTACAACAAAGTGCCCCTCCCTGTCACCCAAGAATTGTGGGAATGTGAATTGGTGCAGCCACTATGGAAGATGGGATGGAAGTGCCTCAAAAAGTTAAACACAGAACCATCATATGATCTAGCAATCCCACTGCTGGGTATTTATCCAAAGGAAATGAAAACACTAACTCAAAAAGATATCTGTACTCCCATGGTCACTGCAGCATTAGTTACAATAGCCAAGATATGGAAATGCCCTATGTGTTCATCAGTGGATGAATGGATAAAGCAAATGTGGTATATACGTGTACAAGGGACTATTATTCAGCCATAAAAAAAGAATGAAATATCACCACTTGTGACAACATGGATGGACCCTGAGGACATTATGCTAAGTGAAATAAGTCAGAAAGACAAATACTGTATGATGTCACTTATATGTGGAATCTAGCCCTCCGCCCCCCACCCCAAAACCCATGAACTCGCAGATGCAAAGAACAGACTGGTGGTTGCCAGAGGCACTGGGTGTGGGGTTGAAATGGGTGAAGGGGTCAAAAGGTATAAACTCCCAGTTATAAAATAAATACGTCAGGGAGATGTAATGTACAGCATGGCGGCTACAGTTAATAATGCCATGTGTGTGTGTGTGTGTGTGTGTGTGTGTGTGTGTGTGTGTGTGTGTGTGTGTATTATTTATTTATTTTTTTGGCCGTGCCGCATGGCTTGTGGGATCTCAGTTCCTCAACCAGGGATCAAACCCGGGCCCTCAGCAGTGAGAGCACGGAGTCCTAACCACTGGACTGCCAGGGAATTCCCATATATTTTAAAGTTATTAAGAAAGTGGATCTTAAAATTTCTCATCATAAGAAAAAAAACTACATAACTTTGTGTGGTGATGGATAGTCACTAGACTAACTGTGGAGATCTTCTGCAATATATACAAAGAGTGAACCATTACGTTGTATGCCTGAAACTAATATAATGTTATGTCAGATCTCGATTTTAAAATTTTAAGGAATTAAAAATAAAAAGATTTAAGTACAAAAAGCCGACATACTTCTGTTTGAATTTCCATGAAATATTTCTAGACATATATCACAAGAAACGTAGTGGTTACTTCTATGAAGTGAGCCTGGCAGGTATTTTATATCCTCCTAAACTGTTGAACTCTTTTTTCGCCATGTGCTTATATTATTCCTAAAAAATTTTTAACACTAGTTTCAAAATAGAGAGCACCTGATTTTAATCCTCTGGCTGTGTTATCCTTAGCAATTACCCAACTTCGCTGAGCTTGTTTCACCATCCATACGATGGGGATACTATGTACCTCATAAAGCTAAGATGAGGACTAACTCGGACAACATGCAGTAAGCTAGTAACACAGTACACAAAATAGGCACTCAATAAATGTCACACACACCCCCACTTAGTGCCAAGAAAATTTGTAAATCCTCTTAAATCAACCTCGTCTTCTTATTGGTAAGAACACTAAAGCCAAAATGGTTTAGGGACTTGCCAAGGTCAATCATGTAGTAACCAGGAAAGCCAGGCTCTGATGCCTGGGTTCCTGTACCCTAATATAAAAACTGATTTCATATGAGCCAAGGAATGACTCTGCTACTACTCTATGGCCACACCTCAGTTCGCAGGACCAGCCTCCTCCCCTGCTTCACTCGCCACATTTGATGAGCCTTGATTTTTCCTAAACACTAAATCCACCATCAACTGAGGGGGTCCTGCCTGGGAAGGCAGTCCCAAGGGGGAGCTCCAAGAATGTCTTGGTCAAAGGCAGCACTAACCTCACAAGGGGGCAATAAGAATTTGGATGTGGGTGTGTTTTTAAAAATTGCTCGCACCTTACTGCATCCCTGCCACTCAAATACCTGTCTATATGTACACACACACACACACACACACCATCCTAACTTCTAGCCCTCCGGCTTGAACACAATACCTACATTGATTTACAATTAGGAATTTTTTTTTTAACATCTTTATTCGAGTATAATTGCTTTACAATGGTGTGTTAGTTTCTGCTTTATAACAAAGTGAATCAACTATACATATACATACATCCCCATATCTCCTCCCTCTTGCGTCTCCCTCCCACCCTCCCTATCCCACCCCTCTAGGTGGTCACAAAGCACCGAGCTGATCTCCCTGTGCTATGCGGCTGCTTCCCACTAGCTATCTATTTACATTTGGTAGTGTATATATGTCCATGCTACTCTCTCACTTCGTCCCAGCTTACCCTTCCCCCTCCCCGTGTCCTCAAGTCCATTCTCTACAACTGTGTCTTTATTCCTGTCTTGCCCCTAGGTTCTTCAGAACCATTTTTTTAGATTCCATATATATGTGTTAGCATACGGTATTTGTTTTTCCCTTTCTGACTTACTTCACTCTGTATGAGTCTCTACGTCCATCCACCTCGCTACAAATAACACAATTTCGTTTCTTTATATGGCTGAGTAATATTCCATTGTATATATGTGCCACATCTTCTTTATCCATTCATCTGTTGATGGACACTTAGGTTGCTTCCATGTGCTGACTATTGTAAATACAGCTGCAATGAACATTGTGGTCCATGACTCTTTTTGAATTATGGTTTTCTCAGGGTATATGCCCAGTAGTGGGATTGCTGGGTCGTATGGTAGTTCTATTTTTAGTTTTTTAAGGAACCTCCATACTGTTCTCCATAGTGGCTGTATCAATTTACATTCCCACCAACAGTGCAAGAGGGTTCCCTTTTCTCCACACCCTCTCCAGCATTTATTGTTTGTAGATTTTTTGATGATGGCCATTCTGACTGGTGTGAGATGATACCTCATTGTAGTTTTGATTTGCGTTTCTCTAATGATTAGTGATGTTGAGCATCCTTTCATGTGTTTGTTGGCAATCTGTATATCTTCTTTGGAGAAATGTCTATTTAGGTCTTCTGCCCATTTTTGGATTGGGTTGTTTGTTTTTTTGATATTGAGCTGCATAAGCTGCTTGTAAATTTTGAAGATTAATCCTTTGTCAGTTGCTTCATTTGCAAATATTTTCTCCCATTCTGAGGGTTGTCTTTTCGTCTTGTTTATGGTTTCCTTTGCTGTGCAAAAGCTTTGAAGTTTCATTAGGTCCAATTTGTTTATTTTTGTTTTTATTTCCATTTCTCTAGGAGGTGGGTCAAAAAGGATCTTGCTGTGATTTATGTCATAGAGTGTTCTGCCTACATTTTCCTCTAAGAGTTTTATAGTGTCCGGCCTTACATTTAGGTCTTTAATCCATTTTGAGTTTATTTTTGTGCATGGTGTTAGGGAGTGTTCTAGTTTCATTCTTTTACTACAATTAGGAATTTGAACAAATTTTGTTGAATGAGAAATTCTAGGTAGGAACAATGTTTAACAAATGCCTGTTCTTTAGCAGTACCGACTGCTGTTTAAGCAAGAGATTTCCCTTTCAGTAATTTTTATACGTAAGCCATTTGGCTTTACTAAAACGGAATGACTTTCAAAATGCTTTGTTAGGGATTTGGTGATGGCTGCTCATTTCTTTTTGTTTGGATGATTTCCTTAGAAAGAACGCTTTCTGATTGTTGGGGTTTCGGTTACAGTGTGCTTACCTCCCTTCCTAATTTCATTCAAAGGGTCCATCTATCTCGTGAAGAACAAAGACCAAGATGTCTTAAATGCCTAATGAAACGAAATCTTGGGTCCTACCAAGGGCAGAGGTCAAACGGATACATGCTGAAAAGGATAGGACAGCACATGAGTCTGTTCGGAATGGTAGTGGATAGTGCACCATGATGGATTATAGATAAGGAGATACAGACAACAAAGCATTTGAAGGAATGTGAGAGCGTGATAAATGGAGCCGTGAATAATTTAAGACGTTTCCACATTAACACCCTACAGCTGCTTGGTATTTCACAGCTCCAAGTTCTTTTACATAAATGACTGTGGCAGACAGTTCGCTGCTCATCAACTTTAGTCCGCATCCTCATCTTGTTCCAGTGGCAAGGGCTCAGCCCAGGGGATGAAGCATGACTGGTCCAAGTAGGTGGCTCTCAACTTTGGCTGCACTATACAATCCCCTGGGGGATTATACAGTAATTATATAACTGGATCCCACCCCAGACCAATTAAATCAGAATCTCTGAGGATGGAGTTTTTTTAATATTGACATTAAAAAAAAAACACACAAAAGCTCCTCAGGTGAATGTAATGTTCAGCCAGGGCTGAGAACCCACTGGTCTAAGCTAATCATGACAACCCCCTTCCCTTTCACCAATTACTGGGCTACAGCAGAACACGTGACCCAGTTCTAGCCAGTGAGACATAAAAGGAAGTCGAGTGGGGTAGGGGGTTCTGGGGATGGTTTTATAACCAGATTGGAGGAAAGACAGATACATGAGGGAAAACGCTACCCCTTAGTAACCACCTTCCTTCCTTTTTTTTTTTTTTTTAAATATTTATTTATTTATTTATTTATTTTTCGGTGTGTTGGGTCTTCGTTACTGTGCGAGGGCTTTCTCTAGTTGCTGCAAGCGGGGACCACTCTTCATCGCGGTGCGCGGGCCTCTCACTGTCGCGGCCTCTCTTGTTGCGGAGCACAGGCTCCAGACGCGCAGGCTCAGTAGTTGTGGCTCACGGGCCCATTTGCTCCGTGGCATGTGGGATCTTCCCAGGCCAGGGCTCGAACCCGTGTCCCCTGCATTGGCAGGCAGATTCTCAACCACTGTGCCACCAGGGAAGCCCCCACCTTCCTTCCTTTCTGCATTTTCACAGCCCTGTGTGGTTGGGTGAGGAAGTGATGCTTCTTGCTGAGGCTACCATCTTGTGACAGTGGGAAGATAAGTTGGTGAACGAAAGCCAAGAAGATGGAAAAGACGGAAAGGGCCTGGGTCCTTGGTGACTTGGTTTGGTGCTGCGGTCCCCACCCAGCCCTGAAAAAAAAGCGCACTGACTCCCTCCCTGCCAAATCCTGGCTGTCAGGTCTGGAGCATCCAGAAGTCCCTCAGGTTAATTCACGTGCAGTCCCTCTTCACTGCTGAGCCAAGGGTGCCCCAAGGGTGCTCAGGTGCCCCAAGCGAAGGACAGCCATGAGGAGGACGGCTATAGAGTCAGGGGCTCTCCCGTGTAGGTGCTGTTGGCAGCGCTCAGGGATATTTTATTGGTTTGTTCAGTGTTAGTAATAAAGCTAAGTGTCGTTCTCACCCTAGACTAGCCACTAAGCCTGGCTGCGGTGCCAAAAGGGCGCCAGGGGATGGTAAAGGGGGGGGGCAGGTGAGGGTGTGTTATAATGGAGAGATTCTGAGCTCTGGGGTCTAATACCAGTGCTGCATGACACTCAGTTCAGCAGCCCAGCAGCCCAGCAGCCCAGGTGTGACTTTGGGCAAGGTACCTGACTTCTCTGAGTCTCTGATTTCTCATCTGTAAAACTGATAATATGTCATGATGAAAGAAATGTTCACATATGGAGGTACGGGGAAGTCATTCTGGCTTATACATGATTTAACCCGAATGTGATGCCAGCTAAAACAGCCTGTTTGTAGCCTATCAAACGTACATGGTACTTCTACTTTACTTATTAAAGAAAAGGGCGCATTGACCACAAGTAAAGAATGTCTGTGTTAAAAATAAAGATTAAATGCCTTCCTTCCTGGGATGCCAATGCTGGTACTCCTTCGATGATAAGACTCACTCTCCAGGTGCTGAGGACATACTGGCTCGCGGTGTACGTGCTGATCTGTTTTGTTTGTTTGTTTTTGGAAACCTTGAAGGAACGGATCCCTGAGTTGCTTAGTGTTCTTTGTTCTGACAAGATGTAAAACTGGTCTGAAAACCAAGCTTCTCTGGAGCAGCTGCTCACAGTCATCTGACTGTCTTCCTGTCTTCGGGGCTATAGTCTTCAGTTTGGCTCAGATAAAACTCTTTTCTATTCTTATTATAGATTGTTTATTGATTATTTTCATCGACAGTCACAGTAATGATATATCCACAATGCCTAACTCAATGCATGGCACCTGAGGATCCACCCCCTTCCCATTCCTAGAGTGGAGTGTGACAGACTTTTGAAAACTCATCAGTTGGTTGGTAACATTATCTTTCTCGGAACCAGGAATACAAGCATTTTGATAAATCCACTGGTTGGTGGTGACATGGTAAGTGCCCGATAATTCCAGCAGAAATGTGGGAGGAAGAGCTCAGTCACCAGAGTTTGAAAGAGCCTAAAGCTTGTTCCCAGATGTCCCTGCAGCCCTGCAAAGGAAGCCCCATCGGCTCTTCCAAACAGCAGCACCGATGTCTGGCCCCATAGTCACTGTCACGTGCACAGACTCTAACCTCCTATTGGATGAAGACTGTGTCCTCTAACCCTCCTCTCTATTCATTTTCTTACCTCACCCCAGTCAGTGCCAAATGTTAGTAAAAATGAAAAAAAAAAAAAGAGTCAAAGTTTCTGGGAGATTGTCAGTTCTTAAAACCATAAAATGCTGCAGCCATTTGTCCTCGAGAGGCGTTCCCTCAGACCGGTGAAGGAGGGTTGGAGACCCATTATGTTACATCTGTAAATACAGGATTAGCAGATGAAAGGATGTTTTTGTTAAAATGTGACAAGTCACCCTGTGCCTTTTACCTTCACTCTGGAAATCAGGAAAGAGCACAGACTTCCTCAGCAATTACAGAAACTGACTAAGAAAACCACTTGATCACTAGGAGAAAAATCAGCTTCCGAAATCACTCTGAAACCCTGGCTCTATTCACAACAACAAAATCCATCTTCATTAACGTCTTCAACTTTGTCCTCAGAGCTTCATCTCAGAGGAATACTGAATTACACTATAAACTAATGAATGGAAACTTAAGTCATTTCCGCCCACCCAGCACTGCTTTTCCTCCTCTGGACTGCACAGTGCAGAGAGCTGCACTCTTCCAGCTCACACAAAGTTTGGGAAATCGCATTCCCATGCCACTAACTAGACTCCTGAGGTCAACATCACGTAGAACAAACTTCCCTCATCCCAACGAACAGGCCATAGACTGACCCAGACACTGAACACATTTTGAGATCATTTAAGCCCCATTTTGGCATCTTAGGATATCTTAGGATATATGCTTTACAGAGAAAGAAAAAAAATGGGGGGGGGGCGGAAAGGGAATGTCTATTCACAAAGCTCCTTCAGCAGTCACAGCCAAAGCTGCTACTGCCAATCCAAGGTTCCATCTCTCAAGCGGATGGGGCAGAGTGAGGGAAGCCCAGCCCTGAGGTTCTGTCCGCCCTAGAGGAAGCAGACCAGGCAGCTTTTGTGACCTGATGTGAACGGAATATGGTCAAATATCCTGGGAGCGCCAGCCACTGGGGCCGGGGGTGGGAGGTGGAGGGAGCCACCCCTCGAGCCAGGGGAAATCAAAGTCCATTCCACGCCAGTATACCAGAGCCTGAGGCACACACATGTGCAAAAGCTGTTGCAAGAGAGGCCTATGACTGTATGTTTGGTAAATCCGAAAGAAAGCCTCGGAGTCTGCACGTCAGAGAGGCAGAGGCAAAGAAATATGAAACAGATTAGGGGTAGGTAGGATAAGAGTAAATAACTTTCCCCCAAATTTTGCTTTTGGTTTTCCCTGTGCCTGCAAACACTGTTGCAAAAGGTTTCCCCACAGGACCTAGTGGCATCAAGATAAAATCATAATCATGGACCTCATATGGTCCCCGAAATCCTGTACTTTTCATGTCAATTCCCAGTCTCAAGTTTCATTGTGACTTTCAAACTTTCTCTACTCTGCTCAGACCCGTGATATCCCTCTTCCCTCTCCTTCCCCCATTCCTCATTCTCCACAGACGATCCTACCTTTTACTTCATAGGGGAAACGTAGTGCGGAGACCTGCGTTCCGCCTTAGCCATAATTAACCTCTCGCTTCTCTGGGTCTTCCTCTGAGAAGGCAGGGGGCTATGCTAGAGATCCCAATGACTCTCCCAAATGCTCCCAGCTGGACTTCCCCTACCGCTCAGATCTATTTTCATCGGGTGAGATCTGAGACGGCATCCCTCCCCTCCCCCTGAAGGCTGATCCAAGCTCCCCAAGACCCTTTCCTGACCCTACCCTGCCGGGGGCCACCTTACCCGGATCCGTCCCGGGGGCGCGGGAGCGGGGCTACGTGGCGCCGTCGGCCTCCGTCTCCGGCGGGGTCTCCTCGTCCTCGGCCGGCTCGGCGTTGCCGTCTTCCCAGCTGCGAGGGTAAGCCAGCAGGCGCATGGCTGGGGCGCATGCGGTCTCCACCTGACGCACCTGCTCTCGGCTCAGGCGCTCGCGCCAGGCGTGCACGGCCTCGCGGGCATCGCGCGCCGACAGGTGGAAGGGCCGGTCCGCGCCGTAGGCCGCGCCGCGCGTCATGTTGAGCGCGAAGGCGTCGAGCGCGGCGAGCGCGCGCAACCCGGCGAAGCGCTGCAGGCGGCGCAGCTGGGCGCGCGGCTGCCGCACCAGGTCCTCGTAGCGCAGCCTCAGGTAGCGGCGCCGTAGCCAGGCTGGCGCGCCGCGCGCGAACAGCAGGTCGCGCAGCCAGGCTTCGCAGATCACCTCGAGCGCCCCGGTCAGGAAGAAGTCGGCGCGCGGGGCGGCTGGCAGTGCGCGGGACGGGCCCCCGGGTCGAGCGCCCATGCCGTGCGCCAGCAGCACGCGGTGGAAGCGGTCGCCCCTCTGGCGGGTGCGCAGCACTTGGATGCTCTCGCGCAGCAGCCCCTGCCGAGACTTGAGGCGCGAGTTGTGCACGGCCCGCGGGTCGCGGAAAAGCTGCACCACCTTCAGGTTGAGGCCGGGGTCGCGCAGCAGGGGCACCAGCACGCCCAGGTCGAGGAGGCGCACGTCCTTGATGACCACCACCGGATACTTGCGGCACTCGGCCTCCAGGGCGCGGAGAGCCACGGGTGGGCAGCTGCGCTCGCAGGCGGTGTCCTCGACGAGGCCGACCTCGGCGCGGGCCCGGGGCGCGCCGGGGCACAGCGGCGGCGAACAGATGACCTTGTTGGTCCGCCAGCGAAAGAGGGCGGCCGTGGTGAGATTGGCCGCGTCCGGGGCGCGCGCGGCGGAATCCCCCGGCGGCGCGTACAGCTGCAGCACCGAGAAGTCGCAGCGGAAGAGCGAGCGCAGCATGTCGCGCAGCGCGCCCTGCAAGCTCTCGGCGTCGCCCGGATACAGCGCCTGCCACAGATGCCACATGGGCTCGTACAAGTAGAAAACGTCCGGGTGCTGGTTAAAGAGCTCGCCCAGGAACGACGAGCCCGTGCGCCAGGTGGCGTGCACATAGATGTGCTGCTTTTCGCGAGACGCCGCCTCCCCGACGGCGCCGTTGAGGTTGCCCCGGGACCTGGGGGACCGGCCCGCGTCCTCCTCCGCGGCGGGCCGCGCCTCCGCGCCCTGCTCGCGCTCGCCCGCCGCCGCCGCCTCCAGGCTCCACACTCCCAGGCTGCGCTGCAGGCCCGGGCAGTGCCCAGCGCCCTTGTCCCCTTCGCGGCCGCCGTCCAGGACAGAGGGGACGAGCAGCAGCACCAGCGTGTACAGCACCAACAGCAGCGCGAACTTGCAGTACTCTCGGCGCCGCCGCCGCCGCCGGCCCTTCATCGTTCACGGAACCCCTCCAGAGCGGGTGGGGCGCCCTTCCTCTCCCTTTCCTCGGAAATCCCGTCCCGAGTGCGCTCCTCCGGCCTCTTGGGGCCCCTCTGCGCCGGGAGGAGCGGAGTCACCGGGGCTGTGCACCCACAAGGGAAACTCTGGAGGCGGTGGTGCTAGTGGCGAATCCCCTGCCCTCTCCAGGCTCCGCGCTAGAGAGCCGCCTATTGGCCGGCTAGGCAGCGACCCGCCCCGCCTTCCACCCCGCAGCCTCTCCCCGCCTCTCTACCCGCCGGGGTTCGTCCAGGGCTCTGCCAGATCTGGGAGGGGTTGCCGCGGGGTGGGGGACGCCGGCTGGGAAGCACGGAGCCAGACCCCACCTTTCCCCAACCCCTCCGTGATGAAGTCAAGTCTTCATGAATTGAGTGCAGGCAAGGGAGGGGCTCGTGTGTACAGAATGTACCCAGTGACAGGAGGTGGACCCCACCCGGAGAACTCCACTGTCTCTCCTGTTTTATGTCCCCTGCTTGGCCATCTCTGTCGTAAGCAGACTCGCCTCCACACTATCTAGAATGGGGCCCCTGGTCAGTATCTACATCCAGCGCCCCCGTCAGCCCCCGGGGTGGGTGTTACTGAGTTCTGGATGGGAGCACTTCTCCACTAGCATAAAGATGCAGATTGCATAGTGCATCGTGGTCCAGAGGAATTGGAAGCACAACTGCGTTCACGCAGAGCATTTAATTGTTAAGGTGTAGCCTTTGCGGAAATTTAAGTGTTGTCTTCCTAGGGTTTTGCCCGCTGAGGGCCATGCACGTTTTACAGACACACTGAATATCAGTTTACTCATTTGTAAAATGCGGATAAGTTTTAGTGCCTCCATACCTTCCAGCCTGAGATTTTGGGGTCCTTTGTTAGCACAGAATAACCTAGCCTATTATGACACACATGAGCAAAAGACATTTACAGAATCAGAGTGGTAGGATGGTGGAATTTCTCAGGAGCTCAGTGTTTACAAGGACCCATAAGGAGAATGGATACATGTGTATGTATGGCTGAGTCCCTTTGCTGTGCACCTGAAACTATCACACATTGTTAATCGGCTATACTCCAATATAAAATAAAAAGTTAAAAAAAAATAAAAGGACCCATAAGGAGGAACATGTACTCAAGGATGGATGAAAAAGTGACAGGAAGTCCAAGAGGCAGATTAAGCTTAGAGTGCCTGAAATCCAAAAGAGAACTAAAAGGAGGATAATGAACACCCCCTTGGGGAAGGTGTTGTGAGGTTAATGAGGATAGAAAGCAAATGTACTCATCTCCACCAGGGGAAGGTGTTCAAACTGGAAAAGTGAAAATATCTCCAAAGATCTTCTCCTCTAGTCTTTTTCATCACAGCAACGACTCCACCTCTGAAATCACTAGCTCTGGCATCCTGCTTTTTGTCCACAATTCCCTCTCCTTTCAGCCACTGGTTCAAATCCTCTATTTTCCAGCCTCATTGACCACTACCCCCACTTCCTTCTCAATTTTTCATATTCAGCTAAGAGACCCCAGACCATTATTTTTATTTTATTAATCAATTAATTTTTTTGGCTGCGTTGGGTTTTCTTTGCTGTGCACAGGCTTTTCTCTAATTGCAGTGAGCAGGGGCTACTCTTCGCTGTGGTGCACAGGCTTATTGTGGTGGCTTCTCTTGCTGCAGAGCATGGGCTCTAGGTGCGCGGGCTTCAGTAGTTGCAGCATGCAGCTCAGTACTTGCAGCAGGTGGGCCCTAGAGCATGTGGGCTTCAGTAGTTGCGGCACGTGGGTTCAGTAGTTGTGGCACATGGGCTATAGGGCGCACAGGCTTCAGTAGTTGTGGCTCCCAGGCTTTAGAGTGCAGGCTCAGTAGTTGTGGCACACGGACTTAGTTGCTCTGCGGCATGTGGGATATCCTGGACCAGGGATTGAACCCGTGTCCCCTGCACTGACAGGCGGATTCTTAACCACTGCGCCACCAGGGAAGCCCCCAGACCATTATTTTTTTCTTAACACCTTTACTAGAGTATAATTGCTTTACAATGGTGTGTTAGTTTTTGCTTTATAACAAAGTGAATCAGCTATACATATACATATATCCCCATATCTCCTCCCTCTTGCGTCTCCCTCCCACCCTCCCTATCCCACCCCTCTAGGTGGTCACAAAGCACCAAGCTGATCTCCCTGTGCTATGCGGCTGCTTCCCACTAGCTATCTATTTTACATTTGGTAGTGTATATATGTCCATGCCACTCTCACTTTGTCCCAGCTTACCCTTCCCCCTCCCCGTGTCCTCAAGTCCATTCTCTACATCTGCATCTTTATTCCTGTCCTGACCCTAGGTTCATCAGAACCTTTTTATTTTTTACATTCCATATATATGTGTTAGCATACAGTATTTATTTTTCTCTTTCTGACTTACTTCACTCTGTATGACAGTCTCTAGGTCCATCCACCTCACTACAAATAACTCAATTGTGTTTCCTTTTATGGCTGAGTAATATTCCATTGTATATATGTGCCACATCTTCTTTAGCAATTCATCTGTCGACGGACACTTAGGTTGCTTCCATGTCCTGGTTGTTGTAAATAGAGCTGCAATGAACATTGTGGTACATGAATCTTTTTGAATTACGGTTTTCTCAGGGTATATGCCCAGTAGGGGGATTGCTGGGTTGTATGGGAGTTCTATTTTTAGTTTTGTGGTTTTTTTTTTAATTAATCAATTTATTTATTTATGGCTGTGTTGGGTCTTCATCTCTGTGCGAGGGCTTTCTGTAGTTGTGGCAAGCAGGGGCCACTCTTCATCGCGGTGCGCGGGCCTCTCACTATCGCGGCCTCTCGTTGCGGAGCACAGGCTCCAGACGCGCAGGCTCAGTAATTGTGGCTCATGGCCCAGTTGCTCTGCGGCATGTGGGATCTTCCCAGACCAGGGCTCGAACCCGTGTCCCCTGCATTGGCAGGCAGACTCTCAACCACTGCGCCACCAGGGAAGCCCTGTGGGGGTTTTTTAAACATCTTTATTGGAGTATAATTCCTTTCAATGGTATGTTAGTTTCTGCTTTATAACAAAGTGAATCAGCTATACATATACATAAATCACCATATCTCCTCCCTGTTGTGTCTCCCTCCCACCCTCTCTATCCAACCCTTCTAGCTGGTCACAAAGCACCGAGCTGATCTCCCTGTGCTATGCAACTGCTTCCCACGAGCTATCTATTTTACATTTGGTAGTATATATATGTCCATGCCACTCTCTCACTTCGTCCCAACTTACACTTCCCCCTCCCCGTAAACTCAAGTCCATTCTCTAGTAGGTCTGCGTCTTTATTCCCGTCTTGCCCCTAGGTTCTTCATGACCTTTTTTTTTTTTTTACTTTCCATATATATGTGTTAGCATATGGTATTTGTTTTTCTCTTTCTGACTTCCTCCACTCTGTATGACAGACTCTAGGTCCATCCAGCTCACTACAAATAACTCAATTTCGTTTCTTTTTATGGCTGAGTAATATTCCATTGTATATATGTGCCACATCTTCTTTATCCATTCATCTGTTGATGGACACTTAGATTGCTTCCGTGTCCTGGCTGTTGTAAGTAGAGCTGCAATGAACATTGTGGTACATGAATCTTTTTGAATTATGGTTTTCTCAGGGTATATGCCCAGTAGTGGGATTGCTGGGTCATATGGTACTTCTATTTTTAGTTATTTAAGGAACCTCCATACTGTTCTCCATAGTAGCTGTATCAATTTACATTCCCACCAACAGTGTATGAGGGTTCCCTTTTCTCCACACCCTCTCCAGCATTTATTGTTTGTAGATTTTTTTGATGCTGGCCATTCTGACCAGTGTGAGATGGTATCGCATTGTACTTTTGATGTGCATTTCTCTAATGATTAGTGATGTTGAGCATTCTTTCATGTGTTTGTTGGCAGTCTGTATATCTTCTTTGGAGAAATGTCTAATTAGGTCTTCTGCCCATTTTCGGATTGGGTTGTTTGCTTTTTGATATTGAGCTGCATGAGCTGCTTGTAAATTTTGGAGATTAAACCTTTGTCAGTTGCTTCATTTGCAAATATTTTCTACCATTCTGAGGGTTATCTTTTCATCTTGTTTATGGTTTCCTTTGCTGTGCAAAAGCTGTTAAGTTTCATTAGGTCCTATTTGTATATTTTTATTTTTATTTCCGTTTCTCTAGGAGGTGGGTCAAAAAGGATCTTGCTGTGATTTATGTCATAGGGTTTTCTGCCTATGTTTTCCTCCAAGAGTTTTATAGTGTCTGGCCTTACATTTAGGTCTTTAATCCATTTGGAGTTTATTTTTTGTATGGTGTTAGGGAGGGTTCTAATTTCATTCTTTTACATGTAGCTGTCCAGTTTTCCCAGCACCACTTGCTGAAGAGGCTGTCTCTTCTCCATTGTATATTCTTGCCTCCTTTATCAAAACTAAGGTGACCATATATGTGTGGGTTTATCTCTGGGCTTTCTATCCTGTTCCATTGATCTATATTTCTGTTTTTGTGCCAGTACCATACTGTCTTTATTACTATAGCTTTGTAGTATAGTCTGAAGTCTGGGAGCCTGATTCCTCCAGCTCCGTTTTTCTTTCTCAAGGTTGCTTTGGCTATTCGGCACCTTTTGTGTTTCCATACAAATTGTGAATTTTTTTGTTCTAGTTCTGTGAAAAATGCCAGTGGTAGTTTGATAGGGATTGCATTGAATCTGTAGATTGCTTTGGGTAGTAGAGTCATTTTCAGAATGTTGATTCTTCCAATCCAAGAACATGGTATATCTCTCCATCTGTTTGTTTAATCTTTAATTTCTTTAATTAGTGTCTTATATTTTTCTGCATACAGGTCTTTTGTCTCCTTAGGTAGGTTTATTCCTAGGTATTTTATTCTTTTTGTTGCAATGGTAAATGGGAGTGTTTCCTTAATTTCTCTTTCAGATTTTTCAACATTAGTGTATAGGAATGCAAGAGATTTCTGTGCATTAATTTTGTATCCTGCTACTTTACCAGATTCATTGATTAGCTCTAGTAGTTTTCTGGTAGTGTCTTTAGGATTCTGTACATATAGTATCATGTCATCTGCAAACAGTGACAGCTTTACTTCTTTTCCGATTTGGATTCCTTTTATTTATTTTTCTTCTCTGATTGCTGTGGCTAAAACTTCCAAAACAATGTTGAATAATAGTGGTGAGAGTGGACAACCTTGTCTTGTTCCTGATCTTAGAGGAAATGGTTTCAGTTTTTCACCATTGAGAATGATGTTGGCTGTGGGTTTGTCATATATGGCCTTTATTATGTTGAGGTAAGTTCCCTCTATGCCTACTTTCTGGAGGGTTTTTATCATAATTGGGTGTTGAATTTTGTCAAAAGCTTTTTCTGCATCTATTGAGATGATCATATGGTTTTTCTCCTTCGATTTGTTAATATGGTGTATCACATTGCTTGCTTTGCGTATATTGAAGAATCCTTGCATTCCTGGAATAAATCCCACTTGATCATGGTGTATGATCCTTTTAATGTGCTGTTGGATTCTGTTTGCTAGTATTTTGTTGAGGATTTTTGCAGCTATGTTCATCAGAGATTTTGGCCTCTAGTTATCTTTCTTTGTGACATCTTTCTTTGGTTTTGGTGTCAGGGTGATGGTGACCTTGTAGAATGAGTTTGGGAGTGTTCTTCCCTATGCTATATTTTGGAAGAGTTTGAGAAGGATAGGTGTTAGCTCTTCTCTAAATGTTTGATAGAATTTTCCCGAGAA
Source organism: Balaenoptera borealis (assembly GCF_965194805.1). Lineage (NCBI taxonomy): Eukaryota > Metazoa > Chordata > Mammalia > Artiodactyla > Balaenopteridae > Balaenoptera > Balaenoptera borealis. The sequence goes on along the minus strand of NC_138881.1, from coordinate 41,427,700 downwards.
GCCATCTGGTCCTGGGCTTTTGTTTGTTGGAAGATTTTTAATCACAGTCTCAATTTCAGTGCTTGTGATTGGTCTGTTTATATTTTCTCTTTCTTCCTGGTTCAGTCTTGGAAGATTGTGCTTTTCTAAGAATTTGTCCATTTCTTCCAGGTTGTCCATTTTATTGGCATATAGTTGCTTGTAGTAATCTCTCATGAGCCTTTGTATTTCTGCAGTGTCAGTTGTTACTTCTCCTTTTTCTTTTCTAATTTTATTGATTTGAGTCTTCTCCCTTTTTTTCTTAATGAGTCTGGCTAAGGTTTTCTCAATTTTGTTTATCTTCTCAAAGAACCAGCTTTTAGTTTTATTGATCTTTGCTATTGTTTTCTTCATTTCTTTTTCATTTATTTCTGATCTGATCTTTATGATTTCTTTCCTTCTGCTCACTTTGGGTTTTTTTTGTTCTTCTTTCTCTAATTGCTTTAGGTGTAAGGTTAGGTTGTTTATTTGAGATGTTTCTTGTTTCTTCAGATAGGATTGTATTGCTATACACTTCCCTCTTAGAAATGCTTTTGCTGCACCCTGTAGGTTTTGGGTGATCGTGTTTTCATTGTTATTTGTTTCTAGATATTTTTTGATGTCCCCTTTGATTTCTTCAGTGATCTCTTGGTTATTAAGTAGTGTATTGTTTAGCTTCCATGTGTTTGTATTTTTTACAGAATTTTTCCTGTAATCGATATCTAGTCTCATAGCGTTGTGGTCGGAAAAGATACTTGATATGATTTCAATTTTCTTAAATTTACCAAGGCTTGATTTGTGACCCAAGATATGATCTATCCTGGAGAATGTTCCATGAGCACTTGAGATGAAAGTGTATTCTGTTGTTTTTGGATGGAATGTCCTATAAATATCAATTAAGTCCATCTTCTTTAATGTATCATTTAAAGCTTGTGTTTCCTTATTTATTTTCATTTTGGATGATCTGTCCATTGGTGAAAGTGGGGTGTTAAAGTCCCCTACTATGATTGTGTTACTGTTGATTTCCCCTTTTATGGCTGTTAGTATTTGCCTTATGTATCGAGGTGCTCCTATGTTGGATGCATAAATATTTACAATTGTTATATCTTTTTCATGGATTGATCCCTTGATCATTATGTACTGTCCTTCTTTGTCTCTTGTACTAGTCTTTATGTTAAGGTCTATTTTGTCTGATATGAGAATTGCTACTCCAGCTTTCTTTTGATTTCCATTTGCATCGAATATCTTTTTCCATCCCCTCACTTTCAGTCTGTATGTGTCCCTAGGTCTGAAGTGGGTCTCTTGTAGACAGCATATATATGGGTCTTGTTTTTGTATCCATTCAGCCAGTCTATATCTTTTGGTTGGAGCTTTTAATCCATTTACATTTAAGGTAATTATCGATATGTATGTTCCTATTACCATTTTCTTAATTGTTTTGGGTTTGTTATTGTAGGTCCTTTCCTTCTCTTGTGTTTCCTGCCTAGAGAAGTTCCTTTAGCATTTGTTGTAAAGCTGGTTTGGTGGTGCTGAATTCTCTTAGCCTTTGATTGTCTGTAAACTTTTTAATTTCTCCATTGAATCTGAATGAGATCCTTGCTGGGTAGAGTAATCTTGGTTGTAGGTTTTTCCCTTTGATAACTTTAAATATGTCCTGCCACACCCTTCTGGCTTGCAGAGTTTCTGCTGAAAGATCAGCTGTTAACTTTATGGGGATTCCCTTGTATGTTATTTGTTGTTTTTCCCTTGCTGCTTTTAATATTTTTTCTTTGTATTTAATTCTTGATAGTTTGATTAGTATGTGTCGTCACATGTTTCTCCTTGTATTTATCCTGTATGGGACTCTCTGCGCTTCCTGGACTTTATTAACTATTTCCTTTCCCATATTAGGGAAGTTTTCAACTATAATCTCTTCAAATATTTTCTCAGTCCCTTTCTTTTTCTCTTCTTCTGTAGGACCCCTATAATTTGAATGTTGGTTTGTTTAATGTTGTCCCAGAGGTCTCTGTGAGTGTCCTCAATTCTTTTCATTGTTTTTTCTTTATTCTGCTCTGCAGTAGTTATTTCCACTATTTTATCTTCCAGGTCACTTATCCGTTCTTCTGCCTCAGTTATTCTACTATTGATTCCCTCTAGAGAATTTGTAATTTCATTTATTGTGCTGTTCATCATTGTTTGTTTGCTCTTTAGTTCTTCTAGGTCCTTGTTAAACGTTTCTTGTATTTTCTCCATTCTATTTCCAAGATTTTGGATCATCTTTACTATCATTACTCTGAATTCTTTCTCAGGTAGACTGCCTATTTCCTCTTCATTTGTTTGGTCTGGTGGGTTTTTACTTTGCTCCTTCATCTGCTGTGTGTTTCTCTGTCTTCTCATTTTGCTTAACTTACTGTGTTTGGGGTCTCCTTTTTGCAGGCTGCAGACTCGTAGTTCCCATTGTTCTTGGTGTCTGTCCCCAGTGGCTAAAGTTGGTTCAGTGGGTTGTGTAGGGTTCCTGGTGGAGGGGACTAGTGCCTGTGTTCTGGTTGGTGAGTCTGGATCTTGTCTTTCTGGTGGGCAGGACCATGTCTGGTGGTGTGTTTTGGGGTGTCTGTGATCTTATTATGATTTTAGGCAGCCTCTCTGCTAATGGGTGGGGTTGTGTTCCTGTCTTGTGTTCCTGTCTTGCTAGTTGTTTGGCATAGGGTGTCCAGCACTGTAGCTTGCTGGCTGTTGAGTGGAGCTGGGTCTTAGCGTTGAGATGGAGATCTCTTGGAAAGCTTTCACTGTTTGATATTATGTGGAGCTGGGAGGTCTCTGGTGGACCAGTGTCCTGAATTCTGCTCTCCCACTTCAGAGGCACAGGCCTGACACCTGGATGGAGCACCAAGACCCTGTCATCCACACGGCTCAGAAGAAAAGGGAGGGAGAAAGAAAGGAAGGAAGGAAAGAAGGAAGAAAGAAAGAAGGAAAGAAAGAAAATAAAAAGTAATAGTTATTAAAATAAAAAATTTAAAAAATTATTAAAAATAAAAAAATTAAAAAGAAAAAAGAATGAAAGAAAGAAGAGAACAACCAAACCAAAAAACAAATCCACCAGTGATAACAAGTGCTAAAAAGTATACTTAAAAAAAACCCCCAAAAAAACGGACAGACAGAATCCTAGGACAAATGGTAAAACCAATGTCATATAGACAAAATCACACAAAGAAGCATACACATACACCCTCACAAAAAGAGAAGAAGGAAAAATATATATATATATATCTATACATAAAAAATAAGGAAGAGATCCACCAAATCAATAAACAAATCTACCAATGATAATAAACTCTAAATACTAAACCGAGATAAACATAAAGCCAGAAACTAGTCAGTTGCATACAGCAAACCCCAAGTCTACAGTTGCTCCCAAACTCCACTGCCTCAATGTTGGGATGATTCATTGTCTATTCAGGTATTCCACAGATGCAGGGTACATCACGTTGATTGTGGAGATTTAATCCACTGCTCCTGAGGCTGCTGGGAGAAATTTCCCTTTCTCTTCTTTGTTCGCACAGCCCCTGGGGTTCAGCTTTGCATTTGGCCCTGCCTCTGCATGTAGGCCGCCTGAGGGCGTCTGTTCTTCGCTCAGACAGGACGGGGTTAATGGAGCAGCTGATTCGGGGGCTCTGGCTCACTCAGGCCGGGCGGAGGGAGGGGTACGGATGCGGGGCGAGCTTGGGGCGGCAGAGGCCAGCGTGACGTTGCAGCAGCCTGAGGCGTGCCGTGCGTTCTCCCAGGGAAGTTGTCCCTGGATCACGGGAGCCTGGCAGTGGCGGGCTGCACAGGCTCCCGGGAGTGGAGGTGTGGAGAGTGACCTGTGCTCGCACACAGGCTTCTTGGTGGCGGCAGCAGCAGCCTTAGCGTCCCATGCCCGTCTCTGGGGTCCGCGCTGATAGCCGAGGCTCGCGCCCGTCTCTGGAGCTCCTTTAAGCAGCGCTCTTAACCCCCTCTCCTCGCGCACCAGGAAACAAAGAGGCAAGAAAAAGTCTCTTGCCTCTTCGGCAGCTGCCGACTTTTTCCCGGACTCCCTCCTGGCTAGCTGTGGTGCACTAACCCCTTCAGGCTGTGTTCATGCAGCCAACCCCAGTCCTCTCCCTCGGATCTGACCTCCGAAATCCGAGCCTCAGCTCCCAGCCCCGACCCATCCCGGCGGGTGAGCAGACAAGCCTCTCGGGCTGGTGAGTGCTGGTGGGCGCCGAGCCTCTGTGCGGGAGTCTCTCCGCTTTGCCCTCCGCACCCCTGTGGCTGCGCCCTCCTCCATGGCTCCGAAGCCTCCCCCCTCCGCCACCCGCAGTCTCTGCCCGCGAAGGGGCTTCCTAGTGTGTGGAAACCTTTCCTCCTTCTCAGTTCCCTCCCACTGGTGCAGGTCCCATCCCTATTCTTTGTCTCTGTTTTTTCTTTTTTCTTTTACCCTACCCAGGTACGTGGGGGAGTTTCTTGCCTTTTGGGAGGTCTGAGGTCTTCTGCCAGCGTTCAGTAGGTGTTTTGTAGGAGTTGTTCCACATGTAGATGTATTGCTGATGTATTTGTGGGGAGGAAGGTGATCTCCACGTCTTACTCCTCCACCATCTTGAAGGTCTCCCCCATGCTCCAGACCTTTATTTTTAGTAACGCTCCTACCAATAACCTGAGCTCCCTGACCCTCTGTCTTTTTATTACTCATTTAGCAACATCCCCCAAACCCTGCTTTTGGCTTTCTCTGTGCCTGCCAACACTGTTGCAAAAAGTTTCCCCAAAGGACAGATTGGCATCAAGATAAAGTCGTAAGCATCAACCTAAATGGTCCCTGAAATTCTGTGCTTTTCTTTCTTTTTTTAATTAATTAATTAATTATTTTATTTATTTATTTATTTTTGGCCTCATTGGGTCTTCATTGCTGCGCGGGGGCTTTCTCTAGTTGCGGTGAGCGGGGGCTTTCTCTAGTTGTGGCAACGGGGGGGCTACTCTTCGTTGCGGTGCGAGGGCTTCTCATTGCGGTGGCTTCTCTTTGTTGTGGAGCACGGGCTCTTGGCATGTGGGCTTCAGTAGTTGTGGCACGCAGGCTCAGTAGTTGTGGCTCTCAGGCTCTAGAGCACAGGCTCAGTAGTTGTGGCACATGGCCTTAGTGGATCCGCAGCATGTGGGATCTTCCTAGACCAGGGATCAAACCCACGTCCCCTGCATTTGCAGGCAGATTCTTAACCACTGCACCACCAGGGAAGTCCCAGTCCTGTGCTTTTCATGTCAGTTCCCAGTCTCAAGTTCAATTGTGACTATTTCAAACCTCTTCTCTGAGGAGAGGTCTACTCTGTTATCCCTCTTTGCCCTCCACCCCCCTCCCCATTCTCAACAGGTGACCTTACCTCTTACTTCATAGAGAAAATGAAATGGTTGGAGAATCTCACTTGTCCACTATCAGATCCATATATCCACTTACTTCTGTACCCATCTTCTCCTTTGCAAGGATATTATTTTCCAATATTAATCTATGACTTTTTCCTTCCTTATGTTTTCACTTTTCCCTTCTCTCCTTTTTTAAGCAAGTAAGTGACTCTGTGCTCACCTGTAGGGAGGGATGTGGCTGGGCAGAATGCAGAAGGTCGTTGGTGTTTCTTTCCAAAAGCCTGAACTCCAGTACTGGAGAGTGTGGTAGATAGGTTTCTAAAATAACCACAAAGTTTTCCCCTCCTCTCTCCATGTCCTTTGGTAGTGCCTTCCCACACTGACTCTAGGATGGCCTTGTGACTTGCATTGGCCAATGGGACAGTAGCAAACATGAAACAAGCAGAGGCTTGAAAAATGCTTCCACTTTGGGGGTTGCCCTCTTGCCACTCTTGGGAACCCTGAGATCACCGTGTGAAGAAGCCTGGGTAGCTGCATGGATCAGAGAGTAAGCCATCCCAGCTGAGGCCCCCAGACCAACCAGCATGCCAACCACCCGACAGGTGAGGGAGGTTATCTTAGATCAGTGCTTCTCAAACTTTATACATAAACCACCTGGGGATCTTGCCAAAATGCCAAAACTGATTCATTAGGCCTAGGGTGGGGCTAGAGAGTCTACATTTCTAATAAGCTCCTGGGTACTGCTGGTCTGAGAAGCATGCTTTGAAAAGATGTGACACTGTCCAGCCCCATTCAAGTTGACCCAAACCAGGAGAATCACCAAGCTGACCCACAGAGTTGTGAGAAATAACAGCTGTGGATTTTAAGGTACTAAGTTTTAGGGGGTTGTTACACAGCAAAAACTAGCTGATACAGAGAAGGTGTGAGGGCTTAGATAAAATATCTTGGAGAAGCAGAGGAAAGAGCAGCGCTCCACGGGCCCCTCCCCTAGGCTGGGGGTGGGGGAAGGGAGAGAGAAAAGTCTATGCCCCCAGAGCAGAGAGTACCTGAGCTCTTCTTCCTGGCCACACATCAGGGAAGAGCAGTACTCAAGGAGGAGTGGCTGCATGGTTCATCTTGACAGAGATGATCAGAGGCACTGTCCCAAACCTTCCTGGGTCCCAGGCACAGCTGGGAGGCAGCAGAAGGGTCACAGAGTCAGTGATGGCGACATCTCAGGGGCAACCATGTGAACCGAAACCCAGTGATCCTAAGACCCCAGATTAACTGTACAGCCCTAAGAGTAGAGAAACACTAGGAATCATCAAGGTCACTTGTCTGTCACCCCAACAGTCAATTAACAAACCCATAAAGTTGTTTTCTACAAAGTGACTTCTATCACACCTAAGTTAGTGAACCTGCCACCCCTTTTTTCTTCTTTCTGGTATAATAGAGTAGGCCCATCAATCAACACTTCTCCCTCCTGTTAATTCAACCACACTCTCTCAACCAGATTATTCTCACCAATGTGAGAATTCAACATAGTTAAATGTCTCTCTTTTTCTTTTTAAAGTCCCATTGATTCACAGCTTCATGTAGCACAGCTGCTCTAACACATTCAACACCTTTATGGGGATCAGAAGGTGCCCCCTCCACACAGAGGAATTGCAGAAAGGAGGACTGACCACAGTGAAAAATGCACCCCTGCCTTCAGGCCACAGCCCCAGGCCCAAGTTGACAGCTGGATGCAGAGCCTGGCTGGATTCCAGCCTGCACTCTCATCCTCCTGCCCGTATCCTCGCCACACCCTCGTCCTGCTGTCACCAGTTTCTCTGCCCGCTCCTCACAGCCCAGCTTCTCCGTGGAGTTGTCTATACTTGTTCCCTCCCTGCTGTCATCTCCTACTCATTCTCAGCACAGTCCAGTCTGGATTCCGACCCCATATTGCTACCTAAATAGCTCTTTCTAAGCTTATTAACAGCTTCTGTGTTAGTGAATCCAGAGGACATTTTCAATGTGTCGCCTATTTGACCTTGCAGTAGCATTTACACTGTTGACAGCTCCCGCCTACAAACTCTCTTCTTTCAACTTTGGCAACATGCCCTTTGCTCAGCTCTCCTCCCGTTTCATAGCTGCACCTTCACAGCACAGTGCTTGGGAGACCGGGCTCTGTAAAACAGTGACCCTAATAGTACCTACCCTGTAGGGTTATTGTAAGAATTAAATCTTATAATACAGATAGCTAGCTAGCTAGATATAAATAGAACCCCAGTGCATGACATGGAGTAAGATTCAAGTATTATGTTACTGTCGTTGTTGTGAGAAGCTCACCCTCCTCTGCCTGGTCATTCAATGTTAGAATGTTTAGAATTCCTTCAGGCTCAGCCCTAGGCCCTTTTTCTTCTCTGGTTTCTTCAATAACCCCAGATCGACATTTCTGGCCCAGATTCCTCCTTGGAGCTCCAGACCTAGAAATCTAGTTGCCTACTTGACAATCCCTCTTGGTCATCTCAAGTTTAATATGTGAATTGGAAAACCATCTATTTTATTATGCAGTCAGAAATGTAGGAGTTGGTCTTGGCACCTCCCTCTTTCTCAGCCCCACCTTCTTCAATCCAATCCATCACCAAGGCAGGCTTAACCACTGGGCCGCCAGGGAAGTCCCCTCTCCTCTGATTTTGAATCAGTGATTTATTCCAGTCCTGTCACTCCTGGGCTTGGAGCCTGTCATGGCTTCCAATGGGCCTTTGGATAAAGACTCAAATCATTAAAGCTTGTGAATTGTGTGGTTAGGGGTGTTGAATGCCAGAGCTTATCATGGTGTCAAGCATATAGGTGACTGCTGCAGGAAGCGCTTTTGCATTTGGTCTTTGAAAGCAAACCACTGACTATTTTTATTGAGGGAGTAAGTAATATTAGCAGAAATGACTTTCCAAAAATAGTCTTGCTGGAGTCCAGTGGATTGAGATGGAGGCAAGAAGACGTACTGGGAGGGAAGGGGAGGAGGATTTGAAGTAGATGGCAGTAGGAAAGGAAAGGATGGAGAGAGCCTGGGAAAGCAGAATCTGCAGGCCTGGCCGAGGAAAAATGAGGCCAGTGGTTGAGGTGGGAAAAAGAAAAAAAATGATTCCTTTTGATTCATTTATTCTGCTACCTTTTCTCTTTTTCATGAGGTTTCAAACATTTTCAACAGGAGTGCTAAAATCACATCTTTAATCCTTTAAAAACCCTGGACTGGAGACCAAACTTCCTCAAAATTGGCTGGAACTTTCCTTTGTATTTTTTTCATGTCTTGATATTTATTCAAAAATATTTACCAAATGCAATCATGTACCTGGGGTTGTGCTGGGCTGAGGAGATAGATGGTGATGAAAACAGCCCCTGTCTCTCCTCTCTTGGCCTTTCCAGCCTAGGAGAGGAGACCAGCTTTAACCAAATAAATCCCCCAGTGTGTAAATAACTCCAAATTGATCCAAGTGCTATGAAGGAGAGGAACACAGTTCTGTGAGAGTGTATAACAAAAATGCCTGCCTTAGACTGTGTGTGTATGTGTGTGTGTGTAGTAAAGGCTTCCCAGAAGGGACACTCGAGCTGAGATCTGAAGATGGAGAAGAACCCAATTAAATGAGGTGGCAATGGAGTAGCAGAAAAGAACCTGGCCAGTTCAAAAAACTTAGACCATTTTGCTATTCTCACAAATTTGTTTTTCCATATAAATTTTAGGGTCAACTTGTCTAGGTCCAGAATAAAACTTATTGGTATTTTTATTGAGAGTGTGGTAAATTTTTAAAATAACTTAGGGAGGAGAATTGTCTTTATGATATTGACTTGTCCTAGCCAAGATAAAGGAATGTCTTTCCATTTGCTCAAGACTACTTTTGTGTCATTCAGGAGTGTTTTAAGGTTTTCATTGTATAGATTAGCATATTCCTTGTTCAACTTATTCTCAGGTATTTTATCTTCTTTGTTGCTATTGTAAATGGATTTTTCTCTAAGATTACATTTGCTAACAGGTTATTGTGTACATGAAGCAGCTGATTCCTTTATGTTAATTTTATATCCTGCTAACTTACTGAATTCTTTCATTGTTTGAGTCAGTTTTTATTATTGACTCTGTAGGGGCCTCCAGGTTTACTATCATGTCATCTGCAAATAGAAATAGCTTTATTTCTGTTTTTCAAACTCTTATGCCTCTAATTAATTTCTCTTGTCTAATTCTATTGGCTAATTCCTTCACTTTAGTGTTAAATAGTTGTGGAGATAATGGGTATCCTTACCTTGTTCCTGATCTTAACAGAAATTCCTAAGATGCTGGGAAGTATGTAAAGGAAGTATCCATAAATTTCTATTTTCTTGAGTGTTTTTAAAATTAGGAAATAAAGTTAAATTCTGTCAAAGGCTTTTTTCACATCAGTGGAGATAATCGAATAATTTTTCTTCTCAGATGTGTTAATATGTTATATTAATGCATTTCATAATATTGAACCAACCTTTCATTTCAGGATTAAATCCCTGTTAGACATGGAGTATTACTTACTAATGTCATGTTGGATCATGTTTGCTTATTTTTTATTTAGTGTTTTTGCACCAATATTCGTAAAAGTAATTTAATTTGTGATTTTTTTATGCTGTCTTTATAAGGTTTAGGTATCAAGATTATACTTGCTTCATTAAAATAAAGTAAAGGTTCTTCATTTTCCATGCTATGGAATAATTTATGTTCTATTTGAACAATCTTGTCTATGGATGTTTGGCAAAATTCTCCTGTGAAACCATCTGGGCCAACTGCTTTTTTGTGGAAGAGTTCTTTTATAACTTTAAAGAAATTGATATGTTTAAGCTTTGTCTCTCTAAAGGGGTCAATTTTAGCAACTGTATTTTCCTAAAAACTTATCTATTTCATCTGTTTTCAAATTTATTTGCATAGAGGTCTATGAAAGTCCTCATGATTAAAACAAATTTCTTCTATTTCAATGATTATTTCCCTCATGTCATTTCTAACTTTGTATATGTCTGCCACCCTTTTTTTTTTCTTGGAACATTAGAGAAATTTCTGTTAAGATCAGGAACAAGGTAAGGATACCCATTATCTCCACAAATATTTAACATTAAACTGGAACTATTAGTACAATAGTGGTTTGTCTATTTTACTAATTTATTCAAGAAAAACAGGCTTTTGATTTACTAATTAGATGTAAAAATATAGTTTTTCTATTTTTTAATCTCATTAATTTCTGCTTTTATCTTTATTCTTTCCTCCCTGTGCTTTTACTTTGTTTACTTTGTTGCTCTTTTTCTAGTGTTTTGAGTTGGGAATTTATATATGTGTGTATATATATATGTATATATATTCTTTTTTTTTTTTTTTTTTGGCCACACGGCATGTGGGATCTTAGTTCTGTGACCAGGGATTGGACCCGCACCCTCTGCACTGGAAGTGTGGAGTCTTAACCACTGGACCGCCAGGTAAGTCCCCGAGTTGGGAATTTAATTCATACATTTTCATGTTTTCATTTTTTCATGTTATTAGTATGGATATTATTCATTTGTTGTTATTTATTGATATTGTTTAAGGGTATGGCGTTTCATCCAATCATTTAAAAAATTATATCCAATAATTTCTGATATGTAGTGTTTTTATTAGCATTATTTTAAAATTAATTCTATTATTTCATTTTTTAATTTCCCTTCCTCTCAAGAATTATTTAATAGAACATTTAAAAATTTCCAGGTAGAATTTCTGGTTAGCAAAGCCAGAGAATCATAAAATTTACATGAAACCATAAAAGACCCAGAATTGCCAAAGCAATCTTGAGGAAAAAGAACAAAGCAGGAGGCATAACCCTCCCAGACTTCAGACAATACTACAAAGCTACAGTAATCAAAACAGTGTAGTATTGGCACAAAAACATATGGATCAATGGAACAGAATAAAGAGCCCAGGAAAATACCCATACACATACAATCAATTAATCTTTGACAAAGGAGGCAAGAATATAAAATGGGAAAAAGTCTCTTCAGCAAGTGGTGCTGGGAAGGTTGGACAGCTGCATATAAATCAATGAAGTTAGAACACACCCTCACACCATGCACAAAAATAAACTCAAAATGGCTTAAAGACTTAAACATAAGATATGACACCATAAAACTCCTAGAAGAGATCATAGGTAAAATATTCTCTGACATAAATCGTACCAATGTTTTCTTAGGTCAGTCTCCCAAGGCACTAGAAATAAAACAAAAATAAACAAATGGGACCTAATCAAACTTACACGCTTTTGCACAGTAAAGGAAACCATAAACAAAATGAAAAGACAACCTACGAAATGGGAGAAAATATTTGGAAACAATGCAACCGACAAGAGCTTAATTTCCAAAATATACAATCAGCTCATACAACTCAATAATAAAAAACCAAACAACCCAATCAAAAGATGGGCAGAAGACCTAAATAGACATTTTTCCAAAGAAGACATACAGATGGCCAATAGGCACATGAAAAGATGCTCAACATCGCTAATTATTGGAGAAATGCAAATCAAAACTGTAATGAGGTACCACCTCACACAAGTCAGAATGGCCATCATTAAAAAGCCTACAAATAATAAATGTTGCAGAGGGTGTGGAGAAAAGGGAACCCTCCTATACTGTTGGTGGGAATGTAAATTGGTGCATCCACTATGGAAAACAGTATGGAGGTTCCTCAAAAAACTAAAAATAGAGTTACCATATGATCCTACAATCCCACTCCTGGGCATATACCTAGGCAAAACTATAATTCGAAAAGATACGTGCAACCCTATGTTCATAGCAGCACTATTTACAATAGCCAAGATATGGAAACAACCTAAATGTCCATCGACAGATGAATGGATAAAGAAGATGTGGTATATATATACAATGGAATATTACTCAGACATAAAAAGAATGAAATAATGTCATTTGCAGCAACATGGATGGACCTAGAGATTACCATACTAAGAGAAGTAAGTCAGAAAGAGAAAGACAAATACCATATGATATCACTTATATGTGGAATCTAAAATGATGCAAAACAACATATCTACAAAACAAAAACAGACTCACAAATATAGAGAATAGACTTGTGGTTGCCAAGGGGGAGGGCTGGTAGGGGAGAGAAGGATTGGGAGTTTGGGATTATCAGAGACAAACTATTATACATAGGATGAATAAAAAACAAGGTCCTACTGTATAGCACAGGGAACTATATTCAATATCCTTTGACAAACCGTAATGGAAAGGAATATGAAAAAAATATGAAAAAGAAATATATATATATAACTGAGTCACTTTGCTGTACAGAAGAGATTAACACAACATTGTAACTCGACTATACTTCAATAAAACTTTTTAAAAAATGGTACTGGAACAATTGGGCATCCATATGTAATAAATGAACCTCAACACATACCTCACAGTTTTTACAAAAATTCACTCAAAATCAATCATAGACCTAAATGTAAGATGTAAAACTTTTAGAAGAAAACATAGAAAAAAATCTTTGCACCCTGGGCACAAGAATTCTTAGACATGACACCAAAAGCACCATCTATAAAATTAAAATTTGATAAGTTGGACTTCATGAAAAGTAAAAATTTTTGCTCAACAAAAGATGCTGTTAAGAGGGTAAAACTAAAAGCTATATATTGGGAGAAAATATTTATAAATAACATGTCTGACAAAAGACATAACTAGAATATACAAAGAACTCTCAAAATTCAACAATAAGGAAACAAAAAGCCCAATATGAAAATGCACAAAAGATTTGAACAGACACTGCACCAAGGAAGATATTCCACTGCATTTCCTGTAGAAAAGATGCTCAACATCAATAGTAAAATGCAAATTAAAACCACAATGAGATACCACTGAACGCCTATTATAATGGCTTGAAAAAACCTGGCAATAACAGCAGCTGGCAAGGTTGTAGCACAATTAGAACTCTAACACATTGCTGGCAGGAGTGTAAAAGTGGTTCAAACACTTTGGAAAAACAGTTTGGCAGTTTCTTATAAAGTTAAAAATACACTTACTACATGACCCATCAATTCCATGGCAACATATTTACCCAAAAGAAATGAAAACTGATGTTCAAACCAAATCCTCTACGTGAATACAGCAGTTTTTTAATAGTTGCTAAAAATTGGAAACAACCTAAATGTCCTTCAGTTGGTGAATGGAGAAACAAACTGTGGTGATCTATACAATGAAATACTACTCAACAATAAAAAAGAACACACTATTGATAATACACAACATGGATGAATCTCAAATGCATTATTCTGTGTGAAAGAAACCAGGCTCAAAAGTCTACATTCTGTATGATTCCATTTATATTACATTCTGGAATATGCATAAGTATATTGATAGAAGAGATTAGTGGTTGTCAGGGATTAAGGACAGAGTAGAGGAACTGATTATAAAGTGACAGAATGAGGGAGTTTGGGGCGTGGTGGTAATTATAACTATTCTGTATCTTGCCTGTGGTTGTGGTTACATGACTTGGTGCATTTGTCAAAACTCATAAAACTGTATGCCCCAAAGGGTGAGTTTTACTGTAGGTTAATTTAAAAATAAAATAAAGAAATCCAGATATTTCTAGCCCTGCATTCTTCCAATGACCAAGCTCAAATGGATGAAAAGGTGGGCCTACGGTTTGCCTGCAACCCATGTCTATAATCTATGAGTTCACCCCTGTTATAGGTTGAGTCTTCTGTTGAAGCAGACTCTGAGATAGAGATTAGCATGCAGGAGATTTATCAGAGGCATCAACGTCTATTGAAGGGAATGGAAGGACGCAGGATTGGAAAGAGGGAGAAGCTGGCTTACAATAGGAACCCAACGACTCTTTTGGTGTACCACATGGTGACCTTTGAAGATGGAATGGCTACTGAGAGTTGTCCCAAGTTGAGGGGACAGGCCCCGTGTCATTCAGTTATTAGTTTCAGGCTGATCCACAGAAGGCTGTGACTTTGGGTGAGGCAGCTCTCTTCAGCCAAGGCAATCTCTGAAGAGGCTGGCAGCTGAGGGCTCTCTGTGGGCACCACTCCCAGCAGCTGGGGAACATTTTCTTTATTCCTGAAGGAGAATCTGGACAGCATCCACCACACCCTCTGACATCGACAAAGGCAGAAAGGGTGGATTCCTGTTCAAAAACAATTACAACTCGTTTCCCAGGTCCCTCTGTATGTTCTGATAGAAACTTAAATCAGCAAATAAATGTATTTTCTGGGCTAAGAGTGTCTTCTCACAGGAAGTTTTCCAATTTTGCACATTTTCCTTCCTTGTTGTAATATGTATAATTTATCTTGTGAGGAGGAAAACATAGATTTTAATGGAACTTAGTTAAGTTTGTTAATTTTTTTCTCATCAGAAAAGAAAAATTAATTAAGTACACAGTGTAGGTCACGGCATCTTTCATAATACTCTCACTTCACATTCTTAAGATGTTGACTTTCTGGCATGGACAGTCTTCCAAACTCTGGCCAAAGTGAGGCAGGGATTATTCTAGAAATATTGTTAGGATATCACTGTATACCACTCCATCTCCCACAAATATGGAGGTTACACTGTGAGAAGAGGGTTAGTTACCATCTTTCCTCTTCAAACACGACTGTATTCCTTGCTACCTCTCAAGCTCCTCCTTCTTAATCTCCTTCATAGTCTCCACCTAACCTAAAATACTGGGAATCCCATCCTTGGACCCCTCTTCTCATTGCACTCAACCACCTGAGACTCCATTACCATGGCCTCTCCCAGCAAGTTTACAGTGTTCACTCAAATGCCATTTCCAGGTTTCTCTCTTGAACTCCAATGAGACTCATATTTCCACTTCTGTCTCAGCACCACCACCCGGATGCCTGCAAGCATCTCAAATTCATTATGTCCCCAACCAAATCCTCTGCAGCCCTCTACGAATCTGCTATTCTTCATGAATTTCCTGTTTTGAATAATGCTATCATTAGACACCAAGATGGCGGAATTAGAAACCTCACAGTCATCTTTGTGCATGCCTCCCCTTTTCTCAGGCACCACATCCAGCCATTCGCCTCAGCCCAGAAGTCTACCATGTTAATGTCTCTTACACTTGCCTTCATCATTGACACTTTTTCCTGCAAGATGTCACCACTCATCAATCCACACTGTGTTATTCCTCTCAGGCTTTGTGCGATTTGTCACCTTTCAATTGGTCTCTCTGCTTCCATCCCTCACTGCTTTTAAAATACAGCTCTCTGAGGCTCACAAGATCAAGTCCACAATCCTTAGCACACCTCATAAGGTTTTTCATAGAGCTGTCATTACTCTTTAGCATGCCTTCTAAGGGTTTCACAGTCTGGTACCAACCTACCTCTACAGTCTCACTTTTCCCCATTTCCTTCCTCTTCCTCTCCCATCCACCATTCCAGTTCTGTTGGCACACTGTGTTTTATGCTGTGTATTCGAGCCAGACTGTTCTGGGTTTAGCAAAAATGCCGAGTAGTTTGATGCTTCTAAGTCCGAGCTCAAGTTGTTCCCTCTGCCTGAAATGCCCTTTGCCCATCTCAGTCTATGATATGGCACTGAGGTTTGAAACTCACATATAAAGTTCCTTCAACAGAATTAACGATTCACGTTCTGGGTTCCCATGGAATCTTGTGCACACGTGCATTAAAATACCTCTTACCTACTGTTTGAGTTTGTTTCCCTTACTAGATGGACTCTTGAGCTCCACAAGAAAACTTGAAATATATGTTCAATTGATGTTTGGTTTGAACTAGTGTATTTAATATCCTCGGTATAGTTAGCACATTAAGCTGAGACAACTAATTACATACACCTAAGAATGAATTTTAATTAGATTCTATACTATAGGTTAGAAACTAGGGAAGTAAACATTAATGTGTTGAGTTTAAAGGAAGGGAGAATTGATTCTAAAGAACTAATTTGGGAGATAGAGAGGAATGAGGGCCCTCCATGGAAGAAAGAAACAAAGGTAAGTCAGAGGTGGACATTATTTAAAGACAAATTTACCCACTTGAACATTCTGTCCTTGCTGTTCTATTTTTGTATATAGGCAGGCTGATGTGCCCTGATGCCAAATGAGAAAATAGCTGATTAAAAACGCTATGTAACTCAGCACTGAAGAAGTTGAAATATTTACTGTATATATTAGTCATGATTTTTTATTGTTCTTAGACTACTTTGATAGATGTAGCTTCTTGATGAATGCTTTTTTGTAAATGAATTCAAGATGTAGATAAAGAAGAAATGAAATAGATACAAGTCTATTTTAGTCACATAGCTTGCTGGTCCTTCTGGACAATTTATCCATAATCTATAAAATGTCACCATCTGCTGGAGGAAGAAAATATGTCAATTCAACTTTGTTGTGTGAAGTGTTATTTCTAGTCAACATGATTAACTACTTAGAGCTATAGAACTTTTAGTAAGCTGATTACACTAGTTCAGCTGGTGAATAATTACCAAATCACACAAGTATTAATAAATATTACTAACCACTCTGGTTTGTTTGAAGATAGGTTTTCTTCAATGGGCAATTCAATTCAAGTATCCTTTAAAATGTTTTAACAAGCAGCTATTTCTCAGGACCACTTGCCTTCTGTTTTCAGCTGTTTGCCTTCCACTTGACATGGAAGTATTAGGTATTAAAATGAGCTACTGTAGAGGTGGGACTTCCAAAATAGGTTAGTGAGAAGCTCAACAAATCCATTCCTCAAAAAGCGATGATAAAACTGACAAAATTGCAGAAAAACAAAAACAAAAACAAACAAATGAAAAACCCCACCAACTTCTTCAGGACTCTGGAAGTTGGCCAGAAGGGGAAGAAAGAACGGGGCAGAAAAAATGTTTCAGAACTAATGGCTAAAACTATCCCAAATTTGATGAAAAACATTAATCTACACATACAATAACATTAATGAATTCCCTGTAGGATAAACACAGAGAACTCTATACCTAAACATATCATATTTAAACTGTTAAAAGTCAAAGAAAAAATCCTGAAAGCCACAAGAGAAAAATGACTCATCAGGTACAAGGGAACCACATCACATATAAGTGAATCGCAGTGACTTCTCATCAGCAACAATGGAGGCCAGAAGGTGGTGGTATGATGTATTTAAAGTGGCAGGAGAAAAAATATGTCAGCCAGAATTCTATATCCAGCAAAACCATATTTCAAAAATAAAGGCAATGGGTAAAGGATCTGAATAGACATATCTCCAAAGAAGGTATAGAAATGTCCCATAAGTACATGAAAAGATGCTCAACATCATTATCCTTCAGGGAAATGCAAATAAAAATCACAATGAGATATCAATTCACACTGCCTAGGATAGCCATTATCAAAGTCAGATAGAAACAAGTGTTGGCAAGGATATGCAGAAATCAGAAGTTACATGCACTGCTGGTGGGAATGTAAAATGATGTAGCCACTTTGGAAAACATTCTGGCAGTTCCTCAAAAAGTTAAACATAGAATTAATATTTGACTCAGCCATTCCACTTTTAAGTATAATAAAGACACGGGTCAACACAAAAACTTGTACATGAATATTCATGGCAGCAATATTCTCACTAGCCCACAGTGGAAACAACCCAAATGTCCATCAACTGATAAATGGACAAATATGGTATATCCATACGATGGAATATTACTCAGCCATAAAAAGAGATTAATTGTTGATACATGCTACAACCTGGATGAACTTTGAAAACATTATGCTAAGTTAAAGAAGCCAGTCACAAAAGACCACATATTATATTATTCCATTTTTATGAAATCTCCAGAATTGGCAAATCTATAGAGACATAAAGCAGATTAGTGGTTGCCTAGGGCTGGGGAGGGGAGTGGGGTTGTGGGAGAGTGACAGCTAAAGGGTACAAGATTTCTTTTTGTGTTTATAACAACGTTCTAAAGTTGATTTTGAGTGATAGTTGCACAACTCTGTGAACTTACTAGAAACCATTGAGTTGTACACTTTAAATGTGTGAATTGTATGGTATATAAATTAGATCTCAATAAAGCTATTATCAAAAAAGAAGTATGATTAAAAGTTATGATAAGGAATTCCCTGGTGGTCCTGTGGTTAGGATTTGGCACTTTCACTGCTGGGGCCCGGGTTCAATCCCTGGTCAGGGAACAAAGATCTCACAAGCCACGCGGCATGGCCAATAAAATAAAATAAAATAAAGTTATGATGATAAAGGCTCTAATGGAAAAACTGCACAACAGCAAGACCAGATATGTAATGTCACAACAGAGATGAAAACTAAAAGAATTTTTTTAATGCTAGAGAGAGTAACATCATTGAAACAGAGAAGGGAGCTCCAAGGATTCATCCCTCCACAGAAGCAATCCCTCCACAGAAGCAATGATTAAGCTGACAAAAATGATCCAAATCAACTCATTTGGAACTAAAAAACTTACAACAACCATAGGAGTGATTAATGGGAAAAGAGGCTGCTAAATTTTGGTAAGAGATCATTGTGGCATTTTTGTTTACTCACCTACCATCCCCCATGCCCCAGCTTGGAAGTGGTTGTGGAGACAGTGGCCTTACTGCTGTGGATTTCTGGTACCAGATGGGGTAGTACAAGTGTTGTTCTTAAAGAATAGTGGTTGTGTATTTTTACCTATCTGGTGTTTCCCTGAGGGATCAGCTTAAAGTCTTCCTTTTGTTTCACCTCCCTTGGAGATTTTTCAGGGCTGGAGTGACTCCTGGGTGGCACCTGTCAAAAGCACTTAAAAGCACATCCTCCTCACAGCTACCTGAGGCAAAGGACAATGCAAGGGGCAAGCAGCATTCAGACTTAAACCCTGAGAGAAGATACATAGGAGAGTAAGGGCTTTGAAGGGCTCCTGCATATACCAGTGAATCTGGAGGGCCACACACATGCCCAGGATTGGACACATGCTTAGAAAAGACCTGAGAGGACAACAGGCTTTTATATCTGACTGAACTTTGGACTCCATGTAGCAGGAGGTGAGAGCTAAGGTAGAGTATAAGTAGCTTGGCTAAATGTTGAAGTTGTGTCCTAGCTCAGAGTCAGTCTGCAAAGACCAAGAGATTTTTTTAAAGCTCCATGCATCTAAAGAAGTCTCTTCAATGTTGCTGGCTGACTGCTGAGATAATGGAATGGAGACTCCAGTGACCACAGATGATTAGGAATACAGTCTTTGCAAAAAATAAATAATAATAATAATAAATAAAATAAAAAAGTGGAAAAGTCACTAAATGAGTAAATGACTGCAGCCCACAAAACACAAGAAAAAATCCTGGGGAGAGTTTGCCCAAGTAAGATAGACTCAGAGAGATCCACACTGAAACATTATAATCAAAATGTTGAAGAACACAGAGAAAATCAACAAAACAGCAAGAGATAAGTGACATGTCATGTAAAAGGGATGCTCAATAAGGTTAAGAGCCAATTTCTCATAAAAAATATGGGGGTCATAATGCAGTGGGATGACGTATTTAAAATGTTGAAAGAAAAAAAACCGATAACACTATATCTGGCAAAAGTATCCAAAGAGAAATTAAGAGATTCCCTGGTAAACAAAAGCTGAAGAAGTTTGTTGCTAGTAGACCTGCCCTACAAAAAATACTGAAAGAGAGTCTTTCAGGATGTCATGAAAGGGCCCTAGGCAGTAACTTAAAGCCATATGAAGAGGGACTTCCCTGGTGGTGCAATGGTTAAGAATCTGCCTGCCAGTGCAGGGGACACGGTTCAATCCCTGGTCCGGGAAGATCCCACATGCTGTGGAGCAACTAAGCCCATGCACCACAATTACTGAAGTCCACACGCTCTAGGGCCTGCATGCCGCAATTACTGAGTCCACATGTCTAGAGCCCATGTTCCGCAACAAGAGAAGCCACCACTATGAGAAGCCTGCATACTGCAGTGAAGAGTAACCCCCACTCACCACAACTAGAGAAAGCCTGCGTGCAGCAATGAAGGCCCAATGCAGCCAAAAAAAAAAAAAAGCCACATGAAGAATACCAGTACAGGTAACTACCTAGGTAAATATAAAAGTCTGGGGAGTTCCCTGGTGGTCCAGTGGTTGGAACCCTGTGCTTTCACTGCTGAGGGCCCAGGTTCAATCCCTGGTCAGTGAACTAGGATCCCACAAGCTGCGTGGTGTGGCAAATACACACACACACACACACACACACACACACACACACACACACACACAAAAGCCAGTATGATTGTATCTTTGGTTTGGAACTCCTCTTAGTTTTACCATATGATTTAAAAGACAAATGCATAAGAAATAAATATAAGTCTGTGTGAATGGGCACACAATGTTTAAAGATGTAAATGGTGACAATAACAACAAAGTGGGATGGAATGGAGCTATATAGATGCAGAGTTTAATATGCTATTGAAGCTAAGTTGTTATCAATTCAAACTATATTGTTACAAATTTAGGATGTTAATTGCACTTCCCAAGATAACCACTAGGAAAACAACTTTAAAATATACAGAAAAGGAAATGAGGAAGTAATCAAAACAGTACCCTAGGAGAAAAAAATCAGTGAAATACAAACGAAAGCAGTAATAAATGAACTGAGGAACAAAAATATTATATAGAAAACAAGTAGTAAAATGACAGAAGAAAGTCTTTCCTCATCAGTAATTACTTTAGAAATAAATGGATTAGGCTATCCAATTAAAAGGCAGACATTGGCAGAATGTATTTTTTAAAAACCCAAGAACATGACCTAACAATATACTGTCTACAGGACACTCAATTTTCTTCCTTCCTTCCTTCCTCCTTCCCTCCCTCCCTCCCTCCCTCCCTCTCTCCCTTTCTTTCTTTCCCACGCCACGTGGCTGGTAGGGATCTCAGTTCCTCAACCAGGGATTGAACCTGGGTCCTGCCAGTGAAAGCCTGAAATCCTAACCACTAGGCCACCAGTGAACTCCCTCAATTTATTTATTTTTTAAAAATTTTATTGGAGTATAGTTGATTTACAATGTTGGGTTAGTTTCAGGTGTGTAGCAAAGTGATTCAGTTATACATATACATATATTCATTCTTTTTCAAATTCTTTACCCATATAAGTTATTACAGAATATTGAGTATAGTTCCCTGTGTTATACAGTAGGTCCTTGTTGGTTATCTGTTTTATATATAGTAGTGTGTGTATGTTAATCCCAAGTTCCTTATTTAAGGAGACTTGATTTAGATTTAAAAAAACCAAACCTACATATGGGGTAAAGTGAAAGGATAGAAAACAACATCCCTTGCTAATAGTAACCAAAAGGTATGAGATGGCTATATTAATATCAGACAAAATAGACTTTAAGTCAAAATTTGTTGCAAGAGAAAAAGAAAGGTATTACATATTGATAAAATTTCAATCAATCAAGATAATACGAAAATTATAAACATATTCACACTCGAAAACAGGACCCAAAAATATATTTTAAAAATTGAGAGCATTGATAGGAGAAATAGACATTTTTTGAAAGGAGAAATAATAGTTTGAGACTTCAATACCTCACTTTCAATAACGGATGGAACAACTAGACAGAAGTTCAGCCAGGAAATAGAAGACTGAATAACACTATCAAGCAACTAAAACTAACAGACATATATAGAACAGCCCACCACCAACAACAGAGTACATGTTCTTCTAAAGTTTACAGGGAACATTTTCTAGGATAGGCAGCATGCTAGGTCACAAAACAAGTCTTAATAGATTTTAAAAAGATTAAAATCATACAAGGTATCTTTTGCAACCACAATGAAATGAAACGAAAAATTAATAACAAGGAAAACCAAAAAATTCACAAATATGTGGAAATTAAACAACCAATTGGTCAAAGAAGAAATAATGAGAAATTGAAAAATACTTTGAACTGAATGAGAATAAAAACATAGCATATCAACCCTAATGGGATGCAGCAAAAGCAGTGCTCAGAGGAAAATTAATACCTGTAAATGACTACAGTAAAAAATAAAGATCTCAAATTAATAACCTAACTTCACACCTTAAGAAACTAGAAAAGGAAAAGCAAGCTAAATCCAAAACTAGTAGAAGGAAGGAAATAATAACGATTAGAGCAGAGATAAATAAAATAGAGAATAGAAAAACAGTAAAGAAATCAACTAAACTAAAAATTGATTCATTGAAAATATCAACAAAGTTGACAAACCTGTAGCTAGACTTTAAGAAAAAAGGGAGAGAAGATGAAAATAACTAAAATCAGAAATGAAAGTGAGGACATCATTACTGACCTTACAGAAATAAAAAGTATTATAAGAGTATACTATGAAAAACTGTACAGCAAAAAATTAGGTAACCTAGATGAAACAAACAAATTCCTAGAGACACAAAAATTACCAAAACTATTTAAAGAAGAAATTAAAAATCTGAACAGGTATGTAACAAGTAAAGTGATTGAATCAGTAGTCAAAAACTTCCATCAAAGAAAAGTCCAGAGCCTTGGTTGGCCTCAGACAGCTGGCCCCCACTGTCCCCATTTGGCCCATCAGGTGTCCAGTGTGGAGAGCCCTTTGTCCTGGGAAACAGGATGCAGCCAGAAAGGCAGCTGCCCCCTCACCCATCACACAATTGCACTGTTTGTGGGGAACCTGGTGCTAAACCATTAGTAGATGACCTCTTCTGGATCAGGGTTTCAAATGTAGCAGAGCAGCTCCCTCACCAGTATCTATTGAAGGTCAGCCCTTGACACAAGGGTTTGTAAAAATATATATATATATGGATATGGATATTAAAAACAAGAAAAAAAAAGCAAAAGCAAAAAACCCCCAAAACCAAAGAAAAGAAAAGTCCAGGACCAGATGGCTTCATTGGTGACTTCTACCAAACATTTAAAGAATTAACACCAATCCTTCTCCAACTGTTTAAAAAATAGAAGAGGAGGTAACACTTCCTAACTCACTCTATGAGGTAACACTTCCTAATTCACTCTGATACCAATCCCACACAAAGGAAGTCCAAGAAAGGAAAATTACAGATGATTATCTTTTATGAATATAGATGAAAAAATCCTCAACAAAATAGTAGCAAATCAAATCCAGCAGCATATTAAAAGGGTTATACACCATGACTAAGCACGATTTACTCCAGGGATGTTAGGGTGGTTCAACATATGAAAATCAATCAATGTAATATGCCATATTAACACATCATTGACCAGGGGATTTTTGCAGAAACTAAGGCCTGTGGCCATAATATGTCTCCGGTCAAAAATGTGTTCACAGAATAAAGGAAAAAAACACATGATAATCTCAGTGGATGCAGAAAAAGCATTTGACATAACCCAACACCCTCTTATGATAAAAAATCATCAGTAAACTAGGAATAGAAGGAAATTTCCTTAACATAATAAAGGGCATTTGGGGCTTCCCTGGTGGCACAGTGGTTAAGAATCTGCCTGCCAATGCAGGGGACACGGGTTCGAGCCCTGGTCCGGGAAGATCCCACATGCCACAGAGCAACTAAGCCCATGTGCCACAACTACTGAGCCTGCGCTCTAGAACCTGTGAGCCACAACTACTGAAACCTGTGCACCTAGAGCCTGTACTCCACAACAAGAGAAGCAACCACAATGAGAAGCCCACGCACCACAATGAAGAGTAGCCACTGCTCACCGCAACTAGAGAAAGCCCATGCACAACAACAAAGACCCAATGCAGCCAAAAATAAAAAATACATAAAATAAATAAATTTATTAAAAAAATAAATAAAGGGCATTTTTGAAAAAACCATAGCTAATATCATATTCCAAGGTGAAATACTAAAAGCTTTCCACCTACAATCAGGAACAAGACAAGGATGTCTGCTTTTGCCACTGCTATTGAACATTGTTCTGAAAATTCTAGCCAGAGCAATTAGGCAAGAAAAAGAAATAAAAGGCATCCAAATTAGAAAGGAAAAAGTATAACTATCTGTCATCACAGATGACATTTGCTAGCAGGTATTGTTTTGAAAATGGCTGGTGGTGTCCTTGAATTTGGTACAGTTCAGAAAATTCAAGTTCTTAGTGATACAGGACTGTGTCTGAAACCGCATCTACAATGGCCACCTGGCTCCATTTCGGATGCCTGAACTATGACTATAGTTACTCCATTTTGATTTTTAAATGATCTTAAATACGTCATCAACTGCAACATTCCTGTATCAATAATTGACAGGTCCAGCCACAAGAAAATCAGTAAGGATATGGTTGAAATGAAAGGCACCATCAATCAACTGAATCTAACTGACACTTACAGAATACTTCATCCAACAGCAGCAGAATACACTTTCTTCTCAAGCTCACATGGAACATTCACCAAGATAGACTACATACTGTGCCACAGACACACTGTAACATAATTGGAAGAATACAAATCATACAAAGTATGCTTTCTGACTACAATGGATTTAAACTAGAAACCAATAACAGAGGTAGCTGGAAAATCCCCAAATGTTTGAAGATAGAATTACACACTTCCAAATAACACATGGGTCGCAGAAGTCCCTAGAGAAATGTCAAACCAACAACCTAATCTTCCACTTTAAGAAACTAGAAAAAAAGAAGAGCACACAAAAACCCAAAGCGAGCAGGAGAAAGGAAATAATATTAATGAGGAAATAAATTAAATAGAGATTAGAAAAACACCACAGAAAATCAACAAAACTAGAAGTTACTTTGTTGAAATGATCAACAAAACTGATAAAACTTTAGGTAGAAAAAGAGAGCAAACTCAAATTATTGAATCAGGAATGAAAGAGGGGACTTTACTACTGACCTTACAGAAATAAGGAGGGTTATAAAGGAATACTTGAACAATTGTATGCCAACAAATTAGATAACCAATATAAAATAGACAAATTCTTAGAAAGACACAAACTTCTGAAACTTTCTCAAGAAGAAATAGAAAATGTGAATGCACCAATAAAAAGTAAGGATATTGAATCAGTAATTTTCAAAAAGCTTCTCACAAAGTAAAGCCCAGGACCAGATGGCTTCTCTGGTGAATTCTACCAAACATTTACAGAATTAACACCTCACAAACTTCCAAAAAATACAAGAGTATGGTATACATCCCAACTTATTTTATGATACCAAAACCAGGCAAGAAAACTCCAGACCAATTATCATTTATAAATACAGACACACAAAAACCTCTGAAACAAAATACTAACAAACCAAATCCAGCAATGTGTAAGAAGGATTACATGCCATGACCAAGTGGAATTTATCCCAGAAATGCAAGGTTGTGATTTAACAAACAAAAAATCAGTCAATCAATCAGTGTAACACAATGTATTAACAGAACAAAGGCCCCAAACCACACGATTATCTCCATAGATGTAGATAAAAATTGACAATAGCTAACACCCTTTCATGGTAAAACCACTCAACACACTAGGAATAGAAGGAATCTTCCTCAAACTGATAAAAGATATCAATGAAAAATGCATAGCTAACATCATATTAATGGTGAAAGACTGGAAGTTTTCTCCCTAAGCAGGAGCAAGACAAGATGTTTGCTCTTGCCACTTCCATTCTGCATGGTAGCAGATGTTTTAGCCAGGGCAATTAGACAAGAAAATAAATAAGTGGTGTATTGATTTGAAAAGAAGAAGTACACTTAAAAGAGGTGAATTTTGTAGCATGTAAATTATACCTCAATAGAGTTGTTTAAAAACCTTTGCTACTGCAATGATAACACTTAGAATTTTGAGTCAGTTGTTTCAATCAAAAATAGATACAGTCCAGGAAGCACAAGTAATCATGTGTTGACTTTAGACTATTTCTTCACTAGATAGCAGAGAACAAATAGTTCATGTCTAAATGCCAACCTCCAAGTGTTTGCAAATTGAGAAAGGCCCAGGGGGCTCCTCTCTGCATTGGGATGGTTGTGGTCCAGGTTTCATTGTGTCAAATCTGGAGCCTGGCCATTTCCTCCTGGCAGAACTTCTTGTCTCAATTTTCTTTCCACACTATTGCCAGCTTAACTTTTTTTTTTTAAATGTGGTAAGATATACATAACATAAAATTTGCCATTTTAACTCTTTTTAAGTGTGGTGTTCAGTGGCATTAAGTACATTCACATTGTTATACAACCATCATCACCATCCATCTCCAGAACTTTTTCATCTTCTCAAACTGCAACTATGTACCCCTTAGACAATAATTTCTCATCTCTACCCCCTACCCAAACCTGGAAGCCACCTTTCAACTTTCTGTCTCTATGAATTTGACTATTCTATGTACTTCGTATAAGTGGAATCATATAGTATTCATCCTTTTGTGTCTGGCTTATTCAACTTATAATATTCTCAAGGTTCATTTGTTTTTAATGCTGAAGAATATTCTACTGTGTATATATACCACATTTTGGTTACCTATTCATCCACTGATGGACATTTGGATTGTTTCTACCTTTTGGCTCTTGTGAATAATGTTGTTATGAACAATGGTGTACAAATATCTGTTTGAGTCCCTGCTTTCAATTCTTTTGTGTAGATACCCATAAGTGGGATTACTGGGTCATATGGTAATTCTACACTTAACTTTTTTTTTTGAGAAATAGCCATAATGTTTTCCACAACATCTGCATCGCTTTATATTCCCACTAGCAATGCACAAGGGTTCTGATTTCTCCACATCCTTGGCTAACACTTGTTATTTTCTGTTTGTCTTTTTTTTTTTTTTTAAAGGAAGCTGCGTTTTATAGCTACTTTATTTATTTATTTTTGGCTGTGTTGGGTCTTCGGTTCGTGCGAGGGCTTTCTCCAGTTGCGGCAAGCGGGGGCCACTCTTCATCGCGGTGCGGGGACCGCTCTTCATGTCTTTTTTTTTTTAATAATAGCCATCCTAATGGGTAGAAGTGGTATCTCATTGTTGTTTTGATTTGTATTAACCTGATTAGTGATATGGAGCATCTTTTCATGTCCTTATTGACAATCTGTATATCCTTTTTAGGGAAATGTCTATTAAAGTCACTTGCCCACTTTTTAGTTGGGCTGTTTGGGTTTTTTTTGTTGTTGAGCTGTAGGAGTTTGTATATACTATGGATATTATTCCCTAATCAGATATATGATTTGCAAATCCTTTTTAGAGAAATGTCTATTAAAGTCACTTGCCCACTTTTTAGTTGGGCTGTTTGGGTTTTTTTTGTTGTTGAGCTGTAGGAGTTTGTATATACTATGGATATTATTCCCTAATCAGATATATGATTTGCAAATCCTTTTTAGAGAAATGTCTATTAAAGTCACTTGCCCACTTTTTAGTTGGGCTGTTTGGGTTTTTTTTGTTGTTGAGCTGTAGGAGTTTGTATATACTATGGCTATTATTCCCTAAGCAGATATATGATTTGCAAAGATTTTCTTTCATTCTGTGGGTTGCCTTTTTACTCTGCTAATAGTGTCCTTTGATGCACAAAGTTTTAAAGAAAAATTTAGTCCAATTAATCTATTTTTTCTTTTGTTGCCTGTGATTTTGATGTCATATCCAAAAATAATTGCCAAATCCAGTGTCATGAAGCTTTCCCCCTATATTTTCTTCTAAGAATTTTATAGTTGTAACACTTATGTTAGGTCTTTGATCCATCTTGAGTTAATTTTTGTTTATAGGATAATATATGAGTCCAACATCATTCTTTTGCATGCAGATATGCAGTTTTCTCAACACCATTTGTTGAGCATACTTTACTTTCCCCATTGACTTGTCTTGGCATCCTTATTGACAATCAATTGACCATAAACGTGAAAGTTTATTTCTGCACTCTATTCTATTCCATTGGTCTATATGTCAGCAGGTTAACTTTTTTTTTAACATCTTTATTGGAGTATAATTGCTTTAAATGTTGTGTTAGTTTCTGCTTTATAACAAAGTTAATCAGCTATATGTATACATATATCCCCATATCCCCTCCCTCTTACGTCTCCCTCCCACCCTCCCTATCCCACCCCTCTAGATGGTCACAAAGCACCGAGCTGATCTCCCTGTGCTATGCGGCTACTTCCCACTAGCTATCTATTTTACATTTGGGAGTGTATGTATGTCCACGCCACACTCTCACTTTGTCCGCAGCTTACCCTTCCTCCTCCCCGTGTCCTCAAGTCCATTCTCCAGTAGGTCTGCTTCTTTATCCCCGTCCTGCCCCTAGGTTCATCAGAACCATTTTTTGTTTTTAGATTCCATATATATGTGTTAGCATACGGTATTTGTTTTTCTCTTTCTGACTTACTTCACTCTGTATGACAGACTCTAGGTTCATCCACCTCACTACAAATAACTCAATTTCATTTCTTTTTATGGCTGAGTAATATTCCATTGTATATATGTGCCACATCTTCTTTATCCATTCACCTGTCGATGGACACTTAGGTTGCTTGCATGTCCTGGCTATTGTAAATAGTGCTGCAAGGAATATTGTGGTACATGACCCTTTTTGAATTATGGTTTTCTCAGGGTATATGCCCAGTACTGGGATTGCTGGGTCATTGGGTAGTTCTATTTTTAGTTTTTTAAGGAAACTCCATACTGTTCTCCATAGTGGCTGTATTAATTTACATTCCCACCAACAATGCAAGAGGGTTTCCTTTTCTCCACACCCTCTCCAGCATTTATTGTTGGTAGATTTTTTGATGATGGCCATTCTGACTGGTGTGAGGTGATACCTCATTGTAGTTTTGATTTGCATTTCTCTAATGATTAACGATGTTGAGCATCCTTTCATGTGTTTGTTGGCAATCTGTATATCTTCTTTGGAGAAATGTCTCTTTCTGCCCATTTTTGGATTGGGTTGTTTGTTTTTTGATATTGAGCTGCATAAGCTGCTTGTATATTTTGGGGATTAATCCTTTGTCAGTTGCTTCATTTGCAAATATTTTCTCCCATTCTGAAGGTTGTCTTTTTGTCTTGTTTATGGTTTCCTTTGCTGTGCAAAAGCTTTCAAGTTTCATTACGTCCCATTTGTTTATTTTTGTTTTTATTTCCATTTCTCTAAGAGGTGGGTCAAAAAGGATCTTGCTGTGATTTATGTCATAGAGTGTTCTGCCTATGTGTTCCTCTAAGAGTTTGATAGTGTCTGGCCTTACATTTAGGTCTTTAAGCCATTTTGAGTTTATTTTTGTGTATGGCATTTGGAAGTGTTCTAATTTCATTCTTTTACATGTAGCTGTCCAGTTTTCCAAGCACCACTTATTAAAGAGGCTGTCTTTTCTCCATTATATATTCTTGCCTCCTTTATCAAAGATAAGGAGACCATATGTGCTTGGGCTTATCTCTGGGCTTTCTATCCTGTTCCCTTGATCTATATTTCTGTTTTTGTGCCAGTACCTTACTGTCTTGATTACAGTAGCTTTGTAATATAGTCTGAAGTCAGGGAGCCTGATTCCTCCAGCTCCGTTTATCTTTCTCAAGGTTGCTTTGGCTATTCAGAGTCTTTTGTGTTTCCATACAAACTGTGAAATTTTTTGTTCTAGTTCTGTGAAAAATGCCAGTGGTAGTTTGATAGGGATTGCATTGAATCTGAGGTTTGCCTTGTGTAGTGTAGTCATTTTCACAGTGTTGATTCTTCCAATCCAAGAACATGGTATATCTCTCCATCTGTTTGTATCGTCTTTAATTTCTTTCATCAGTGTCTTAGTTTCCTGCATACAGGTCTTTTGTCTCCTTAGGTAGGTTTATTCCTAGGTATTTTATTCTTTTTGTTGCAATGGTAGATGGGAGTGTTTCCTTAATTTCTCTTTCAGATTTTTCATCATTAGTGTATAGGAATGCAAGAGATTTCTGTGTATTAATTTTGTATCCTGCTACTTTACCAGATTCATTGATTAGCTCTAGTAGTTTTCTGGTAGCATCTTTAGGATTCTGTATGTATAGTATCATGTCATCTGCAAACAGTGACAGCTTTATTTCTTCTTTTCTGATTTGGATTCCTTTTATTTCTTTTTCTTCTCTGATTGCTGTGGCTAAAACTTCCAAAACAATGTTGAATAATAGTGGTGAGAGTGGACAACCTTATCTTGTTCCTGATCTTAGAGGAAATGGTTTCAGTTTTTCACCATTGAGAATGATGTTGGCTGTGGGTTTGTCATATATGGCCTTTATTATGTTGAGGTAAGTTCCCTCTATGCCTACTTTCTGGAGGTTTTTTATCATAAATGGGTGTTGAATTTTGTCAAAAGCTTTTTCTGCATCTATTGAGATGATCATATGGTTTTTCCCCTTCAATTTGTTAATATGGTGTATCACATTGCTTGCTTTGCGTATATTGAAGAATCCTTGCATTCCTGGGATAAACCCCACTTGATCATGGTGTATGATCCTTTTAATGTGCTGTTGGATTCTGTTTGCTAGTATTGTGTTGAGGATTTTTGCATCTATGTTCATCAGTGCTATTGCCCTGTAGTTTTCTTTCTTTGTGACATCTTTGTCTGGTTTTGGTGTCAGGGTGATGGTGACCTCGTAGAATGAGTTTGGGAGTGTTCCTCCCTATGCTATATTTTGGAAGAGTTTGAGGAGGAAAGGTGTTAGCTCTTCTCTAAATGTTTGATAGAATTCGCCTGTGAAGCCATCTGGTCCTGGGCTTTTGTTTGTTGGAAGATTTTTAATCACAGTCTCAATTTCAGTGCTTGTGATTGGTCTGTTTATATTTTCTCTTTCTTCCTGGTTCAGTCTTGGAAGATTGTGCTTTTCTAAGAATTTGTCCATTTCTTCCAGGTTGTCCATTTTATTGGCATATAGTTGCTTGTAGTAATCTCTCATGATCGTTTGTATTTCTGCAGTGTCAGTTGTTACTTCTCCTTTTTCATTTCTAATTTTATTGATTTGAGTCTTCTCCCTTTTTTTCTTAATGAGTCTGGCTAAGGTTTTCTCAATTTTGTTTATCTTCTCAAAGAACCAGCTTTTAGTTTTATTGATCTTTGCTATTGTTTTCTTCATTTCTTTTTCATTTATTTCTGATCTGATCTTTATGATTTCTTTCCTTCTGCTAACTTTGGGGGTTTTTTGTTCTTCTTTCTCTAATTGCTTTAGATGTAAGGTTAGGTTGTTTATTTGAGATTTTTCTTGTTTCTTGAGGTAGGATTGTATTGCTATAAACTTCCCTCTTAGAACTGCTTTTGCTGCATCCCATAGGTTTTGGGTCGTCATGTTTTCATTGTCACTTGTTTCTAGATATTTTTTGATGTCCCCTTTGATTTCTTCAGTGATCTCTTGGTTATTAAGTAGTGTATTGTTTAGCCTCCATGTTTTTGTACTTTTTACACAATATTTCCTGTAATTGATATCTAATCTCATAGCGTTGTGGTTGGAAAAGATACTTGATATGATTTCAATTTTCTTAAATTTACCAAGACTTGATTTGTGACCCAAGATATGATCTATCCTGGAGAATGTTCCATGAGCACTTGAGATGAAAGTGTATTCTGTTGTTTTTGGATGGAATGTCCTATAAATATCAGTTAAGTCCATCTTGTTTAATGTATCATTTAAAGCTTGTGTTTCCTTATTTATTTTCATTTTGGATGATCTGTCCATTGGTGAAAGTGGGGTGTTAAAGTCCCCTACTATGATTGTGTTACTGTTGATTTCCCCTTTTATGGCTGTTAGCATTTGCCTTATGTATTGAGGTGCTCCTATGTTGGGTGCATAAATATTTACAATTGTTATATCTTCTTCTTGGATTGATCCCTTGATCATTATGTAGTGTCCTTCTTTGTCTCTTGTACTAGTCTGTATTATAAAATACATTTTGTCTGATATGAGAATTG